>NC_136421.1:14755000-15478750 GCF_052625555.1 Lactuca saligna | reverse complement strand
GCTCAAAGCAAAGGCCACATTAGGGCGAGTACAAGTCATAGCATACATGATTGAGCCAACTGCGGAAGCATAAGGTACTCGGCTCATCTCGGCTTCGGTACTTGGACTTTGAGTCTTACTTAACTTTGTATTACTTTGTATCGGTAGTTCTCCCTTCTTCGAGTTTTCCATACTAAAACGTTTCAGTACTTTATCTAAGTAAGTATTCTGACTAAGTCCTATTAGCCTCTTACTTATTTCTCTCACTATCCTTATTCCCAATATATAGGAAGACTCTACGAGGTCCTTCATAACGAAGCACTTCCCGAGCCAGGACTTTACCTCCTCCAGAGTCGGGATGTCGTTTCCTATGAGCAGTATGTCATCGACATTCAAAAAGAGAAAGCTAACTATGCTCCCACTGGCTTTGACATATACACATGATTCATCTTCGCTTCGTACAAGTCCAAACTCTTTGACTTTCTCATCAAAGCAAAGATTCCATCTGTGAGATGCTTGCTTAAGTCCATAAATGGACTTCTCAAGCTTGTACACTCTATTGGGATGCTTCGAATCGACAAAACCCTCTGGCTGAGCCATGTAAACATCCTCAGCCAACTTCCCATTAAAGAAAGCGGTTTTGACATCCATTTGCCATATCTCATAATCATGAATTGCGGCAATGGCCAGCATCACCCTAATAGATTTTATCTTAGCAACTGGTGAGAAGGTCTCATCATAGTCAACTTCGGGAGTTTGAGTAAAGCCCTTTGCGACTAGTCGTGCCTTATACGTTTGTACATTCCCATCCACGTCGGTCTTCTTCTTGAAGATCCATTTGCACCCAACCGTCTTACGTCCGGGCACATTGTCAACCAAATTCCAAACTTGGTTGTCATAGATGGATTGAATCTCGCTATCTATTGCCTCTTTCCATTTAGCAGACTCCGGGCCTGCCATGGCTTCCTTATAGTTGTTAGGTTTATCTAGGTTTACTAATGTACTGTCACTAATATACGTGTCCCCTTCGGTAGTAATATGAAATCCATATAAATGGGGTTGAACTCTAACTCTTTGGGAATGTCTAAGAGGTAAGGATTGGTCAATCGGTTCAACCGGAGTTTCCTCCTCGGGTTGAGCGCCAGCGGTAGAGGTTCCTTCATCACTTGATTCTTGAATCTCTTCAAGATCGATCTTCCTCCCACTGTCTCCTTGGTTTATGAGTTCTCGTTCTCGGAAAACCCCTCTCCTTGCTACGAAGACTACGTTATCACTCGGTCTGTAGAAGAGATATCCAAAGGATTTCTACGGGTAGCCAATGAAAATACATCGCTCACTTCGAGGTTCGAGCTTTTCGTGAGTCTCTCATCTTACGAAAACTTCACAACCCCAAACCTTGATGTGTGCTAACGAGGGAGCTTTCCCTATCCACATCTCTTGAGGTGTTTTGGCAACCGTCTTTGTAGGGACTCGGTTAAGGAGATGGGTGGCAGTCTCTAAGGCATACCCCCAAAATGAGATAGGTAGTGAAGCATGACTCATCATAGAATGAACCATGTCTAACAAGGTTCGATTGTGCCTTTCTGCCACACCATTCAACTGCGGTGTCCTAGGTGGCGTCAATTGCAAAACTATTCTGCATTCCTTGAGAGAGTCGTGGAGTTCAAGACTTAGGTACTCTCCTCCTCGATCGGATCGAAGCATCTTGATTTTCCTGCCCAATTGATTCTCCACTTCATGTTTGAATTCTTTGAACTTTTCAAACGTTTCTGACTTGTGCTTGACTAAATATATATACCCATATCTACTATAATCATCAGTAAAAGTCACATAGAAGCAGTTCCCATCCTTTGTGGTAGATCTAAAGGGCCCACATACATCGGTATGTATGAGATCCAATAAACCCTCACCCCTCTCACAAGTTCCATAGAAGGGTGACCTGGTCATCTTTCCAAGTAAACAAGATTCACACGTGTCATCTTCCCTAAGTTCGAATGACTCCAACACTCCATGCTTTTGGAGTTGGGCTATGCGCTTCTTGTTGACATGTCCAAGATGACAATGCCACAAAGATGCTTTATCCATACTATTGGAAGAATCTATACACAACACATCATTTCCTAGGTTATCTACAACCATAACAGTTTCATAAATTCCATTACAAGGCATTGCTTCAAAGTATAAAACACCATTTAGATAAGCATAAATAGAACCATTCATATTATTAAATGAATATCTAAATCCTTGTCTAAACAAACCATGAAATGAAATGATGTTTCTTGCCATATCTGGAGAGTAGCAACAATTATTTAAATCTAAAACTAATCCATTGCTAAGCGCTAAAGAATACACTTCAATTTTGGTGACAGGCGACGATCTTCTGTTTCCCATGATTAGATTTATTTTTCCTCACTCCACATCTCTATCTCTTCTTAGTCCCTGCAAATCAGAACAAATGTGGTAACCACATCTTGTATCAAGAACCCAAGAAATAGTATGAGATGAATTATTAGATTTAATTGTGTATATACCTGCAAAAGATGGCTTGATCTTTCCATCCTTGATGGCTTGCAGATATTTCGGGCAGCTTCTCTTCCAATGCCCTATTTTATAGCAATGATGGCACTCTGCCTCCTTCGGGTTAGGGTTGGGCTTAGTAGGATCAACCTTGGTCCCAATAGAAGAGGAACCATCTTGGGACTTTCCCTTGCGGTGGCTCTTTGATGGAGCCTTACTCTTCTTGCCCCTTCCTTTCCCTACAGCCAAAACTGGAGCAGCGGTTGGTGCGGGAGTTGGTGCAACAGACTTGTCCTTAAGGTTGCTCTCAGCAGTCCTTGGAATTTGCTTAGGGTGACCTCTTCCTTTTTCATGTGGTAGGTCATCCTAAATTTGTTGTAGCATGAAGGCAAGGAGTGAAGAACAATATCAATGGCCAAATCCTCCCCAAAGTTAACATTTAACTTGCGAAGACGATCAACATATCTTTGCATCTTTTGCAAGTGCACGGTTAACGATTCTCCACTTCCCATCTTGGCGGTGATCATGTTGGTGATGATCTCGTAGCGCTCTTGCCTCGCGCTATGGTGGTACCTCTCCATCAAGTCTTGATGCATTTCATAGGGATACATATCCTCATAGGACTTTTGGAATTCTTGGTTCATAGTGGCTATCATGATGCAACGGACCTTCGTTGCATCACGCTCATGTGTCTCAGAGACAGTCATCTCTTCGGGAATAGCGATTTTCGGGTTGACCTTCTCGAGCTTTTCGTCGAGGACATACTCTTTGTCCTCGTAGCGTGCGATGGTGCGGATTTATCTTATCCATTCGCTAAAGTTCGTACCATCGAAGGTCACCTTTTGGCAAAGACTCATTAACGTGAATGAGTTAGTAGCAACGTTGTTTGCGTTCGACATCTATAGTTAGAAAGGACAAAGTTTGATTAGAATTGGATCCCTAATTAAACACCCAAAATGAAAAATTAGGGCTAGGATCCAACAACATTATTTACATATTAGAAAAGGGATGTCGTAATCCAACACGCAAATAATTTGGAGGTAAGTGAATGACGATTCACTAATTCTTCACTTTGAAAACATAACCTTAAGTTTTATTGAGAATTCCTAGATTTTGAGATTCATTGAAATTTGCAATGGCATGTTTAAATCTCGATATGCCCCTCTATTTTGTGACTGGGATGCCGAGGATCACAAAGCAGGTGTAAATAACCATGCAAATCTACATGGTGCCTTCATTGTTACAATCACCTATTCGATGTGGCGGTTAACCACACACACTCGATTGAACTATGATAAACAATGAATCACCCTTTGTCTCCTTTTCTTAGAACCAATTAGTGTGCTGGTAAACCACACACGATCCACTAACTTCTTAGCAAGGGTGCAAAGTGCAATTTCATGGGATTGCATCAATTCACTTTTCCTAAAGTAGCTAAGATTGGGAATTTTATAAAAGAGTTTAGTTACTTTATAGATTCATTATACTTATTAATGAGGAGAGAGAGTTTCCCTATCCTACCCATTTGGCTAACGACCCTCCACCAGTCAAGCAAGCAGTGGGTGTCTGTGTACACCCATTAAGCGCCATCTTATAGGCAAAAACCTTATACCCACCTTATAGACTGGATTCGTGAATTAGGCCTACTAACGGAAAGACTAGCATTTTTTTACTTATATATTTATTAACCTCTTAATAATATAAAAGTATACGGTTGAATTTTAAACTTGTAAAATTCTAGGGGTTGAAATTTAAATTCTTCTAAATTAAACTATTAATTACCAAATTCAAATTTCAAAAAATATCGGGATAAATATTGAACTTTTCAAAACAATAGGGATCAAATAACAAACAATTCAAATTAAACAATTAATTTCATAATTATCTATATTTGACCTAATCCAATTTTAGTCATTAGATAATTACCAAATAATCTTAATTAGTCCATATTTATCATATAAATAACTAATATTCATAAGATATGAAATTATCTATTATTTTGTCAAGGATAATCATTAATTTAGGTTAAAATTTGGATTTGTACTTAATAAAACGATTTAGGTATCAATCCAAGACAAAAACAACAACAAAATCCCAAATTTCCCTCTGTCTGACGCTGGAACTCGCCGAGTCAAGCTTTGGACTCGCCAAGTTGAAGCTACTTGCCGAGTCCACAGTAGAACTCGCCGAGTTCATCAGGCAAATGACTAAAAATCGAATTTTTCAAGCAACAAGCAATTAACCAATGCATCAATTCAATAGAAATCAATCAAATCTCTAATACCACTGATGGGTTTGAGCCATAAGAACTTTCCTATGTGCACATGCAAACCCTAATTGCTTGGATCTAGGTTTCTCTAATTGAACATGCATTATGTATCCAAGATTTTCATGGCTAGATCTAATGTAAACTAACAATCAAAAACATATGAAAACAGATCTAGAATCATACCTTGAATCACTTGTTTGATCCTTCTTCTTCTTGGAGCTTAGAGTCACAATTGTCACTCCTCTAATGGCTTACAAATGCAAACTAGCAAGAAGATGATTTGAGAGAGGTAAGGAACAGGAAAATCGGCCCCAAGGTTACTCCAATAACAAAGGTCACTATTTCCACAACCCCAAGGGTCTTTTTATACTGTGAGCTCCTAGGGTTTTACCCTAAAACCCTAATTGGATAACTTAGTCTCAAAGCAATCCAATAACCCTCCTAGATAATCCTTGGACGATTTCTAGGTGATCCACTTCCCTAAAATCGTCCAGCCCATATCCATAAGGATTCTTAGCTCAAAATACAACTATCACACATTTGACAGTTTATACCCCTTTCTTTAATTAATCTCTTTAAGTCACCAAATTAATTCCTAATTAATTTATGAATTATATTAATCAAATTAATATTATTATTCCTTTGACAAATTATTCTTATAATAGATTAATAATATCTCTTCTCTCTATATAAATCACCCTGTCAAGTTGCTATGGTGAAGGCAACCCAAAAGGACCATGCACAATCGGGTCAAGTACTTACCAAATATAGTTACAGCCTTAGACACTAGTCCAACAAAACAGTCATTCTAATTTATTGAATGTAATCCAGGGGCAAAACATTCATTATGATAAAAATAACATGTAATTAGCTTCAAAAAAATAACATGTAATTAGCTTCAAAAAAACAGTAATTACTTAATTCTTAAACATGTAATTAGCTTCAAAAAAAACCGTAATAGACATTCATTATAACATACTCACATCCTTTTAATTCATAAACAATAATGACATTAACATTAAACTTGTAAGCAGTTTGAACATTTCAAGTTAAGGGACAAAACAGGTATAAATTCTCTGCTATTATGAACAAAAGATGGACAAAATATTACAATTTTTAGGAGGGACAAAATATTACAATTTTTGGTCCCATTGATAAAAAAAAATTGTAAGCAGTTTGAACATTTATTGTAGTTTCAACATTTTTGCTATTATTCTAAATATGTGACCGACATTATTACACTCATTATTGTATATATTACAACACAAAAGGCCAACTTTACCTTAAATATTTGCATAGCATCGAGTGATTTGTTATTGGATGAGATTAATTAGTGCTATAATACAACACAGGTACACAGTCTAACCAAAAAAAAATTGGTAGAAGTCATAACAGAAGGCAGGAGGCGTAACACAAATAAGAAGAAATTGGGTAACAAACATAAGGCAGAAGCCTAATCAAGTAGACTACAGAAGAATAACAAAAAAAAATAGTTGAAGAAGAAATTAGGTACCTGGTGTTTGTAACAGAGAAAAAGACGAGGCAGAAGTTGATCGATTAGTAGAATCAGGGATCATATCCTTTTATTGTTAGGCTAAAGGGTATTTTCGTCATAATCTAACCATTTATCTTCCAGTTGTTTTCTTTCTCTCCAATTCCGCCCATTTCGGGAGGAAAGTTTGGAACGATACAAATCCTCCCAAATCTGTTCTCTTCATCTCTTCTCTTCAAAAAAAAAAAAAAAAAAAAAAAAAACTAGGGAGCACCCAAACTTCTTTTCTTTCCTTCCAAATCCTCTCACTTCCGTTATCTTCTTTCGTTAAGTGATACTCAGGAGCAGGGTGTTAGAGAAAATGTTATCCTTCTAGGGGTGGGGGTTCCAAGGTGCTAGCTATGGAAAGTAGTGATACATTTG
Organism: Lactuca saligna; assembly: GCF_052625555.1. Taxonomy (NCBI): domain Eukaryota; kingdom Viridiplantae; phylum Streptophyta; class Magnoliopsida; order Asterales; family Asteraceae; genus Lactuca; species Lactuca saligna. The sequence continues at coordinate 15,472,070 of NC_136421.1, read as the reverse complement.
AACCAAATAATCACTAATATCTTTTATTGAATATCATATTTATAATCTTTTGCATATGAATTATGAATGGATAGTAAAATACGATTTCTATAACCAAAATCATAATTTCATGGACTAAGGATTAAGATTTATGATATTCAGTACATCACAAAACTTTATTGATTATTTAAAACCTAAAAAAAATATCATTCAGACTAAATTTAGGAAACAAAGATGACTAAATTAGATTCTAGTTGAATATTGAATTCAAAAGAGATTTTTAATGAAATAAAACACGATAGATCATAATGGTATTGGTGGAAATACAAAAACATGCTTCTTAATGATTTTTCAAGATACAAGTGCCCGTGGAAGTTCCAATGAGATAGCCTCTACAAGGAAATTATAGGTTCTGAATATTGTAATAAAGCTTCACGATTGGTACCAAGCAACTTTAAGTAGGAGAGGTCTGACTAGGCCTAACATTTGGGTTGGGTTCGGGTTGGAGGGTCACGGGTTGACAGGTTGGCGAGTCAGAATACATTGACCCAACCCAACACATATAATATATGGGTTGGTGGGTTGGCGGGTTAGCGGGTTGAAAACATCAACCCAACCCAACCCATATACCCGTAAAAGTAAATGAGTTTGTGGGTTCGTGGGTAAGTGGGTTGAACCCAACCCGTATAACCCATTTAATAAGCAACACATTTTAAAATGAAATTTAAAAATACAAATAAAATGAAGTCATAAAGTCTTAAATATTCAACATAGAGTCATAAACATGAATGACAACGACGAGTGGTGTGCGACAGCCGGAGGACGAGAAGACGAGTGGTGTGCGTGCGAAACTGTGACATTCGATGACTCGATGCGTCAATCGACGGAGACGAGAGACATGGAGTCTTGATTTTGGAGACTGAAGACTGGATTTCTTTTTTATTAGAAGCTAGGGCATGCTAAGTCGACTCGGAGATGTTGTAACGCCCTGTTCTAAAATATTCATTTATGGAATTTCAGAGGGCAAGGCCAGGGGCGTTTTAGTCCTTTATTAAATTTGGAGTTATTATTCGAGAAGTTTTCAGGTCAAGTTTTGTTGTTAGAAATGTAGGGTTTCTCGTCAGCTTTCTGTGGATATAAAGTTCATCAGAAACGGATCTGAAATGAAGGAGTTATGACACTTTAAAGATTTGGCATGAATGGCCCTTATAGCAAAAAGTTTGCATGGAAGGCCATGCATGAGTGTTTAGTGCACACGTATTTAGCTAAGTACGCCCAGCATAAGGCTGGTGTACACCCAACGTAAAGGGGCAAAAGATCGCTGGTCCTATAGGTGTACGCCCGACGTACGGGAGTTACGCCCAGCGTACGCTAACAGCTTAAAAACCCTAATTCTTTGACAAGAACTATATAAAGGACATTATAGCTCCAACCCTAGCCCCCGTATCAGCCTCCCCAACCTCAGATGGAACCCTAGAACGTACCTACCTTCATGTTGTGATATCTTGATCTTGGATGGCTTATCTTGGTGGTCTTATCTTGGAAAGAGAAGAGGAAGGTTAGCAAGGAAGAACCTTGGAGGCCAGGGCTTATAGATCTGAGACAACACCATCCTATGGAACACCTGGAAGGTAAAAAGCTCATAACTTTGTCTATGGATGCTTAGATCTAGTATGGGTAGTTATGTTGGTTTTGGTCCAAAGGTTAAAGCTTTATAGCTTGAATCCGATTTACAGGTCAAGGGTTGCCACCCTTGGTGCTAAATGACTCCCTAGAATAGAAAGTTGATATCTTGAAAGCGCTAATGAGTTCATGCATGAGTTAAGACCTTCTTTCATGGAATTAGAACATGGGTTTTTGAGTTGGGACTTATGTAAGTCATGGAATCCATTAATTAAGCAACTTTATGGATTAAGGCATGGAATAAGACCTAGATCTAATTTTATGGCTCTTGTGTCGGGGTATTAAGCGCTTAATGGAAAGTGTCTTAACAGAATGAGTACGTCGAGCGTAATTGAAGGTACGCCCCGCGTACTCTCTAGCAGGCCAGTACGCTAAGCGTACATTAGAGTACACCCCACGTAACGCAGTCAGTTGGGCTTATTGCATTTTGGGCCTTGGTGTGGGCTGAGTTGAGACTTAGGGTCCTTGGGTCTTTTTGGGCCATCAGAATCCGGTTGCTAAGGACTAAGGATTTAGCATTGGGCTTGAGTAAGGTCCAATAGAGGGTTTTAGACCCAACATAGCAAATTAGGCCAATAGTGGGCTTGGAAAGCCTATCTTGTTATTGGACCTCCAGAAGTTAGATTATGGGCCAAGGTTATGGTGGGGCCCATATGAGGAGATAGGCCCAATTCAAAAATTAGGCCATTAGTGGGCCTTTAATGGGTCATTGATGGACTTAGAAGAATTTAAAGGTTTTGAGCCTTGGTTATGACCCACACAATAGTAGGGGTAAAATAGTCATTTTACCCATCAAAAGATTCCCCTTTTTGATTTAGTGTTTGACTTTTCATGATAGCCGGAGAGTAGCCGGGACAGCAGTCGGGGATCTTTCACTCGAGTTTTCAGCAGTCAGCATTTCGAGGTGAGTTTCCTTCCAGTAGGAACGGGTCTAAGGCTACAATGTCGGCCCATTTAGCTAGCAGTAGTTTCTGGACTTCGGTCCGATGCAGTAGTTAGTATGTTTGATGCCTTCGTGGCTTAGATAGGATTTATGTGTTATGTGTTCCGGGCTTCGGCCCGAAGCAGTATGCAGTATATGTGTGTTCATGCTAGTTGATATGTTTATGTTATGATATGTTCAGTTAGTTTCCGGACTTCGGTCCGATGCATGGGACAAGGTCCCAGTTAGTTTCCGGACTTCGGTCCGATGCAGGGGCAAGGCCCCAGTTAGTCCGAACTTCGGTCCGATGCAGGGGACAAGGTCCCAGTCAGTTTCCGGACTTCGATCCGATGCAGGGGGCAAGGCCCCAGTTAGCTCGGGCCTCGGTCCGATGCAGTGGGCAAGGCCTAGAATGTGCTTTATATGTTATTGTATGGTATGTGGTAGTTTGGGGGAACTCACTAAGCTTCGTGCTTACAGTTTCAGTTTTTGGTTTCAGGTACTCAGTTTTCAAAAGAGGAGCTCAGAGAGGTTGCAGTGCACACACCATAGTCAGTTAGCCTGGGAATGTTTACTCTGATAAAAAGATTATGTTTCGGATTAATACTTGGAAATTATGTTATAACTTTTGATGCGGTTTTATTAAATATGGTTTTATTAATTTTTTTAAAAGAAATTTTTAGTTGTGATTTTTGGGCCGTTACAAGTTGGTATCAGAGCCTTGGTTTGAGGGATTCAGACATACTTGAGAGTGTGTTTGGACTCAAACTGAGGAAACGGTGAAAGGTTTTCAAAAAAAAAATACATTTTCGAAAGGAATTTATGGTAAAAAGGAGTTTGAGAATAGAAAAGAGTTTTAGAAAAAGCGAAAAGAATATTTAGAAAGAAAATAACTTGAAAAGAGAAAAAATGGTGTGGTGCATGCAATCAGTCGAGCTCAAGTAAGTACTCCCAAATTACCCATACAAGCTTACGATTATCAGTTTCAGTTTCAGTTTCAGTAGAACAACATGGTAGTATAGGACTTAGGATCTAAGAGGATGCCTTATGTGCCTAATTATGTGTTTCAACCTTATGAGAATTGTATACTAGTATTAAGTAGACACCAGTAGGATAGTCTGTTTAGGTTATGCCTGATAGTATGAGTTTAGCATTGTATGCTAGTACAGTTTCTTGATTATGAGAATAGTTTGAACGAGTATGTTTCCTTTATCCGAATGTTGCTTGCTCTGTGCTTAGTGGGACTCTGAGTGATGGGAGTTAGCCATTAGGTGAATATGTCACATCACATGTGATCAGGGTTGAATAATCTCAAAGTGTTGGATTTGGCCATATAGCGTAACTCTCGTCTGAGTCTAACCGTGTGGGGATGAGTCTTTTACTTAAAGGATTATCTGAGCCTCGTCATATGTGATGGTATTTAGGTGGTGGCTAATTGGCATTACGAGGAGGCCTTCAGCACCTGAGGACTATTTGGGTGGAGTCAGAGGTTCCCTAGGGAAAGCCTAGGATGAGAGTAGCAAAGATTAGCAGTAGAGAAAAAGGACTTGGTGGAGTTGAGGTAACTCTTGAGGAAAGTACGGATAGATGTGGAAGATAGTATGGACCCGTACTACTGAAAGTAGAGGATCCGTACCCGATTCAAGAGGGGCCGAGACAAAACCAGGGAAGTAGCAGAGGGTGTGATAGGTCCCTCAGCAGCGACGTGTATTGATCAGTAATGTGTTATGTTTTCAGCATGGTGACGTTGCGCGAGATATCAGTTGGCAGTCCAGGTGCCGGGGAGGGATCTGGCTCAGGTTCTAGAGTCAGGCAGCTTGATGATCAGATGAGGGATTTCATTTCCACAGAGATTATGCGCAACATCATTGATCAGACTCCAGTGATTTTTGGTTCGGTTAGAGAGGCCATCGTGGAGCTCATGGACAGTCATCTTCAGGCCTTTAGGGTCGGGATAGTTTCAGGACAGTTTGGGGATCGTCTAGAGCCTTATTCCTATGAAGTTCGGGGATCCATCAGAGAGGGGGATTCCACTTCTGGCTTTTGCCATCAAGGATCAGGGGTGAGTGGGGCACCCTGTCTCCAGGAGAGACCCTTGCATGATTGGGTAGTTAATGAGGTTTTGCTAGTCATTCGCGAGGAGTTACCCAACATCATTGGACGAGTCACTGATAGGATGACCGCGAAGCTCCAGGATTGGACAGTGCTTGTTCAGACGATGGATGGGGTCGACAAGGTAACGCATGAGCGAGAGACGGGCAGGGAGTCGAAAAGGAAGAGGAAAACGGATGAGACTCAGGTAGCCACAGGTTCGGGCAAGAGGCCCAAGGGGTCGGATTCGAGATCGAGGGACTATCAGAGCCGCAGTCGATGCGGGAAGTGTAGTAGGACGCACGAGGGTGCGTGCAGGCGTAGAAGTGGTGGTGATGCTGGATGTTTCAAGTGCGGCCGGATTGTCCATTTTAGCAGAGATTGTACTGTTACCATCACCCAGGGACTTGACCCGATATGTTTCCATTGCAGTCAGAGGGGCCACAAGAAGGCCTACTGTCCGAGTTTGTATACAGCAGGGCAGGTGCCAGCTCCTGCCCCTGGGACTTCGAGAGCAACCAACAGACATCAGGTTCAGGCAAGGGCGCCTACGGCTCAGAGCCGAGTATTTCGGTTGATTTCAACAAGGATTCGAGCAACACTGAATGATGGGGGTACGTATCTTTTACCTTCCTGTCAACTATTATTCATGATATTATTGTTATGTTGATGCATTGCTATCAATACGCATATGTGTTGGGGTATTATATTACCTGCCTATGGTTAAGTTATATGTCATTTGCATACCTTGGAATTAGAATGGTGAATTGGAGGTAGTCCTCTCTAGATCAGGTTACTTCGGATACAGTAACTGTAGCATGTATGCGTAAGATTCGGTAGTGCCTCGCTACTTGCGGAAGGTGTTAGTCGGGTAATGATCAATTATATTCTCAGTAATGACAATCCAGAGCTTCTAGTGAAGTAGCCAGGGAAGTGGGTTAGAGATGTTCACCCTAAACACAGGCTCTCGGGATGCAGTCATTAAAACAAATGCAGTTAAGGATTGATGGGTGCTCGGTTAGTTAGCAAGAATGGTTCGGATCTGGTAAAAGTTAGTTGGAGCGTCAACAAAGGTAAGCGTTGGCGGACAGCAGATCACCCGTTTAATGGAAGGAAGGTTGGGGAATCCTTTCGACTAGTGAGCAGTAAGGAGTTAGTCGGATCCAAGTGGGGGAGAACCCTCTGAGTATACAAGGATAAGAGCATGCAGACCCAGAATGAGTACGCGGCCTCTGAGAAGAAAAGATAGTAGCTCAGCGAGGGATGGATTGAGGAGTTCAGGATTGGAAGTTTGAGGAACTTCCCAACAAATAGTTCATGTATTCGAGATGGTTAGTAGCTGATATGTGCATAATTAGTTAATTATTTAGTATACATTTTCAATCATTTTTAATTAATTATGTGAACAATGTGGACAAAAGGTACTTAAAATGGTTTGAATTTTGTTTTCAGTCCAGAAGACATGCTTGGGAGTAAAAGGGAGCAAGGGAAAGCAATTGAAGACCAAAGAATGAAAATAAGGGACAAAAGACTATCTACTCGGCGAGTACACGACTCTACTCGGTGAGTACATGAGGATGTTCCAGAAGATAGCTACGATTCCTGATTCAAGACGGATAACTATGCACCTACTCGGCAAGTTGGTCCTGCTACTCGCCGAGTACACCCTGTTTTGAGATATCTATAAAAACCGAGTCTTTATCCAAGGGGGCAACATTCCTGGCGATTTTTGAAGGTCAAGCTGCGATTAAGTCCCCTAGAAGACGCTGAGGAACCCTACGCTTCAATCTTTTGAAGAATTCAAGCAACTAGGTTAATCCTACCACTTAGATTTAGGAATTGAATATGTTTGATCTAGTTAAACTTGTTTTTGTGTTTGTTTCAACTGCAACTATGAACTAAATACATTTTTGTTTCTGTTTGGGGAATACCAAGGAACTCCTATGGTTTAATTATTAGTTTTTGTTTGATTGTTCATTGGTGATCTATTAAATTAAGTTTGTTAAAGAACCTTATGCATTAATCACTACTATTTTCTGTTAATTGGAAGACAATTAGGCTGCATGAACATCTCTTAGTTGTTAACCTCATATGTCTATGTGAACACTAAACCATATGCTTAGGAGTAATGATTATGAAACTAAAATTAATAAGACAATAGGAAGATTAATGTGTGAGCTTGTTTGAGAAACCATCAAACAAGAGGTTAATTGAATTAGTAACTTAATTGACCACTACAAATCTTATTTAATCCAAATCATTAATCTAGGGAATTAATTAATTTAAACACTTGATCACCGCTTAAATTATATATTGTCTAAGGGTTGGGAGTAATGAATATGAACCTAACCACTATAATTCGTAGCCAATAACAATTAATCTATCATAAATACAAATAACCATAGGAGTGAATTGGTTGAACCTAAATAGAAACATCTTTATCAAATTTGGTGAATTAGTTGTTTGCTTTAGTTATTTAGTTAATTTAGTGTGCCTAAGTTTCTAGTCTTGCAAAACTAGAAGAAACCCCATTTACTTTTATTAATTGTTTTAGTTAAAATTAGTTATTAGTTTAATTTTTCGTTCCCTGAGTTCAACACCTTACTTACTAATCTATACCACTAAAAGACAGGTTCACTGCCTTTGTGTGCTAAATTTATTAATAAAAAGTAGGGATAAAACAAGTGCATTTTACACACATCAGTAGCTGGTTGGGAATATAGGTTGGAGGACCACCTGTAGGACTCTATTGAGTTGGAATGAGGATCTTGAGAATAGTTAGCAAGAGATGCTTCCGTGGTTGTAGTCAGTAGCATAGACAACATGAGAAGCATGGTAGAGCGGCAGGAAAGCCGAACATTTTTTTTCAGCAGCAGTCAAATAGTAGTAGAGTGTTGTAAGTCTGCGCGGGTAGCTGTAGCATTCACTAGCAATCAGACAGTAGTAGAGTGTTGTAATTCTGCGGGGGTAGCCGTAGCATTCACTAGCAGTCAGACAGTAGTAGAGTGTTGTAAGTCTGCGGGGGTAGCCGTAGCGTTCACTAGCAATCAGATAGTAGTAGAGTGTTGTAAATATACGGGGGTAGTTGTAGCATTCACTAGCAGTCATATAGAAGTAAAGTGTTGTAAGTCTGCGGGGGTAGCCGTAGCACTCACTAGCAGCCAGATAGTATTAGGGAGTTGTAAGCCTGAGGATGTAGCCATAGCATTAGTCTGGTTAATAGTCAGCATGAGCGCGTTGTTTGGACGCGGGGGAAGCAGTAGTACCCACTAGTTCGGGTGCAGCAGTTAGGATATAGGAATCCACGGGTTAGATTTCGGATTTCCCAAATGGTTCAGTTATGGTTAAGTCGGCGATTTGTCAATAGATCGTCACCTCAGTCATGAGATCAGGGAAGCAGTGGATCATTTGGGTTCGTGTATGTAAGAGTTACCGTTAGTTTGGGAACCATCATTTTTAGTCTTGGATTTAATGATGTCAGGATGTGACGTTTGGACTTGATCGGTGGATCGGGAGGTGGTTAGAGTCACAGTGACAGGATGGCTAGTGAGTACTAGTTCCAGAGAAAGATTTCGTTCAGAAGTCGTGCGCTCCACAGTTGAGTTAAAACTCGGTGTTGCAAATTTACCGGCGAATGATTGGAGTCCAGGAAGGTCTCGAGATATTTTGGGAAGCAGCCATATAGCAGTTCAGTTTTTCAGACGGTTCAGAGTTTTTGATAGTTTCAGTGTTATGGACAACACTAGTAATTGCGTCAGAATGCAAGTGCTGGCGGTATAGTTGGTTGATTTGGAAATGGCAAGTTCCTCTCAGCAGGATCAGTGGAGTCATCTGCCAAGTATAAGTGATCTGCAAGGATAATTAGGCAGGTAGCCTCTCTTTCAGGATGGAAGACTCGAGTTTTTGGAATTCGAGTAGTCAGATGAGAGATAAGCAGGCTGATTTCAGCAACGTCGACTTAGTATGAGTGGCAGAGTGGATAGAACAGTTATAGATAGTCAAAGTATCTTCAGAAGTCGTTGGAAGCCACTAGGAGATTACGATGGGGTGTAGTGACCGGTAGGAATCCGGTAACCCGGATATCGGTAGATTTGTTGGACCAAGGTGGTCTCAGTGCATCCAGTCGGCGGATGAGGGGCAGAAAGTTAACAGAAGGTGCTACGCCTCACGCAACAGGGTTGGATAATCTCAGAGGGGAGGGTTTGAACTTGTTGCGCAAATCTCGTATGAGTCTTAACCGTTGTAGGGATGAATCTTTCACTCGAAGGATTGTCTGATCCATTCGTTGGGACGGGTGCTCAGCACTAAGTTATGGAAATAAGAAGCATTTAAGGTGTACCATCAGTAGTGACCAGTACTGAGAGTGGCTGGAGTGATGGACAAAAGGGTTACAGTCACCAGGAAAGGTGTTGTGAGATAATTGGTCGTAGCGGACTTCGAGGACGAAGTCTAGTTTAAGTGGGGGAGAGTTGTAACGCCCTGTTCTAAAATATTCATTTATGGAATTTCAGAGGGCAAGGCCAGGGGCGTTTTAGTCCTTTATTAAATTTGGAGTTATTATTCGAGAAGTTTTCGGTTCAAGTTTTGTTGTTAGAAATGTAGGGTTTCTCGTCAGCTTTCTGTGGATATAAAGTTCATCAGATACGGATCTGAAATGAAGGAGTTATGACACTTTAAAGATTTGGCATGAATGGCCCTTATAGCGAAAAGTTTGCATGGAAGGCCATGCATGAGTGTTTAGTGCACACGTATTTAGCTAAGTACGCCCAGCATAAGGCTGGTGTACACCCAACGTAAAGGGGCAAAAGATCGCTGGTCCTATAGGTGTACGCCCGACGTACGGGAGTTACGCCTAGCGTACGCTAACAGCTTAAAAACCCTAATTCTTTGACAAGCACTATATAAAGGACATTATAGCTCCAACCCTAGCCCCCATATCAGCCTCCCCAACCTCAGATGGAACCCTAGAACGTACCTACCTTCATGTTGTGATATCTTGATCTTGGATGGCTTATCTTGGTGGTCTTATCTTGGAAAGAGAAGAGGAAGGTTAGCAAGGAAGAACCTTGGAGGCCAGGGCTTATAGATCTGAGACAACACCATCCTATGGAACACCTGGAAGGTAAAAAGCTCATAACTTTTTCTATGGATGCTTAGATCTAGTATGGGTAGTTATGTTGGTTTTGGTCCAAAGGTTAAAGCTTTATAGCTTGAATCCGATTTACAGGTCAAGGGTTGCCACCCTTGGTGCTAAATGACTCCCTAGAATAGAAAGTTGATATCTTGAAAGCGCTAATGAGTTCATGCATGAGTTAAAACCTTCTTTCATGGAATTAGAACATGGGTTTTTGAGTTGGGACTTATGTAAGTCATGGAAGCCATTAAGTAAGCAACTTTATGGATTAAGGCATGGAATAAGACCTAGATCAAAGTCTATGGCTCTTGTGTCGGGGTATTAAGCGCTTAATGGAAAGTGTCTTAACAGAATGAGTACGCCGAGCGTAATTGCAGGTACGCCCCGCGTACTCTCTAGCAGGCCAGTACGCTAAGCGTACATTAGAGTACGCCCCACGTAACGCAGTCAGTTGGGCTTATTGCATTTTGGGCCTCGGTGTGGGCTGAGTTGAGACTTAGGGTCCTTTAGTTGAGACTTAGGGTCCAATAGAGGGTTTTAGACCCAACATAGCAAATTAGGCTAATAGTGGGCTTGGAAAGCCTATCTTGTTATTAGACCTCCAGAAGTTAGATTATGGGCCAAGGTTATGGTGGGGCCCATATGAGGAGATAGGCCCAATTCAAAAATTAGGCCATTAGTGGGCCTTTAATGGGCCATTGATGGACTTAGAAGAATTTAAAGGTTTTGAGCCTTGGTTATGACCCACACAATAGTAGGGGTAAAAATAGTCATTTTACCCATCAAAAGATTCCCCTTTTTGATTTAGTGTTTGACTTTTCATGATAGCCGGAGAGTAGCCAGGACAGCAGTCGGGGATCTTTCACTCGAGTTTTCAGCAGTCAGCATTTCGAGGTGAGTTTCCTTCCAGTAGGAACGGGTCTAAGGCTACAATGTCGGCCCATTTAGCTAGCAGTAGTTTCTGGACTTCGGTCCGATGCAGTAGTTAGTATGTTTGATGCCTTCGTGGCTTAGACAGGATTTATGTGTTATGTGTTCCGGCCCGAAGCAGTATGCAGTATATGTGTGTTCATGCTAATTGATATGTTTATGTTATGATATGTTCAGTTAGTTTCCGGACTTCGGTCCGATGCAGGGGACAAGGTCCCAGTTAGTTTCCCGACTTCGGTCCGATGCAGGGGCAAGGCCCCAGTTAGTCCGAACTTCGGTCCGATGCAGGGGACAAGGTCCCAGTCAGTTTTCAGACTTCGGTCCGATGCAGGGGGCAAGGCCCCAGTTAGCCCGGGCCTCGATCTGATGCAGTGGGCAAGGCCCAATATCTGCTTTATATGTTATTGTATAGTATGTGGTAGTTTGGGGGAGCTCACTAAGCTTCGTGTTTACGGTTTCAGTTTTTGGTTTCAGGTACTCAGTTTTCAAAAAAGGAGCTCGTAGAGGTTGTAGTACACACACCATAGTCAGTTAGTCTGGGAATGTTTACTCTGATAAAAAGATTACGTTTCGGATTAATACTTGGAAATTATGTTATAACTTATGATGCGGTTTTATTAATGTTTTTAAAAGAAATTTTTAGTTGTGATTTTTAGGTCGTTACAGATGCTTTGCAGTTTTCGAATTTAGAAAACGATTAAACAGTAAACACTAATCAAATATTCAAAACTGATAAATAATTAAATATATTTTTAAACATCATATATATATATATATATATATATATATATATATATATATATATATATATATATGCGTTATATTGTTTCTAGTAACTATTGTGTGCCAGAATGCATAGATCTGGACCACCAAATAAATAGAATCAATAATCATGATCTGAGGGTCTATGATATTAAAATAAGGTAGCATGTATCATATAATCACACAAGTTTCAGCAAAAGGGTATTTTGGTCAATTAACCTATTTTAAAAAAATGTAATTTTTGGATTTTAAGGGATCATTAATTCCCTTATTTTTAAAAAATCTGATTTTTAAAAAATTAATTCTAATTAAATTTTAATATTACTTTTCATAATAATCGATTTTATTCTGTCAGAATGACAAAAAATCAATAAGTAAATATATTTGTGGTTTTATTATTGCATAATATTGTTTCATTCAATATACTTTTTATATTAAACATGCTTAAAGAATTATAGAACATATTATCAAAAATAACATTTTCTAAAGAATACGAATTTTATTCTTTAAGAATCACTATTTACATTTTTCCATAAAGAAAAAGACTATAAACAATTATTACAATCATTCTAAAAAAAATATGACTAATAATGGTTTAAGGATTACAATTTATTTTTAAAGATTAAAACTAAAAATTATTACAAAAAAGAAAACATCTAAAATCTAACAAAAACACTACTCTATTCCAAAAGAATATCTTTCCGAAAGAATATTATCGTTCTCCATGTTTTCTTCATTTTCCACATTAATGGCAACCTCTTCAAAACCTAAATTCACAAGAAAAACATAATCAACTTTCAAATATTAAAAATTTTTGTGCATTAAATAGAATAAAACAATAAATTCTAATAGAATGTGATATATATTCAAATAGAATATAACTATAATTTCTACAAACCAACACTAACAATCATCCATAAACTTGCAATGTATATTATTCTGAAAGAATGTAATGTTTGATTATTTAGGATGTTATTCCATAAGAATCGAGACCAATAACAAGAATATAAACCAATTTTATTCTGACAGAATTGGTTACGGTAATTCACTGCTTAAGTTGACAAGGAATTCAAGATTTTATTCTGACAAAATTAGAATTTAATATTCCATTCTAGCCGAATGATCGACATCAAGATGCATTAAAAAAAACCTAGATTTCAACTATGCATTTTATCGAACACATGGTGTGCTTCTTCAGTTTCTTCAAAAAAAATTAGTGAGAGTCTTACCAATTCAGTTTCTTGGTGGTCGGAAACTGGAGATACAATTAAAAAAACATGTTATGATTACTACAAGATCATACCAATTCAGTTTCTTGGTGGTGTCGTTGATGACCTAAAATCTCCTGTTGCCTTCGTTTTCACCTCCTTGTGCAGACTCCACAACAGGCACCGAGCACCTATTCACCACCATCTACTGCTCTTGCTTTTCCTCGGATTTCTTGCTGTCAACAACCAGAAGAAGCAACCCCAATCAAGAAATTAGGACATAAATCTTCAGAATCCTACGTTTAGACCACGAAGCACCTGCCTTAAACAGAATCCTAGCCATCATCCTCAACCTGAAATCAATCATACCATGAGACCTTTCGCTTCTGATATCATTATGATCTTCAACATATGTAGACGAGGAAAAAAATTATTGCTTGAGCAGTCGTCTCATTTTTCTTTTCTGAAATAGGTAACGATGGAGAGTCGATGGAGGGATAACTAGAGAAAAAGGCGATGTTCGATGCAGACGAAGGAGGGTCGTGAAAGAAGAAGAACTGGAGTAGAGAATTTTGTGAGGAGACAAGATAGTTTTGTGAGCGACGACTGACTCATAAAGGGATATTGGTTTTCTAAAGTTTAACTAATTAATGAGAGATTAATTGAATGACAGTTGTCGCTATATATATATATATATATATATATATATATATATATATAATGGTTTATTGTTTCCTGAATTTTCATTGGTGCATTTAGTCACACACTATTTGCTAGAATCACACACACTATATATATATTTATATATCATTTTTTAAAAATCATTTTGAGATAAAAAAAATCCTAATTCTTATATAAAATTCAAAATATCATTATATATATATATATATATATATATATATATATATATATATATATATATATATATATATATATATCATTTTTTTAAAATCATTAAGAAATAAAAAAAAAAAAACATCCTGATTACTTAAACCATATGTTATACCCACCACATACCATATATGTGGTGGGTGTCACATCAACACCACATTCTCTACCACTAACTATGGGATGGTTATCACTAAACACACCACTCCACCTTATTTTTTATTTAAATTTAATTCAAAATCACATTAAAACACAATAAAACATATTTTTTTTATTCAATAAAACATATATTTGTTTAAATTAGTTTTTTTATTTAAATTTAATTCACAAACACAATAAAACATATAGTTTTTTTTTAAATTAGTTTTTTATTCAATGAAACAAAGATTACATTAATTTAAAACACACAACATAAAATTAATAATAATAATAATAATAATAATAATAATAATAATAAATAAATAAATAAATAAATAAATAAATAAATAAAAATGCAACAACAATGAACTTAAACTAGTTTTAAACCGTTATTTTTAATGATTAAATTTTGGGGACTTTCTCAATTTTCGCCAAACTTTGACGTGTTTAAACGACATGTGTTTCGTGTTTTCATATTGGTGCATGGTCACAACAAACGGGTCGGCTTCGTCCACGTTGTTTATAACAAAGTTATAAATCTCATTGAATTCAAGGCATTTTACCCTCATGTCGCGAAACTTGGAACATATTTTATCAAGATTACGACTTTGGCAATCCATTAAATCATGGAAAACGTTTCCAACTTTTACCCAAAAATTAGGAGGTATTTCTGGATCTTCTGAAACAGCTACCCATACTAATGTTAAATTCTCTTTTTCATTTTCTATCAAATTCATCCTTTTATGAGCCATTAGCTTTGAGTTTATGAAGCAAAAGAAGTGTGTGATTGTGAGAAGAAGAAAAAAAAAATTGTATGAGTAAAATGAATGAATAAGTGTAGTATTTATAAAAGTGGTTTAATGTTGTTTGAATAGTAAAATTAATATATATATATATATATATATATATATATATATATATATATATATATATATATATATATCACCGGAATGGTGTGCACGGTTGTGATTCGTGGCCAGTTAGACCGCAAACCGGTCCGTTACAACCATACCACACGGTCTTATATAAAATTAAAAATATCATTTATAAAATATTGTAGATGAATTGCTACTTATAAATTAAAATGAGAGTTGCGATTGGCTTGGGGTGCGGTGGTGACCACTGACCACTTAGCCTTCACGAGATCCTTGGCTTCCCTTCCTTTTGAGTTTTGACTCGTAACAACTTTATGCCTAACCACATAAAATAATCATATATAATGGTTTAATTTAATATCTTAATTTTTCAAAAATTAATAATATCAAAATCTCACAATAGATTATATACCTTATTATGCGTGCACATTAATTAAATTGAAAATTATATATTTTTGGTTTTTTTCAATGACTAAATATTTATTTAATAACTAAAAACATTAAAATTCAAGAGTTTTTTTAATTATTTTTTACAATTTCGAATTAATTACTTTATATTACAGAGAATGAAAATTTATTAATTTCTTTTAAAAAATTTAGATGATAAATAAAATTTAAAAATAAAAAATAAATAAAACTATAATTATTTAAATATCTGTTCTTAAGACCCTGTCATTTTTTTTTTGGTTTATTTAATTGTGAATGGTATGTTCTTAAGATCCCAGGTGTCAAATGCATTATGATTTACTAAATAGGATAATGCTAACATAAAATAAAAATCATAAGCTTTTAATTATTTGGAGTAAACAACATGAATCCTCTAAGCTTTTTTTATTTTATTTTTAATTTTTTTAAATACTAAAATGAGGATACGGAAATGTCATATGTACTCACATGAATATAGTCTATATGCATTTACTATGAAACATAAGAAAAGGACGACCCCAAATGGCATAATGATGCACATTTAATGTTCATGTCCTCTCGAGCAAATTTGTGAGTGGAATGCTCAAATTTTTTTTTTTTGAAACGAAAGTTGTATCTTATTCTTAAACTACTTCTTAAATTTACATATGTTCACGACAGGACTTAAACCCTCAATCTTAATGAGGAATGACAACACCAAATACCGCTTAACTAGAAGGTCGTCTGCATCATTTCACATGTATGATATTTGATCTTTGATACATCAAATTTCCATCTTTATATATCTCATATAATATATTTGAATAAAAAATTATGAGGTAAAATGAATATATGTCCCAGGATGGAATGATAAAAGTGGAACCATTTATAAAATTTAAACTCCTTTGATCCAAAATCTGTATTTTTGTTAGGTATGCGATTTTTGATAAATATAGATCTGTAAATATTTACAAATTGCAATCTACATGCAATGGGATTCATTTGTATGGATGAATGCTCATCCTCAAGCTTAGAATACAACATTGTTCCCAATACTTTAAGAGAGACATAGTTGGCCTATTGAGACCCGAATGGAGACTAATGTGGCAGGAACTATGCAGGATAGTAGGATTGGTAGTTGGAAGGATATTAAGGAGACCATTACGATAAGATTGGATGGTTATTGTTGTAGTGGTAAAACAAGGGCACAATGGAGATCACTCATCATGTAGTGCATGTTTTGGTTGTGTTGCTCAAGTGCAGCCCACTGATGGTCATGCTCGGCCCATCGTAGCTCATGTTGGACCCACTATTCTTCCTACATGTCACAATAATCATGAAAGATAGAGGGATGCTCAGCGATACCGGTGGATATCTCTCTCACTTCTTTACGAAGACTCTCGTATTGGGCATTTGGTGTGCAAACTCACCCATGTAGATATTGCGTTCAACAAAAAGGATTGGGACAAAAGAACTGGAGGTACCCATGGATGGAATGGATGGAAGAGCCGTAGTAACATGAGGGATAGAGAAAAAGAAGAACCTAAATTCGAATTTACCGTCCAATTAGTGGATGAAACGTGACTTACGAGGTCGAGTATCTTCTTGTTGCGATTATCAATGTGCAATTACTCTTTTCCATCAATGTAATGCTCGTATATTTGGACTAGATAATTAAGATATAATAAGGGACAAAACAACGTTTTTATAGAAGATTGTTTAAGATAAATAATCTTAACCAAAGTTACAGTATATGTGACAAGGATTTCGTACATATAAAGAACTATGAAATCCAACTTTGTATGAAGAACTTATGCTTCTTCAAAGTATTACGATTAACTGACACGGCTATGCGAGTCATAAAAAATGAATTTTAGATAGGTTACTTATTTTGCATAAGTTGTAACACCCAATTCAAGGTACTTTTCATTTTTGGCCCTTAGTATGTAAATAATTTGGAAATTTAGTCCTAAGGGGTGTAAAGTGTAACTTTGAGGAAAGCATGTGTACGTTGGGAGTACATCGTCCAGGGACAAACTATAATTTTTAGGGTTTGGACCCTATTTAAGCATCACTATGACCCATGATCCCCTCATTTCTTAGCCTCTATTACCCTTTGAGCCTCATTTCGAAACCCTAACTCCTTTAGAGAAGATTTGACCCTTTTTGTGTGTGTTGGTGAGCCTTAAGGAAAAAGTGTCTTGAAGAAGTAGCTTTGACCAAGGGAGATGTAACACCCACTCCAGGTATTATTTACAATTTGGTTCCTTATGTATTGAATTACTACTTTTGGACCTTGTAATTAATGGGTTTGGAGGAAGGAGGGACCATTTATGTTAATTTCGGATTTTGGAGGCCGAGCCCGAATGTGGGGCATCGCCTTGAGGAACACGATGCGTTCCCGCGTTGAATGCAAACCTTAATTTTTAGGGTTTGGGACCTATATAGACAAATTTATGATTCAAGCCCAGACCTCCTTACTAGCCTCTCAACCGTACAAACCCTAGATAGCCTCTCATTCCTTATTCTTGTGTGTTTTTGGCCTTGTGAAGTTCTTTGTGGTGTTTAGAAGCTTGAAAGGAGAAACAAGAAGCTAGTGAAGAATTACTTGAGTATCTTGAGCTCAAGGATCCACGATAACATCACCATTTGGCACTCATTTGAGGTAAAAAATCTTTCAATTTGCCTCATGAATGTTTAGATCTATGTTAATGGAGTTTTGGAGCATTTTATGAGTCCAATCCGTTTATGGACTTAGGGTTGCCACCCTTGTTGCTATTTGTGTCCCAATATTAGTATAGTTTCGATCTTTGAGGACTTAATGGGTTCATGCAAGAGTGTTATGGCCATATTTATGGAAGTTGATTTCTATTTGTTGAGATTGGGACTTTTAGGGACATGCAAAGTCACCAAGTCCGTGACTTTATGATTCTAGAGGTCCTAGATAGCTAGGATCTATGTTTGGACAACATGGCTTAAGCATTAAGTGCTTAATGGCCAATTTATGGAATTTGGACGCGAACGCCCTGCACAAGGCTTGGCAACACGTTGCATTCCTACTAGGACTCACGATCTGAATCAAGTAGGAATCCCAATGTTCTACAAGGGAACGCCCTGCGTTCGTTGCATCGGTGGTCCTTTTTAAGCCATTTCCTTAGACTAGATGACTATGGGCCTTAGTATTGTTGGATTAATGTCTAAGTCCATAACTATAATTGGTAAAACTTGACCCGACCCGGCATGGTCCATTTGGGTTGCATGGCATCATGCACTTGGATAGATTAAATGAGAGAAATAACACTTAAGGTTTATTAATATATTATAAGTTCTAATATATTAATAAGGTTATTTAATTAGTATTGATCAAGAATTAATTTGGAATTAATTAAGTGATCAAAAGGAGACTAATTAAATATATGGGTTGATTGTGTAAATCATTCATTCTTATATATGTGGGCTTGTGATCCAAGATTCCTTATGTTGGACTAAGTCCATGGGGTGACCCATGGATGCTCCATGGAGGTTAAAATCCATGGAGCATAAGGAATGGGTAAAGTCATGAGTTACATGGTGTAACCCTAATAGCCACCATATAAACGAATCCCATGGCTCAAGAAATCGTACACTATGTGTGAGGGTGAGGGAAAATGATTTCATAAAGTGTTCTAATTTCTCTCTAAGTTATTCCAAGTGCTTATGGTGTTGTGTGAACCATTTGAGGTGTCACACTTGGGGCACTAGGCACTCAAGCTTCATGAAGACAAGCACCAACAAAAGGTATGTTATTCTAACTTGTGTTATTCAAAGTTTTGTATGCTAGAATAGTACAATACCTTGGAAAGTTGATATTTGCATGTATAATAGAGAAAACATAGATCCTAGGTATTTAGGGTTGCATGTACACTTAGGAGTGTTAGATTGCTCAAAACCCAACAGTGGTATCAGAGCCAAGGCTTGTTTTCTTGTTGTACTTGCTTAAACTGCTTAAAAAATCGACTTTTGGTGTTGTTTGCCCAGCAGACTCGCCGAGTCCATGAAGGGACTCGACGAGTCCAAGGCAAAATGCATCCAACTCGCTGAGTTTGTTCATGCACTCGACGAGTTGGACCCCCAGACATCATATTTTCGAGTTTTGGTGCTGGAATTGGTCTAGAATCATTACCTTTGACTGTTTTGGGCTTATAAAACTTGTTTTGAATGTGGTAATGTTTATGTTAAACCAATTAGTTGCCATAATAGAAGTTTCAAGTTTATATGTATTCATGTTATTCTTGAAAATTTTTAATTATGAATGATCATGCTTATGAGTTTTGTTAGATCATAGGAATTGTGTGCAAATAGTTTGTTGATATAATTCATGATCTTGTTGAAAATTGTATGGAGTTTATAACTTGTCCTCAAGTTATGAATTTTCAAGAATTTTATGTTTCCTTGATTTATGAGTTAGTTTAGATTGATAATGAAAAATTATGTTTTAGTAGTTTTCAATCCATATTAGTCTAAAAGAAGTTCATAAAATATGTTTTTGTAACTTGTCTTCAAGTTATGTGAAAAGTCATATTTATGAATATTAAAAACTCATAAAAGTTTTGTAGGTTACATAAAATGTAAGAGTTTTTTCCATTAAATACTTTAATGACTCCATAACTTGTCCTCAAGTTATGGATGTTGAAGAGACACTTCTTTAAAGTGTTTTTAAAGAATAAGGGGTTACATTAAAATGAAGAGTCTTCATTTTAATGAACCATTAAACTCATAAGTTATGATTTAAAGAGTCTTGAAATAGTTTCAAAACTTTCCCTCAAGTTTTGGAATTTGAAAAGTTACTCCTCATGTATACTTGAATTCCAAATTGAACATTGAATTTTTAAAAAGTTTAAAATTCAACCCTTATACTATTATTATAATTTTAATTATATAGATATGTATAAGAGGAAGTCAATCTTACCGTTAGTAGGCCTCATTCATGAAGCCGGTCTATAAGGGGGGTATTAGGTTACTGCCTATAAAATGGCAGTTTAATGAGTGTCCACTCTCACCCACCGCTTCCTTGACTGGTGGCGGGTCGTTAGCCGAACGGGTAGGATACGACTTTAAATATTCATTAAAAGTATAATGAAAAATACTAGGTAACTAAACACTTATAAATTCCCAAACTTAGTTACTTAGGAAAATGTGAAAAGGTGCTAGCCCATAAAATTATACTTTGTACCTTACCAAGTCGTTAGTGGAGCGTGTGTGGTTAACCGGCACACTAACATGGACTAGTAAGAGTGGCAAAGGGTAACTTGACTTTATTATAGATCGGTGGAGCGTGTGTGGTTAACCGACACATCGATTAGGTAATATTGTTAAGGGTACCAAGTCAATTTGTATGGTTATTCACACCTTGTTTGTGATCCTCGGCATCCCAGTCACAAACTTGAGAGGGCACAATCGAGATTCAAACATGCCATTGAAAGTTCAATGTATCTCAAAAGATCTAGGAGTTTCAAAACCAATAAAGCTAATAATAAAATATTTCGTTTTCATGGTGGAAATTGGTAAATCGTCATTGCCTACCTTTAACTATTTTATAACTTGGATTACGGCATCCCTCTTCCAGTTATAAATTGGTTATTGGGTCCTAGCCTTAATACTTCATATTGGGTGTTGTATTAAGGACTTTAAATCAACTAACTTGAATTTCTCCCATTATAGATGTCTAGTTTAGACAGCTATGGTCTTCCCAAATCTTTAGGAACAAGCTTCCTAATGAAGATGATATCCCAAATGGCAATCAAGGTGAAAGATCAATCCCTTTATTGGGCATTTGTGGGACTAGAAATCGTACTTCACTTCATCCACCTCCTCCAATAAATCTCCCCATCCCACAAGTTTTAAGACTTGATAATTTCTAAGTCACTCAATTCCTATTGGCAAGCAAAGTCTATATGTGCTTAGATCTTGGGGATTAAGCCACATATTGACAAGTCGGGAGAGTCGGGTGTCGAAGTCTCGAGGTAGCTGGCTGCTGACTTGGTTCTTCAGTCACTCCCTGATGATAGGTCACGACAAGACCCTTAATGATCTTACCTATTTGCTTGATGATGCTAAATCAGCAGTGATTTGGAGCATTAGTAAAGCAAATTGAATTGGAAGATCTACTTTCCAAACCTATTTGGACATTGAAAATGGTGACATTGTAGGTCCAGGAAAAACATTCTCTTCCCAATGGAAAGGGATCGACCATAGTCAACTCGGTTGACCAAATAGTAAAGAGAAAGGTTAAGTCTGTGATAGTTCCATGTACCGTTTCCAAAGAGTCCATATAATTTTGTTGCCAAAGGGAAGACATTGGTTGCGAAGCTGCTAAATTTACCTGAAACATCTTGAGGATGGTAAAGTCAATAGGTTTGACTCTACTTCAGGTAAAGTCCATTGTCTAACTCTATTAAGTTTCTATTATGAGATTCTTATTGCATAATGTGACGAGGTCACATGTTGATGTTTTAAGAATCAAAGGAAAAGTGAAGAAACTTAAAGGAAGTATATGCTGATTTTGATCGCGAAGATGGATTTCGATCGCACGGTTCGGTGATCAGAATTTTGAGTTGTTACTTAAGAGTTATGATATATTTCTTAGGAATAGATAACAACAAGTTTTCCATATGGATTGTAAGGATAAATTTTTCCGCAAAGTTTTAAAATAAAAGAAAAATGGTTTTGATTTGATTTATTTTAAGTATCCTTACAATGGCATTTGTGAAAAAGGTTGTTGCTTATATGTTTCCATTGATAAGCAATATAGGAAATGGATTTGATTCTTTCATTTGTGGTAGTGTCATAGTTTACCAAATAAGGAAAGATTCTCATCACCCAAGTTTGAGTTGGATAGAAACTTGGAATCATACAAGTTGTATTGTGTGATGAATGAGAATTTTCATCTTTGGTAAATTAAGACTAATTCCTTGTTCACATTCACATGTGAGTCAAGTGAAGGACTAAAGGATTGGGTACACTTGGTTGTGTGCTGGTCAGGTCCACCACAAAGGTTGATAAGATTATTCATTATGATTTACTAAAGTTTAGTAAATATGATTATGCTTACAAGTTTAAGTGTAATTCTGAAACATTGGAAAAGTTTTAATGTATGGCAGAATGAATAAGAAGAATCAAATAAGGCAGAAAGATAAAAGTTTCTCCAATCTGAAGAGATGTGAGAGTACTTGTGTATTTTGTGTTATTATTATCTTAGTGATTATGAAACCATGTCACAATTGATCCTCTGAGGACACCTTAGTTCATTTTGTTTGACTAAGGAGAGGAATCGTGAATTGTTGAAATGGTTAGATCAAAAGATAAGTTATACTTCGTTCCAAAATTAAATCTTAGAGTCATACTCCAAGATTAAGCCTTGAGTGACATAATCTTAAGAAAGGTTTAAAACACTTGTTAAATGTAGAGTAAAATGTGTTCTTACTCTTGTACATTTGAAATTGGTAAGTTGTGATGTTTTGGATAAAACAAAGACCAACTAAGACCAATTGTGAGAAGTGTTTAACTTGATAAGAATCTGCACTAACTCTTGAATATTCGTTTTTTGTCAAGGAATGGTTCTTGACAAAGAGAATCTTATATGTCAAGAGGTCAGTGGGAGTCTTAAAAGGATCTTAAGATAGATTCAAGAACTAATCAAGAGTTTTGTTAATCACTAGACCACGACTTGAGGTTTGTAACCTATCGTGTTGACATATTCTGTGCCCATTCCAGTCAAAGTTGGTTTTGCATTGGAGTTCTGAGAGTTCTCAACTGGTTGCATAACAACTTGGAAGCAATGGCAGACCCTTGAGCTGCCAGGTGGCAAGAAATTAGATTGAGTTCAGTCCATATGAGTTTGGATTTGTCATTATCCTTGTCTTGTGACTATGGTTTTGACAATTCACATGGATAAGAACACATACACCATTAAATCTAAGTGTCATAAGGTTTCTCTCCGATTCATGAAAATGATAGTGAGGAAACTCTTTCACTAAGTAGATTTAAGTGGATAGCAAGTGTGAAGTTTGCATTCTCATGTCGTTAGTGGAGTGTGCGTGGTTAACCGGCACACAAACTAATGAGAATGGAAAAGGTTTAGACTCACATGTGAGTTATCTAAGGAAAGGTTTAGACTCCAGGTGTATGATTTGATAAAGTCCTATCAAGGCAATCTAGTATCATAAATCTGAGTGATTTCTAGGTACATGTCAAAGATAGTGGGAGCATAAAAGTGTTATGCTAGTTAGATAATAATCATTATGCTAGTGGGAGCATGATGATTATGTTGAAAGTTAGCAAGGTTAATTATAGAAAACAAAAAGTTTCAACTCGCTTTGAAAAAGTTGTTTTACTATAATTAAGGGAGAGAAATTTATACTTCATTTCAATTCTACAAGCTTAGATTGAGATTTTAATCAACTTTAGTCAAGAATATATATGAATGTTATGTTGAAATGGTTCAACATAAGGAATTTCTATATATGTTGCTTTCTCAAAATTCGATTATGATTACGACATCCCTCTTCATAGTTCGAATTATGAGAACATGGCAAAAAAAAATATTATAGTATGAATCGTATCCCATATGCTTCGGATATAGGATCGATTGCATGTGTTATAATATTCATCCATTCTAAATTTTCCTAATGTTTAGGGCGTTAAGAAGGGAAAAGGGATTAGAACTAGATATGTGATGGTCTAAATTTTCCTAATGTTTAGGGCGTTAAGAAGGGAAAAGGGATTAGAACTGGATATGACTAAGATGATTAAGCAATTGTCGAGAACAATTTGGGGTTTTCCAAAGTTTGGTTACTCATGGAAAATTGGAAGTATAGAGTAAGGATCGTATTGACATATTTTGGAAAGAGGCAACTATTGTTCAAAAGTGATGGTCAAGATGGGAATATGGAATTGTTTCCATAGGTGGAAGTTATTCTTTGAATCTATGCAAAGAAGGATGTTCAAAGGAATGTACTTTGAATTTGAGACTTCATCTCCATGGAATTGCTTTCCATTGGAATACTTTGTAATGTTTGTTGCCAAGTCTTTGTGACTTGTGTGAATATCATTACAAGAGGATCATTTCATGATTACGGTAAATGACAAGAACTTGGTATTCTTACATTTACAATAAGGATTGTGATTGTGAAATGAGAATCATAGAAGTCATGTTCAATTGATATACATTTCACAAAGAGATGACCATATGTAAACATAGTGTGCATACTTGGAGTATGGCATAGCTATTGTTTAGAGAAACATAGTATGCATGCTTGGAGCATGGCATCACTACTGTTTCAATTCAAATATTAAGTTGATTAATCGAAACATGAATAATGAGTGATCAATATGGTGCTTAGATAAAAGGTGTTTTATTTACGCTCAAAGTGTTGAGGCCATATAGGACTAGTATTATTTTGTGTTTCACTTTGCATGTTTTGACTTCCAGAATAACTAGGTCATTCTCCCGAATGACCAAGTTATTCAAACCATCCACAGTCGGTCATATGTTGGAAGTAGATATGAATCAAGAATGTCGTGAATTTGGCTTGTATGATTTGTCTAAAGTGCTTTAGACAATGCAATAGTTGCTACAACATTCATGAGTACTCATAAGGGCTGAGTATTGGATTCAACCCACGCTCATTTGGATTCACTTCATGGATTTTATCACAAGTGAATCATGACACGATAATATCTTATATTCTTCAAACCTAGAGATATGAGTTGTTGACTATGATTTGGTTATACATTGATTGCACGTAAACGCATTGGTAACTCGATGTTATAAAACGTGCCTTTGTGTATGATTCAACAAATAGTTAGTACAAGCATATGAGTTGAAGTTTATCCATTCCTTTTACCTTCGGGATAAAAGCGATATCAGTGGGCCCCTCGATGATTTGATGATGACAAATGGAAGTGCTCGGCCGGGGCAGGACTGATTTGATTTGTTCAATTTGTCAGTCGTCATAAATTAGAAATCGAGAAACAACAAATGGACAGAGAGAATGATTATAATCCATGTCTCAGTCCATATGATATCTATAATGGAGGAATATATGATCCCTTATCTAATGGACAGGTCATTGACAAAGGTCAGAGTTCATCTACAAGGTCAGAGTTCGACAAAAGCTTTTGAGAGCTACGATTGCTAGTCGGGTTTTGAAGTCATACTTGCAATAATAGTTTTAGATCCAAGTGGGAGACTGTTGGATTATTGTCTAAGTCCATAACTATAATTGGTAAAACTTGACCCGACCCGGCATGGTCCATTTGGGTTGCATGGCATCATGCACTTGGATAGATTAAATGAGAGAAATAACACTTAAGGTTTATTAATATATTATAAGTTCTAATATATTAATAAGGTTATTTAATTAGTATTCATCAAGAATTAATTTGGAATTAATTAAGTGATCAAAAGGAGACTAATTAAATATATGGGTTGATTGTGTAAATCATTCATTCTTATATATGTGGGCTTGTGATCCAAGATTCCTTATGTTGGACTAAGTCCATGGGGTGAACCATGGATGCTCCATGGAGGTTAAAATCCATGGAGCATAAGGAATGGGTAAAGTCATGAGTTACATGGTGTAACCCTAATAGCCACCATATAAAAGAATCCCATGGCTCAAGAAATCGTACACTATGTGTGAGGGTAAGGGCAAAATGATTTCATGAAGTGTTCTAATTTCTCTCTAAGTTATTCCAAGTGCTTATGGTGTTGTGTGAACCATTTGAGGTGTCACACTTGGGGCACTAGGCACTCAAGCTTCATGAAGACAAGCACCAAAAAAAGGTATGTTATTCTAACTTGTGTTATTCAAAGTTTTGTATGCTAGAATAGTACAATACCTTGGAAAGTTGATATTTGCATGTATAATAGAGAAAACATAGATCCAAGGTATTTAGGGTTGCATGTACACTTAGGAGTGTTAGATTGCTCAAAACCCAACAAGTATGTTATTCTTTTTGGTTGTTATTGGACTTTATTACATGTTGGGCTTGAGGGAAGGCCCATTTGAGAATTTGGGCCCAATTTAGAAAATTGGGCCATTAGTAGGCTTGGAAAGACTATATGGAATTGTGCCTTCATGTTATGGATTTGGGCCTAGGTCATGGGTCCATTTAGATCAGCGGTAAAATGGTCGTTTTAGCCTAAGAAGGATTATTTGGATTTTGATTAAGTATTATTTGGTAATGATAGCTCGGGGAGTCATGGGAGCAGTCGTTAGAGATTCATTATCGTGATATTTCAACATTCAGCTTTGTGAGGTTAGTTTTCATCCAGTAGGAATGTGACAACCCGAAATTTATTCCGTTATTTTAACCCGCCTCTGTTAATAAAATATAATTAATATTAAATTTTACGTCAACTTCTCGGGTCTATTTAAATATTTTAAACTCGGAACAATCGAAGTTTGGGTCCAAGAACGAGTTTTACCAAGTCAAAGCATAGCATTCGGGCCAAAACACCCCTTCGAGAGGAGTGTACGGCCCCAAACTCGGGTTTACGGCCGTACACCCCCACCCCACTCCTTGGTCGTAAACTCACCCCTATATAAGGGATGAGGGGCCTTCATTTCATCATTTTACACACTCTAAGGACTTTCTCTCTTTACTCTCTCTCTCTCTCTCTCTACAATTTCGAGTTTAATCAAGGACCCTCAAAATGTAAGTGATTCTTCACTTTGATAGTGTTTTAATCCCTTTTCTAGTGATGAATCCATGTTTCATCTCATGAATTTCATCTTGTTCTAGATTTTCTCTCTCACCAAGAACACACACTAGTTTTTGGTGGCTAAAAACCTCATTCCAAGCCTCCTACAGTAAGTAACTACCATCTATGCTTGATATCTACTAGAAACCATTGTTTTTTCACCTAAAAATCGACCCAAATCATAAACACGAAATGGGTTACGGCCGTAAACCCATGTTTATGGTCGTACACCCTTCAATGGCTGTAAACTCCATTTTTGGTCGATTATTGGCCTTTAAACCCTACTTTGAGCTATGCACAAGGCTTAGAACACTTCCAAGAGGCTAGAAAGGACTTTGAAACACCGAAAATCACACCTTTTACCAAGTGTTTATGTCCATAAACTCATGGGCCGCAAACACTTGGGCCGTAAAATCATGGGTTGTAAACAGGGTTGGGCCACAAACCCATGATCGTACACTCCTGATTACGGTCGCAAATTCCCATTTTCAATCCCGTGTGATTCTAACACTTAGTTTCAAGTGTTTCCTAGTCCCTAAGGAGATTTCCTTCCATAACATATAGTGTTATGTCCTCATCTAATACATATATGTGCATTTATATGTTAAATAGGATCCGTTTGTGTCCAAAGCATTGTCTGACACCCAACAAATCCTATTGATTAACACTCGAATCCCACGTCAAACAGTGAGTTCATACCCCAACGCTTTTACAGATTTGAAAATGTTTTCAGGGGGGAATACAAGCCAAACATAACGGTTTTCACAAGTTAAAAACTGATGCAATTACAACGGTTTTATGTCAAACATTCAGATGACTTATTCCCTTTATGTAATATGCGAAGCATAAGGGACGTTTTCTAAACATAATTGCATAGTTTTTAGAACACTATACGAACACAACTTACCGGTCAAACTATAATAGGTGTAGTTTGGGAAACTCATTACAGGTCTTACAAAATCAAACTACATACAAAGTTAAACATATAAACTAATATAATATTAGTTTATCCAATACTTCATTCAGAAATGAGAGTATTTTATTAAATAATTACCTTGTGTTTAATTATTTATACTCTACACCGTATACAAACGATTTTGAGCTCGAGAACAACAGAACAACACGTAAACTAGTTAATACAAGATTGTAAGATCTATCTTCGTTATGCCCCTCGGGGTACTAGTAAATCCTCACCTTTAGTATAACCAGAGTCTACTGGAGGGAGAGTGTGAAATTTATGAATAGATCTATTCGGGACCGACAATCCCACACCTGAACTATTAGCTACAATTAGGTGGGCACGCCTGGGGTGACAAATTTTGTAACCATACGATGCCAGAAGAAACGTCAAGGAGGTCATCAGTCATATTAGCCTGATTATACGAACTCACAATAATATCAACTAACCTTTGTTTATGGGATTTCTTTCTTCAATAGTCTTATTTTAATTAATAAAACTACTTATCTACTTACTGGAGGGTATTCCAGGGAAACAACCTTTGGTTTTATTTTAAGTAATAAAACTACTATACATACTAGTGGTAGATAGGGTTTTCAATCAGATCATGCACTACATACAGGTGGTAGCCAGGGTTTTCAAACATAACATATACTACATACTGGTGGTAGCCAGGGTTTTCAAATGGAACATACTTTTCATACATAAATCAACCAACATGTTAGAAAATATTGGATTTTCTTGGAAAGCATACATACATATTTCAGTACTCGAAAGAAATGGTTTTTGCTACAAACGACACTTTACTTATAATGGAAAGAAACCATTTGTACAAATTCAGTGACTAGTTTTCAATATAAAAACATGCTTATGAACTCACCAGCTTTATGCTGATACATTTTCAAAACCGCTTGTATTCTTAGGACAACGATAGACAGGTACCTTTGCCAACTTTGGAGAAGAAGGAACATTTTGGAGTCTCATCTTTATCTTTTGTTTATGTTGATGTATATAAACTATGATTTCAAAATAGATGTAAATATTCATATTGTAATGTAATGGTTGTGTTTACTTTGATTGCTATGAACGATTGTTGTGATACTACGCATGATGTCACCCGCCCCCCGACCGTTTCCGCCGTTATTTTCTAAAGGTTCGGGGGTGTGACAAGGAATGGGTCGAAGGCACCAATGACGGCCCGTTTATGTATGTTAGTGTATTATAGACTAAATTCCGATGTCGAGCAGTGCCCGATGTAGGTGTATATGTTTCTAGACATCGGTCTGATATCGGGGAAAGCCCGAGGAATGTTTGTATGTTTGATGTCTTTTTGATTCTTGCATGTGCTTGTTTTTATATGTTTTTGGACTTTGGTCTAATGTTGGGGAAAGCCCGAGGAATGTTTATATGTTTCCAAATCTAGGTACGATGTCGCGTGGGGCCCGAGGAATGTTTATATGTTTATGTTATGTGATTATTTATGTGTATGTGTTGATATGTTTATATGTATACCGATTTTGCTCGATGTTGGACGGGTCCCAATGCCGGATTTCGGTGTCCGATGTCGAGCGAGGCCCGATGCCGGACTTTAGTCTGATGTCAGGCTTGGCCCAATGCAGCGGGAAAGGCCCATGTTATGTTATTATGTGATTATGTGATTACGTGTATGGTATGTGGTAGTTTGGGGAGACTTACTAAGCGTCATGCTTACAGTTTTCAGTTTTGGTTTTAGGTACTTCCGGTAGCAAGGGGAAGTCGTCGACATAACTGCAATGCAAACATCATTTATTTAGCCTGGGATGTTTTTACTCTGATATGTTTGACAGATGTTTATGATATTTTGAGATACACGACTTGTGATTTTTATGTGATAAATTGTTAACTATGGTTTTATTAATGGTTGAAAACGAAAATTTTGGACTATATTTTTAGGATGTCACAAGTTGGTATTAGAGCCTTGTTTTGAGCTATTCGGGCACACTCCCGGGTGTGTCTGAACTCAAACTGAGGACTTGGTAGAAAGTTTTTAAAAGAAAAACCATTTTTACAAAAATGATTTTGAAAAGAGAAAAAGGGTGTGGTGCTTGCAATCAGCCGAGCTCAAGTAAGTAATCCCAAATTACCCTTACAAATTGTTATGTTATGATTATGAGAAATGCATGCTAGATTAGGGCTACGGATCTTGGAATGATGCCTTGTATGCCTGTTATATGTGTATGTGAACTGCATGCTCGTTTAGGGCTAAGGATGCCTTATATGCTTGTTGTATGAGCTTATTGAACTGTATGTTGGTACTGATTAATCAGTAATATGATAGCCTGAGAAGGATATGCTTGATTATGGTTACTCAATGCTTGAATGTTGCTTACTTTGTGCTTTTAGGAGTTCTAGCTATCTTAAACTAACTAGTTAACAAATATGTTAAGTTACATATTACTAGGACTAAATAATTTCATAAGTTTAGGTTTAGCCTTATTTCGCAGCTCTTGTTTGAGTCTAACCGTTGTAGGGTAGGACCTCTCATTCGAAGAATTATCTAGTCTTAGTA
This sequence comes from Lactuca saligna, assembly GCF_052625555.1. NCBI lineage: Eukaryota > Viridiplantae > Streptophyta > Magnoliopsida > Asterales > Asteraceae > Lactuca > Lactuca saligna. The sequence goes on along the minus strand of NC_136421.1, from coordinate 15,441,803 downwards.
ATATCTAATAGTATCCGTGAGTTAGTTAGGGGGATAGTAGGGACTTCTTATGAAACTGATGGTGGAGAGTAGGTCCGAGATTACCCTAGGGAAAACCTAGGATGAGATTAGCGCAGAGAGAAATAGTAGTGAAAGGGACATGGTGGAGTCAAGGCAGTTCTTGAGGAAAGTACGGATAGATGTGGAAGGTAGTATAGGCCCGTACTACTGAAAGCATAGGATCCGTACTCGAATCAAGGAAGGCTGAGATGAACCTAGGAAACTTGTAGTATGTGTTATCCCTTGAGTTATGATGAGTATACGGATATTTTTTGGTGTATTTTCAGTATGGTGATGCTACACACTAGACCAGTTGGAGTTCAGGTGCCGACGAGGGATCAGGCTCGGGCTCTAGAGCCAGGCAGCTCGACGAGCATATGAGAGAGTTCGTTTCATTTGAGATCACGTATAGTATTTTAGACAAGACTCCTGTGATCTTCGATATGGTCAAGGAGTGCATCTTGGAGATACTTGATGAGAGCTTGGGTACATTCCGCATCGAGATGGCGACCATGCTAAGGGCTTGCATGATGAGATTTAGGGAGTTCTAGGCTTGTGGAGCTCCAGAATATCATGGGGCTCGGGACCCCATTGCTAGCAGCAGGTGGTTGACAGATGTCACCAATGCCTTCCGTACGAGCAGATGCCACGAAAGGGACAAGGTCTGACTGGCTTCCTATCTTCTGAAGGATAGAGCACGTAACTGGTGGGAGGAGTCGGATGTGCCATTGGAGATGATGCAACTTTAGATTCGGTGACCTGGAGAGGCTTCTCGACTAGGTTCAGGGTGGAGTTTGAACCTGTGGTTGAGGTTCAGTAGCTTACTAGGGAGTTTCGGGATCTCTAGAAGAAGACTGAGACGGTGACTGAGATCGCCGTTGTGTTCAGGGAGTGGGCCCTTTTTTTCCATAGTACGTGGCAGACAAGGAGATGAAAAAGGCCCGATCCCATGAGATGCTGCGGAGTAATATCCACCAGTTTGTGAGCCAATCTAGCTGTAAGACAATGTAAGATATGATTACGAGGGTTCAAGAGAGAGAGAGAGAGAGAGAGGGAGAGAGTTGGATTTGGAGATGGAGAAGAAGATGAACTAGAGGGGGTTATGTCAAGGAGTGAGGGAAAGAAGCCCAAGGTATCAGATCATCGACCGTGGAGCCAGCAGGGTCGTAGCCGCTGTGGCAAGTGAGACAAGTTGCATGGGGGGACGTGCAAGACGGGTAGTTCAAGCTGCTTTAAGTGCGGCCGAACTGGTCTTGTTAGTATGGACTATACAACTACCACCACCACCATGATAATATCAAATACGATTTGCTTCCAGTGCAATCAAAGGGGACACAAGCAGTCCTAGTGTCCGAGTTTAGTAACAGCAGGATCGGTGGCATCACCCGCTCTTGCTACGTGAGGATTACCGAAGACCATCAAGGACAGTTAGAGGCGTTTGTAGCGAAGAGCAGGGCCTTTCAACTTACAGCATAGGAGGCACGTGAAGCTCCTGATGTAGTGACGGGTATGTATCTTCTCCTTATCTCTTTATTTATATTAATTATTTCTTATGTTTATGTGTTTCGTTATAGGATCGTTCCCTGTGAACGGTATATCTGCTCTGGTATTATTTGATTTGGGGGCTACTCGATCTTTTGTGTTGCTCGCGCTCAGCAAGTGGTTTGTGGGAGCTCCGGGAGAGCTGAACTGTCCACTTGATGTAGAGATATCGGATGACAGGACCGTTCGGGTTGCGAGGGTTCATTGGGGATGTCCACTACAGTTGTTTGATGAGCAGTTTTCTATGGATTTAGTCCTTATTCCCTTGTGAGGGAATAAGGTTAAAGTGGGTATGGACTGGTTGAGCCCCAATGCGGCAGTGATCGACTGTGAGCAGCAACTAATACGGGTTCGTACCCTAAATGGGGGAGGTTTAGTGATTCAAGGTGAGAGGCTGCAAAGTGGACCGACTTTGTGTTTAGAGGCGAGAGCGAGGATCTACCTTCATCAGGGTTCTGTAGGTTATGTTGCCTATGTTATGGATACCCGTGATAAGGGTAAGGCGACATTGGATGATGTACCGATCGTATGGGAGTACCCGGACATGTTCCCAGAGGATTTTCTTGGGTACCTCTGGAAAGGTAGGTAGAGTTTAGTATTGACCTAGTCCCTGGTGCGGCTCCAATAGCCAAGGCACCATATCGACTGGATCCTCCCGAGATGTAGGAGTTGTCTACATGGCTGAAAGAGCTGTCAGATAAGGGATTTATCAGGCCGAGCAGTTCACCATGGGAGCCCCGATCTTGTTTGTGAAGAAGAAGGATGGGTCACATCGGATGTGTATAGACTACCGTGAGCTGAATAACGTTACATTGAAGAACCATTATCCCCTCCTGAGGATTAATGATTTATTTGACCAACTTTAGAGTGCATCTTGGTTCTCCAAGATTGATCTGGGATCGGGTTAACACCAAATGTGAGTCAGGGTGTCGATGTGCAGAAGACAACATTTCATTCTCGCTATGGTCACTATGAGTTTTTGGTGATGCCATTTGGGATCACCGATGCTCCTGCCACGTTCATGGACCATATGAACCGCATGTGCAGACCGATGTTAGATTGGTCTGTGATAGTCTTTATCGATGATATCTTGATTTACTCCATGACTCAGGAGCAGCATGATGAGCACCTGAGGGAGGTGTTGGAGACACTGAGGAGGGATAGAATTTTCATAAAGTTCTCGAAGTGGGAGTTCTGGTTATGTGAGGTGTAGTTTTTGGGGTACCTTGTTAACCAGAAAGGTATTTTGGTTGATCCGGCTAAGATTAAGGCCATGATGCAGTAGGAGATTTCGAGGTCTCCAACTGAGATATGGAGTTTTCTTGGTCTAGCAGGTTACTCTCGAAGATTCATCTAGCATTTCTCTAAGATCGTTGTTCCTTTGACCCGACTGACCAAGAATTCAGTGATATCCTGTTGATGGCCTGAGCAACAGGCAGATTTTGAGACTCTCAGATAGCGGTTGTGCAAGGCTATCACAACTAGGAATTATGATATGTTCTAAACACTTAAAAACATGTATGGTGTTTATTCAATGACAACAAAATTCCATCAAATACCATATACAAACTTTCAAATAGTCAACAAAAGCTGGAAACCCTAAAAATCCCTGTTTAAGTCTATTTTGGACTAGGATTTTCTTGTTGGGCCTAATGGACCAATAAGCTTCCAATTTGACTATTTTGGGCTTAGAACTCTTAAATGGGCTCTAATTGGACCCACTTTCATTTATTTTAACATTTTGGACCATAATGGGTCTAAAATGAAATGGTTTACCCTAATGGGCCTTATTGGGTCATAACTAACCTAATTTGATTATTATGGACCATAAAAGCCATTTCTTTTATTCAATAGGGCCGTAAGACACCCTAGAGGCCCAATGGGCTGAAAAACTTTATTTGAGCCATATAAATTCGAGCATGGACCCAAAATAAATCCTTTCTCTCTTCTTCAACCCAAATCTCGCCCCATGAAAAAAAAAGGTGGAATTATAAGGATAAGACACCTCAAAATTACATTGTGGGTCTCCATTGCTAATTACCCACTAAGCAAGAGAAAATCTCATACTTCCAAGCAACCATCAACTCACACCTCTCTCCTCTCCCCTTCTTTTACCCCTTTCGGTCGAGAATCACACTAAAACACACAAATCACTTAGATTTTTCTATCAAGAACTCACAACAACCTCTCTTTTCTTCATCAAAAATTTCAAAGATCTTGGGCATTTCAAGTAGGATCTTCCATAAGAATCATCATCCTAGGTAAGTTGATGCCTAAATCCATGATCTAATTACTTCATTTCATCAAAAATCTCCTCTTAATCCACTCAAATTCATGATCATGCTTCTTAGAAATTATCTAAGCCCAAAGACTTTTCAAGAAGCTTGTAAGGCCGAAAATCACCACAAAACTCTCCAAATCTTCTTCAAAACCAAACCTTCAAACAAATGTGATTTCATACCCCTCTACTTTCGGTTTTCATAGGTTTTATGGGGGAGAATACAAGTAAAATGTGTAGACCTATGTGTATTTGTATGCTATGTGTGATTTCTTGTGTTATGGGGTAAATATGTGCCAAAAATAAATGATATTGCAAGATCTATATTTCAAGGAGGAAAAATATGTGATCTAAGATGTATTACACTTAACAAGTTAAGAAAAACTATCATCTAAGGTCATGTTAAACATATTTCAACACAAAACTTATTTTGGGGCATAATTTGTCAAATAAACAAAAGTTGGGTTGAAGGTTTCCATTACCGGTTTTCTTAAGGACCAAAAGAGTCAAAACTATAAAAATAAATGTTTTTATGAATAACATACTCTTTAAAGGGCTAGAAATGTCATGTGTAGCTTAATGGGCCAATTTTTAGGCTTTTCAGCCCATAGGCCCAAAAATTGCGAAAAAGGAGGTTTTCAAGGGATTGAAATGGTAAAATTCTCAAAACAGGGTGAAAAGGGTAAAAAAAACTAATTCAGGGGTTAAAATGATTTTTTTTCCAAACAAGGATCAAAAATGTAAAGTTTTTGGATTTTAGGCCAAAATTGTAAAAGTTGCAAAAAGTTAGGACTTTAACTGGAAAACTCTTTACTGGAGGGGCTGACACTGCCAAAGAGTAAATTTTGAGCTAAAATCATCTCTTAAACAAGTCTATGGGTCAAAAATGTCAAGAAAATGGTTTAAACTGTCATTTTTATTAAAGTGTCTTTTTTTAAAGGACTAAAACTATCATTTTTATTAAAGAAGTGCTGAAAGGGTCAAACCAATATTTTTGAGTCAATTATTTTATTATTAAGATATTTGATCAAAAACACCAAATTACAACTTACGAAAATAGAAAGATTAATATACATATAATTCCAAATCTCGTTATAAACAACCGACCGGCCTCGTGCCATTACAAATCTAACAATCATTAAATCGATCTTTCCGAAAATTATACAATTCGTATAACAAGTAAATATTCAAATCTTTGAGCTTGAAAGTTTCTAAACATGCTTATTGGGCCTTCGTGACCCATTAACATGACTTTAGGGCCCAACGATAATAATAAATGTTTACTGGGCCTCCTGTGACCCAAATTCATGCTTAATGGACCCTCAATGGCTTTCAAGTGCTATTGGGCCTCAGTGGCCCATTAGCATTGCTAGTAAGGTCCAAATAAATCAAATTCGAAATGGGCCAACGTGTCCTTCGTATACCCAATAGCCATAAATAATTCGTGGGATTAGTAGGACCTTGTAATCCTCTTCTCCTCGTTTATTAAGCTTACCTTCAATTCAGTAAACATATACAGGTTGTTAATCAATGGTAATCAAATTCATTTTGGATTCAGTGAGTAATAATGGGCGGCACCTCTATGGATCGTTTGTAGTCTGTAGTTATAATCAAAGTCTCCTGGAGGGAGAGCGAGAGTTTGTGTATAGATGTATATGGGGGTGACTCCCCCACACCTCAGCTGTTCGCTACAGTTAGACTCGGCCAGTCTAGGGTGACAAAATCTTAAGATCAATTCCGGAGTTCGTTAGAATGCCAAGACAGACAAACTAGTCATTATCATGCATGGTTATAACGACTCGCATAAATAAATCCAATACTACCCGAGTAATCAAGGAAAAATCATAATCATTCATTGTGACGGTATAACAATTGGAAACAATTATACTTTCTGATCGGAAAACATCGGGTTTTTCGAGGAAATCAACACCATTCACTTGTACTTTTCAATAACTATAATGCAAAACTTCTCATTTATACACGCTTTGAAATCATTCATGCATAAACCTATGGATCTTCACACTTTGGTATAAACAATTGTCTTTTTCAGAAAATATCGGATTTTCTGGGTTATATAAACTACACAAAACATTTTCATAACAACCATGCTTATGAACTCACCAACATTCCATATGTTGACGTTTTTTTCAAAATAACTTGTATTCTCAGGTCACATGTAAGCTGAGGAGTAATGCCAGGTATGTTAGGGCGTTATGCTTTTGAAAACTATCAAATAATTTATGCTTTGGATATTTAACGTTTAAACAATGTACTTGATGTGAACAATGTCACTTATAATTTATTGATGCATGGTGATGTTTATGTTATGATTCATGTATATTCATTGTGATGATATTCAATTTAAGTCATGCGATCCCTCGGATGTTTCCGCCGTCTGGTTCAGGGGTGTGACAAAGGCACCGAATCTGACATTACCGGAGGGCGTAGATGACTTCGTGGTTTACTGTGACGCTTCGATCATGGGCATGGGTGCAGTACTGATGCAGCGGGGTCACATGATAGCTTACGCTTCAAGGCAATTGAAGCCTCATGAGGCGAACTACCCGACACACAATTTGGAGCTGGAGGTTGTTGTTTTCGCCCACAAGATTTGGCGGTATTACCTCTAGGGGTTTGTTGTACCATTTACACTGACCACAAGAGCCTAAGGTATCTAATGGACCTGCCGAATCTGAACATGTGATAGCGTCGGTGGTTAAATGTGATGAAATACTATGATTATGAGATCCTTTACCACCCGGGCAAGGCTAATGTGGTGGCCGATGCTCTTAGCCGTAAGGCAGTGGTGGCTCCGATACGATATATATATATATATATATATATATATATATATATATATATATATATATATATATGAGGATGACAGTGGTTACTCCGTTGTTGGAGTAGATCCGGGAGGCGCAGGTCGAGTGTATGAAGGAAGAGCGCCAGAAGTGTGAGCGGATCATAGACCACGTGGCCTCATTTGATTATGAGATTTGTGGGTTATTGACCCTACATGGGAGGGTATGTGTTCCATACTAGGGTGCTAATTGACAAGTTTTGATGGATGAGACTCACAAGTTGAGGTTCTCCATCCATCCCGGGGCGACGAAGTACTGGTTGAAAGAGACCGAAGGGGTAGGTTAGCACCCAGATATGCTAGGCGGTTACCGGTTAAAAGAGACTGAAGGGGTAGGTCGGGAACCCAGATATGTCTGATAGTATGTTATTTGTATGGTATGTGATATAATGGGGGAACTCACTAAGCTTCGTGCTTATGGTTTTTAGTTTTGATTTCAGGTACTTCGTTTTCAAAGGAAAGAAGTCGACGATCGCTGCGCACCACACTATGTTTTCCGCACATGAGATCTTTTGGATTATACATTGATATTGTTTTATGATAATATGTTTTGATTATTGACAATTTGGGTTTTGATGTGGGATGTTATTATAGATGTTTTTATTTTGTTGGTTTTATAATAATTTATTTTAAAATGAAATTTTTGGTCATGAATTTTGGGATGTTACACTCAAACTCCTACACATAAACATTTCCGTTTAATTACCCTTTCGTGCTCATACCCCTTTAAGGTTCAGCTTTGGTCAAGCTTAAAGTCAAGGTCAACACCCTGGTCAAAGTCCACATCCTAGTCAAAGTCAATCATCTGGTCAAAGTCAACATCTGGTTAACTCAACTCGTCAATTGGGTCCATCAATCATCTGGTCAAAGTCAACATCTGGTTAACTCAACTCGTCAATTGGGTCCATCAACTAACCGAGTTCCATAAATCATAGAACCTCGAACTCGCGATCCAACTCGTCGAGTCACCCTCTAACACGTCGAGTTCTTCCTTATGACAGAATCGGGACTTTTCGCTTCAACTCGCCAAGTCCTTCCTTGGACTCGTCGAGTCCTCCAATCTTCAAAACCCCAAAAGCTTGGCAAACTCACTGAGTCATCTTCTAGACTCACTGAGTTTGCTCAATAACAAGAAAAGGTTGGAGGACCACGACCCTACTCGCCGAGATGCATGAACAAATTATCGATTCCCCGATAGTCTAAACCCATTCATTCGTTTCTAGGCTAGTTCAAGGCTTCCAAACCTTAGATCTGATCCCCTAGGACCAAGTTACCATGTAAAGTTGCTAACTTTATGTCCATCCATGGTGTTATGAGGCTAGAAACCCCAAAACTAAGCTATATAAGAGATCCAGGGCATGGGGAAGGGCCAAGGCTTGATAAAGCTAGCAACTTTAAGCCTCATAAGCTCATGAGTGTTTAGATCTGAAATCAAAACCTCAAGATACACTCATATCTCGAAAATAACTTCAATATGGCCTAAAAGTAACAAAATACAACCCTAAGTGAAGATCTAAGCAATGGAAAGCCAAGGTATCAACTTTATACCCAAATGAGTAAGAAATATAGCTCAACTTCCGGATCTACTGGCTTCCTCTTGAATCTTCAAGCTTCTCCTTCCTTCTCAAGATTCAAAATCACCAAGAACACACAACAATGGCTCAAAAACACTCCAAGGTGGATTAGGGTTTCGTGGCTAGGGTTTGGAGTGATAGAGGCTGCAAATGAGGCTAACCTATGGAGTTTTAGGTGCTTAAATAGGGTGCAAAACCCTGAAATTAGGGTTTCATTCTGGCAGCCCTACTCGTTGAGTCGAGGCTCTCAACTCGTCGAGTAGACTTTAAATCTCGCGTCCCAAATTTCCATTCCTACTCGACGAGTTTGGGGCCTCCAACTTGTCGAGTTCCTGAACAAAATGCATAAATCTTATTTAAAATACACACCATGAACCAGATGTTACAGTCATTTTGACTTAAAATTACATAGTTTTTTTACGTAAGATTTTCTATAATACATGTATTTATGTATGGTTTTTAGTTTGGATGCTAATGGTCGTTTATCTTTATTTATCTTCATTTATGTTCATTTAGGTTATTTTATGAACTTTCATTTGTGTTCATTTAAATTTGTTACACCCATTCATTTACTTTCGTTTATATTCTTTTTGGGAAAATGATTTACTAGGGTAATCACATTTTCGTTTTGTTCACATTTAGACATCTTTTTTTGTATATATTTGACCATTTAGCATATTAAATATGTTCACGCATTATCATTGTCACCGATTATCTCAGGTGACAATGATAATATATGAACACATTTAACAAGTTAAATGGTCAAATGTGTACAAAAAAACAGAAAATACCTAAATATGAACATAACGAAAAGTTAAATAACCTACTAAGTTATTTTCCCCACTTTTAATAGAGATTTTATTTTTCATATTTGTTTGTATTATTTTTTTCAAGCATTATTTTTAAAGCATCCATAATGATTGATTATTTACCCCATTTATAGTCTTTGGATATGAAAAAACATTTTTCTACTAATTTATTTTTACCAAAAACATACTATCATAAATAATAATTAATCATTGATCAGTTCTAAACTATTCTTTCTAATTAATAATTGTATTTTATTTTTGTGAAAAATTTTATATAACTTCATATATATATATATATATATATATATATATATATATATATATATATATATATATATATATATATATATATATATATATATATATATATATATATATATATATATATATATATATATATATATAGGGGAGGGTTCAATTAAAAAAAAAGTTGAGAATGGGGGAATCATTCTCAGCCAATCATTTATTTTTGCCGCAAAAGATTCTAACGTACCGGCGAAAATGGAAAACGAATGCACATGTGTTTTCCAACATAACAGATTTCCTTAAATTATGCTAATCATTACCTTAATATATACAAAAACATAGTTTTTTTCGTTTTTTTTTATTTTTATAAGCTATTTTTATCAAAAAATGATTTTAAATATATCAAAATTCATGATTTTTTATTCTCTACAAATAGACATCCATATTAATATAGTTTTAAGATAAAATAATTTTTTTTTATATTTTCAGCTATCGTTATTCATAAATGAATAACAATGCATCAGGTTTTATTACAGTACATTCGTTATTCACTTATGAATAAAAAGTATGATTTTTTTTTTTACAATTTAAGTATCATTCATATATGAATATAACATATATAATAAACATAGTATATTTATATTTTAATATTGGACGATGAATTCATTTGTGAATACTAACATAGTATATTCACTTGTGAATATTAGATCGTATATTCACTTATGAGTATTAAATGATATTTCATATGTGAATATTACATAGTATTATATGGTATATCACATGTGAATATTACAGAGTATATTCACTTGTGAATATTAGATGATATATTCACTTATGAATATTACACAGTATATTCACATATGAATATTACAAGGTATATTCACTTATGAATATTGAAGGTATTTTGACAAATATATATAATTTATATATGTTATTCACATATGAATAACATATAGACTTGCATATTTGTTTTGTGTTTTTAATAATCATATACTGATTCAGGTGAGAAAACATATTCATATGTGAATATAACGTAATAATTTAGTTTATGCATTTCATCAAACAGTTGGAGTGCAAACAAGTTAACTATTTTAAAAATGTTAAAAACATCAAGTTATCAATTCCAAATCATCATATACTTCCGATTTCGACTTCAGATGTGACATCCTATCTCTGATCGATTTCTCAATTTGATTTTAATTTCCGAAAATCCGATTGGGAACTTGTGAGTACCGATTCTAAGTCCATCAATGTCGACTGTGATTGCGAGTCCAAAACTCCGATTCCAATTTCATGAACAGCGAAGAAATTTTGGTTTAGTTGAAGAAATCTGGATGATTATTGAAGGTTTGAGGAAATTTTTTGATGATGAACGAACAGTTATCGAATTCTCTATAGTTACGTATTTGAGATTGAAGGTTATTACGATATTTACAAGTTTGTCACCGTGTCTTTTATGCTTAGATTAAATGAGTGGCTGAGAATGATTCCCCCATTCTCAACCTTTTTTATTTTCTCAATTGAACCCACCTATATATATATATATATATATATATATATATATATATATATATATATATATATATATTGAACATATGCAATACTTTTAAACTACATAGTATCTAAGTATTAAATTAAATAAATTAAATATATAACAATAAGTATGCTGGATCTTTTAAAAAATAAAAAGAAGATATTACATAGCAAATAAAAAACAAAACAAAAAAAACTTTATAATGTAAATGTTTTAAAATTCTTACAGCTTTTGTTATACCTTTCAGTTAGAAGTTTATAAACTTTTTTATTGTTTTAATACAACGTTTTAAACTTTTGTTTAATGAAAATATTTTAAAATGTTATAAAAAATATTAAATTGTTATACACAATATATTAAAAGTTTTAAATATGTTGTAAAAGCAAGTTTAAAAAGAGTTTAATAAAAGTTATAAAAAATTATATGAAAATATAAACAAAAAAATAGTTAAAAGCTTGTAAATAAAATTTAAAACATTTAGAAAATACTTGGTTTAAAAACAGTTATATAAAAACTATATGAAAATATAAAAAAAGTTTAAAAATTATAACCAAAGTTTAAAACAGTATATTAGGAAAACTTATAAGAAAAAAATATCTTTAAAGTGTTGTAATAAATTATAAAAAATCTTAAAAATTTTATAAAAAAAAAAAATCACAATTAGTTAATTTTTTTTATACATCTTTAATCATTTAACTTATTAAATATGTTCACACCTTATAGCAATTAACAATTATAATATGTGAACACATTTAACAAGTTAAATAATCAAATTTTTATAATAAAACGAAATTATCCTGACAATTCATTTTTCATTCATTATTTTTATGTTCATTTATTACCTTAATAAACGAAAATAAACAAAGTAATTTCTTAAGCAAACGAACATGAACAAGAAAATTTGTTTCTTTATTTGTTAATGTTCATTAATTTGTTCGGTTAACTTAAATAAACAAACATAAATAAGTTTCGTTCATATTCTTCGATTCGTTTACAACCATAATTTTGTTTTCTTACAATTTGGAGGTTAATTATTGATATCGAAAACTTATACAATATAAACTTGTTCCTCAAGTCTGGATCTAGATAGTACATCTAAAGCATAGAAGCTTTTGGTAGGTTTATGTCTTGATTTCTAGAGACAATAATAGAAATAAGATCGTTAGAATCATTCCAATATATTTGTCCTGAGAATTACCTATGACGATCAAATTTGATTGATAAAGATGTGGCATGTGGAGATGGTCTTTTTGGGATCGGAACCATCTATATGTGGATAGAATAATGTGTGTATGTGTTCAACAACATGAGTAGACTGCAATAGTTGGTCAAAATAATTTTTTTGAATAATAAAGATGAGTTTAATGATAAATCTTGTACATAGGAAAATAGATTTTTTTGACATATATAAGTTGGTTTATTTTTTAAGTTTGTTGTAGTTTAGTATTTAGTAAAACAATAAACTAAAAAGTTCATAAAATAATTTATAATCTAATTTTAGTGAGTTACATTAAAATATTTTATTGATAATCTAATTTTTAAGAAAAAGATATTTTCTTACAAACAACACAACCTAAATATATTTAAAAGTCATTGTTTATTATCCTACAAAATCATTGTCTCTATTTTATTATAAATGCAAAGAGCTGATCTTCTTCTTCTTCTTCTTCTTTTTTTTTTTTTTTTTTTTTTTTGGTAATTAGCCTTTACATAAATCAATATAATTAGCCTTTACACAAATCAATATAATACTAAAAGGGCCTTATCTATCCTAAAATCTGTAATAATTGAAAGCGTTTCTTATTTAAATATTTTAATGTTGTAAATATTAATTTTCTAATGGGGCACACAAAATGCCATTATTTTTACAAGTTAGTGGTCATGAAGACAAATGATTAAAATTTGTCCTTACCACAAATACCAACAAACCTCACAAAAGTTACATCGCTTTTCCCTATTATTGTCTTCTTTTAGACAAAATAAAAGACTCCCGTTTTGGTAACATTTCAATAAAAAAACAAATCTTAGCTTGACAAAAAATGAAAATGTGAGTCTATGATTTATTTTAACGAAAACTCCATAGCAACACTTGAATTATTGAAATTATGATTTATTTATTGTTATAATTTTGAAGAATTTATCAGATGATATTAAATAATAGTATATATTAACTTACCATTTATGAGCTAGCTTATGTATAATTGTTAGGAATAAAAAGAAAATAAAATCTCCAAAAGACACACTGATTTGTGGATATGATCTACATCCACTTGACAGAAGAAGTATTCTTATCGAGAAAATGATTTAATATACTTGAACCATATTTAATAAAAGAGTGCCTAAAACTCATTTAGTAAACGAGTCTGATTTAAATCGTGCAAGTGAGGGTTTGTTTAAGTTTGCGAGCCTAAGGAGGGCTTTGCTATACTATATTTTTATTTTATGTATTATTATTTATTATTTATATATTAATAAAATATGAAAAAAGAAAACAACGAGCCAATTCCAATCTTTAATGAGCGTCACGAAAAAACGAGCATTAACGAGCCAATCTTGAGCTTTATATGCTTCACGAGCTGAGCTTGAGCTTGAAGCTCCAAACTCTTAACAGGCTCGATCATGAGTTTTATACCTTTAAATGAACCTGACTCAATTAGTGTGATGCTCCGCTTTGCTTGGCATGTTTATATTCGTAAGAGTATAACTTTTATTTTTAGATTCAAAATTTATCTTAAACTATAATATCTTTCGAATAAATATATTACATATTTGAGAGAAAATTAAAACAATATTATAATGTTCAGGTTTGGTAAAAGAATTGTAAATTTTCTTTAACAAAAACTGAATATAATATAATGTGAAACTATGATTATGTTATTATTAGTAATCATGTAAAGTTACGGTTATGTTATTAATATGGAAATCTTTTTATTACAAATAATGAGTGTAAAGTTTGTGTTAATAAATTATTGAAAGTATTTGAACAAGAGTTTGCATTTACCCCACAAAACACATGATCTTTATACGTTGCTTATTTTGTTTGATCATTTACAGTCTAGTTTTAGACTTTAAATTACAATATGAGATTATCAATTTTTTGAAAAACCCTTAAAAAAATATTATTACTAGGTTATGTTAGATAAATGTCTTTTATCTATAAACTAGCTATACAAGGCACAAGCCATCTAGCTGAAAATCTATAATGTCCTTTATCGGTTTTATAAAGGGATAATGACTTGAAAGGGTAACGAACTTTCGATTTTTGTCACATTTAGTCACTAAACTTTTTTCCGTTATCTATTTGCCATTGAACTATTGAAACTGTTCACATTTTACCCTTATGACCGGCTGTTGCCGGTCATAAGGGTAAAATGTGAACAGTTTCAATAGTTCAATGGCAAATAGATAACGAAAAAAAGTTTAGTGATTAAATGTGACAAAAGTCAAAAGTTTGTTTCCCTCTAAAAAGTTCAATGACTAAATGTGAACAAACTTCCTCTTGTATTATGTTTTAGCAAATTATTTATTTTTGTTAAATTGTAACAACATTTGTTGATGAAGAAATCTATGAAATAAAAAAGAAAACAAAACCCTAAAAATATATTTTAAAAAAAAACAAAAAACCGAAACCGAAATACAAAACCAATGGTTTGACATTTTCCAAAATAAAAAATCAAAATTTCCAATTTGATTTTGGTTTTACAAAAAAATGAACCATTCTCACTGATGTGAATTATGACCATTGGTTTGGCATGCGAAATTTGTGACATCCCATGAATATATAGTTACAACATCGTCTGAACTCGTAATTCATAGTAAGGGGTTAGAGTATCATCGCATGAATACGTAGTTACAACATCGCCTGAACTCGTAATTCATCACCTACAGGTCATGGGCATGCTGGTGTTTCCACTGTGTTGTCTAGAATAGTCCGTGGTCGCCATTTATACTCTAGTAGATGACTACATCGCCACATTGCTGGTTAGGGCTATGGTATCTCCTTTCATCCTACATCACATATTCATCATCATCTATATACCTAATTATCATCACATTTCTATCATCACATATTTCTCATCATTTTATTTCATCACACACCAACTATTTCATCTACCCATGTTTCATCTGCAACATATTTGTAGATATAAAATAAATATACCGTTTAAATCTTTTAAAACATGTATAAAATCGTTCATCCAGCATAGACAGCAAGTATTCAAATAATATGCACACATAGCATGTAACTTATATAAAATACTTCATATCTATGTGTAAGATGAAAGTAGCTATATCTACCATAAAAGTCCCATAAATGCTTCCTAACTTCGAACGCCAAGGTTTACTCTACTAAAGCTTCATATTCTCGGCTCTCTGAACCTAGAATGGTCCAGATCTATCTCACCAAAAAGCTCAAGATAGCTCTTCCTCTCACTCTACACACTCAAGCTCGCTAGGGTTCTCACTTATGGGAAAGGTAGTGGTAATTGAAGGCCAAATATGGCTCGGGCCCAAAGATTTAGGGTTTCTACCAACAGCGCAGACTTGTCGAGTCGCCTCACCGACTTGTTGAGTCCATTCATTAATCCGAGTCATCAGTCGCGACCTTACTCGACGAGTTAAGGCGTCAACTCGCCGAGTCTCTCTTCTTAACTCAAAAGAAAAATACTTAAATTATGATACCTGGAAATCCGGATGTTGCATTTTGTTTTTTTATTTCATAGATTTCTTCATCAACAAATGTTGCTACAATTAAACAAAAATAAATAATTTTGCTAAAACATAATACAATAGTAAGTTTGTTCACATTTAATCATTGAACTTTTTGAGGGAAACAAACATTCGATTTTGTTCACATTTAGTCACTAAACTTTTTTTCGTTATCTATTTGCCACTAAACTATTGAAACTGTTCACATTTTACCTTTATGACCGGTAACAGCCGGTCATAAGGGTAAAATGTGAACAGTTTCAATAGTTTAATGACAAATAGATAACAAAAAAAAGTTTAGTGACTAAATGTGATAAAAAATCGAAAGTTCGTTACCTTTTCAAATCATTATCCCTTTTATAAATGATATTCAACCTTTTTTTTAAAGTTTTAAAAAAACTGATTATCCAAAAAAGAATAATCATAAAAGGTGTCATTTTCCCTTGTTTGGAGGCTCAAAAGCCAAACACAAAGCTTCTACCAAAAAACAAACAGAAAAAGACAGAGTACTTTATGCATTATAACTTGTACACTTTCGAAGCACCAGCTCAGTTTGTAATCATAGCACCGCAAAGTAACGTTTTTTCTTTTTCGAGCTTGTCTTTTTGCGTCTTACAACAATATAAATCCACTCCCCTTTCCATCGTCTTCTCCAATCCCATTCTCTCTCTGAAACCACCAACTTCGAGATGCTTTCAAGAGTTAATAGTGTTGTTTGGATGGATGATGAGAGAGGGAATCAAACAAACCAAAAAAATGAAGAGAATCATGAAATCAATTCTATTTCTACATTTAAATCAATGCTAGAAGCTGAAGAAGAAAATAACAACAATTGGTTCTTGCAGCAGCAGAGTAATCTTCTGTTGCAACCAGTTGATTCTTCATCGTCATGTTCACCGACTTCTGCTTTTCAAAACCTCGACCCAAATCAGGTTCATTTCTTTTTACCTCCAAGACCCTCAATTTCTTCGATTTTGAACCCAATTTCAAACAACCCGTTAGATGAAACCTTTGATCTTGGTTGTGGGAATGGAATTCTACCTGGGTTTTGTGATTTAGGGGGACAAACCCAAATGGGTGTTTCGAGTTTGAACTCAGATCCTCAATTTTCGACTACTCACTTGCTTCAATTGGCCGGAAATGGATTCGGGACGCCGGTGTTTCCATCTTTGGAAGATGGGTTAACAGGAACTTCGTTGGGTTTGAACCGGTCGAAATTGCTTAAACCTTTGGATAGTTTTGCTTCGGCCGGAGCTCCACCGACTTTATTTCAAAAAAGAGCTGCCCTGAGAAGAAATTTGAGTGATATCAACACCACTATCGACGGCGATGGTGGAGGAGCTGGACTGGGAAGAAGTTTAAGTGACGTCAACACCGCCGGCGGTGGTGGTAGTGATGGGATGAATGAGAAGAAGAGGAAGAGCAGCAATGGCAGTTGGGATGATGTGGATAACCTGAGTTTGGATGGCTCCGGTTTGAATTACGATTCCGATGATATCACGATGAACACCACCACAAATTTTGAAGAAAATGGGATCAAAATTAACGGTGGGAATAGCTCTAATCCAAACAGTACTGTCACTGGCGGCATCGGGAGCAATCAAAAGGGGAAGAAGAAAGGGTTGCCGGCGAAGAATTTAATGGCGGAAAGACGTCGGAGAAAGAAGCTAAACGACCGGCTTTACATGCTCAGATCTGTAGTCCCCAAAATCAGCAAGGTGAGAATCAAGAATTCCCTCTTTGTTTCACATATCTTTCTCGTGCATGTTCAGAATTATTATCCGACATTTTTTAAAACTTTAAAGATGGAATCTTGATGAAACCCCATGAAAGAAAAACCTCTAATTAAGAAGATTTTTTCAAATTATTCATGAAACGCCATTAATGTTCTTGTTTCAGATGGACAGAGCTTCAATTCTTGGAGATGCGATAGAGTACCTGAAAGAGCTTCTTCAGAAGATCAACGACCTTAACTATGAACTCGAATCAACCCCATCAACCTCATCATTGACACCCACCACCACCATAACCACCCCCGGCAGCGGCACCCCCACCGGTTTCTACCCTCTAACCCCAACTCCGACCAGTCTCCCTTCAAGAATCAAGGAAGAACTTTGCCCCACCGCGATCCCTAGCCCAACTGGCCAACCTGCAAGAGTACTAATCCCAGTTTCCCTTTACTTTTACAAAATTATGATGAATCACTTGTTAAAATGTTGATTTTTTGCGGTGGTTTTAGGTTGAAGTGAGACAGAGAGAAGGAAGAGCAGTGAATATCCATATGTTTTGCAGTAGGAGGCCTGGTTTGCTTCTATCAACCATGAGAGCTCTTGATAATCTTGGTTTAGACATTCAACAAGCTGTCATAAGTTGCTTCAATGGCTTCGCTCTTGATGTTTTTCGAGCTGAGGTATATTTCATTTTATCTTTCATTTCTTTTACTTGATCCGTTTTTGTTGTTTTATGGTGTGTTTCCTGAATTTAGCAATGCAAAGAAGGTCAAGATGTTCATCCTGATCAAGTGAAAGCAGTGCTGCTGGAGTCCGCTG
The DNA here is from genome assembly GCF_052625555.1 of Lactuca saligna. Taxonomy (NCBI): domain Eukaryota; kingdom Viridiplantae; phylum Streptophyta; class Magnoliopsida; order Asterales; family Asteraceae; genus Lactuca; species Lactuca saligna. The sequence goes on along the minus strand of NC_136421.1, from coordinate 15,423,662 downwards.
GTTACCATGGCGTCGCTTGAGTGGTTTAGAGATTTGAGATTTGGGTTGTTTGGTTTTAGTTTAAAAAGTTGTAGCTTTTCATATGAAGGTTGTTTTTGTTCAGTCCTTAGATCTAGTCAGATAGATAGGCGTGCTGAAGTTAGCTAAATTTGCAAAATGTTGCTAGGCATTTTATGTTATTTTGTTTGATCATTGTGTTTCTTGGAGTTTTTTTATTTTATATTTCATATCTGATTGATGTTTGTGTGTGGACTGGAGTGTTAGGTTTCCAACAACAATAAAGACACAATTAAAGATGCAAATAAAACAAAGATTTACATTGTTTTATACCATTAAGCTAATTCTGTTACGTTCATTTACGAACTAATTGAAATATAATTTACAATTACATCAAGTGTTTTTACATTGAGCTAGGTATTTAATTTTGACCATAAATATACCAAAATATTAGATTTCAGCCACAAAAATGCACATAGGTTGGGTCCCTAGAATTTTTTCTTCCAACGTTTGGTTGCAGTAGCAGCGATCAGGAACTGGTTTTCTAGCCAAAAACCAAATTAAAACCGTAGATTTATCTTTATATATAGTTATATATACAATGTACCTTAGTAATCTGGCTGCGGAAAAATCAAAGATTATTAAGACCCCATAAGATTTGTGGTTTCTTTCCTCAGGTAAATTGTTAGAACTTCATTTTGTTCAAATCCTAATAAGTCTTCACAATTTTAATGTTTAATATTCATAGAAATAAGTGTCCAAAATATTTTTATCAATGTAAAAAAAAGTTGGCTTATTGTCCCGCCAAAAACAAATATGTGTGTATGTTCCAAATAGACAACTTCATGTAAAAAAATAACTAATTTTAAGTACCTATTGCTTCTATAAACATCTTCGTTGTTACAGAAGAGGTTGATCGATTATAACACTTATACTCTGTCAAATTATTGTCTCAAATAACATGAACAAGGCAAAGTTATGTGTTTTTGCAATCTCTAATTAGCATAATTTCTCGGATTACCACAAGTCTTAATTCACGTAACCCCATACAATAGGTGCGGATTACATATTACAAAAAGCAGGGGCGAAATCAAATTTTTAATATGGTTGGGGGCTTACATTGTAATAAGTAAGGTGTAACTTAAATCACAATTGAGGTTCTTCGTTTCTCTTGTATGTTCTTTTTTGAATTTACTATAAATAAAACAATTCTTTGTCTTTCTTTTCCATACGTTAAGCTAACTTGATAATTATATAAATTAAAATTTTAAACTAAAAGGTAAACTTTGATAGTATTGTATAAATTGAAAGGGGTCAAAGGAACAAATATTGATTTATTGCATCCAAATGTAGGGCGTATATAATTATCAAGTTAGCTTAACATATGGAAAAGACAAAGAATTTTAATTTATAAACTAAAAGGTAAACTTTGATAGTATTTGTTCCTTTGACCCTACATTTGGATGCAATAAATCAATAATTATATAAAAGGTATTTAATATAAAGAGATGAGAAACTACAGCTACCATTTATATAAAAGGTATCTTCTTCTTTTTTGTACATAGTAAAGCAACTAACTTGTTTTAACTGTTTAAATTACACAAATATTACCGGTTAATATATGTTTTAACCGGTAACTCAAAGGGAAAATGACTTAGGAGGGTAACTACCTCTTATCCGTGTTCACATATTGACAACTTCTTATTTTTTGTACATAAGAAAGCAACTAACTTGTTTTAACATTGTAACATCCCAAAAATCATGAACAAAAGTTTCGTTTTTAATTTAATACTAAAACCATAATTGTCAAACCATTAAATTAATACTTCGGCATCGGGCCCCGCCCGACATCAGGCCCCGTGTGGCATCAAGCCCCACTCGGTATACAGATCTGTCTCTCTTAGGCCCCGCCCACTAAACACAAGCAATCATATAACATGCTAACACATAAAGAAACATACTCTACCGTATCCCTGTCCTAAGAAACATACTCTGCTAATAATGAGATACGGAACTTCGTCCTTACTCAACTAGTTCCAGCCATGGCTTCAGCAGTGCAAGGTGAGTCTCCTCACTGTGTGAATTGGTCTAAGGCCATAATGTTAGCTCATGTAGTCTATGAGTAGGAAGACCCGGGGGTTAGCCCTAGGCATTGTATGCTAGTATGTTATTCTAGACCAAGGTCCGATGTCGGGCGGGTGCCCGAGGAATGTTTGCATGTTAGATTATACTTGTTGTCTGTGTGATACTTGTATGTGCCTGGTAAGGACGTGAGTGTGGGCGAGGTCCCATATCTCATCACTAGCTGAGTATGGACGATGTTCTGTATCTCATTATTAGCAGAGTATGTTTCTTAGGACAGGGATATAGTAGAGTATGTTTCTTTATGTGTTAGCATGTTATATGATTGTATGTGTTTAGCGGGCGAGGCCTAAGAGAGACAAACCTGTATACCGAGCGAGGCTCGATGCCAGGCAGGGCCTCATGTCGGGCGGGGCCCGATGTCGGAGTATTTAATTAATGGTTTGACAATTATGGTTTTAGTATTAAATTAAAAACGAAATTTTTGGTCATGATTTTTGGGGTGTTATATTGTTAAAACAAATTAGTTGCTTTCTTATGTACAAAAAATAAGAAGTTGCCAACATGTGAACACGGATAAGAGGTAGTTACCCTCCTAAGTCATTTTCCCTTTGAATTACCTGTTAAAACATGTATTAGCCGGTAATATTGGTGTAATTTAAACTGTTAAACCAAGTTAATTGCTTTATTAAATACAAAAAAGAAGAAGTTGTCAATATGTGAACACGGATAAAAAGTAGTTACCCTCCTAAGTCATTTTCCCTTAATAGAAAGAGATGAGAAAGTTGTGTGGAGTTTGTTAATTAGAAGACTCAATTTATAGAGCTTGTGCTTGTAATATATTCTAACTTTGCGAGATCTTTTATGAGGTCCAAGTATAATAGTTGAGAAGATACAATTTAACTATATTTGGTTGCGGGACCGGCCTACACAAATGAAACAGTGTCTCCATAACCAGGTATTATTTTGTCTTTGGTATCTAGGGGTGAGCAAGCCGGTTTTTTTTTCCAAACCGAACCGATTTTCTATTCGTAAATAGTAAAACCAGTTCGGTTCAAACCGGTTCCTTCATTATTAAACTCGAACCTATCTAAAACGGTTACACCGGTTTGATCGGTTTTACTACAGGTTCTAAACCGGTTCACGGGTATTAAACCGGTTTCAATATCTAAAATCTCGAACGGGTTCAAACTGGGGGTTTGGTTCTTGAATCGGTTCGGTTCATAGTGGACCGGTTTATGGTGAACCGGTTTACCGGTTCAGTGACCGGTCGGATCCTGAACCGGTTTTTTTTTGTGAGCCTATTGGTAACTTTACCGGAGGCTATAGTCATGGTAGTCCTTTTATTCAACTATCTCAACCATTTTCGAGCACCTCATAGTATTTTTGGGACGTCAAAACAGTTGACCATTTCTGTATGATTTTGTTTCTGTGTATTACCCCTTCCATTGGTTTCAAAGATAAAAATCCTTAATCGGACAATAAATTGACCACCCTTGTAAATCGGTGAATTCAATTTGATTATTCCTTCTAATTATTAATCATTTCAATCAAAAATTGTTTTAGTATGACTCATCAAACAGATAGATTGAATATAAAGAATTAGAAATTCGCTAATTACCTTTTGTTGGAACTTATTGACAAACCTTGTACATCACTAAACTAGCAGCGGTGGGTTTTTAAGGCCTGATATTTAAATAAAGAAATGATTTTGCGATACTCGCCATTTGGATCCTAAATACTAAAACATGGTCATTTTAGTTTCATCTAAGTATCTAACCATACTTCTAATTCTATACCCCACTAAAACAAATAAGATCGTCTTAGTAAATAGTTGATTCGGTCAAATATTTAGAGCGCCGTAGGCCCAATAGCTATTTTCTTTAGTCGACTCCAGGTCAAACTCCATAATAATAGTCAAAACTCAACAATTGGGTTAAAACAGTTCACAGGTCCTTGAAAAGATATTTTTCAAGTTTCCACAATCGCCTTTTCCCTTTTCCCTTTTTTTCCTTTTCAACAACCTATACTGCTTTCCCAACAGGAATGTTCCTAACCTGGTCACACGCAACGCAACAACCGTTGATTTATTTTTATCATATGTCCAATATTCCCAGACCAATACGTCGTTGTACTTGCAGTTGTTTGTGAAAGGAATCTCCAAAGCCGTGTTCTACTCTAGAAGGGGTTCCAATAATCACAATTCACAATACATAACATATGTTTTATTGTTAAGTAGGGTCCCACCCCACCAATTATGTATATAATTGTAAGACCTTAATCCCATAAAACTATGGCAGTAGACGAAGGTGGTTCCGTAACTAAACCACATAAACACTCATGTTCACATGCTTTACATTTTTGTTGATATTTTATACCACTTATCAAAAGTTTCAATTTACAAACACTTTCAAAAATTATTTTACAACATTTTTTAACTAAATATATATCTAGTTAGAACAACAATTACGAAGGCTACAAAGTTCCAACATTTTTGTTCTTGGATACAAGATAAGCATACAAAGTCGAAACACAACTTGATGGAAAATTTATGGCTAAATAACACGCGTGAAATAAGATTTGAGAATGTAGGCTATAGCTATAAGCCAAATCGAGTCTTTCATTGACATATACTTGTTACATGCATGCAAGTGGGAAAACAGACTCTGTACAGGGTAAAACGACTTGAGACCGAAAAGCATTACACCATGTTCTGTTCTCAAACATCGTTATATTATATTATATATATATGTTTACGTGTATCATATATTATATATAGAGGAGCTAACATAGCAATATATATATATATATTATAGCTCCAGTTGTCCAAAATTGAAAATATTATATTACCAAGACTCAACGTCATCATTCGGGAAGTTGGAAGGAGTAGAATCTTGATGCAACTCGAATATTTATTTCAGTTGTTCCCAATACCACTACTCCCTAATTCACCTACAACATCGACCTGTAAAATCCATAACCATGTGTATCAATCAATATCAACGCCATTTTTATAATAATAAAAAAATAGTATGCAAAACATTACCTAATTTATATAATATATGAATTAGAGCACTTATGCGTTTTCGATTTTCCTTGTGTCTTTTTCGTCCATGCCTTCTGCTACCGATGAATTGTCTTCGTCTCTTGAATTTAAAGTCCCCGGATTCATTCTCTGAACCTCTTCTCTGGTGTAGATGAAGATCTTCCTAACCATCCCACAGAATTCCCTGACATTGATAAAAATAATAATAATAAGAACATCAACATAACAAAAAGCCAATCAGTTAGTAATTCACAGTTACTTACTGCCATGGATCATCTCCAACAAGCATCATGTCACCTTCATCATCTGTATACACAACCAGCCAGTTCTTGTTGCGTGTCTTTAGTTCACCATTGAATTCAAATATAACGTCCAGCTCAGCAATCAGTTCATCGTAGTCGTTAAATTTAGTAAGATCCACTGATCTCCCAAGAGCAATCCCTTGTTTGTGAACCTGACAAATTATTCTCAAGTCGGTCAAAACACTGACAAGATTTTATCAGAGGGTGAGATGGTAATTTCACACAAACATACAAATACCTTTGTACAACTCCTTGTAGAAACAGAAACACCTTGGAGTTTCGCTTGCTGGAAATGTTGGTATTCTTTATCTTGCTCTTTAGATGGATTACTATCGTTGACTTTCAAACGCTTGGATTGATCAGAATCAAATATGTGGTACTGATGTGTTGCTGCTGCATCTGCTGATATGTTTCTGTTACCAGCAAGTGGCACCCCAAATATTTTACAGTTTCCATCTTTTGGTTTCTGTTGAACAGATAACTTTGGAATCACATTCACATCACTGGAATGAGAAGGCATCTGGAGATACGAAGTAAGAGATGGCGGAGGCATCACCCACTTACCAGCCTGCTCTCCGTTTCCCCTTTGACTATGTTGACCGGAATACTCGTCAAAAGCACTAAACCTAACATCTCGGCTTTGATATGAAATTTCATTGCTTTTCATGCCACCACCCAACAAGCTGAGGGATAAACCGGATGGCATAATGGACCATGGATTTGAATGTAAGTTGAATTTTGATTCGTTAGGTGTAGGTGTAGGTGTAGTAGACAATTCGTTTGTAGACCCGAAACCTGATAACAGATCTGTGAAAGATGACTCTGGAGTTCTCCCAACTGATAAAATTCTATCTGACCCATGATGCCGTTTTTCATCATCTACTACAGAAGGTGTCCACTGGATTAACCTATCACATGAATCTGATTCGTTGCTATCCACAAAAGTGGGTCTCAAGGTCGATAATTCTTGACCTTGCAAGACCCTTGAGAATGCGTTTGCGGTTGCAGGTGAAGGGTCTGCTGTCACCATTTTTGATGGACCTTCTCGGGTGAGAACAGAGGAATCAGGGGATGAAGGCAACATGGTTGACCGAGGTCTCTTTTGTCTGTGGATTGGAAGTGGATTGATTGCAGGAGGAACAAGAGCAGGTTCTATTTTCCATGGTGAAACTCTTTCTGGACGTGGGATTGTACAGCTTTCATCCCATCTTACCTTCAAGTATCTCCATTTTGAATCTGGCCATCTTTGTTGCTCACGTTCTTCAATCCCAACAATAGTTCCAGTAAATCTACAACAAATTATTATGTTAAAAAGATAAAACCAAGACATGTAGTCAAGAAACTGTTGAGGAAAATCAATCTACCTTTGCTCTGGAGCCTCTTCGCCTTCGAACCTCATGTTAAATCTCATTCCGATAGAATAATTGTTCTTGACAGATTCCATGTATTGATCGAAGGGAACAATGAACTCTGATGGACTAGTCCTGTGAGATTTTAATTGTGAAACTGTTAATATCATAAAATGGGATGAATAAAAGATAGATAACGAAATCGTTAAAAGTACCTAGGTTTGTAATAAACTGTGAACATTGTTCCAGTTTGAATGGCATGCCAGGCTGTTGCAAGGACTCCAAGATGCATGCTGTGGCTGGATATGACAGATGAAGGTATGTTTGGTTGTTGTCTCATTGCACGTCTTACTCCTACACGAAGTTCACCATTCTCGCCTCTGTAAATTTTATTCACAAATATTAGTCGAGAAATCAAGTGTATGTATGAAAAGGATGAAAAACAACAAGTTTATGATTTTGACTTTGACCTTAGAAATATAAAAGCATCCCCAGCTACAAGCCTTTTTGAACTAACAAATACACTCCAACCACTTTGAAGCAGATGCCTTCGGGGTTGACCTGCCGTTTGATTTAACAAACAATTATCAAGAAACATGAAACGACACAATCTGCTGATTTTGGAGAAGATTTTTACCTCGGAATATGTGCCTGAAACGCCATTCACTTCCATGTAAATCCTTAGCCACCAATTCCTGTGTTGGGGGTTGCCTTGACATGTCCTGTCAAAAACAAAACAAAAGAAAAGAAAACACCGATCAGAAATATTACAGATGAAGTAACTGGAAACGATTGGTTTAAAGTAAGATCCTAACCAATGGAGGAAGGCATTCATCAGCATGACGTCTGAGAACTGAAAATCCACCATGAGTGCTAGTATCTGAAGCAGTCAGCGTCTTGCAAAAAGAATGCACACGAAACTGTGATTCTGGTGGTGGTGGTGGTTCCTTCTTGACGACATTTTCGTCTTGCTGTCGTCACATAAATTTAGTAAGAAGAATAGAGGTTGTTAAATAAAGGAGCTTCGTTACAAATCTTGAAAGACTCACATTAGGTTCAGGCATCAGAGTAATTTGCGCGAACACCTCATCCGTGTCTGGCTCTGCCTATACGCACATGCATCGATGAAAAAAAAATTAATTAAACCAACACACATCAGCTAAAGCGAAGAAAAAAACCCTCTAAAGAAACACAAAAATTAACGGAAAGTTCAACATCTTCAATAATTGTACCTTCAACTGGACGTTAACGACTCGGCAAAGTATCTTGGCCGGAAGGTTATACACCGGCATCTGTTGGTCCGCCACCTGATTTGTCGACGCCTCAACCTGATGGAAATAATCAAGGAAAACTCCTTAAAAGTCATCAAGAGAAACAGAATCATAGATATGAACCTTCTGAAAACCCTAATTTAGAAAGTGGTGTTTAACAAGACGGCTTCATAGATTAACACAATAGATATGAAATAACCAAACTAGATTTACAAAATGATTCAAAATTAAACCTGTTCGATGTGTCCTTGAGGGAAATAGAACACTAGTTCGTTCTCGCGAGGCACGGTGACAAGCGGACCCGCACATGCTCGCCATAGATCCTTATAAAGAGCTATGTCCGCATCAGCTACACAAGAAAACAGAGAAATACAATCAGCTACACAGAAATTAAACCCCAAAACACTTGACCGTAAATAAAACTCGCCGGAAAGTACCTTTACCGGGACCGGAGGCAGCCATACCATTTCTCGTGTCAGTAACTCCGTCATTTCTATCACTAAAACAAGACGAAGAAAACGTGTCTCTGTTGCCTTTGCTTGAAACCTCAGAAGATGTCATTTTACTTGATGAAAGAGCTTCTTCAACACATCTAAATTTCCTTTACAACACAAAACCTTGAATCTCCACCTTCACAAGCTATAAATCAACTCAAATCACAACCAAAACAAGAGAAATCTTCAATCTAGCATCAAATTGAGCGAATTAACTCCACAAAACACCTTATCCCCCAAGCTATAACACAATCAACAAACTTTTCTGTCGTTAAATCCCACACAAACACAGCTGGTGAATCTTTTGTCTTCTGAAGAATCAACTAGCAATCTTTTAATCAGAATATAAAATCTCTTTTTCTGATGAAAGAAGATTTTGATGAATTTAGAGAGAGAGAGAGAGAGAGAGAGAGAGAGAGAGGAGGCTTTTGAAGAGACAGAGGGGTCAAAACTGCTAGTGCAAATGTGCAATCATTTCATTCGCGGGTCCTAATTCTAACACCACTGTGTTTGGCGACCGGCTATCTCCGGTTGCTCGGGCTTTCTGCCCGGTTTCATGCACCCAATTGAACAATAAACAATTTTGTTTTCTGGTTAATAATTGATGAAATATATGTAAAAATAATATAAAATGGAATTTAAAAAACTTTTATTTAGAAAACTAATTTTATAAATAATCGTTTCACGATTTATGTTACAGGTTTGTTGTTATAGAAGTGACTTTGTTATTAAGAAAAAAGAAAAGAGAAAACAATTATTAGTAACGTGTTTTTTGTTTAATAGTATGTCTCTTATGTGATTATAATTCATTTAGTATCTTTTATAGATATCAACTTAATATCGTTATTCAAGAGAAAATATATCAAGTGTATTTTCAAAACAAGAAAAATGAGTATAAAATCTATAAAATCTATAGTACAGTGTGCAAGACTTTTGTAGGTATGCATCTCCTATATTGTAACTCATGACATATCAAATCCGAGTATGTGCCCATCCATCAAAAAATTTACAGTAATATATTTTTGTACAAGTACAATATTAATTTAAAGTGTCTCTCCCTATTTAGGTTATTGCGTATTTCTAGAATGTGCAATTTTTTATATTTCCTACAATATATTAATGATGATCTTTCGTTTGACCTACTATCTTATCATTTATATTGTTTAAACAACCTATATAAGAAAAAAAATATTATAACCGCTTGGTTAAAAAGACAAATATGACATGATTAATATTGGAAAAATAAGTTGTAACTTTGAAAGTAATTATCTCGCTTATTAGATTTTTATTTTTTTCACTTATAGTATTTTTAAATTAGATCTGAAGCCAAAAGCAATTAGACCAAAAGGTGTTGATTTCAATTTGTGTGATTATTTAATTATGTTGCTAAGTTGCTTCAAAAAGAGTGTTTTACATCATTAATATAAAAAATTGTATGATACAGCTATAACTTTAGTTAAAATGTTAAACTATTGGATTTATTACGAATTATGAAAGATTGAAATGTAAAATATGTAAACTAAAAGGGGGGCAGATGGATACATCCAAAAAACAACTCTCCCTTATAGTATGTATCAAAAGTTGAGGGGGGCTGAGTGTCGGTTAAAAAAATATTTAAACCGGCCAATAACAGTGACCCCCGCTTTCCCGACCGTAGTGCTGTGTACCCTTGGATGGACCGGGTGTGCAACTTGGACAAATATGTGCAATAAATTAATTGGTCAATGGGAAACGCCTTTCGATATACTTTTTTGTAGTGATATATATATATATATATATATATATATATATATATATATATATATATATATATATATATATATATATATATATATATATATATATATATATATTAATGGAACTTATTTTATACCGTTTAGATTATCTAGGAATCTGTGTAGTATTTATCTTTTATATGGATGATAATTATCTTTTCCTTGAAGTGAGTTAGGTTTGTTATCTTTGTTTGGGTCACGTATAAAAGGTCATTCCCCTGTAACTTTTATGAGATAGATAAAACAATTGATAAGCTCCTTGATTCATCTCTTCCACTGTCAATTTTATTATGGTATCAGAGCGTACGATCTAGAAGAAACCCTAAAATCCGTCATAGATCATGGCGGGAGACAAACCGACAGGTTCAGGAAAAGAAACCAGTGGGGAGACGATTGATGTCAACTCGCCATACTATATTCACCCGTCTGATTATCCCAAACAGATGCAAGTGAATGATGTCTTGAACGATCACAATTACAACGAATGGAAACAAGAGATGACCAATTTCTTGTTGGCGAAAAACAAGATGGGACTAATCGACGGAACCATCGAGAAACCAGGAGCTGAATCACCGATGTCTCTTGCATGGGTGAGGGCTGACGCTATGATAAAAGGGTGGCTGACGACTGCAATGGAGCGAGAAATAAGGACTAGTGTGAGGTATGCGAAGACCTCGTCGGAAATATGGAGAGATTTGGAGGAACGTTTCGAGAAGGAGGGAGCCCCACGAGCATACGAGCTTAAGCAGACCCAAACGCCATAAGACAAGGAGGTACGACTGTTTCTAATTACTATACCAAGTTGAGATCAATTTGGGATGAGTTGCAACTCGTTCTCCCGACTCCTCGTTGTGCCTGTGAAGGATGTAAATGCAATATTGGAAAACTGTTGAACGACCTGAAAGAAAAGGAAAGGACATATGACTTTCTTATGGGTCTGGATGACGATTTTTAAGTGATTCGTACCCAGATCTTAGCGATGAAACCCACACCCCCGTTAAGCATTGTTTACCACCTTCTCGCTGAAGATGAGCAGCAACGAGCAATAACAACAGGGTCAAAGAGGCCGAATGCCGAAGCGACTGCATTTCAAGTTAATCACTCAAACCGCAAGGTTGCTCAACAAAATCAAGAGAGGCAGCAATATCAGTCATCACAGTCATCACGACAGCCTTCTGACAAAGGAACTTCAAAATATCAAAAATCAGAAAATGATAAAAAGCAGTATTGTACCTTTTGTTCGAAAGAAGGACATAACAGAGATGGGTGTTTTAAGATAATCGGCTATCCCGACTGGTGGCCCGGAAAGAAAGACAAACCACGAACCAAGGCAGCATGTGTTGAGCTTGGGCCTAGCCCCATCGCAGGTTTGACTGACGAGCAATATCACTTGTTCGTGAACCATTTTAAGGAGGAAAACGTTGTGGGCAGTAAAAACACTCAACCAATGGCACATATGGCAGGTAAAATTGATTCTAATTGCGAATGGGTTGTGGATTCAGGTGCTACTGAACACATCACCCATCGAATCGATTTTTTAGAAAATGTCACTAAAAACCCGAAAGAGACACCTGTTGTCATTCCTAATGGTGAAAAGGTGTCTGTTGAGGGAGAAGGTATTCATTTTTTGTCGGGTGGTATTAAAATAAATCGTGTTTTACACGTTCCAGATTTCAATTATAACCTTTTGTCGGTTGGGAGACTTACAAATAGCCTAAATTGTGCCGTTACTTTTTTTCCACGATTTTTTGTGATACAGGATCTGTCAACGAAGCACTTGATTGGTGCGGATAACTTTTCAGAAGGGTTGTACCGGATGGGGGAGGCAAAGAAGCATCAAGCTCTTATGGTCAACTTTGAAGTTTGGCACAAGAGACTTGGACATCCCTCAAATAAGAATATTTCTACTTTAGATTTTATTAAAGATGTCTCAAATAAGACTACGAATTGTGATGCCTGTTACAAAGCAAAACACACAAGACTACCTTTTCCACTTAGTACAATAAAGACGATTTCTTGTTTCGAATTAATTCATTGTGATTTGTGGGGAAAATATAGAACTCCTTCGTTGAATAAAGCTTTTTACTTTTTAACCATAGTGGATGATTTTAGTCGTTCAGTGTGGACTTTTCTTCTTAAACACAAAGATAAAGCTAGTACATGTCTAATAGACTTCTGCAGAATGATCAAAACCCAGTTTAATAAACAAATAAAACGCATACGTTGCGACAACGGGGGAGAATTTGTATCTAATGCCATGCGAGAATTTTATGCAAAGGAAGGGATGGTTCTTGAAACGTCGTGCCCTTACACTCCACAACAAAATGGAGTTGTGGAGCGTAAACATCGTCATCTTCTCGAGACGGCGCGAGCTCTCAGGTTTGAGGCAAATTTACCAAAGCATTTTTGGGGAGAGTGTATTTTAACTGCTACTTTTGTCCTCAATAGAATGCCATCAAAGGTCTTGAATGGGTTGACACCTTATGAGATTCTTTATGGTCAAAAGCCTAGCTATGATAATATGCGAGTATTTGGATGTTTAGCATATTATCGTAGCACAGAAACTGGCGGAGATAAGTTCGAGCCTCGTGGGAGACCGGGAATATTTGTGGGGTATTTACAGGGTGTTAAGGGCTATAAGATTTATGATTTGGAAAGCCATAAAATCATTATATCTAGAGACGTTCGTTTTTTGGAGGATACATTTCCCATGAGCAATTTAGATTATGATGTGGAGTCTGAAGAATGTACTTTTGAAGCAGGCTGCAGGATGCATGAACCCAGCCCGACATACAACAGCGGTCCCATTGTGGAGGAACCAGCGGATCAACATGTGGGCATTATGCCTTCGCTGGAGTCAATGCACGATCCCGATACAGCGCCCTCAGCCCATAATACTCCATCAGTCCAAGATACCTCTCAAGCCCATGATAACGAAAATGACACAGAGTTAAATATTGAAAGTTCTGTCTGCCCAGATAGAACGGCTCGCCCCGACAGAATCAAAAATCCACCAGCTCGGTTCAAGGATTACAACGTGACACTGCCCCCATCCATTAACCACTCACAAAGTACTCCCACTCAAGTCGCTTCCACAGTACATCCTCTCACTAACTATGTTTCATATGAAAAATTTTCTAACTCTCATAAAGCTTTTCTAGTGGCCATTGTGGCACACAATGAGCCCAAAACTTTCAAACAGGCTTCTCGTGATCCAGAATGGAGAATGGCCATGCACAAAGAAATAAAAGCTCTTGAGTTGAATGATACGTGGGCGGTAACATATTTACCAAAAGGTAAGCGCGCCATAGATTCCAAATGGGTGTACAAAATCAAGTACAAGCCTAACGGAGAAGTTGAAAGGTACAAAGCAAGGCTCGTGGCTAAGGGCTATACACAAATGGAAGGAGTAGATTTTCACGACACTTTCGCACCTGTGGCTAAATTGGTTACAGTCCGTGTCCTTTTAACAATTTCCATCAAGAATGATTGGATAATTAATCAGCTAGATGTGAATAATGCCTTTCTACACGGAGACCTTGAGGAAGAGGTTTATATGAAAATGCCTCAAGGGTTCGGATAGAAAAATGACAACCGAGTTTGCAGACTCAAAAAGTCCATATATGGACTCAAACAAGCCTCTAGAAATTGGTTCTACAAGTTTACCGCTGCTTTACAAATTCTTGGTTTCGCTCCATCTCATGCGGATCCTTCGTTGTTCATCTTCAAAAGTGGAACTATTTTTGTTGCAGCTTTGATCTATGTTGATGATGTCATTGTTGTGGGCAATGATAGTAGAAAAATTGAAGAAACGAAACGATATCTTGATGAACAGTTTAGTATTAAGGATCTTGGAGATCTTAAATACTTTCTTGGCATCGAAGTGGCTCGAACAAAAGAAGGTCTTGTCCTAAGTCAACGCAAGTATTCTATCGATATTCTTGAGGATGCAGGTTTACTTGGTTATCGTCCTAGCCGGTTCCCTATGGAACAACATTTAAAATTAGATAAAGGTGATGAAGAAGAACGTGTGGATGTAGGCAGGTATAGGCGTTTGGTTGGACGATTACTTTATTTACAAGCTACTCGCCCAGACCTTTCTCATTCAGTGAGCATACTCAGTCAATTTGTTTCTGACCCACGACAAAGTCATTGGGATGCTGCCATGCGTGTGCTACGTTATCTGAAGTTTACGTTGGGGCAGGGAATTCTTCTATCTAAAGAAGAGGGAAATGATATCATGGCTTATAGTGATTCGGACTGGCTGGGATGTCCGTTCTCGAGGAGGTCAAGAACGGGTTATTTATTGTTACTGGGTGGCGCTCCTGTTTCTTGGAAGTCGAAGAAACAGTCTGTGGTATCTCGTTCGTCTGCAGAGGCTGAATACCGAGCTATGGCCACCACCGTTAGTGAAGTGTTGTGGATGCGATGGTTGTTGTCTGAGCTTGGATTTCCTGTTCTTTCACCTACCAAGCTTTTCTGTGACAATCAGTCAGCTCGCCACATTGCTCATAATCCAGTTTTCCATGAGCGTACCAAACATGTGGAAATGGATTGCTACTTTGTTCGAGAAAGAGTCGAGTCTAAAGAGATTGAACCAGTTGCCATTCATACAACAAATCAGTTAGCAGACCTTCTTACTAAACCACTTGGATCTGAAAGACTTCAAGCCTTGGCTGTCAAGTTGCGCATTCGTAATCTACATGCTCCAACTTGAGGGGGAGTAATGGAACTTATTTTATACCGTTTAGATTATCTAGGAATCTGTGTAGTATTTATCTTTTATATGGATGATAATTATCTTTTCCTTGAAGTGAGTTAGGTTTGTTATCTTTGTTTGGGTCACGTATAAAAGGTCATTCCCCTGTAACTTTTATGAGATAGATAAAACAATTGATAAGCTCCTTGATTCATCTCTTCCACTGTCAATTTTATTATATATATATATATATATATATATATATATATATATATATATATATATATATATATATATATATAGGTTCAAATGCAAATAAACAATTATTGTGTGGTTGTAGAGATTAATATCGACCAACCATTTGAAAAACTTAGATAATAATAAAAATGTAATCTTAACTAATTAATTTTGGTAATTAAAGAATTAACATGCCAATTCTTCTAATTTAGGCAGATTAATTTAAAACCCTAGGCACCAGAACACGTCGACAACTACTCGGTTTCTTCCTTCTCCTTGTCAATCGGCGCCTAGTACTTATAATCGGACAATCAAGAATATTTGATATTATATTTTATTCTCCGGTGACTCAACAATTCCCCATTAGAGGCCACATCTATGACTAAATGGTTGGGAGGTATTATTGATTTCTTTATCATCGTAGGAAGTTATGAAGATTTTTAATTTGTTCTCTATGGAATGCTTATTCAGAAGTGTTAGCATGTATTTGGGGCTCTTTTTTTTTTTTTTTTTTGTTATAAAGTGATTAAGATTCTTGATTTCTTTCACATACAATCTCCCCCTAAAACAAGTGATTTCTTTCTTTCATGGCAACGATGATTTCTTTTTTTAAAAACAATAAAACAAGTGAATCTTATTTGTTTTTATTTGTACTCCATAGATAAGAGGATCATTGTCACATTTGCAGGAATGATTGTATTTGACTCAAGAATAAATTATAATCTTTTAGTGTTTACTATATTCGGTTAGAATTTATAATTTTATTTTTTTTAGGATGCATTGAATTCATAATTTTCATGACGATTGTATTTTTTGATTCATTTACTATTTGTGTTTTTAAATTACAATTTAAATGAATTCTATATCATTCTTGTAGGATGCCTCTAATTCCATGTTCTTAGCTTATTATTCTTGTGGCAGTCAATCTGACATACTTTGATTTTATTGAAGTTATTCTTAAGGAATGTTATGATCAAGGGCATGAAGCTAATAGGAGATAAATTATGTGTGAAGGGGGACGTGATGATCAAATGCCTAAAAGTTGGGTGATGAAGTGTGGGATCGGGATGAACAATGGTTACCGATCTTCCACAAAGAAAACAATGTTCATCGTCTTATTCTTTTAGAATATATATATATATATATATATATATATATATATATATATATATATATATATATATATAATAATCATATTTTTTTTTAGAATTTACCAAATTTATTCTTTTACAATGCATCATCAACATATTTGTATCTTTTTTCATGTATTTTACTTCAAGAATGTATTTTAAGTTCATTATCACAAAAGTGTTATCACTATTGTAATATTACCATTTTAACATTGGAATGATATGTTATTGTTTTCGTTTTAAGAAAATTATTTAAAATTATTTATTATTTACTTTGATATTCTCAGAGAATATCATTCTAACAGAACGTAATTCTTACGTAATAAAATCGAACTAGATTATAGCCCGCATTAAACGCGGGAAACGCATAAAAAACATATAATCGTTTATAGATATTGTATAATGATTATAAAAAAAAAATATATGACTATTGGTATTATTGAAATATGTAGAAAATACATTGAAAACGATATATATATATATAATCATTGAAAGATCTTTTTGTAGACATCATTTTTTGTTTTATTAGTTGAACGATTTTCCTCGTGTTATATAGTTATGATATATATATATATATATATATATATATATATATATATATATATATATATATATATATATATTTATAAGCATTTTAATTAGACGTTCATTGCATACTAATGTTACCTAATTTAAACATATATTGACAATTAATATACCGTTTTTTCTATTGTATTAAATATTAACAACTATTTTATTTATTCAAATAAAGTTATGTAATATAATTTATAAAATGTTAAATGTTATATAGATTTAATTTTAGTATATCATCAATGGAGATTCTTTTCTAAATCATGATTGGTTTATTTTAAATTGATTATAAATATAAATTGCTAGCTTTTATGTTTGTTCTTATTTATTTAGTGTTCGCAAAAATTTTGCATTAGTTTTGGCGCAACTTTGAATAATTTTAGTATATCATCAATTTAATTTGATATATCTGTCAATTATATGAAATATCAAATAATGACATTTCATTACTATTGTGATAATTTAGTTTATATATTGTATTTTCACTAATCTTAACGGTCTTATTTTTTGTAATAACCGTAACGCTTTTATTAAATGTACTTTTTACAAATCTCCTAATATCTTATAATTTTAATCTTACTTTATAATTTTTTATAACTATGTTATTTTCAAGATTGATTGTTTTAATAGTGTTTTTTTTTTTAGTGTATTCAATTTTATATTTCATTGTACAACGTTATCGTTTGTATGTATTCTGAAATTTCACTTTAAAAATGTTTAATGTTTACACCTTGATATAAATTTTTTTAATAAACTCATGTAATAAGTATGGAATATATATCTCATTTAATTAACATTCACTTCCTTTATTATATCAAATTTCTCATTAAACGGATATACTTTTGGAAAATAATAATTATAATAGGGCAACATTATCTAAAACGTAAATGTTTGATATACTTTTGGAGAAAAAAAATCAGGGATCATTAAAAAATATTTATATAAATAAAATACAAATTTAAATTTGTTGAAATTATGGATGAAATTACTGATGAAAATTTATTTTGTAAGGAATTGTATTTTGTAAGGTATAATAATATTACAAAATTTGAAATATCTATATTTGTTGTGTAAATTAATAAATTTTATTGTTACTATACGAAGATAAAAAAGTAGGTTGATATGATATATAAAAACATAATAATTTCAATGATATTTTAAAATGATGCAAAATTAGCCGGACTCTTATGACATAAAAATTAAAAAAAAAAATCATAATCATCTCTAATATATAAAAGTAACATTTTCGTAATTAATATGAGTTCCTAGGATAGTTAATTTTTGTTTTGTTAAAGGTACCTAATACCTTTTCATGTTTATTTGAAAAGTTTCAGAAAAGTAGTTAACTGATTTCATGTAATTTGTGACAAACAAAATCGAAATATATGAATACATACATTTGATATAGGAACAAAAAATGATCGAAAAAAATATAAAAAGCGAAAAAAGGTACTGACCTTCTAGCGCACAAGAGCGAATGTTGATAGCAGAGAATGATGATGGAAGTTATAAGCAATATTAACGATGTTGTAGGAGAAGGTTTGAAGAAAAGAATCGATTGAAAATAAATGTGAGTCGTGGATTCAATGATGAATCGTATATGTATGTGATAATTTGAATATGATTTTTCGGTATTAATGATTTCCTAATAAAAAAAGATTTTATATTACTGGTTTACTAATATATACAGATTTATATTAATGGTTAATATTAAGGCCTTGATTGAAATGATTTGTTAGTAATATATTTTTAAAATTGATCATATTAAAATCTTCATAACTGAAAATTCAAGATGTAAAATATGGAAAGCTTTTATTGGAATTAAATACATTCCATTTCAATGAATGTAAGTTATTGATTGATGATTGGAAAACATTTATTAGAATTAAATACATTCCATATGGGGAAGATGATGTCAGCAATTTGATCTAAGGGTGGAAAAAATAAGATTGAAATACAATCAATGGTCAAGATTATTTAAGATGATGTCATAAAGTTTCTCTTTTAGTAATATTTAAGATATGATTAAAAATTACATTAGAATTGAAACCGAATTAATTAAAAAAAATAGATTTTTAAAATTAGGAGAATCAATAATCTCTTAAAATCCGAAAATTTCCTTCATTAAATACCGTTTAATTGACTTAAATGCCCTTTTAATAAATTTTGAGTGATTATAGGATACATGTTACCTCATTGTAATATCTAAACCCTCGTATCATAGCCACTCATTCTTTTCATCTATTGGTCCAGAATTGTTCTTACGATCACACAATATATGTCATCCACATTATAACCTAACCCTATATATATATATATATATATATATATATATATATATATATATATATATATATAATGATTCAACGTATAATGGTTGTAAAAATCGCAATCCTGATCGTACGATCCTACAATCTTAGGTATAAAAAATGAGTCGAATCGTTATTTCAGATAGAATTGTAAGATTGTAGATAGGATTCTAGGATCGGGATCCAATCCGATCATACATTCCCTTGATTTTTTTTTAAATGAACTTTTTTTTACCATTTTATGTTTTTTTACATTGTTACCAATTTACCGTTTATTATTTTGTATTGCGACTTCTGACTCATATTTTGAAATTTTTATAATTTTTGAACGAAATATTGAATATTTGAAATATTTTCATGTTTTAAAATTATAAATTAAAATTATGTTTTATTTTTTGGATCTTAGGTTCCCGATCTCGATCTTGCAAACCCAAAAACGATCATACGTAGAATCACAATCTTAACAACCTTCCAACATATAGTTAAATGGGAAAATAACTCTTGAGGGTAATTAACTTTTGCGTTTGTACTCATTTGGTCATTTTCCTTTTTTTTTATTCAATATACCATTGAGCTTGTTGTTTGTGTTCACCATAACCCTTTTAACCGACTTTTGACCTGTGATAGTCGGTCAAAGGGTTATGGTGAACATAAACAACAAGTTCGATGGTATATTGAGTACAAAAAAAAAGGAAATGGACTAAATGAGAACAAACTCAACAGTTGGTTACCCTCCTTAGTCATTTTCCCCAAAAAGTTAAATGAAATTAAAGTTGTAAAATTATCAAAGACTACAACCTTATTTGGCTAGAACGTATATGAAGAGCGTTTCAGATGGGTAACTTCGTTAAAACATGGTCTATGCTATGCTTACTGTGGTTAGCTGTCAACATCTCTCTTCAAAAGAATATGATTGTATATGAGATATATATTTATCAGCATAAATGTTTACCTCAAGGTATATTATGGTGATGTGTCTGCAAAAGCAGCATGATATTGTACATATTGATGTTGTATCTCATCCAATAAATTCGATCTTAAACGTAAGTAAACTCAAAAATCACAGCACTTGTGATTCCACTCGTTTGTAGACTTGTCTAAAATTCATGATATGATAAATTATTAGATTAGAAATGTAAATGTAGTCATGAAATGCACCTGCTTAGTCAAGATTCCCCTAATAAATATTCAAGTGCATTTCAAAGTTGTACATATATGAATAGTGTTCTTTCGTGGGTTATGTTTTGAAGAGAAACAAGAATGAATCTCATAAAGTCATTAATATCAGTAGGAGATGACGTATGATTTGCTGTAAATGAGTAAAGGGAAAATGACTCAGGAGGGTAACCAACTGT
Organism: Lactuca saligna; assembly: GCF_052625555.1. NCBI lineage: Eukaryota > Viridiplantae > Streptophyta > Magnoliopsida > Asterales > Asteraceae > Lactuca > Lactuca saligna. The sequence goes on along the minus strand of NC_136421.1, from coordinate 15,403,046 downwards.
TGAGTTTGTTCTCATTTGCTCCCTTTCCTTTTTTTTGTACTTAACATACCTTCGAACTTGTTGTTTGTGTTCACATTAACCCTTTGACCGGCTATCACAGGTCAAAAGATGGTCAAAAAGGCTATGGTGAACACAAACAACAAGTTCGATGGTATATTGAATACAAAAAAAAAAAGGATCAAATGAGTACAAACACAAAAGTTAATTACCCTCAAGAGTCATTTTCCCTAGTTAAATCACCAAAATTAATAGTAATTGTTTTATATAGATGTCTTAAATTATTTTAAAGATATTTAATTGTTTGATTTTCATTTTTATTATTACGTGAACTTGTAACATTTACGACTCATGACTTGCTAATAAGTTAGTAATGATGTCGTTTCGATGTGCCAAGATATTAAGACAATGTAATTAAAAAGTAATCTCAAACTTTTCTTTAAATAGTCAATAATTCAATTTTGTGTTTTTCTTCTTACCAACATAATCTTCATTGTTTTGGCTTTTCTTTTCTCACAAAACATTTAGTTATTCAACATTTTGGCTTTCTTGCCCAAATGACCCAAATTGAATTAAGTCAGCTTGTAGTTCACATGTTGCTCTGGATAAAAAAAATGTTACCTGGTGAGTATTTTTATTATAAAATGGAACTTTCTTAATGAAGGTTTCGAGCCAGTTTTTACGTACCAATTAATCATCCGCTGCAAACATAAGATTATGTCACATGAAATCATGCTCTAGAGTCACTACAAATGAACATTGCAACGTCTTATTTTCACAACGAAAATTTTGTATTTTTATTAGAGTAAAACTTCCCAATTATAAATCTATTATTAAGAAACTTGTTTATTCCAACATACATTTAATGAAAATTAGAGTAATATAAAAGCATGGAATCTTCATTGTTGTTGAAGAGTATATACAGTCACGTGTTCATCTTCTCATGATACGCAATGATACTTGAGACAATAAACAACTAGGTAATCACAAAGCTTAATGAGTTTCTCCCCAAAATACCCCATACAATAAACATACAAGCATGCATAACGACTTACAGTCATTGGATTGGAATGCCCAGGCCCAATCAGTCCTCAGACTGGAATGCCAACATGCAACAGGTTCAATCAACTATCGAGTTGGAATACCCAGGGTTTGTTGACCTACCACCTCAACCCAACCTCTCTTCTCGAGCCTCCGTGCCTACGATTTATAGTCGGCCCGTACCGGGTATCTTGGCCTACAGCACAAAGTAGGACCGCCTCAACCCATTACCACCATATGTCAACATATAAACAATCAAGGACCAAGTAGGCATATAATACATGCAAATATCAATCATATAGCTCACTACCGCCTATTACTCCTTTCACAACATACTGTTCCGCTACCAGCTAACCTCCATGACATGCGTAACCATAAGTAACCAAAGTTGAGATAGCCACCGGAACAGATGATCTTACTCTAGAGCTACAACCAAACAAGGAACATGCAAGAAAGCCAAGATCAAGAGTTCGCATGATATCCTACATGACTACATACAGTCCCTATGACACTCCACTAGATGATAACCAGTATACCACTACTATAACATCTTATCATGCAACTGAGCATTTGTGTATCTTTCTACATCTTCGACTCTGAAAATATACTTGGTATTCTTGTTATGTTAATTCTTCCTAAAAAACGATTCCCAAGGGTTTCAAACAATTTTTACCATCATCGAAGTTCTTTAAAATCCCAGCACCTTTCAACAAGGACTGTGGAACAATGATTTGTTTTCCCATTGCTAGGGCTAACTCCACATCCATTAATGCAAAGCAATCATAATAATTGTCAATGAAGTTCTTGATATGTACATACCTATCACACCCCAAAACCGGAACGATGGAAATGTTATGGGACGAAGGACGTCATGTATAGTATCACAACAACGCATAATAGTAAACAAGCAACAACATCATCCATTGCATAAATAATATAATTCAATACAAGCGTGTTCTATGTATAGCTTATAAGACACCAAAATGAATAATCAAACTAAAGACGAGTCTGGAAGTGCTCCGTCTTCTCAAAACCTGCCATCGGTACCTGTCTATTGACGACATGAGAATACAAGTTATTTTGAAAGAGTTTATCAACATTAAATATGGTGAGTTCATAAGTATTTAGTGTCATTTGTTTGTATAAGTTTGAAGCAAATGTTTGTAATAGTGTAATGTAAATGTTTGTAAATGTTTATACTTCCTAGAAAATCCTATATTTTCTACTAAAATGTAGTCTTCTACCAAGACCCGACTGTTTTGTATGTTTGTTCTTTGTAAAAGTATGAGTTTTTCCCATTTATAACTATCATTATCAAAATATAGTTTACATTATCGTTTATGTGAGAATATCACAAAGTGGATGCAATTGTGAAAACAATGTAGTACTGTAGTATTGGATATATAGTAACTATTGTTGTACTAACTAACTAAAATCAATTATTAATTAAGGTAAAATGTGATATGTTGTAACCATACTAATTGACTAGTGGAAACACGACGCTGAAATACGTCGAATAGTTATGACATTCGTCACCCATAGACCTGCAGGTCCCACTGTAGCTAGCAGCAAGGTGTAGGATGGTCAGTCCAGTATAGATCTATACACAAATTCACGTTCTCCCTCCAAGAGACTCTGGTTACAAAATGGGACAAAGCAGTGATGCCATGCCCCGAAGTAGTGGCTCACATTTATGTTATAATATTCTTGAATATGTATAGTATGCTCTGTCTGTGTAGTGTAGTATGTTCTCTCTGTATAGTGTATAGTGTAGTATGTTCTCTCTGTATACTGTATAGCGTGACATCCCTATTTTCACGGCTAGAAAAGATCGATTTTGTTTATGCTTTATAAAAATCAGAGTACCTCTCTTAATAAAAATGTTACAAAATTTGTTCCTAGTAAAACATGATAAATACGTTATCAAAACATTTCCGAAGAAAAGTATTTTTATTCATTTTAAAACATTTGGGATGTCATCGTCCATACAGAAACATAAGCAAAAACAGAACTTACATTCATTATCATTAGTGATTTATATCTCCTCAATCTTTCGGTGTAATGTGACTTCATATCAACACATGTGATATAAATAAACTGAATGGGTCAGATTGGGAAACCTGGTGAGTACATAGGGTTTTCAACCCACAATAAATAAGTTTATTAACTTTATCAAACCAAACAAACCCGAATACCTGTTCTCCTTATCCTCACTTTACGTCCCTAAAACATCTAACACAATGGACCTAGTTTAAGGACTTCCATCGGGGTGACAACACATGCTTCGGGGGTTCCTTAGCAATTCATGTCAAATAAGGTAACCATGTGGGGGATGGAGTACTGTTGGTGAGCACACAGTTCAAATAAACACCTACAGGTTGCGAGCCTGCTAGCGTTCCACTGGACTATCTAAAATAGTCCGTGGTCGTCATCTATACTCCACTAGATGACCAGATCATCAATAACATCTATATCGAGGTCTCTCATTATTTTATTTGGTCACACAACAACTATTACATCTACTCATATTTTACCCAACATATTTTGTAGATATAAAATATATATACATTTTAAATCATTTAAAACATGTATAAAATTATTCATTCAGCATAGATAGCAAGTATACAAATAATATGCACGCACAACACGTAATTTATATAAAATATTTCATATCTATGTGCAAGATGAAAGTAACTATGCACCCACTTCTTAAGGTGGTGACTCAGCACTCGGACAACAATTCGTTACTCTTAAAACAATTTCCCTCGACAAAACCTAGTATCATTACCAATAGATTTTAGTCTAATATTTACCGTGACTAACTATTATTATTATTATTATTATTATTATTATTATTATTATTATTATTATTATTATTATTATGATTATTATTATAATATAAGCGTTTAAACAATACTTTCCAACCACGATGTACAGACAAGGGTCAGACATAAAACACCGGAGGGCAGGACCATTTAGGCATATAACACTTCTAAAATCCAACAACCCTATGCGGCCCTTTAAACCAGATTCCTCGTATCGCGAGTAGTTAAAAAGATATTATAACGACACTTATATAAGTCATAATAATAACTCAAATATTTATTATAAGTTCACAATAACAATATTAATTTTAAATATAAACTATATTTAAATAGGGTAAGCATAACTTACTTACAAATGGATTTTAGCTATGAGTCAGGCTCTGCAGAGGCAGAACTTCGTCGCTGAATCTTTCTAAGAAAGATTCGTGCAGCGCTCACCTTACTATACTAAAACTACAGAAAGAGAAGTCGAATCACGAGGGACCGAAATGCTCAAGGGATAAGAAGAGAAAGACTCTTGAATCAAGATAATGGTGCAAGAAATATGAGAGGTAGAGGCTCTTATGTGTACGTATATATGATTTATACTTTATTTTAATACATAAATATGCTATTATAATTTGTAACTCGTTCATACGAACTCCGTTTTTGACATTATTTATATCCACGCGTAGGTGGAGACATACTCTACAACTTTCGTTTAGACTTCGTCGGCTAATTTTGACTTTATTTTTAAAGTTATATTTTTAACAGGCCGGGACAGGATTGGTCCGTTAAAATCTCATAACTTCTTCATCCGATGTCCATTTTCGTCTGTATTTTTATCATTATGCTACTAATAATGAGATCTTCGATTGTCGTTTAGGTTGTGTCGGCTAAAAACCGCTCGATCTAATACTCGAATTTCGGGTTGTACACCGCTAAGCCGAAACTTCGAAAAATCATAACTTCCTCATACGAAGTCAAATTTGGGCGTTCTTTTTATGGACGCTCCTAGGTTAATATATTCTACGACTTTCATTTATATTACTAAGGCTAAAAGTTGATCTATCATAAATTCACTATTTACGTCTTCCCGGTGTCGTGCCGGTTCAATCGCGAAACTTCGACGTGTCATAACTTCTTCGTTATAACTCGGATTTCGGTGCTCGTTATATGTACGGAACCCTTGAGACATCTTCTACAACTTGGTTAATATTATTTATTCTAAATAATCTTTTGTCGAAAAGTCATTTTCGACCCCTATTATCTCTAAATTGACTAGCCCGGATCTACGGGCGTTACAATTACCCCCCCCCCCCCTTAGGATGATTACGTCCCGGAATCATCTACGAAACATGACTCACATGATGACTCCATACGTTATCTCTTCATCCTAAGTAATAACCGTAACTTTGATGTTTCTTCGAATGAGTATCTAACTCTAAGACTTCTTGACTACAGGCGGTGCCCGATCTTGGACCCGCTCTCTATGTCATATTAGACTTCCAATCATGATCTTCATGTCGCGATCTCAATCTTTATTGGAGAATCCTTTTTTTAACAAACTTGAGATAAGTTTCTTCCTTCGATTATCATAATAGACTGATGGGTCATGTTCTAATGACCTCTCATCGTATGATGCATCGCTTAGACTCATGTCTTTTAGAGTCAAATTCCATAACAGACTATACCTTCCTTCATATTCTAACCAAATCTTAAAAGGTAGGATTTCTAGCTACAAGAAACTTTTCACGATACCTCTACTGATCGCTTTTTATTTCAATATTCCATCTTAAGTCATATGCTACCTCGAACTTGATTCTCTAAACCACATAACATACTCAACGTAGTCGGACTCAAATTGATATGACCACTAGGGTCGGAATAACAATCATCTTCTTAGTCATTACCGAAACGATGGTAACGACATACATGAACAAAACATAATCACTTACTAGCTTCTTGGTAACCTTATGACTTTCCCCGATCCAAGCGTGAGTCCTGTGCTTCCGGTAGTATATGCATCTACTACCTTTCACACCTACTCATACTCGTCCCAAGTATTGTCTCGCAGTACCCAAGTGCTAAAATCGCAAAACAATTTAACACATACGAGTGTGTCCAAATAATCATAAAAATTTCCCTATACTCTACTAGAACTTCTTCCATGCGTATCTTCAATCATCAATTCTGCTTCAACTCGGTTGGCGATGGAAATTCCAGATGATAGGGAAACTTTAGAAATTACACCAATCGTTCTATCATCCCGCCAATCAAATGTCTACATTCAGATGTATCGTACTCCTCTAGACGTACTGTTATTTTATCAGACGTATTCTAAAGGCAAGATACCTCTCTTATGATATCTTCTGATAGGTATCATTCACTATCGTAAGCCATCTCATTTCCTCTATTTTCTTAGTCTATCATGGTTTGCATTACTTTTTGAACTTCTGCCATTGTGATAGGTTCGGGTGCATGCGCAACGACTGATGCATGACCCATCACATTTTTAGGCTCAGGTTGTCATCTTCCTCGGATATTTCCTAGTTTGTCTTCACCATGACATTTTGTACACCCAAGCAGACGTTCGGTGTACCGAGGTGAGAATTTTAAGATAGAAAATATTTTATTTACGATAGACGTATAGATCTCCTTGTCACAACGAAAAGTTATATGTCAGTTCTAATACCATAATCAAACATTTAGAAATCTGAACACATAAAATTTCCAGATCCGGTCGGCAACAGACCATAGATCCAAACAAATAATAGCATATAAGGCATAAAACATTTAGCACGTAAAACATTTTAGTCATCTTTCCTAAAATAAACTAGTGTTTGTATCTAAAATATAGCAGACAATCATCTCACAATCATCGCTTAGCATTCTAAGTTTAAGTCTAGAAATTTCCTACAAATTCCTAGTTCGCTTAAACTAATGCTCTGATACCAACTGTGACATCCCCATTTTTCACAACCAAAAAGACCGATTTTGTTTATGCTTTATAAAAATCAGAGTACCTCTTTTAATAAAAATGTTGCGGAATTTGTTCCCAGTAAAACATGATAAATACGTTATCAAAGCATTTCCGAAGAAAAGTATTTTTATTCATTTTAAAACATTTGGGATGTCATCGTCAATACAGAAACATAAGCATAAACAGAACTTACATTCATTATCACTAGTGATTTATATCTCCTTAATCTCTCAGTGTAATGTGACTTCATATCAACACTTGTGATATAAATAAACTGAGTGGGTCAGGTTGGGAAACATGGTGAGTACATAGGGTTTTCAACCCACGATAAATAATTTTATTAACTTTATCAAACCAAACAAATCCCGTTATCCTCACTTTACGTCCCTAAAGCATCTAACACAAGGGACCTAGTCTAAGGACTTCCATCAGGGTGACAACACATGCTTCGGGGGTTCCTTAGCAATTCATGTCAAATAAGGTAACCATGTGGGGGATGGAGTACTGCTGGTGAGCACACAGTTCGAATAAACACCTACAGGTTGCAAGTCTGCTAGCGTTCCACTGGACTGTCTAAAATAGTCCGTGGTCGTCATCTATACTCCGCTAGATGACCGGATCATCAATAACATCTATATCGAGACCTCTCATTATTTTATTTGGTCACACAGCAACTATTACATCTACTCATGTTTTACCCAACATATTTTGTAGATATAAAATACATATACAGTTTAAATCATTTAAAACATGTATAAAATTATTCATCCAGCATAGATAGCAAGTATACAAATAATATGCACACACAACACGTAATTAATATATATACTTCATATCTATGTGCAAGATGAAAATAACTATGCACTCACTTGTTAAGGTGGTGACTCGGCACTCGGACAACAATTCGTTACTCTTAAAACAATTTCCCTCGACAAAACCTAGTATCATTACCAATAGATTTTAGTCCAATATTTACCGTGACTAATTACTATTATTATTATTATTATTATTATTATTATTATTATTATTATTATTATTATTATTATTATTATTATTATATAAGCGTTTAAACAATACTTTCCAACCACTATATACAAACAGGGGCCAGACATAAAACACCGGAGGGCATGACCATTTTGGCATATAACACTTCTAAAATCCAACAACCCTATGCGGCCCTTTAAAACTAGATTCCCCGTATCGTGAGTAGTTAAAAAGATATTATAACGACACTTATATAAGTTATAATAATAGCTCAAATATTTATTATAAGCTCATAATAACAATATTAATTTTAAATATAAACTATATTTAAAATAAGGTAAGCGTAACTTACTTACAAGGGGATTTTAGCTCGGAGTCGGGCTTTGCAGGGGCAAAACTTCGTTGCTGAATCTTTCTAAGAAAGATTCGTGCAACGCTCACCTTACTATACTAAAACTACAGAAAGAGAAGTCGAATCACGAGGGACCGAAATACTATTTTATACTAATTGAATTTTCAAAAACTACCCTCCATAATTACTTAATGACCTTATAGGTATATAAACAACTAAACACCCCTTTATAATACTATTTTAAATAGATTTAACGATATTTGTTCTAAACTAATGTCGAAAGAACTCAACATTAGTCTTATAATGACCGCATCGTTGATACCTTTCTAATGATATATACATATGTATATATATATGTGTGTGTGTGTGTGTACGTATATATGATTTATACTTTATTTTAATACATAAATATGCTATTATAATTTGTAACTCGTTCATACGAACTCCGTTTTTGATGTTATTTATATCCACGCGTAGGTGGAGACGTACTCTAGAACTTTCGTTTAGACTTCATCGGCTAATTTTGATTTTATTTTTAAAGTTATATTTTTAACAGGCTGGAACATGATTGGTCCGTTAAAATATCATAACTTCTTCATCCGATGTCCATTTTCGTCTGTCTTTTTATCGTTATGCTACTAATAACGAGATCTTAGATTCTCGTTTAGCTTGTGTTGGCTAAAATCTCTCTATCTAATACTCGAACTTCGGGCTATACACCACTAAGCCGAAACTTCGAAAAATCATAACTTCCTCATACGAAGTCAGATTTGAGCGTTCTTTTTATGGACGCTCTCAGGTTAATATATTCTACACCTTTCCTTTAGATTACTAAGGCTAAATGTAACACCGTAAAATTTTAAAACAATTTTTTTTCATTTTAAAACACATTTATTAACAAAATCCCATTGTATCATAACTTTGTTTCACAAAATATTTCCCAAGATCAAAATACATAAATCCCATGCGTGTGTATGAATCATGCCGACGCCTTCCCGCGATCATCACTGGTACCTGAAGCACATAACACATAACACTACAAGCATAAAGCTTAGTGAGTTCCCCAAAATACCATACATAACACATACTAGCCACTCGAGGCTATAACTCTGTGGGCCCTTGGGCCCTAACTCTATGGACCCTCTGGTCCTAACTCTGTGAACCTTCCGGTTCTAACTCTGATATACTCCAATATACACATGGCATAAATCACGTATAAATAATGCAGTGCAACACATCACATAAATAGCATACAATAACTTTGTCACATGACTCTAATTACCACTCAAGGTAAAGTATCGTGAGAAATCTCTGACTCGGTAGAAATACGATCTAGCCTCCACTTAATCACATAAAGTAATACTCTCATAAATATAACTCTCAGGACTAGACTCAACCCTATATTGGCACCCTCAGAAGGGTAAAAGACCATTTTACCCCTCCTTTGGCTCAAAAGCCCTCATTGTTGACCAAACCATAAAAGTCAACCAAAGTCAACGGTCAAATTTTGACCCGACTCGTCGAGTGCACTTGGTCAACTCGGCGAGTCTACTCGTGCCCACTAACTCCTTAGTCTCGCTTGACATGTCGAGTCCCTCCCATTGCTCGACGAGTCACACCTGGCATGAATCGCGGGGCTACCCCGACTCAACTCGCCGAGTCTCAAGATCAACTCGGCAAGTTCCGTCTTGGACTCCAGTCCTCTAATCCCTCTCTGACTCATTGAGTTATTCCCCCAACTCGATGGGTCTACTCGCTGAGTGATTTACGGGAAACCCTAACCCTACTCGCTGAGTCTGATCTTTGGACTTGGCGAGTCCATGCCATGTAAAAACTCCATTGACTTCCTAAGGTTTGATCTGTTTCTTAAATCCATATATCTAACCTTCCCAAGCATGATAATCACGTAAAGTTCAGACCTTGACACTCATATAACATCTAGATGGTCCTACTTGGTGATTTAGCCCCAAAAATAACCTCTTAAGTTCATGGCTCCCAAAATAACCCATAAAGCTCCAAGGGTTAGGGTCTCTAGACCTCTATGAGTCCAGATCCAAAGCATAAACTCGAGAAGGGAACAATTACTCCACATATCCATTCTCTAAAGGGGGTTATAAAACCCTTACTCTTGGAATCAACACCAAAACTGAAGAAGGTCCGAATAAATACCTCAAGATGAAGTCTCTGAACTCTGAAATCAACAGAACTGCTCCTCTTTCAGCCTCCTCTTGCCTTGGTCACCTCCTTTTTGCAATCACACCAACAAAATGATCAAAAGTGGCCTCTCCTTCCTCACAATCGCTCTATATCTCTTAGGGTTTCTCTTTGGGGTTTGGTAGCTGCAAATGACGGCCCTAAGTGCCTTTAAATAGGTCCCAAACCTAGAAAATTAGGGTTTCATTAAACAACATGGACTCGCCGAGTCCAGCCATGAACCCGGATGAGAATACGCGACCCTACTCGGCGAGTCTAAGCACTAACTCGCTGAGTCCCTCTACAAACTCCAAAACAAATGAATAAAATAATATACCTGGGAATCCGGATGTTACAATTCTCCCCCACTAGAATCAAACTTCGCCCTCGAAGTCTCACTCTGCAAAACAACTCTGGATGCTGCTCACGCATCTCGCGCTCCGGCTCCCAAGTCAGCTCTGACACTTTCCTATGCTGCCACTGGACCTACACCTGAAGCACTTCCTTGTTTCTCAGAACCTTGATCTTCCGATCTCTAATTGCCACCGGTCTCTCAACATAGTTCAGGCTCACATCCACCTGAATATCCTCTAATGGTACCACTGCCGACTCGTCGGCTATACACTTTCTCAACTGCGACACGTGGAAAGTGTCGTGAATCTGACCCAACTCTGCAGGCAACTCCAAACGGTAGGCTACCCTGCCTACTCTCGCGATTACCCTGAAAGGTCCAATGTATCGAGGCCCCAACTTGCCGCTTTTCCTAAATTGGATCACTCCTTTCCAAGGAGATACCTTTAGGAGTACGAAGTCGCCGACCTGAAACTCAAGCTTGGACCGGCACCTGCCCGCATAACTCTTTTGACGACTATGAGCGGTCAACAACCTCTGTCTGACCTGCTGTATCTGCTCAGTCATCTGAAGCATGATCTTTGTACTACCCATCATACGTTGCCCTACCTCTCCCTAGTAAATGGGGGTCCGACACCTCCTCCTATACAACAACTAAAAGGGTGGCATACCAATGCTTGAATGATGGTTGTTGATGTAGGAAAACTCTACCAAGGGCAAATACGTGTCCCAACTCCCGCTAAAATCCAACACACATGCTCGGAGCATGTCCTCAAGCGTCTGAATCGTCCTCTCGCTCTGCCCATCAGTCTGTGGGTGATATGCGGTACTAAAATGCAGCCTCGTACCCAATTCCTCATGAAATTTCTTCCAGAATCTGGAAGTGAAACGCACATCTCGATCTGAGAAAATCGAGATCGGTACTCCATGCAGTGATACTACCTCCCTCACGTACATCTCGGCCAACCTCTTTGTGAAAGAGCTCTCACTGATAGCAAGGAAATGAGCGCTCTTCGTCAACCTGTCTACAATTACCCAAATTGCATCGACGCCCCTCGCGGTCCTTGGCAATTTGGTGATAAAATCCATAGTAATGTGTTCCCATTTCCACTCGAGAACCTCTAACGGCTGCAACTTACCATGCGGTCTCTGGTGCTCGGCCTTAACCCTATGACAGGTTAGGCACCTCTCAACGAACCACGCGATGTCCCTCTTCTTACAGGGCCACCAATACTCCTTCTTCAGGTCCAAATACATCTTAGTGGCCCCGGGATGGATTGAGAACTTTGATCGATGTGCCTCTTCCATCAAAACAATATTCGTTCCGCCCACAAACGGCACCCAAATCCGACCCTGAAATGTCATAAGCCCCCGACTGTCGGTAACGAACTCCGATACCTGCCTGATAACTCACTCCCTCTTCTGGTTTTCTGGTCTCGCAGCCTCAGCCTGGGCCCCTCTAATGGTGTCCAACACCGGAGTCATCACTATCAATCTCATGCAAACGTCTCGCATCGGGACGCTTTCCGCCCTACGGCTCAGGGCATCGGCTACCACGTTAGCCTTACCCGGGTGGTACAGGATCTCGTAGTTATAATCCTTTACCATGTCCAACCATCTCCTCTGCTGCATATTCAGGTTGGGCACATCCATCAAGTACTTCAGGCTCTTGTGATCCGTATATATGGTACACCGGACCCCATACAGATAGTGACGCCAGATCTTGAGGGCGAACAATACTGCTCCCAACCCTAGATTGTGGGTGGGATACCTCATCTCATGAGGCTTCAGATGCCTTGATGCGTATGTTATCACTTGCCCCCTCTGCATAAGCACCGCTCCCAACCTTGATATCGACACATCACAATATACCACGAAGTCCTCCATTCCTTCCGGAAGGGCTAACACCATGGTTCGCATAGCCTTTGGCGAAGTGTCTCGAAGGAGGCTTGCTGCTCTGGGCCCCATGAAAAAGCAACACCCTTCCGGGTCAACTTGGTGAGTAACACAGCGATCTTGGAGAAATCCCTGATAAATCTCCGATAATAGCCTATCAATCCTAGGAAACTCCTGATCTCTGTAGGTGACCTCGGCACCTCCCAACTCATCACTGCCTCAATCTTGGCCCGATCGACCAATATCCCTTTCTGGTTAACGAGATGCCCTAGGAACTGGATCTCTCGTAACCAGAAATCACACTTTGGAGAATTTGGCATAAAGCCTCTCCAATCTCAAAACTCCAAGGATCTCTCTCAAATGTTCCTCAGGCTGCTCTCTGGATCTCGAATACACCAAAATGTCGTCAATGAACACGATGTTGGGATTTGAGCATTCTAACACTTCCTAAGTGTACATGCAACCCTAATAACCTTGGATCTATGTTTGTCTAATTTTCATGCAAAGTTGATTTCCAAGGCTATGATCCTATCTAGCATACATGGGGAACAGTTCTAAAATAAATAATAGCTAGAATTACATACATTGTTGTTGGAAGTGTTCCTTGAAACCTAGTGAGCCTAGCACCTGAAGTGTGATGCCTCAAATGCTTCACACAACACCAAATGCAAAGTATAAACTTGAGAGAATACTTTAACACACTTAAAATCGGCCAAGCCCTCTTGTTTCTCTTGTGTCTCACACATGTAACCGATTTTGGGGAGAGGCATGCTCCTTATATAGTGTGTTGCATTAGGTAAAACCCTACTGTAACATGAGTCTTCATTTCTCAATCCATGGGTTAACTCCATGGAGCATCCATGGAGCACCTTATGGGTGGAACCCAACTTGATAATCCATGGAGCCTTTTAGCCCACTATATAAGATATGGAAGATTCATATAATCTACCATATATTTAATTAGTTATTCTTTTGATTACTTAATTAATTCTAAATTAATTATTGATCAAAACTAATTAAATAATATTATTAATACATTAGAACTTATAATATATTAATAAACCATATATGTTATTTCTCTCATTTAGTTTATCCAATTCCATGGTGTCATGCAACCCAAATGGACCATGCCGGGTCGGGTCAAGTATTTACCGGAAATAGTTATGGACTTGGACACCTTATCCAACAGTCTCCCACTTGGATAAGTCTAATAACTATAACTGCAACACTTCAGGAACCGATTGGCAATCGTAGCTCTTTCAAGGTCTCTCGGAACTGAGAAGATGTTGATACGCCATTTAAGATAAGTGATCATATAATCCTCTGTTCTAGATATCAGCAGGAAAAATACATGGAACAATGTCTTACTTATTGTCCAGTAGTTTGTTTCCGGATTTCCGATTTGTTTGACAAAGAACTTAATTAAACACATCAACTTAGTTCTGACTGGGCCCGGTACATAGGTCAAAACAAAATCATCGAGGGGCCCAGATATCAACTTCTAATCCAAGAAGGAACAGATAAACTTCGAATCATATGTTTGTTTTACCACTCATTGAATTACACACAAAAGCACATTTTATAACATCGAGTTACCAATGCGTTTTCGTACAATCAATGCATAACCAACTCGTAAGTAACAAATCATATCTCTAGGTTTGAAGACTTATGTGATATTACCGTCTCACGATCACTCGAGATAAATTCCATGAAGTGATTCCAGTGAGCGTGGGTTGTGTCTAATGCTCAGAACTTATGAGCACTCATGATTGTTGTAGCCAGGTCCAACACCTTAGACCTCTGCAACCAATCATGACAGTCTTGATTCATACCTTCTTCTGGCATATTACCGACTGTGGAGGTTTGAATAATATGATATATCAATCATAATTATTCTGGAAGTCAAAACATGCAAAAGAAATTATAGTAAACTATTGACAAAAGATAGTAACACTTTACTCATAAATAATTACAACTTTTATTCATCATCAAATGTCAATTACACTTTACAAATTTCATAATTTATCTAACCACTAAAACTTATATCATCCTTCAGCCCTATGCTCCGAGCATGCTGGAGATGCTTAACCCTACTTAGTCCCTTCATAAGGGTATCTGCTGGGTTCTCATCTGTTGATACCCTCTTTGCCACGAGGATTCCTTCTTGCATGCGGTGTTTGATAAAATGATATTTTCTGTCGATGTGCCTGGATCTCCCGTGATCCCTTGGTTCCTTGGCTAAGGCAACCGCATTTTCACTATCACAGAAAATTTCCATGGGCTCCTTTATAGCTGGTACAACTCCAAGGTCTCCAATGAAGTTCTTTAGCCATATTGCCTCCTTTGCTGCCTCACTTGCTGCTATATACTCTGATTCAAAAGTGGAATCAGCCACGGTCTCCTGCTTGGAACTCTTCCAAGTGATTGCTCCTCCGTTTAAGGTAAAGACCCATCCCGACTGAGAACGGAAATTATCCCTATCAGTCTGGAAGCCAACATCACTATACCCTACAACTCTCAAGTCATCACTCCCACCGAGGGTAAGGACCCAGTCCTTAGTCCTCTGTAGGTACTTGAGGATATTCTTTACCGTAGTGCAGTGTGCCTTGCTAGGATTCCCCTGATACCTGCTAACGATGCTCAAGGCAAAGGCTACATCAGGTAGAGTACACGTCATATCATAAATGATCGAGCCTACTGCTGAAGCATAAGGTACTTGACTCATTTTTGCTATCTCAGCCTCTGTACTTGGGCTTTGTGTCTTACTCAATCTGGCGTTACTCTGGATGGGTAACTCTCCTTTCTTGGAGTTCTGCATGCTCTCTTCAACACCATGTCTAAGTATGTACTTTGACTAAGTCCAATTAGTCTTTTACTACGGTTTCTCAAAATCCTTATCCCTAGAATATAGGCAGCTTCTCCTAGGTCCTTCATAGAGAAACACTTCCCAAGCCAAGACTTAACTTCTTGAAAAGCTGGGATGTAGGGTATAGTGAAACATTTCCTATGAGTAGTATGGCATCCACATACAATACCAAAAAGCTAACTATACTCCCACTAGCCTTGACATAAACACAAGATTCATCTTCACTCCTAGAAAATCCAAATTCGTTGACCTTTTCATCAAAGCAAAGATTCCATCTGCGAGGTGCTTGCTTTAATCCATAAATGAATTTCTCAAACTTACACACTCTATTAGGGTACTCGTTGCTGACAAAACCTTCTGGCTGACTCATGTAAACATCTTCAGTTAACTTTCCATTAAGGAAAGCAGTTTTGACATCTATTTGCCAAATTTTATAGTCATGAAATGCAGGTATGGATAACATAACCCTAATAGACTTAATCTTGGCTACTGGAGAAAAAGTCTCATCATAATCCACTCCAGGAATTTGAGATAAGCCCTTTGCAACTAGTCGAGCCTTATAAGTGTGTACATCACCATCCATGTCGGTCTTCTTCTTGAAGATCCATTTGCACCCTACAGTCTTACAACCTGGTACATTCTCAACCAAGTTCCAAACTTGATTGTCATACATGGATTGTATCTTGCTATCCATAGCCTCTTTCCATTTAGTAGACTCAGGGCCTACCGTGGCTTCCGTGTAGTTGTTAGGTTCATCCAGACCTACTAGTGTCTCATCACTAATAAGTGTCTCACCTTCCGCAATAATATGGAAACCATAGTAATGCTCAGGTGCATTCCTAACTCTCGTGGAACGCCTCAGAGGTACAGACTCGTCAATTGGATCAACGGGAGTTTCTTCCTCAAGTTGAGGGCTAGGGTTTGAAGTTCCTTCACTACTTGACTCTTGAAGTTCTTCAAGGTCAATTTGCATCCCACTGTCTCCTTGGATTATAAATTCTCTCTCTCGAAAGACTCCTCTTCTTGCTACAAAGACCACATTATCACTAGGTCTGTAGAAGAGGTAACCAAAGGATCTTTGTGGGTTGCTGATGAAAATACACCTCACTCTTCGGGGTTCTAGCTTATCATGAGACTCGCGCCTCACAAAATCCTCTCAAGCCCAAATCTTGATGTGGTCTAGTTTAGGTACTTTACCATTCCACATCTCGTGAGGAGTTTTGACAACTTTCTTTGTAGGGACTAGATTAAGAATATGGGCGGCAGTCTCTAAGGCATACACCCAGAATGAGATTGGTAGTGAATCTCGACTCATCATGGAATGAACCATATCCAACAAGGTTCGATTACGCCTCTCAGCCACACCATTCCACTGCGGTGTCCTGGGAGGTTTCAATTGTGAGACAATCCCACATCCCTAAGATAGTCGAGGAACTCTGAACTAAGATACTCACCACCTCGATCGGATCGAAGCATCTTAATGTTCCTGCCCAATTGATTCTCGACTTCCTGTTTAAATTCCTTAAACCTTTCGAAAGTCTCTGACTTATGCTTGATTAAGTAGACATATCTATATCTACTGTAATCATCAGTAAAAGTCAAATAATAACGATTAGCATCCCTTGTGGCATGTTTGAATGGTCCACATACATCCGTGTGCACAAGATCGAACAAACCTTCACCCCTCTCACAAGAACTTGTGAACTGTGACTTTGTCATTTTTCCAAGTAAGCATGATTTGCAACTATCATCAGACTTTAGGTCAAATGACTCCAAGACTCCATCTTTTTGGAGTTAGCCTATGCGTTTATTGCTTATATGTCCAAGACGACAATGCCATAGTGATGCTTTATCCAAGTTATTATTATTAACAGAATCAACACACAATACATTATTTCCTAAGTTATCAACCACAGATACAATTTCATACACGCCATCACAAGGTACTGCTTTAAAATAAAGAACATTATTAAAGAAAACATTAATCGAACCAACTTCATTATCAAATGAAAAGGTGAAACCTTGTTTATACAATGCATGAAAGGAAATAAGATTTCTTGCCATTTCTGGCAAATAACAACACTTATTCAAATCTAAGCTAAACCCACTACTTAGCGATAAAGTATAAACTCCAATCTTGGTGATAGGTGAAGTTTTCCTGTTTCCCATGATCAAGTTTATTCTTCCTTGCTCCACATTCTCACTTCTTCTTAGTCCCTGTAAATCAGAACAGATATGAATACCACAACCGGTATCAAGGACCCAAGAATTAGAATGGGATGGGTTATTAGATAAGATAGTGTAAATACCTGCATGGTTGGGTTTAACTTTCCCATCCTTCACATCTTGCTAGTACTTTGGGTAGTTCTGCTTCAAATGTGCCTTTTCATGGCAATAGAAGCATTCAGCCTCTTTTGGATCAGAAGAAGGAGTGATGAAACCTTTCTTGGTTCCACTTGAAGAAGAGCCATCAAGGGTCCTAACCTTGGTACCCTTCGACGAACTCTTTCTCTTCTTCCCTCGTCCTTTCCCGATTTCCAAGACAAGGGCGGAGTTGGTAGGAGTAGGAGTAGTAACAACCGTTTTACCCTTAAGACCACTTTCCGCGGTCTTTAAGAGTCCTTGAAGTTTGCTGAGAGTGACCTCTTCCTTGTTCATGTGGAATGTCATGCGGAATTGATGATAACATGAAGGTAAGGAGTGAAAAATCATATCTATTGCTAGCTCCTCGGGGAAGTTCACATTAAGCTTCAACAAACGGTCCCCAAATCTTTGCATTTTTTGCATGTGGCCCGTGATGGGTTCTCTATCCTTCATTCTGGTTGTGATCATGGAGGAGATGATTTCATACCTCTCTTGTCGTGCACTTTGATGGTATCTTTCCATCAAATCTTGGTGCATTTCAAAAGGGTAGTAGTCCTCGTAGGACTTTTGGAGATCGGCTTTCATAGTGGCCATCATGATGCATGCCACCTTGGTGGCATCCCTTTCATGTGCCCTAAAGTCAGTGATCTCTTAAGGAGTAGCAACTGACTCATCAATCTCCTTAAGCTCCTTATCGAGGAAATATTCTTTGTCCTCGTAGCGGGTAATCATTCGGATGTTTTTGATCCATTCATTAAAGTTGGATCCATCAAAAGTGACTTTCCCACATAAGTTCATAAGAGAAAAGGAGCCATTAGGATTAGAGCCAAAAGCAACAGTGTTTGCAGACATCTGAGAAGAAGAAAAGTTTAGTTTAGAAATAGGAATAGTCCTTAATAAAACACCCAAATGTAATATTAAGGCTAGGACCCAATCACAATATATTATACTTAGAATAGGTATGACGTAATCTAAGTAATAACATATTTGAAAGGTAGGTGAATGACGATTCACCAATTTCCACCAAAGTCGAAATATTAAAGTATTTAATTTGGTTCTTAGAAACTCCTAGATTCTTTTGAGATTCAATGAATTTTTCAAATGCATGTTTCAATCTCGAGTGTGCCCTCCAAGTTTTGTGACTGGGATGCCGATGATCACAAAACGAGGTGTGAAGTAACCATGCAAATTACTTGGTACCCTTAATAAATTACCCCTCAATCGATGTTCCGGTTAACCACACACGCTCCATCGATACTATGATAAATATTAAGTCACCCTTTACCTAGCTTGTTAAGTCCAAGTTAGTGTGCCGGTTAACCACACACGCTCCACTAACGACTTAGACAAAATGTAAAGTGTAATTTCATGGATTAGCACCTTTCACATTTTTCCTAAAGTAACTAAGATTGGGAATTTAATAAAACATTTAGTTACTTTATAATATTCATCATACTTTTAATGAGAATTTATAAGTCCTTGTCTTACCCGTTCGGCTAACGACCCTCCACCGGTCAAGTAAGCGGTGGGTGAGAGTGGACACCCATTAAGTTGCCATTTTATAAGCAACAACCTTATACCCACCTTGTAGACCGGCTTCGTGAATGAGGCGTACTAGCAGTAAGAGGAATTTGATCTTATACATATATATATATATATATATATATATATATATATATATATATATATTATTATTATTATTATTATTATTATTATTATTATTATTATTAACTTATAATATTATAAGTATAAGGGTTGAATTTTAACTTTTAAAATTCTAAGGGTTTGAACTAAAGTTTTAATCAAGACTTTACTTGTTCCAAAACTTGAGGTCAACTTTTGTAAACTTTCAAAGCTTTTCATTTCTTGTAACTTATGAGATTATTAGGGTATTAAAAATAAAGACTCCTCATTTTTATAACCCATGTGTTCTTTTAATGGTATTAAAGCAAAGTGACTTTTGGTTTTCCATAACTTGAGGACAAGTTATGGACTCCATTAAAACACTTAAAGATCATGAATTAATCTACCACATAGGTTACAAATAATTCTTATGATCATCTAAACATCATAAGATCAAGAACATGAATATGAACACTTTCATAAATAAAAAATTACACTTAAAAAACTTGTAATTTTGATAACTTGTTATTGTAAATGGATTAACATGAACATTACACCAACTAAAACAAGTTTTAAAACACCAAAACAGTTTAGGGTAATATTCCTAGTCCATTTCCAGCAACAAGATCCGAAATTCTGAAAACTGCAGCCTCTACTCGTCGAGTGCATGAACTGACTCGACGAGTAGCTTGCACTTGGTCATGGACTCGTTGAGTCCCCCCATGGACTCGACGAGTTCATACGGGCAGAAAGCAGAAAACTCGATTTTTCTAGCAGTTTGCACAAAAATCAAACAAGCAAACCTGGCTTTGATACTACTGTTGGGTTTTGAGCATTCTAATGCTTCCTAAGTGTACATGCAACCCTAATAACCTTGGATCTATGTTTGTCTAATTTTCATGCAAAGTTGATTTCCAAGGCTATGATCCTATCTAGCATACATGGGGAACAATTCTAAAATAAATAATAGCTAGAATTACATACCTTGTTGTTGGAAGTGTTCCTTGAAACCTTGTGAGCCTAGCACCTGAAGTGTGATGCCTCAAATGCTTCACACAACACCAAATTCAAAGTATAAACTTGAGAGAATACTTTAACACACTCAAAATCGGCCAAGCCCTCTTGTTTCTCTTGTGTCTCACACGTGTAACCGATTTTGGGGAGAGGCATGGTCCTTATATAGTGTGTTGCATTAGGTAAAACCCTAATGTAACATGACTCTTCATTTCTCAATCCATGGGTTAACTCCATGGAGCATCCATGGAGCACCTTATGGGTGGAACCCAACTTGATAATCCATGGAGCCTTTTAGCCCACTGTATACGATATGGAAGATTCATATAATCTACCATATATTTAATTAGTTATTCTTTTGATCACTTAATTAATTCTAAATTAATTATTGATCAAAACTAATTAAATAATATTATTAATATATTAGAACTTATAATATATTAATAAACCATATGTGTTATTTCTCTCATTTAGTTTATCCAATTGCATGGTGCCATGCAACCCAAATGGACCATGTCGGGTTGGGTCAAGTATTTACTAGAAATAGTTATGGACTTAGACACCTTATCCAGCACACGATCACCGAGCAATCCAACATCGGCCTACACACTCGGTTCATGACATCCATGAATACAACCGATGCATTGGTGATCCCGAAAGGCATCACCACAAACTCATAATGCCCGTAACGAGTCCTGAACGCTGTCTTCTGGATGTCCTCATCTCGCACCCTCACTTGATGATATCCCGACCTCAAATCGATCTTGGAGAACCAAGATGCTCCCTGTAACTGATCGAACAAATCATCAATCCTCGGCAACGGGTAACAGTTCTTGACCGTCAGCTTGTTCAATTCCCTATAATCAATGCACATCCAGTGTGATCCATCCTTTTTATTAACAAAAAGGATAGGATCTCCCCATGGCGAACTGCTCTGTCGAATAAACCGCTTCCCCAGCAGCTCCTGAAGCTGCGAGGATAACTCATGTATCTCTGGAGACGCAAGGCGATAAGGTGCCTTGGTGATAGGCACATCCCCCAGAACCAAATCGATGCTGAACTCAACCTGCCTCTAAGGAGGCACGCCCAGTAACTCTTCCGGAAATACATCCGGGAACTCACGCACTATCGGAACCTCAGCTACTGACCTCGGTCTCTCCGAATCAACCCTCGTATCCATCACATACGCTACAAATCCCTTACAACCCTGTTGTAGACTCTTCTTCGCTCTAGCGGCTGAACAAAAAGCCGACCCAGAATGCGTACCCTCGTCGTACACTGTAAGAACTCCCCCACTAGGGTCTCGTATGGCCACCAACTGTCTTTTGCAGTCGATAACCGCTCCAAATTTGCTCAACCAGTCCATGCCCACGATGACACATGCATCTCCCATCGCAATAGGAAGTAGATCAATCGGAAACTCAATGCCGAAAATCTCGAGTACACACCCTCAGATCACCTCGGTGGCATACACCGCTCTCTTGTCAGCTATGGAAACTCTTAGAGGCCGACTCAACGCCTCTTGACTAATACTGATGTGCTGACTAAAAGCTAAAGATACAAAAGACCGACTCGCACCCGAGTCAAATAACACCAAGGCAGATACATAATTCACAAGAAAAGTACCTACTCATATCATAATATAAGCACAATATCTCAACATAAAAGTAAATATATGAAAGAATACATACCAGCCACAACATCGGGTGCTGCTCGGACCTCCTCCGCAGTCAACTGGAAGGATCTCCCTCGTGTCTTCGGTACCTCGGCCTTCACTGGCCGGCTCTCAGTAGCTCTGATAGAAGCAGGGGCAGATCCCATAGGTGCTCACTGGGTTGTCCCTTGTAACTGTGGACACTCTGCCTTGCGGTGTCCAGTCTAGTTGGAGTGAAAGCATACTATAAACCCCTTGGGGCAATCCTTGTCCATATGCCCTCCTTGCCACATTTGTAGAAGGACTCCGCTCTGCACACCCCAACGTGGCTCTTGCCGCACTTGCAACAAGTGCGGCCCTTCTGAATCCCAGATCTCGAATCTGCGGGGTTGGCCCGCTTGGCTGCCGGCTGAGACTGTGCCGGTCGCCGATCCTTCCCCTAAGACTCAGCCTCCTCCCTAGCCTGGGTCTCCAGCTTTATCTCCCTCTTTCGTGCATTTTCCTGAAGCTCAGAAAATGTCCGGTACGTTGAGTTCGCCACGAAATCCCGTATAAATACTCAGATAGTGGCTCATACGTGCCTGATCGGAGGACACGTGCTCTGGGCAAAACATCGCCCGCTCATGGAACTTCCTCGTAATCACTGTGACAGAATCAGTACCCTGCTTGAGGGTCAGAAACTCCTGGGCCAAACGCTCCCTCTCCACCGGGGGAACGTACTCATCTCGGAACATAGCAGTGAACCTCTCCCAAGTCACTGCAACAAGCTCAACAGGCGAATAATGCACCGTCACAAACTTCCACTAATCCTTCGCTCCCAAGCGAAGCTGGTTCTGCGCGAACCGAACTCTCAAATGCTCAGGAGATGAGCAAGTACATAAACACCCCTCTATGTATGATATCCACCTCATCGTTGCAATCGGGCCCTGGGTCCCATCAAACTCTGGTGTTTTTGTGTTGCTGAACTCCCGGAATAGCAACACATCACCACCTGCGGTCTAGCCGAAGCTACAGCTGCAGTGGCCGCAACAACAACAACATCAGAAAGAGTAGCGTATCTCTCGTCGAATGTCTCTATCAGGGTGGTCTTGATAGACTTAAACATCTCTGGGATCTCATCGCGGATGGCAACAACCAATTCATCATGAATTATCTGGCGGAGCTCCTCGTTGCTCACACCCCCTCCACTGGTCCCTGGTCTGTGGTGTGTCCCTACCATGATGCCTCTATGAAATATAACATAAGATATCAGTAATTTTTGGATGTACACACACTCGATATCCCAACCCTACTTGATCTCTGGTACCCTATGGATTCTTACTTGGGTTGCGCACTGACCCGGTGCCTTCGGTAGTACGCGCCCAATACTACCGACCACACCAACTCAGCATTCACTCCAAGTCCTCCTCCCAGAGTTCCAAATCCCAAGTACGCTATTCTCTCTAATCATGTGCTACTCACTAGCAGATCTCTCATAAGCTCTTTGCTGCTATCTAAACACTCTCAAGCATCTCTAGTAGCAAAACCCCTAGACTAAGGCATCATATATCAGGCCACTCTAGTCCTAATAAGAATACCTAGTCTACTCTAGCATGCATAATATAATTTATCATATAGCATAGCATAACGTATCTTTTAACACTTATTGTAAGGGTATTTTGGGAAATCACCGTTCGGGCGCTGGCTGATCGTACACACGACTCTGCTCTGTTTGTCTCAAATATCTTTTTACTCTTTTAAAAACATTTACTTTATTATCAAAATTTTCCTAAAATCCTCAGTTTGAGTTCAGATACGTCGAAGATGCATCCGAATCCCTCAAACCAAGGCTCTGATACACAATTGAAGCACCGTAAAATTTAAAACAATTTTTTTTTTCATTTTAAAACACATTTTCCATAACACATTTATTAACAAAATCCCATTGTATCATAACTTTGTTTCACAAAATATTTCCCAAGATCAAAATACATAAATCCCATGCGTGTGTACGAATCATGCCGACGCCTTCTCGCGATCATCACTGGTACCTGAAACACATAACACATAACACTGTAAGCATAAAGCTTAGTGAGTTCCCCAAAATACCATACATAATACATACTAGGCACTCGAGGCTATAACTCTGTGGGCCCTTGGGCCCTAACTCTATGGACCCTCTGGTCCTAACTCTATGAACCTTCCGGTTCTAACTCTGATATACTCTAATATACACATGGCATAAATCACGTATAAATAATGTAGTGCAACACATCACATAAATAACATACAATAACTTTGTTACATGACTCTAATTATCACTTAAGGTAAAGTATAGTGAGAAGACTCACCTCAGATGTCACGGTAAATCTCTGACTCGGTAGAAATACGATCTAGCCTCCACTTAATCACATAAAGTAATACTCTCATAAATATAACTCTCAGGACTAGACTCAACCCTATCTTGGCACCCTCAGAAGGGTAAAAGACCATTTTACCCCTCCTTTGGCTCAAAGGCCCTCATTGTTGACCAAACCCTAAAAGTCAACCATAGTCAACAGTCAAATTTTGACCCGACTCATCGAGTGCACTTGGGCAACTCAGCGAGTCTACACGTGTCCACTAACTCCTTAGTATCGCTTGACATGTGAAGTCCCTCCCCTTGCTCGACGAGTCACACCTAGCATGAATCGCGGGGCTACCCCGGCTCAACTCATCGAGTCTCAAGATCAACTCGGCGTGTTCCGTCTTGAACTCCAGTCCTCTAATCCCTCTCTGACCCACTGAGTTATTCCCTCAACTCGGTGGGTCTAATCGCTGAGTGATTTACGGGAAACCCTAACCCTACTCGCCGAGTCTGATATTTGGACTCGGCGAGTCCATGCCATGTAAAAACTCCATTGACTTCTTAAGGTCTGATCTGTTTCTTAAATCCATATATCTAACCTTCCCAAGCATGATAATCACGTAAAGTTCAGACCTTGACACTCATATAACATCTAGATGGTCCTACTTGGTGATTTAGCCCCAAAAATAACCTCCTAAGTTCATGGCTCCCAAAATAACCCATAAACCTCCAAGGGTTAAGGTCTCTGGACCTCTTTGAGTCCAGATCCAAAGCATAAACTCGAGATGGGAACAATTACTCCACATTTCCATTCTCTAAAGGGGGTTAGAAAACCATTACTCTTGGAATCAACACCAAAACTGAAGAAGGTCCGAATAAATACCTCAAGATGAAGTCTCTGAACTCTGAAATCACCAGAACCACTCCTCTTTCTGCCTCCTCTTGCCTTGGTCACCTCCTTTTTGCAATCACACCAACAAAATGATCAAAAGTGGCCTCTCCTTCCTCACAATCGCTCTAGATCTCTTAGGGTCTCTCTCTGGGGTTTGGTAGCTGCAAATGACGGCCCTAAGGGCCTTTAAATAGGTCCCAAACCCAAGAAATTGGGGTTTCATTAAATAACATGGACACACCGAGTCCACTCATGGACTCGCCGAGTCCAACCATGAACCCGGATGAGAATCCGCGACCCTACTCGGCGAGTCTAAGCACCAACTCGCTGAGTCCCTTTACAAACTCCAAAATGAATGAATAAAATAATATACCTGGGAATTTGGATGTTACACTAAAAGTTGCTCTATCATGAATTCACTATTTACGTCTTCCCAATGTCGTGCCAGTTCCTTCACGAAACTTCGACGTGTCATAACTTCTTCGTTATATCTCTGATTTCAGTGCTCTTTATATGTAAGGAACCCTTGAGAAATCTTCTACAACTTTCTTAAGATAATTTATTCTAAATAATAATTTCTCGAAAAGTCGTTTTCGACCCCTATTATATCTAAATTGACTAGCCCGGATCTACGGGCGTTACATATAGTATGTTCTCTTAGTTTCTCATCATAGTATATTCTTTAGGTTTCTCATAATAGAAAGTTTGCATTGAATCATGTATGAACTGACACATGTATGTTTCATTGTACTAGAAATAGTATATAGTAATGTCCTAAACTATACCTATTATAGTTTAGTTGAATGTGTTGGGTTTTGAGTATTCTAACACTCCTAAGTGTACATGCAACCCTAAATACCTTGGATCTATGTTTTCTCTATTATACATGCAAATAAGAACATCCAAGGTATTATCCTAATCTAGCATACAAAACAATGAGTGTAACAAGATAGAATACATACCTCTTTGATGTAGAAAGTCTTCATGAAGCTTGAGTGCCTAGCCCCAATAGTGTGGAAGCCTCAAATGGAATCACAATCATCAAAACACTTAGAATAACTTGAGAGAGTTCTACACTTCATGAAATCGGCTAGCCCTTTTCTTCACTTTCTAGTGTGATTCTAGTGGCCGATTTTTGTCAAGAATAAGATCTTTATATAGTGTTACAATTAGGGTAAATCCTTAATTGTCATGGCTTTCCATTTCCTTGGGTCCATGGGTTCAAATACACCATGGAGCATCCATGGACCATCCTATGGGTTTTAGCCCAACTTGATTATCCATGGAGCATTAGCCCACTATATAAGTATGGATGATTTACACAATCAACCCATATATTTAATTAGTCTTCTTTTGATCACTTAATTAATCCTAGATTAATTCTTGATCAATACTAATTAAATAATCTTATTATTCTTATTATTAATATACTAGAACTTATAATATATTAATAACCATAAGTGTCTTATTTCTCTCATTATAGTCTATCCAAGTGCATGATGGTATGCAACCCAAATGGACCATGCCGTGTCGGGTCAAGTCTTACCAATTATAGTTATGGACTTAGACATTAATCCAACAGTTTCGCACTTGGATAAGTCTAAAACTATTATTGCGTATGACTTCAGGAACCAACTGGCAATCGTAGCTCTCAAAAGCTTCTGTCGAACTCTGACCTTGTAGATGAACTCTGATCTTGTCAATGACTTGTCCATTAGATAAGGGATCATATAATCCTCTGTTCTCATGGTATCAGCCGGACAAATACATGGAACAACGTCGTACTTATTGTCCAGCAGTTTGTTTCCCGATTTTCGATTTGTTTGACAAAGAACTTAATCGAACACATCAATTCAGTTCTGACCGGCCGGTACATAGGTCACAAAAAAATCATCGAGGGGCCCAAATATCACTTCTATTTCTAGAAGGAATAGATAAACTTCGACTCATATGCTTGTTCTACTACTTGTTGAATTGTACACAAAGGCACGTTTTATAACATCAAGTTACTGATGCGTTTACGTGCAATCAATGCACAACCAACTCATAGGTAACAACTCATATCTATAGGTTTGAAGATTTATATGATATTACCGTCTCACGATCACCCGAGATAAATTCCATGAAGTGATACAAGTGAGCGTGGATTTATTCCAATACTCATAACTTATGAGCACTCATGAATGTTGCAGCAACCATTGCCATGACTAAACCCATTTAGCCATCTACAAACCCGATTCATGACAGTTGTGATTCATACCTACTTCCAACATATGAACGACTGTGGAGTGTTTAAATAACTTAGTCATTCGAAAAGAATAACCTAGCTATTTTGGAAGTCAAAACATGCAAAGTGAAACACAATAATAATCGAATCCAATATGGTCTTAGAACCCTTTTGAATATAAATAAAAACCACCTTTTATTTATCACCATATTGATTACACATTATTCAATGTTTCAAATAATCAACTTAAGACTTGAATAAAAACAACAGTCGTCCCATGCTCCCAGTATGTACACTTTGTTTTTCTAAACAATAGTTATGCCATACTCCAAGTATGCACACTATGTTTGTATATGATCCTTACATTGTGATGTAGATCAATTGAACATGATTCCAATGATACTCATTTCACAATCCCAAATCCTTATTGTAAATGTGAGAATCCCCGATTCCTATCATTTACCAAAAAAAAACTGTTAGAATTTAAACTTTTATGCAATGTTCCTCTTGTAATGATTATTCACAAAGTCACCAAAACCTTGTCACTAGTCATTACAGAATATTCCAAAGAAGGTCAACTTTTATGGAACGAAAGTCTCATATTCAAAGTACATTGCTTTGAACATCCTTCTTGCATTAAGGTTTTCTAATCTTACATAGATTGAATAACTTCCACCTATGGAGACATTTCCATAGTCCCATTTTGACTATCACTTCTGAACAAGAGTTACTTTTTTTTTTCTTCAGAATATGTCAATACGGTCTTGCCAAAATTAACACTATACTTCCAAATGTCCTTGAGAAACCAATCTTTGGTAAACCTTAGATTGTCCTCGACAATTGTTTAATCACTTTAGTCATATCCAGTTCTAGACTTTTCCCTTCTAAATGCCTTAAGCATTTGGAAAATTTAGAAAGGATGAATATTATAGCACGTGAAATCGATCCTATATCCGAAGCATATGGGATACGATTCATGATGTTTGACATAAAGACATGATACTAGACCAGTCTTTTGCTACAATATTTTTTATTTGCCATGTTTTCAAAATTTAACTATGAAGAGGGATGCCGTAATCATAATCGAATTTTGAAAATGAAATATATATAGAATTTCTTCAAGTTGAACCATTCCAAGAAAAAATTCATATATATTCTTGACTAAAGATGATTAAAATCTCAATCTAAGCTTTAGAATTGAAATGAAGTATAATTTCCTCTCCCTTAATTATAGCAAAACAACTTTTCAACCCCTGCAACTTCACGGATTGAAACGTTGTTTTCTATAATTAACATTGCTAGCTTGCAATACTAATCATAATAATCATGCTCCCACTAACATGATGATTATCAGCATAACACTTATGCTCTCACTAGCTTTGACATATTTCCAGAAATCTGCTGGACTTCGGAAATTTAGATTCATACACCTTTCCATAGATAGCTCACCTGTGTGTCTAAGCAATTTCAAGAACTATGAAAAGGGATGCCGTAATCATAGTCTCAATTTCTTAGGCATTTTCCATTTCTCACAAGTCCATGTTAGCGTGCCGGTTAACCACACGCGCTCCACTAACGACTTTTGAAAATGCAAATAACACAATTGCTATCTACGTAAAATCTACTTAGTGAAAGTGTTTACTCACCATCATTTTCATTAATCGGAGAGAAACCTTATGACACTTAGATTTTATAGTGTATGAGTTCCTATCCATGTGAATTTGTCAAAACCATAATCACAAGATAAGTTTGGTGACAAATTCAGCCTTACATGGATTAAACTTGTTCAATCTTAGTTTCTTGTCACCTTGGTAGCACAAGGCCCACCAATGCTTCCAAGTTGAACTCTGATAACTCACATGCAAATCCAACTTATTTGAAGTAGGTACATAAATAAGAATTATGTCAACACGATAGGTTGCAAACCTTAAGTCGTGTGCTAGTGATAGATTACAGGTTTCACTCTTGATTAAATCTTGAAACTCTTTCAGGATCTTTAAGGCTCCCACTGTCCCCTTGACATATAAGTTTCCCTAGTCAAGAACCATTCCTTGACAAAACAAATATTCAAAGGATAGTGCGGATTCTTATCAAGACTAACACTTCACACAATTGGTCTTAGTTGGTCTTTGTCTCATCCAAGACATCACAACTTACCAATCTCAAATGTACAAGAGTATAAACATTTCACACTACATTTGATAAGTGTTTTAAACCTTACTTTATGTCACTCAATGTTACAATCTTGGAGTATGACTCTAAGAATTGTTTTGGAACGAAGTATGACTCATCTCCTTGATCTTAACCAATCCAACAATTCATGACCTCTCTTCTTAGCCATAACAATGCACTAAGACGTCCTTAGAGTATGAATTTGTGATATGGTTTCTAAATCATTAAGATGATCATAAAACTGATACTAAAGTACTCTCCCATCTTTTCAGATTTGAGAAACTTCTATCCTTCTACCTAATTTGATTCTTCTTATTCGCTCTGCCATACATTGGAACCTTTTCAATGTTACAGAATTATACTTAATCTTATAAGTATAATCATATTTACTAATCTTTAGTAAATCATGACAAATCAATCTTTGTGGTGGACCTTGACCGGTGCACACCCAGTGAACCTAATTCCTTAGTCCTTCAATTGACTCACATATACATGTGATCAAAGAATTAGTCTTTAATTTTCAAAGATGAAAATTCTCATTCATCATACAATACAACTTGTATGATTTCAAGTTTCTGTCCAATTGAAACTTGGGTGATGAAAAACTTTCTTCATTTGGTAAATTCAGACACTACCACAAATGAAAGAATCAAATCCACTTTCCAATATTGCTATTACTGGAAACATATAAGCAACAATTTTCCACAGATGCCATTGTAAGGACATTTTTAAAATAAATAAAAATTAAAACCTCTTTTTTTTCTTTATTTTAAAACTTTGCGGAAAAACTTATCCTTACAATCCACATGAAAACCTTGTTGTTATTTATTCACAAGCAATATATTATAACTCTTAAGCAATAGCTCAAAATTCTGATTACCGAACCATGCGATCGAAACCCATCTTCGCAATCAAAATCAGCATATACTTCTTTAAGCTTCCTATATTTTCTTTGATTCTTAAAAGACATCAACATGTGACCCATTCACATTATGTAATAAGAATCTCCAAATAGAAACTTAATAGAGTTAGTCAGTGGACTTTAACTGAAGTAGAGTCAAACCTCTTGACTTGATCAACCTTATGACCTTTCGGGTGAATAGGGCAGCTGCGCAACCAATGCCCCTTCCTTTGGCAATATAAACATATGGACCCTTTGATAATGGTACACGGGACTATCACAGATTTAGCTTTTCTCTTTACCATTTGGTCAACCGAGTTGACTATGGCCGGTCCCTTTCCATTGGGAAGAGAATGCTTTTCTGGATTTCCTGTGTCACTATTGTCAACGTCCATCAAGTTTTGAGGAAGTTGATCTTAACAAATAGATAAAATCATTAAGGGTCTTGTCATAGTCCTTTTTATAGGTGTTCCAAAAGAACTCACTATGTGACTTAGAAAGTGATTGAACCACCAACTTTCTCAAGACTTTGACACCCAACTCTCCCGGCTTGTCAATATGTGACTACATCTCCAAGATGTAACCACACCAAGACCTTTACTTGCCAATACGGCTCGAGCGACCTTAAAATTTTCAAGAACTTGTGGGGTAGGGAGAATAATTGGAGGAGGTGAAAGAAGTATGATTTCCATTGGAACATCATCTTCATTTAGAAAAGCTAGTTTCAAGAGATTTGGGAAGATCATAAATGTCTAAACCAGATATGTTTTGGGAGATATTCAAGATAGTTGATTTAAAGTCCTTAATATGACACCCAATATGAAATATTAAGGCTAGGACCCAACACAATATTTTATAATTTGGAAGAGGGATGCCGTAATCCAAGCTATAAAATATTTGAAGGTAGGCGAATGACGATTCACCAATTTCCACCATGAAAAATGAAATTATTTATTAGGTTTTAATTGGATTTGAAATTCCTAGATCTTTTGAGATTCATTGAACTTTTCAATGGCATGTTTCAATCTCGAGTGTGCCCTCTCAAATTTTGTGACTGGGATGCTGAGGATCACAAAACAAGGTGTGAATAACCATACCAATTCACTTGGTACCCTTAATATTATCACCTAATCAATGTGCCAGTTAACCACACACGCTCCATTGATCTATGACAAACATTAAGTCACCCTTCGTGGTCCTTACTAGTCCAAGTTAGTGTACCGGTTAACCACACACGCTCCACCAAAGACTTGGTAAGGTACAAAGTGTGAATTCCATGGGCTAGCACCAAATTCACATTTTTCCTAAAGTAACTAAGATTGGGAATTATAAGATTTTAGTTACTTAGTATTTATCATTAATACTTTTAATGAAGGGAGAATTTAAAGTCATTGTCCTACCCGTTCGGCTAACGACCCTCCACCAGTCAAGCAAGCGGTGGGTGAGAGTATACACCCATTAAGTCGCCATTTTATAGGCAACAACCTTATACCCACCTTATAGACCGGCTTCGTGAATGAGGCCTACTAACGGTAAAACGAATTGTTCTTATACATACATATATATATATATATATATATATATATATATATATATATATATATATATATAATTAACCATTAATGTTATAAATAGTATAAGTGTTGAATTTTAACTCTTTTAAAATTCTAAGGGCTAACTTGGAATTAAAGTATTCATAAGAGAAAACTTTTCAAATTCCAAAACTTGAGGGCAAGTTTTGAAACTATTCAAAACTAATTAATTCCATAACTTATGTGTTTAAAGTAGTTTTAATCCAAAAAAACTCTTCAAGTTCCATAACTTATGGAAGACATTAAACTAATAAAAGAATTAACTTTTCTTTATTTTTATAACTTATGGAATTAATTAAAATTACACTTTTACTCTTTAACGAAGTGACTCTTGAACTTCCATAACTTGAGGACAAGTTATGGAGTCATAAAAAAATTCAATGACACAAGACTCTTCATTTTGTAACCATTACCAACTTTTATGAGTTTTATGAGTCTTTAATGTGACTCTTCATGTAACTTGAGGACAAGTTACACAAACACATTTTATACTCAACTCTTAGATTAAAATGGATTGAAAACAACTATTTCAATTAACTTTTCTATTAATCTAAGCAACTCATAAGAACAAGATAATTCATATCAAACTTCTTCATGTAATTAGTCTAAACCTTAAACTAATACAAAACACAAATCTATTGACAATTATCTTTGAAAATGGATTAGCATGAACATTACCACATTAAAAACAAGTTTATAAGTTCAAAAACAACTTAGGGTAATGTTCCTAGTCCATTTCTAGCCAAAAACCTCGAAAATATGCTGTCTGGGGTCCAACTCGTCGAGTGCCTGAACCGACTCGGCGAGTTGGATCATTTTGATCAATTTTTAGGCATGGACTCGCCGAGTCCCTTTATGGACTCGCCGAGTCTGATGATCAAACAGCAACACTTTCGATTTTTAAGCAGTTTTGCAGGTATAACAAGAAAACAAGCCTAGGCTCTGATACCACTTTTGGGTTTTGAGCATTCTAACACTCCTAAGTGTACATGCAACCCTAAATACCTTGGATCTATGTTTTCTCTATTATACATGCAAATAAGAACATCCAAGGTATTATCCTAATCTAGCATACAAAACAATGAGTGTAACAAGATAGAATACATACCTCTTTGATGTAGAAAGTCTTCATGAAGCTTGAGTGCCTAGCCCCAATAGTGTGGAAGCCTCAAATGGAATCACAATCATCAAAACACTTAGAATAACTTGAGAGAGTTCTACACTTCATGAAATCGGCTAGCCCTCTTCTTCACTTTCTAGTGTGATTCTAGTGGCCGATTTTTGTCAAGAATAAGATCTTTATATAGTGTTACAATTAGGGTAAATCCTTAATTGTCATGGCTTTCCATTTCCTTGGATCCATAGGTTCAAATACACCATGGAGCATCCATGGACCATCCTATGGGTTTTAGCCCAACTTGATTATCCATGGAGCATTAGCCCACTATATAAGTATGGATGATTTACACAATCAACCCATATATTTAATTAGTCTTCTTTTGATCACTTAATTAATCCTAGATTAATTCTTGATAAATACTAATTAAATAATCTTATTATTCTTATTATTAATATACTAGAACTTATAATATATTAATAACCATAAGTGTCTTATTTCTCTCATTATAGTCTATCCAAGTGCATGATGGTATGCAACCCAAATGGACCATGCTGGTTCGGGTCAAGTCTTACCAATTATAGTTATGGACTTAGACATTAATCCAACAGAATGTTGTTTGAATGACTGAGTATGTTTATACACCTTTGCTACCCATAGGTGTTGTAACTGAGGTAAAAGCTTTTATATCTATACATATATACATAATATAGAACTAAGGATTAAACGACAGTCGGACAAACAAAAAGGTACTCTAAGGGCACAACTAAACAAGGAACATGAAATAAAGTGAGTTACCAGTCCTAAGTCCTTCCAACCTTATTTATATAACTATATCTGCATAAACATGGTTTTTAACAATATATAAGTTTTAAAAGAGTTTTAAGGAAAGGTTTGGCATATAAAGGCAAGTTTGATAAAGCGTTTAGTATGTAAAAGAGTTCGATAACATGTTTTGAAATAGATTGGTTTGATAAACATTTTGAAGTATTTTAAATCCATGTGTTTGATAAAACAGTTTGAAAGTAATAGAAAATCAATCTGTTTGTTCTAGTTATTAATCACATGTGATTGATATAATAACTACAATGTTTCGACTTTTATCCCTCCCATAAAAGCATTTAAAATCATTTAAAAGGTGGATTAAGGGGTATGAACTCACCTTATGTCGGTGATTCAAACGAATATGCGCGTAAGGATGAGAAGCTCCACTAGTGAAGTCCCGAGACACATACGAGTCCTAAATGACATATAATGGCATATGTTGGCATGAATATAGTGTTTAGAGGTAACCAAAAGCAAGGAAACACATTTAGGGACTACGAAACACTTGGACCAAGTGTTAGAATCACATGTGATACATCTATGGGGAGTGTACGACCACAAAGAGGAGTTTACGGCCATACAAGGGTGTTCACGACCCTAGAGTTTACGACTAAGGGAGTTCACGGCTAGAGGTGTTCACGGTTGTGGAGTTTACAGCTAGGGGAGTTTACAGCCAATGGAGTTCACGACCAGGGAGTTTACAGCCGTAAACTCGTAGGAATCATTCACCAATTGTTTGATCTAGGTATTTAGGCTAATGATTCTATTAGATAGCAAGTGTATGGAAGGAATACTCACAATTTAGAAGCTTTAGAAGGTGTTTTTGGCCACCAAGAACAAGTGTGTGTTCTTGGTGAAAGATGAAGATTTGAAGATCTAGACAAAAAAGGGGTGTTTTCGTAGATGAATCAAAGAATGATACATGTTTATGAAAGATAACAACAACTAGAAGGAAGAACACTTGCGTTTTTGGAGTATTTGGATGAAGAACTTGATGATACTTGAGAGAGTTTGAGGAGATTTCGGCCAAGGAAGGAAAAGAATGAGCAAAATGAAGTGTTCTCATATATATATATATATATATATATATATATATATATATATATATATATATATATATAGGAGGGGTTTACGATCATTGTTGAGTTTACGACCGTAAACTCCACATGATGGAGTTTATTGCTTTGTTTGATGGTTTTGAGCTTCAGTAGCTATCCTAACACTCCTTCCTTTAATGTATGAGGCTTAGAACAATCGAACAGTTCCTTAACTAGGCTAAAAGATAGCAGAAATGAGTCTGACTCTCGTTTAACTGTACTTATAAAGCAAAAAAAATTGGGCTATCACATCATCCCCTCGTTAGATTGAATTTCGTCTCGAATTTAGCTTTCATAGCAGTACTACTGGGGTTGCACTCCTCTGATTGGTAGAATACTCACTCGTAGACCTAACAACTTTGCCCTAATTTTCGTGATAGGATTCATACTGGTCCATCTATCAGTACCTCGTGTATACAAGTTGTATATAATTAAAATTAGTAATACGGTCGGATGTGCGGCTCTGCCCCAGGTCCACAACCAAACAAGGAACAGGAGATAGGGCGGAAAGACACATACTAAATTTGCGTAATCATAATTATATACTACCCTCGCGTATACACTCAATAGTGATAAGTGGATTGTATTCGTCCTTAGCCTCTGTGCTCGAACTCGGTCTGTTGAACGAGTGGTATTTCGGGAAGGTCTGCTGATCATACGGCGACAAGGCTTCGGAAAGCAAAGTACTCCTCGCACGAGTAGTTCGGGGTTTAGAATATGAGAGACAAAATTGAGGTATAGGTCGGACTGTCGTTACGAATGACAAAGATTTTGCGAATTGTACGGTCAAAGCGATAGAAATGGACTCTTTGCTGAACAAAAGTTTGGCCGATTTGAAATAAATGCTTATTTTACGATGATGTACTCCTAGTGTGTTCGACAATGTACTCTTTGCAACTGTTCTAGTGTTTTCTGTTTTCCTTTTGATGTTGACACTTCTACGTATCGTACCGCGATGAGCGAGTACATACAATGAAAGTGTTTTGATAACTAGTGTCGATACTTTATAATACGATCCTCCTTGGTACCACTACCATCGCCTGTCATACACTAGTTATGAATAATTAAGATGAATAAGACAGTCGACTGAGTAACTATGCCTCAAATCCACAACCAAACAAGGAACAAGAATTAAGGCGGAATCACTCACTCTAAGTCTGCAACATATTTGCTATGCACAACCCTGATGTATATGCTAAGCCATCGTAGCTTCTCTGAACGAATCTTTTATTTCTCTTGAATATCTTGACTTGTTTCAATAAGTGAGTTATTATAATTACTTTTAAGTGTTTTCCCCAAGTTTTAATCTTATATAAATATAAATTAATTTTAAAAGTAATTACTATTTCGAAAACGTACCACTGCTTGTTGGCGACTTCGGGGTTGATTCTCCTACGATGATCATCAGAATGCGTCCATCCGCGTCTGAGTTCTTCATTATCGGGCAGTCCCTATGGTAGTGTCCAGTCTCTCCACAACCATAACAGTCTTGGTTTTCTTCAACTCCGGGGACTTGGGAGATCGGTTGAGCCAGTGCCCTACAGAAATGGATTTTGTGTTCTTTTATGTAGCAGTTCAGACACTGCATTTCTCAGCATTCTCCGGTGTGGTGAGAGTTTCACTTTCCACACCTCGGGAGGATTCCAACATATCGACTGGACAGTGCTGGAGTAGCAAACGTTGTAACGGCGTACGTAGTACTCACTTGTTCTTGCGGGGGTTCCTGTTTTGTTCGCTTCTTCTTTCTCTTGTTCCCCGACTTCCGTTCATAGTCCTCTCCCTTTGATGGCTGGGGAACTAGGACTTCTATACCATGGCGGACTCCATGTTCGATGAGTCGCTGAGCCAGGCATTTAGCGCTATCGAATGTGGTTGGGTTAGAAGACAACACATCTCCTTGGATTGGGTAGACAAACCCCAGATGTACCTTTCTATCTTCTTACTCTCTGGAGTAACCATCTCATTGCATAGTGCTTCCAGGTCGCTAAACCTGTCAGTGTAGGTCACTATGTCTGAGCCAATCATGGTATGCTCCCATAGTTCTTGTTCCAGTTTCTGAACTTCGCCCCTCGGGCAATATTCTTCCAGCATCATCTCTTTTAAGTTCTCCTAACCTATTGAGTTAGCCACTGATAGGGTCAGCGACTTAACATGGCTATTCCACCATGTTAGGGATCTATTAGAGAAGGTGTAAGCAACAAATTTCACTTTTCTCCCTTCTGGGCACGAAAATATTGCGAAGATCGAATCTGTTTTCTCGAACCATCGCCTTAGAGCGAGGACTCCACCATTTCCATTAAAGGATTTAGGTTTTCAGTTCATGAAGTCCTTGTACGAACACTCCCTGGGGTGTCTGTGGGTAACTTCGCGGTTGATTAAGTGGGTACTGCTACCAGATCCGAAGGTACAACTTTCGCCGAAGTGAGCTAGAGCAGTTGCCACTGCGGAGAATATCGTTGCCTAGAGAGCAGCAATATCGAATTGTGAAAAAGGTAGTGGTGTTTGAGTTGGAGTTATCGGAGTAGTGCGTCCGTTCGATCTGCGAGGAGGCATCTTTGCTAAAATAATACAAAGTTGAGATAGGAATAAGTCTATAGCAGTGGATATAAGCCGAAAGCTGAAAGACAATGTTATCCTAGTTCTGAGTGTATTTGGTCCTGACTTCCGCATGGTTCTGGAAATGATTCATAAAAGAGTATATACCTAATAAAATTTATGAATTTGAAATGGCTGTCCTTGAATGAATATTTGTGACATGAATAACTATTACCAATTGCATGCAAAGAAAATAATCCTAACACATAGGGTGAGCAATTTTCCACTAACTCATTAAGTTAACCAAGATTATTATTTATTAGTGTGACGCATATGACGCTTTTGGTTACTTCGGTTGATCCTTCTTCGAAAGCTTCTCATGAACCTGCTCATGTTCCTCCTTGACTCTTCTGTTGATTTCTATGAGGAAGTGGTTACGTCTATCTGGGATTGTCGTACGAGAAAGGGAAGTGTCTAAAGAATCTATGATATTAAGGGTATTATTATGGGGTGATCCTTACAGAGTCCTTCCATAATTGTACAATGTATACAAGTTGTATATAATTTAAGATTAAATAGGCCTTCGAATAAGTGATCCTACTCCAAAACCACAACCAAACAAGGAACAGGTAGTGAAGCGTAGATCACAAATTCTAAGTCTATAAAAGCTCAATTATATAAGACTTTGGGAGTATGCATTACAAGATTATAGACCTATCCATAAGGGTCTTTTAAGCTATCACATAAGTTATTTATATAGTGCCTAAAATACTACTATAGTATATTAATGTAATGAACTTGGTACATTTTAAACTTGTTATCGTGTTATAGTGTCATAGAATACTCCCATAGTATTCTAACTTTCATGTTATGACCTAGAAATCCCTTGTATAGTGTTAGGTAAGTGTTAAGACTGTTTCCACACCACATCACTCCCAAACACATGTCGGTCACATCTCGAATGAATGTAGTTGATCATGCTATAATGATCCTAGATATGATTACATAACTATCCAGGTTTGACCGCAATGTTCAACGTTTAAATACTTATATTCTGTTCTTCTTGTGATACTTGTTCTAGTATGTATACAAGTATAAGAAAGTAGGTATATTTTTATAACTTACCATTATTTTCTT
This sequence comes from Lactuca saligna, assembly GCF_052625555.1. NCBI lineage: Eukaryota > Viridiplantae > Streptophyta > Magnoliopsida > Asterales > Asteraceae > Lactuca > Lactuca saligna. The sequence goes on along the minus strand of NC_136421.1, from coordinate 15,364,103 downwards.
AAAATATATTATTATCCAGAGCACTTAAGTCCCATTGTATTTATAGTTGTATATCTTTTATCAGTTGATATACTTAGTTCACTATAAACAATGCTCTGATACCAATCTGTCACACCCCAAAACCGGAACGGCGGAAACGTTCTGGGGTGGAGGACATCATGTACAATATCACAACAATGCATAATAGTAAACAAGCAACAACATCATCTTTGCATTAATAATATAACTCAATACAAGTGTGTTCTATGTATAGCTTATAAGACACCAAAATGAATAATCAAACTAAAGACGAGTCTAGCAGTGCTCCGTCTTCTCAAAACCTGCCATTGGTACCTGAGAATACAAGTTCTTTTGAATGAGTTTATAAGCATTAAAGATGGTGAGTTCATAAGTAGCGCCTGGTTCCCAGTACGTATTTCTTGTAATTAAAATTCAAAATTCATGCATTTTTGCCTTGGACTCGGCGAGTTGAAGGACCGAATCGCCGAGTAGGAGCGGGATGAGACACGGGGTCCGAGCCTTGGACTCGGCGATTCGGTTCCCCGACTCGAGGAGTAGGCCCTGTTTAGGCAAAAACCCTAACCCGAGTATTGACACCCTATTTAAGCACACTAACTGGGCCTCTTTTGTTCTTGAGAGTGAAGAGCAAAACCCTAACCCCCATTTTGTTCTTGAGAGTGATTTTGGCTCTGTGAAGAAGATTTGGAGCATAGAAGAAGAAGAAAGAGGTTGTGGTGTGTAAAGAGGAGAGGTAGATCCAGAATCTACACTGCAAGAGGCTTCCATTTAGGTAGAAAAGCCCCTACCTTGATCACTATTTCTTTAGATCCCCTTTTGTCCCTAAAATGGTGGTTTTCAAGCCCTAAAACACCATACTCCTTGTGTTTGTGCTTAATGGTCTGAAAGGACTTTAGATCTAGGCAATATGGACGTATTAGAAGTATAAAGTTTCTGTGGTTGGAGTGATGAGGTCCCCATTGAGTGTATGAACTCATACAAAGCTTGGATTTGCCTTTTAGAGCTTGTAGGGCCATGCATGCACGTAAAGTTTGCAACTTTACGTGATAAGCATGCCCTAGGGTCATAGATCTATGGTTTTGAAGCGTTGCATGTTGCAGATTTGGTCTATATGGGAAGTAGGTCAAGGAACTTGGTGAGTCCCAAAGTGGAACTCGGCGAGTTCTATGATAATGGCTTTAGACTCGGCGAGTTGGATGAACAACTCGGCGAGTCCTATGAAGATTGCCTGGAGCTCGACGAGTTGTTCTTCAAACTCGACGAGTTATTCCTGGACTCGGCGAGTCAGTTCAATCGTCCCAAGTAATGAGTTAAGGGTGACTCAGTGAGTGGGAAGAGGGACTTGTAGAGTGGGACCGGGTTAGTGGGAGAAGGACTTGGCGAGTCGGTGCCATGACTCGACGATTCCAGTCAACTGGAAGTTGACCTTGACCAAGGAGTTGACCTTGGACCAGGGGTGGATCATTCATATAACCTAAGGGTGTGTATGAGAGGCTAACCTACGTTTATGATTTATAGCTGGAAGATTTGCGATTCAACAGTCAGGTGCTTAGCAAGCAGACTTTAGCAACTACTTTCGAGGTGGGTTACCTTCCAATAGTGGTGGGTCTACGGCCACAATGCCAGCCCACCAGTAGGAGGTGTATGTTAGATGATTGTCTTTGTGATATCATCTAGGTTTGCTACTACCTGATACGTTATATGATGGCATGATGTGTGATAGTAGTAGAGTTCAGTCGTTAGGACCGAAGGGTAGGTCAGACACCCCAACTATGTCTGACAGTATGTGATGATATGTTTATATGCCAGTATGATCTATTATATGTGTTAGTGGTAGTAGGAGGGGAGCAATCCCTGAGGTTCGGTTGTTAGGACCGAAGGGTAGTCAGTACCCCTGAACGGCTTGACATGGGTAGTCAGCACCCCAGAATGGCTTGACATGGGTAGGTCGGCACCCCAGAATGGCCGTACCGGGTAGGTTGGGCACCCCATAATTGCCTGACAGTATGTATGCTATGTGATTATATGGTATGTGGTACAGTGGGGGAGCTCACTAAGCTTCGTGCTTACAGTTTTCAGTTGTTGTTTCAGATACCTCTTCTGTCAAGGGGAAGGAGCTGGCGCGGTAGCGGTGCATCACACACGCTCTTTTGATTTCCGCACCAAGAGTCATTCTGGGATTTTGTACTATGAAATTTTCATGTTTTATGTTTTGGTTTATGGTCACGAGACATGTTTTATCAAATATTATGATCGTGTGATATTTTGTTACAAACGCTTTTTCAAATCGCTTAATTAAAAACGAAATTTTTGGCCCGTATTTTTGGGATGTTACAAGCTGGTATTAGAGCCCTGGTTTGAGGGATTCGGACACATCTTCAGGCGTGTCTGATCTCAAATCGGGGGATTAAAAGATTTTGAAAAAGCAAATGCTTTCCCAAAGTTAAGTAAAGAGTTTTGAGAAAGCACGAAGTGTGTGATGTGCGCGATAGGCCGAGCTCAAGTAAGTATTCCCCAAAGTACCCATACATGTTTATGTTATGTTTATCAGTTTCAGTAGAACAACATGCTAGAATAGGACTAAGGATCTAGGAGTGATGCCTTATGTGTATGCTTTATGTGTTACAACTTATATGAATTACATGCTAGTATTGAGTAGACATCAGTAGGATAGAATGTTTAGGTTATGCCTGATAGTACGAGTTTAGCATTGTATGCTAGTGCAGTTTCTCCCTATGAGAACGGATTTGATTGAGATTGTTCCCTTCTGTCTGAATGCTGCTTGCTTTGTGCTTCGTGGGACTTTGAGCGATGGGAGTTAGCCATTAGGTGAATACGTCACGTCACATGTGATCAGGGTTGAATAATCTTATAGTGCTGGATTTGGCCCTATTGCGCACCTCTTGTTTGAGTCTAACCGTTGTAAGGGCGAGTCTGTTACTCGAAGGATTATCTGAGCCTCATCACATGTGATGGTATTTAGGTAATGGCTAAGTGGCATTACACGGAGGCCTTCAGCAGCTGAGGACCGGGTAGGGTGGAGTCAGAGATTTCCCTAGGGCAAGCCTAGGATGAGTATAACAGTGATCAACAGTAGTGAAAGGGATCTGGTGGAGCCGAGGCAATCCTTGAAGAAGGTACGGATAGATGTGGAAGGTAGTATGGGCCCGTACTACTGAAAGCAGAGGATCCGTACCCGAACCAAGGAGGCCAAGATAAGACTAGAGACCTTGTAGTAGATGTGATCCCTCAAGAAGTATCAGTATCACTAACGGGTGTTATTTATGCATTGCAGAATGCTGGTACTACGATCGAGGCCGACAGTTGGCAGTTCAGGAGAGGGATCGGGTTCCGAGCCAGTAGATGAGAGGCTACGCGAGTTCATCGCGTCAGAGATCACCAGAGGCATACTTGAGTCGACCCCCATCATCCTCGGGTCGATCAAGGAGGGGATAATTGAGTTGATGGAGGATCGCCTCAGGGCGTTCGAGAGCGACATGGCATCTGGCTAGTCGGGATCTCACACACTGTCCTTTAAGGAATTCAGGGGCAGTGGTGCGCCGGATTTTCATGGGGCAAAGGACCCCATAGCTGCCAAGCGATGGATTGCAGACATTGAGTATGCGCAGTTGACTAGCTTCTGCCCTGAGGGGTCGAAGGTGAGGTTTGCAGCAGGGTGTGTACGAGATCGAGCTAGGGATTGGTGGGAGTTTGTTGGTAACTCGTTGGGAGCCTCGGCTATCGAGGCTATGACCTGGTCGGACTTTGTGACCAGGTTCAGGGCAAAGTTTGCACTAGCTTTCGAGCTTCAACAGCTGGCCATGGAGTTTTTAGATATGAGGCAGACGATGGAGACTGTGGCGGAGATCACCACCAAGTTTCGGGAGAGGGCGTTGTTGGTGCCCCAGTACGTGGGTGATGAGGATATGAGGAGGACCCGCTATCATGACATGTTACGAGCTGATATTTGGCAGCATGTCAGTTTTTCAGCTTGCCCTACCTTGGATTCTATGATTGCCAGGGCAAGGGAGAGGGAGATAGATCTGGAGCACATTCGGAAGAGGAAGGCGGAAGAGGTTCATGTTATGGGGGCTTCGGGGAAGAAGCCCAAGGGACCAGATGCTGGGCCGAAAGGCCAACAAGGGCGGGGTGCTGCAGGAAATGCGGCAAGGCGCACAAGGGAGTGTGCAAGTCGGGATCGTCAGGCTGCTATAAGCGCGGCAAGTTAGGGCAATTTAGCAGGGATTGTACCGCCCTGTGCCTGTGATATAGACGTCCGAGTTGCTATGTTTCCATTGCAACCAGAGGGGCCACAAGAGGGCCAGTTGCCCCCAGTTGACAGCAGCATCGACGCCAGTAAAGGCGCCAGCTCCAGTGACCCTGCGGATCACGGATGGCCGACAGGGCAAGGCAGAGGCTCCAGTGGTGAGGAGCCGGGCGTTTCAGTTGACTACTGAGGAGGCACGTGCCGCACCCGATGTGGTGACGGGTATGATTCTTTCCCTCTATTTCATTTTCATGTTGTTATGTTATTGATATGTGCTTTGTGTATAGGCATTAGGATCGTTCCATGTAAACGGTATCCCTGTTCAGGTGTTGTTTGACTCGGGTGCCACCCGATTGTCTGTTTCTCTTGCGCTTAGCAAGAAGTTTTCTGAGTCTTCAGGCATATTGGATTACCCTTTAGAGGTAGAGATCGCCGATGATCGATTAGTGTGAGTATCAACGGTGTTCAGAGATTGCATTCTGAGGTTATTCGAGGAGCGCTACTTGGTGGATTTGGTTCCCATTCCGTTGCGTGGGAACAAGGTGATTATAGGCATGGATTGGTTGAGCCCTAATGGGGCAGTGATAGATTGCGCACATCAGCTAGTGCGAATCAGGACCCCAAGTGGGGGAGAGTTGGTGATCCACGGCGAGAGGCCACAACGTGGACCCACAATATGTTCAACAGCGAGAGTTAGGCGCTACCTTCAGCAGGGATGCGTGGGATATGTCGCGTATGTTGTGGATACCTGGGAGGCGGGTAAGGCGACGGTGAACGAGGTTCCAGTGGAGCGAGACTACGCTGATGTGTTCTCGGAGGAGCTTCCTGGACTACCTCCAGAGCAACAGGTAGAGTTCAGGATCGACCTTGTAACAAGCCGAAATTCATGTACAACCATTTAGCCTTCATCTTTTCATAATTTTCATTTTTGACCCTTTGTGTTGGGCGAGTACGCTGGGCGTACAAAGAGTACGCTGCGCGTACTCGCGCACTTAATTGAAACACGTTGTCACCTGGGTACGCTGGGCGTACCTAAGGTTACACCGGGCGTAACCGGTCCAGACCCAAAACCCTAATATGGCTTGAGGGCTATAAAAGGAATGAGATGGCCTTGTCCCTCAGCCACCATCCTTAAGAAAAAAACCCTAAGAGAGCTTTTCCTTTGTTTTTAGCTTGGGTGTGAGTGTTCTAAGCCTCAAGGTGTCATTTCAAGGTAGCAAAAGAGAAGAGGAATCCATTGTGGAGGCTTTTTGGTCCCAAGATGGAGAATTTATGAGCAAGTAGTCTCCATTGGCCTAGATCTATCATATTCCAGGTCTATTTGAGTTGTATGTTCATAAAAATGTAATCTTGGATGTAAATATTGATCCATGCATGAGATCTAGATCTTTGGAGCAGAAAAGAAATGTGTTAGAGGGTGTAGGAGCCTTTACAGCCATGCCAAGGCTTAAAGGTTCTGACTTTATGGGATAAGAGGCTTAAAGAGAGGCAGATCTGGAAATTGAAGGAGTGTCTTAACCGTTTAAGACCAAAATCAATGGAATGGATGAAACTGAGACTTACGCTTGGCGTAACTCTCATTACGCACAGCGTAAGGGGTTAAGACCCCCGATTGTAGTTCATCGACGTACACCTCGCGTACAGAAGCTGGTATGCCCCGCGTACTGTTGGCTGTTGACTTTTGTTCACTTTTAGGGTTTTGGTCAACATGTGGACTTTGAGTCAAGGAGTTGTGAAATGTTCTTTTACCCCTCTGTGGGATAATGAAAAGGGTGTAGCCTAGTCTTGGAAGCCTATATTAATTAGAATGATATTTCATTGTGATTAGGCGAGGTTGGGTCGTCGTTTCGAGATTCGAAGATATCGAGCATGTGAGATTCTAGACTTCCTACGAGGTGAGTCTTCTCACTATATTGTACCCGGAAGGGTATCTATGTGTGACCGGAAGGTCGAATATGTTATGAGTTGTATGCATTGTATGTGATTAAGTTAACTGTTTGTATGTGCTATGTATGCTATGCTTGATATGGGCCGGAAGGCATTGTGATGTGGACCGGAAGGTTGACGCAGGTATGACCGGAAGGTTTAACGGGTCGGGACAGAAGTCCCCTGAGACACATGGACCGGAAGGTCATGGTATGGAAAGGCGTATGTGCGTAAGTAGTATTTTGCGGAACTCACTAAGCATTTATGCTTACAATTGTTGTGTTATGTGTTTTAGGTACTAGAGAGGACCGTGAGAAGGCGCCGACGTGATCTGTACACACTGACGGAAGATTTATTTTATGATCTTGGGATTTGACATATTTTGTAATATGATTATGATACATTGTATTTTATGGCCTGTTTTAGATGAAAACATGTTTTAAGAAATGAAAATTTTGTTTTGAAAATTCACGTTGTTACAAGTTGGTATCAGAGCCTTGGTTTGAGGGATTTGGGTGCACCTTCGGGCGTAAATGAACTCAAACCGAGGATTTGAGAAAAAAAATTCAATAATAAAAGCATAAAATTTTATAAGAGATTTTGTGATAACCAAAGAAGAAGCAGACTAGGTATGCTATGATATGTTATGCATGCTAGAGTAGACTAGGTATTCATATTAGGACTAGAGTGGCTTGATTTGTGATGCCTTAGTCTAGGAGAATCCTACTGCTATGAGATGCCTTGAGAGCGAGTAGGTAGCCAATGCATAGCGAGAATAGAGTACTCGTGTTCCGGGGTCCAAGGAGGAGGACTTGGGGTGAATGTTGATGCCGTGTAATCAATAGTATAGGGCCCGTACTACTGAAGGCACCGGATCAGTAGGCAACCCGAGTAAGAATCCTTTGGGTATCAGAGGCCGAGTAGGGTTGCGTTATCGAGTGCGAGTATGCTCGATCGAGTCTCTGACATTTTTATGTTGTATTTCAGAGGCATTATGGTTGGGACACGCCACAGACCTAGGACGAGCGGTGTGAGTGATGAGGAGCTTCGTCAGATGATCCACGATGAGGTGGCTGCAGCAATCCGGGCCGAGATTCTGGAGATATTTGGGTCTATCAAGACCACGCTTTTGGAGACTTTTGATGAGCGGTACGCCGCGGTGACTGAGGCCGCAGTCGCTGCAGCTACAGCAGCTGTGGCTGCTGCCAGACCTCAGGGAGGTGACTCGTTGTTGTTCCGGGAGTTCAGCAACACGAAGCCACCCGAGTTTGATGGGATGCAGGACCCAATCGCTGTGATGAGATGGATTGCTGACATTGAGGGATGCTTCTATACGTGTTCATGTCCGGAGCATCTGAAGGTACGGTTCGCTTTGAACCAACTCCGCCTAGGAGCGAAGGATTGGTGGAAGTTCGTGACGACGAACTTCACTCTTGCAGAGATTTCGGCAATGACTTGGGAGAGGTTCACCACCATGTTCAAAGATGAGTATGCTCCCCCGGTGGAGAGGGAATGACTGATTCAGGAGTTCTTGACCCTCAAGTAGGGTAAGGATTCAGATGCTGTGGTTACCCGGAAGTTTCATGAGAGGGCGATGTTCTGCCCTGAGCAGGCACGGATGAGCCGATATTTGGGTATTCTGAGGAGGGACATTCGGGAGTTCGTATCAAACTCGATGTACCGGACATTTGCTGAGCTCCAGGAAAATTCCCGGAAGAGGGAGATTGAGTTGGAGACTTAGGCCAGGGAGGAGGCCGAGTCTTAGAGGATGGATAGGCGACCGACACAGTCTCAGCCGGCAGACAAGCGGACCAAGTCCACCGAGTCGAGGATGGATGGCCAGAAGGGCCGCACTTGCGGAAAGTGCGGCAAGGGTGATGAGGGGACCTGTCGATCAGGTGCTTGCTACAAATGTGGCAAGGAGGGGCATATTGCCAGGGATTGCCCCAAAGGATTTATGGTTTGCTTCCATTGCAACCAGACCGGCCATCGGAAGGCCGAGTGTCCTCAGCTTCACCAGGGATCAGCACAGGGATCTGTGCCTGTTGCTAGGGTTACCGAGACTTGACCGGCGAAGGCCGAGGCTTCGAAGGCTCGTGGGAGAGCTTTTCAGTTGACTGCGGAGGAGGTCTGCGCGACGCCCGATGTTGTGGCTGGTATGTATTCTTTCATGTATTTACTTTTATGTTGAGATATTGTGCTTATATTATGATATGTGTAGGTAATTTTCTTGTGAATTCTGTACCTACCTTTGTATTATTTGACTTTGGTGCGAGTCGGTCTTTTGTATCTTTGGCTTTTAGTCAGCACATCAATATTGATCGGGAGGTGATGAGTCGAACCCTGAGGGTTTCCATAGCTGATGAGAAAGCGGTATATGCCACCGAGGTGATTCGAGGATGTGTGCTTGAGATTTTTGGTGTCAAGTTCCCTATAGATCTAGTTCCTATCGCGGTGGGAGATGTCTGTGTCATCGTGGGCATGGATTGGTTGAGTAAGTTTGGAGCGGTTATTGACTGCGAGAGAGAGCTGGTGACCATACGAGACCCTAGTGGGGGAGTGATTACTATGTATGGTGAAGGGACCCGGTGTGGGTCAGCGTTTTGTTCGGCTGCCAGGGCGAGAGAGAGTTTGCAGCAGGGCTGCAGTGGATTCATAGCCTATGTGATGGACAGACGAGTGGTCACAGGGAGGCCAAGTTTGGTTGACGAGGTTCCGATATTGTGCGAGTTTCCGGATGTTTTTCCCGAGGAACTGACGGGCGTGCCTCCGTATAGACAAGTGGAGTTCCGTATTGATTTGGTTCCGGGAGCAGCACCTATCGCCAAGGTGCCTTATCGTCTCGCGCTGCCAGAGATGCAATAGTTATCCTTGCAGCTTCAGGAGCTTTTGGGGAAGGGGTTTATTCGAACAAGTATCTCACCTTGGGGAGCGTCGATCCTTTTTGTCAAAAAGAAGGATGGTTCACACCGGATGTGTATTGATTACCGGGAGTTGAACAAGTTGACGGTCAAGAACCGGTATCCGTTACCTAGGATCGATGATCTGTTCGATCAGTTGCAGGGGGAATCTTGGTTCTCCAAGATAGACTTGAGGTCGGGTTATCATCAGATGAGGGTTCGGTATGAAGATATCCAGAAGACTGCATTCAGAACTCGTTATGGACATTACGAGTTTGTGGTGATGACTTTTGGGCTCACCAATGCCCTAGCTGCGTTCATTGATCTCATGAACAGGGTGTGCAGGCCGATACTGGATCGGTCGGTGATCGTATTCATTGATGCTATTTTGGTATATTCGAGGTCTAGAGAGCAACATGAGGAGCATTTGAGGGAGATCCTTGGAGTTCTGAGATCAGAGAGGCTGTATGCCAAATTCTCCAAGTGTGATATCTAGTTACGAGAGGTCCAATTCATAGGGAATCTTGTTAACCAGAAAGAGATGTTGGTCGATTCGGCCAAGATCGAGGCGATGATGAGATGGGAGGTCCCGAGATCACTCACTGAGATCAGGAGCTTTTTGGGATTGGCCGGCTATTATCGGAGGTTTATTAGGGATTTCTCCAAGATTTCCGTGCCACTTACCAAGATGACCCGGAAGGGTGTTGCATTTTCATGGGGTCCGGAGCAGTAGTTCTCATTTGAGACACTTCGCCAGAAGTTATGCGAAGCCTCGGTGCTCGCACTCTCGGAAGGGATGGAGGATTTTGTCGTATAATGTGATGCATCAATATATGGGTTAGGGGCAGTGCTTATGCAAAGGGGGCACGTGATAGCGTATGCATCGAGGCAGCTGAAGCATCATGAGTCGAGATATCCCACCCATGATCTAGAGCTGGGGGATGTGGTGTTTGCCCTCAAGATCTGGCGACACTATCTGTATGGGGTTCGGTGTACCATATACACGGACCACAAGAGTCTGAAGTACTTGATGGATTAGCCAAAACCTGAATATGCGCCATAGGAGATGGTTGGATGTGGTGAAGGATTATGATTGTGAGATCCTGTACCACCCGGGCAAGGCTAATGTCATAGCCGATGTTTTGAGCCGTAGGGTGGAGAGCACCCCGATTCGAGACGTTTGTGTGAGGTTGACAGTGATGAATCCGGTATTGGACACCATCCGAGGGGCCCAGGCTGAGGCTGCGAGACCAGAAAACCGAAAGAAGGAGCGAGTTGTCGGGCAAGTATCGGAGTTCGTTACCGTTAGTTGGGGACTGATGAAATTTCAGGGTCGGATTTGGGTACCGTTTGTGGGCGGGACACGTACCGTTTTAATGGAAGAGGCACATCGATCGAAGTTCTCGATCCATCCCGGGGCCACTAAGATGTATTTGGATCTAAAGAAGGAGTATTGGTGGCCCTGTATGAAGAGGGATATTGCATGGTTCGTCGAGAGGTGCCTAACTTGTCGCCAGGTTAAGGCTGAGCACCAACGTTCGCATGGTAAGTTGCATCCGCTGGAGGTCCTCGAGTGGAAGTGGGAACAGATTTCTATGGATTTTATCACCAAATTGCCAAGGACTGCACGGGGAGTCGATGCAATTTGGGTGACTGTGGATAGATTGACGAAGAGAGCTCATTTTCTTGCTATCAGTGAGAGCTCTTCTGTTGAGAGGTTGGCGGAGTTGTATGTGAGGGAGGTGGTATCACGACATGGGGTTCCGATGTCGATTGTCTCAGATCGAGACGTACGATTTACTTCCAGATTTTGGAAGAAGTTTCACGAGGAGTTGGGTATGAGGCTGCATTTCAGTAACGCATACCACCCACAGACGGACAAACAGAGTGAGCGGACGATTCAGACGCTCGAGGATATGCTCCGAGCGTGTGTTTTGGATTTTGGAGGAAGTTGGGACACCTATTTACCCTTGGCAGAGTTTTCGTACAACAACAACCATCATTCGAGCATTGGTATGCCACCCTTTGAGCTATTGTATGTGAGGAGGTGTCGAACCCCCATCTGTTAGGGAGAGGTGGGGCAACGTGTGGTGGGTAGTACGGAGATCGTGCTTCAGACGATAGAGCAGATACAATAGGCCAGACAGAGATTATTGACTGGTCAGAGCCGCCAGAAGAGTTATGTGGACAGGCGACGGTCTGAGCTCGAGTTTCAGGTTGGTTCCCTCGTACTCTTAAAGGTCTCTCCTTGGAAAGGAGTGATCCGATTAAGGAAGAGGGGCAAGTTGTGGCCTCGATATATTGGACCTTTCAGTGTAATCGCGAGGGTGGGCAGGGTAGCCTACCGTTTGGATCTACCTGCGGAGTTGGGTCAGATTCACGACACCTTTCATGTGTCACAGTTGAGGAAGTGTATAGCCGACGAGTTGGCAGTGGTACCATTAGAGGATATTCAGGTGGATGCGGGCCTGAACTATGTTGAGAGACCGGTGGCAATTAGGGATCAAAAGATTAAGGTTCTGAGGAACAAGGAAGTTCCCTTGGTGCAAGTGCAGTGGCAGCATCGGAAGGGGTCCGAGCTAACATGGGAGTCCGAGTCAGAGATGCGGGAGCAGCATCCAGAATTGTTTTCGGTATAAGACTTCGGGGACGAAGTCTAGTTCTAGTGGGGGAGAATTGTAACAGCCCGAAATTCAGGTACAACCATTTAGCCTTCATCTTTTCATAATTGTCAATTTTGACCCTTTGTGTTGGGCGAGTACGCTGGGCGTACAAAGAGTATGATGCGCGTACTCGCGCGCTTAATTGAAACGCGTTGTCACCCGGGTACGCTGGGCATACCTAAGGTTACGCCGGGTGTAACCGGTCCAGACCCAAAACCCTAATTGGCTTGAGCGCTATAAAAGGAATGAGATGGCCTTGTCCCTCAGCCACCATCCTTCAGAAGGAAACCCTAAGAGAGCTTTTCCTTCGTTTTTAGCTTGGGTGTGAGTGTTATAAGCTTCAAGGTGTTATTTCAAGGTAGCAAAAGAGAAGAGGAATCCATTGTGGAGGCTAGAAGTTGGTGGACGAGTGTACATACGAGGATAACAAAGGTTGGAGCTTCTTACTGAGGTAAAAAGTTTAGATCTTGCCTTGTAGTTCTTATGGTGTGCTTTTTGGACCAATTTCTAGGGTTTTTGGTCCCAAGATAGAGACTTTATGAGCAAGTAGTCTCCATTGTCCTAGATCTATCATATTCCAGGTCTATTTGAGTTGTATGTTCATAAAAATGTAATCTTGGACGTAAATATTGAGCTATGCATGAGATCTAGATCTTTGGAGGAGAAAAGAAAGGTGTTAGAGGGTGTAGGAGCCTTTACAGCCATGCCAAGGCTTAAAGGTTATGACTTTATGGGATAAGAGGCTTAAGGAGAGCCAGATCTCGAAGTTGAAGGAGTGTCTTAACCGTTTAAGACCAAAATCCATGGAATGCCTGAAACTGAGACTTACGCTGGGCGTAACTCTCAGTACGCGCAGCGTAAGGGGTTAAGACCCCCGATTGTGGTTCATCGACGTACGCCCCGCGTACAGAAGCTGGTACGTCCCGCGTACTGTTGGATGTTGACTTTTAGGGTTTTGGTCAACATGTGGACTTTGAGTCAAGGAGGGGTGAAATGGTCTATTACCCCTCTGTGGGATAATGCAAAGGGTGTAGCCTAGTCTTGGAAGCCTATATTAATTAGAATGATATTTCATTGTGATTAGGCGGGGTTGGGTCGTCGTTTTGAGATTCGGAGATATCGAGCATGTGAGATTCTAGACTTCCTACGAGGTGAGTCTTCTCACTATACTGTACCCGGAAGGGTATCTATGTGTGACCGAAAGGTCGGATATGTTATGAGTTGTATGCATTGTATGTGATTACGTTAACCGTTTGTATGTGCTATGTATGCTATGCTTGATATGGGCCGGAAGGCATTATGTTATGGGCCAGAAGGCATTATGTTATGGGCCGGAAGGCATTGTGATGTGGATCGGAAGGTCGATGCGGGTATGACCGGAATGTTTACCGTGTCGGGACGGAAGTCCCCTGAGACACATGGACCAGAAGGTCATGGCCTGGAAAGGCGTATGTGCATAAGTAGTATTTTGGGGAACTCAGTAAGCATTTATGCTTATAGTTGTTGTGTTATGTGTTTCAGGTACTAGAGAGGACCGTGGGAAGGCGCCAGCGCGATCTGTACACACTGACGGAAGATTTATTTTATGATCTTGGGATTTGACATATTTTGTAATATGATTATGATACATTGGATTTTATGGTCTGTTTTGGATAAAAACATGCTTTAAGAAATGAAAATTTTGTTTTGAAAATTCACGTTGTTACAGACCTAGTTCTTGGTGCGGCTCCGATAGCCAAGGCACCGTATCGGTTGGCTCCCCCTGAGATGTAGGAGTTGTCTACACAGATACAGGAGCTGTTAGACAAGGGATTCATTAGACCGAGCAGTTCACCCTGGGAAGCCCCGATCTTGTTTGTGAAAAAGAAGGACGGGTCGCATCGGATGTGTATAGATTACCGGGAGCTGAACAAGGTAACGGTGAAGAACTGTTACCCACTCCCGAGGATTGACGACCTCTTTGATCAGTTGAAGGGAGCATCCTAGTTCTCCAAGATCGATTTGCGTTCAGGTTATCATCAGATGTGGGTCAGAGAGGAGGATGTGCAGAAGACCTTGTTTCGGACGCGTTATGGCCATTATGAGTTCGTGGTGATGCTGTTTGGGCTCACCAATGCTCCTGCCGCGTTCATGGACCTCATGAACCGCGTATGCAGACCGATGCTGGATCGATCTGTGATAGTTTTCATTGATGACATCTTGGTTTATTCCAAGACGCAGGAGGAGCACGAGGAGCATCTGAGAGAGGTTTTGGAGACCCTGAGGAGGGAGAGCTTGTACGCTAAGTTCTCAAAGTGCGAGTTCTGGTTGCACGAGGTGCAATTGCTTGGGCACCTTGTCAACCAGAATGGTATACTGGTCAAACCAGCCAAGATAGAGGCCGTGATGAGATGGGAGGTTCCTAAGTCTCCATCCGAGATTCGGAGTTTCGTAGGATTAGCAAACTACTATCGGAGATTCATCCAGGATTTCTCCAAGATAGTCGTACCCCTGACACGGTAGACTAAGAAAGCCGTAGTCTTTCGATGGGGGCCTGAGCAACAGGCAGCATTCGAGGTTCTGAGACAGAGATTGTGCGAGGCGCCAATCTTAGCCCTGCTAGAGGGCGTGGAGGATTTTGTGGTATATTGTGACGCGTCCAATTTGGGGTTTGGCGCGGTACTGATGCAAAGAGGGCACATCATTGCCTACGCTTCAAGGCAGCTGAAGCCTCACGAGGCGAACTACCCGACACATGATTTAGAGTTTGGGGCAGTGGTCTTCTCCCTCAAGATTTGGCGACATTACCTCTACGGGGTTCGGTGTACCATTTACACGGACCACAAGAGTTTGAGGTACCTCATGGATCAGCTGAATTTGAACATGAGGCAACGTCAGTGGCTTGATGTGGTGAAGGATTATGATTGTGAGATCCTTTACCACCCGGGGAAGGCCAATGTGGTGGCCGATGCGCTTAGCCGTAAGGCGGCGCTGATCAGGGATATTTGCATGCAGATGACAGTGGTGACTTTGCTCTTGCAGTGGATTCGGGAGGCCCAACAGGAGGCCCTGAAGGAGGAACATCGGAAGAGTGAGCGCACAGTGGGTCAAGTTTCCTCCTTCGACTATGATAGCAGGGGATTATTGACATTACATCGCAGGGTATGGGTGCCATACCTCGGAGGCATGCGCCAAATCTTGATGGAGGAGGTGCACAAATCCTGATTCTCCATTTATCCCGGGGTGACAAATATGTATAGGGATCTTCGTCTGGACTATTGATGGCCCTGCATGAAGCGGGATGTGGCTTGGTACATCGAGTGGTGCTTGACCTGCAGGAAGGTTAAGGCCAAGCATCAGAGACTACACAACAAGATGCAGCCGTTGGATATCCTGTTTTGGAAATGGGAAGATATTACGATGGATTTTATCACGAAGCTTCCTAGGACCGTGCGAGGAGTGGATTCTATATGGGTCAACGTGGATCGATTGACCAAGAGCACCCATTTCATCCCGATTCAGGAGAGCATCTCTGCCGAGAAGTTGGCTGACATCTATATCAGGGAGATAGTGGCACTGCACGAGGTGCCAGTATAAGTGATTTTAGACAGAGATGTATGTTTTACTTCTAGGTTTTGGAAAAAGTTTCATGACGAGCTGGGCACTCGTCTGCATTTTAGCACTGCCTTTCACCCGCAGACGGATGGTTAGAGTGAGCGGACCATCTAGACCGTTGAGGATATGTTGCGGGCATGTGTGTTAGATTTTGGGGGTAGCTGGGATACCTATCTTCTTTTAGCTGAGTTCTCATACAACAATAGCTACCACGTGAGTATTGACCGTCCTCCCTTCAAGATGTTGTACGGTCGGAGATGCAGGACCCCGATATGTTGGGGAGAGACTGGCCAGAGAGTCATGGGAAGTACTGAAGTGGTGCTCCAGACGACAGAGAAGATTCAGCAGGTTCGGAGCAGGCTTCAGACTGCACAGAGTCGGCAGAAAAGTTATGCCGGCAAGCGTCGTTCGGACTTGGAATTCCAAGTCGGGGATATGGTTCTCCTGAAGGTGTCGCCATGGAAAGGTGTCATCCGGTTCAGAAAGCGAGGTAAGTTGGCCCCAAGGTACATCGGACCATTCAGGGTGGTAGCCCGGGTGGGCAAGGTGGCATATAGGTTAGATCTGCCAATCGAACTCAACCAGATCCACAACACTTTCCACGTCTCTCAGTTGCGGAAGTGTTTGGTGGACGACTCAGTAGTAGTGCCTTTGGAGGATATTCAGGTCAATGACAGCCTGAATTACATCGAGCGGCCTGTAGCGATCCTCGACAGGAAGTCGAAAGATATGAGGAACAAGAGGGTGGAACTCGTAAAGGTGCAATGGCAACATTGAAATGGATCGGAGTGGACTTGGGAGCCGGTGGAAGACATGATGGAGCACTACCCCGAACTATTTCAGGATCGAGCAGCAGACTTCGAGGATGAAGTCTAAAATAAGTGGGGGAGATTTGTCGCACCTAGTTCTCGGTACGTATTTCTTGTAATTAAAATTCATAATTCATGCATTTTTTCCTTGGACTCGGCGAGTTGAAGGACCGACTCGGCAAGTAGGAGCGGGATGAGACACGCGGTCTGAGCCTTGGACTTGGCGAGTAAGTTCCCCAACTCGGCAAGTAGGCCTTGTTTGGGTAAAAACCCTAACCCGAGTATTGAAACCCTATTTAAGCACACTAACTCGGCCTCCTTTGTCCCTAACACTTCCAGAGAGCTGAAGAGCGAAACCCTAGCCCCCATTTTGTTCTTGAGAGTGATTTTGGCTTTGTGAAGAAGATTTGGAGCATAGAAGAAGAAGAAAGAGGTTGTGATGTGCAAAGAGGAGAGGTAGATCCAGAATCTACACTGCAAGAGGCTTCCATTCAGGTAGAAAATCCCCTACCTTGATCACTAGTTCTTTAGATCCCGTTTTGTCCCTAAAATGGTGGTTTTCAAGCCCTAAAACACCATACTCCTTGTGTTTGTGCTTAATGGTTCGAAAGGACTTCAGATCTAGGCAATATGGACATATTAGAAGCATAAAGTTTATGTGGTTGGAGTGATGAGGTCCCCATTGAGTGTATGAACTCATAAAAAGCTTGGATTTGCCTTTTGGAGCTTGTAGGGCCATGCATGAACGTAAAGTTTGCAACTTTACGTGATAAGCATGCCCTAGGATCATAGATCTATGGTTTTGAAGCGTTGCATGTCGCAGATTTGGTTTATATGGGAAATGGGTCAAGGAACTCGACGAGTTCTATGATGATGGCTTTAGACTCGACGAGTTGGATGAATAACTCGGCGAGTCCTATGAAGATTGCCTTGAGCTCGACGAGTTGTTCTTCAAACTCGGCGAGTTATTCCTGGACTTGGCGAGTCGGGTCGCAAGTCGATTCAATCGTCCCAAGTAATGAGTTAAGGGTGACTTAGTGAGTGGGAAGAGGGACTTGTAGAGTGGGACCGGGTTAGTGGGAGAAAGACTCGGGGAGTCGGTGCCATGATTCGGCGAGTCTAGTTAACTGGAAGTTGACCTTGACCAAGGAGTTGACCTTGGACCAGGGGTGGGTCAGTCATCTAACCTAAGGGTGTGTATGAGAGGCTAACCTACGTTTATGATTTATAGCCGGAGGATTTGCAATTCAGCAGTCAGGCGCTTAGCAAGCATACTTCAGTAACTACTTTCGAGGTGAGTTACCTTCCACTAGCAGTGGATCTACGGCCACAATGCCGGCCCACCAGTAGGAGGTGTGTGTTAGATGATTGTCTTTGTGATATCATCTTGGTTTGATACTACCTGATACGTTATATGATGGCATGATATGTGATAGTAGTAGAGTTCGGTCGTTAGGACCGAAGGGTAGGTCAGGCACCCGCAGCTATGTCTGAGAGTATGTGATGATATGTTTATATGCCAATATGATATGTTATATGTGTTAGTGGTAGTAGGAGGGGAGCAGTCCCCGAGGTTCGGTTGTTAGGACCGAAAGGTAGTCAGCACCCCAGAACGGCTTGACATGGGTAGTCAGCACCCCAGAATGGCTTGACACGGGTAGGTCGGCACCCCAGAATGGCCGTACCGGGTAGGTCGGGCACCCCAGAATTTCCTGGCAGTATGTATGCTATGTGATTATATGGTATGTGGTATAGTGGGGGAACTCACTAAGCTTCGTGCTTACGGTTTTCAGTTGTTGTTTCAGGTACCTCTTCTGTCAAGGGGAAGGAGCTGGCGTGGTAGCGGCGCATCATACACGCTCTTTTGATTTCCACACCAAGAGTCATTCTGGGATTTTGTACTCTGACATTTTCATGTTTTATGTTTTGGTTTATGGCCACGAGACATGTTTCATCAAATATTATGATCATGTGATATTTTGTTACAAACGCATTTTCAAATCGCTTAATTAAAAACGAAAATTTTGGCCCGTTTTTTTGGGATGATACATTGTATGCTTATAACCTTCCTGAAAACTTTTCCTTTGGTGCTTATAACCTTCCCAAAAACTTTTCCTTTGGTAGGATCTTTTGAAGAACCAGTATGTAATGCCCGCAGATTCAGGATAGTCAATTTAGATACGATAAGCGCCAAAAATGACTTTTTGATAGAGGATTATTTAGAATAAATAATCTTAACTAAGTGGTAGTATATTTCACAAGATTTTGTTACATATAAAGTGTAACACCTATAAGGTCATGCCAAAATTTAAACTATTAAAAAATATTTAAAATGCCACTAGTTATTACAAAAAGGTTTCCAAAACAGTTTCATATCAGAGTTCCCCGAAATCATAATCATAAATCGAGGAAGGTGTACGGTCACGCCTTCACCTTCCTGCGGTCATCCGCCAAACCTGAAACAATAATCGATAAATGTAAGCTTGAAGGCTTAGTGACTTACCCCCAAAATACCAACCTCATATAACCATAAACATATCATATAAAAAACACAGAACAACAATGCATCTGGAGTCTGCAGTGTGGCTGGTCCGCCCGCACCAGGCCTTTAGTCCACCTGGTCCACTCTCTGAGTCTACAGTATGCCTGGACAGCCCACACCGGGCCTTCAGTCTGTTTGCTCCACTCTACGAGCCTACAGTATGACTGGACCGCCCTCTCGGGCCTTCAGCCTTTCCAGACCGCTCGCTGGGCCTTTGACTTGACAATTTACACTTCTGGGTCTACAGTCTATCCAGTCCGGAATGGGTATGTTGGCCTAGAGAACAAAGCAGGACTCGCCTCAACCCGAACCCAAGCAAAAAACTGTGTGCACATATAACAGATAATCAGATAACAGTCCACATATAACAACCCGATCTAACAAATCATATAGCATAGCAACATCCTATCCCAGATACCGACCTAAACTAGGTCACTAACATACTACCATCCTATATACAAGGATATCGACCTAAACCATGTCACTAACATAGTACCATCCTAATTGCCAGGATACCAATCTAACAGATCAATATGCATATCAAACCAATACAACTATACAATCCGAGAAAGGGCCAACCTTGGTGCCTTAGACCCTGTTGATATAGTGAGAATAACTCACCTTGAAATGCCAATCTGAATTGAAGAAGTAGATTCCCAAACCACCGTCTCACCGACAATCCCGAACTATCCAAATTAGCAATTAATGAGTCAACACACTGGAGTATAAATCTTGACCAAGAATCAATCATACAATAACAGCCAATTTGTTTTCCTCAAATTTGGGTCCAAGGCCCAAAACAAAACCCACGATCCAAGTCCATATAATAAGGCCCAACATTGGCCCAACTTTGCAAACTGGGCTCACCTACCCAATGGGGCCTACATCCAAGATCCAAAACCAAGACTTATCCCAAAACACCTTACCCATATTGTCCAGCTGAGGTCCAAGTCCAACTAGTCTATCGGCATCCCAAACTCGAATCTCAATATCAAAAACCCCCAACAGAGGATGTACGCTGGGCGTACCCCTTGGTACGCGGGGAATACTTCGACTCTTGTTGACTGGACAACGGTCCATTAACCCGGTACGCGAGGCGTACTTCTACCTACGCGGGGCGTACGCGAGCTAAACAAAAACTCTCATATGTGCTTAATGGCTTAAGCACTTAAGGCCAAACTTTAGATCCATCGACCACATTTGCCTAGGACTCATAAAGTCTTGAACTTTATCCCTATGAACATCCATAAAGCTCTTAATATAAGATCTTAATCCATTAAGAGTTTCCTAATGCATTCTTGGGGCACTTAAGTCAGTGGGACCTCATTTTTAACACTCATATCCCCTTCAAGAGCCTGAAAGGACAACTCATCTCATCCAAATCATGACATGCACCATTTTAGGACTTTTTGGGACAAGAATGCTTTCATGAAACTAAAATGACTAGATCTAACTCATACAAGAATAAAGTTCCAAGCTTTTTACCTCCTGGAACTTCTAGAACACACACCAACTTCAGATCTTCAAGCCAATTTTCTTCACCAACTTCTTGGTGCAATGCCTTTACCTCCAAGTGCTCAAAATATCCACCAACTCACACTTTCACACAAGACTTAGGGTTTGGGGACGTTTCTGGAAGATGGAGGCTGAGAAGGAGGAGAGAAATGAGTCTTAAGGATGTTTATATAGCCTCCAAGCCAAGACATTAGGGTTTCCTTCATTTATGAGATACGCCTAGGGTACTCATGTGTATGCCCAGCATACCAGGGCGTGACCTAGTACACTCAGCGTACCCTTATGTACGCACAACGTACTCTTCCT
Organism: Lactuca saligna; assembly: GCF_052625555.1. Taxonomy (NCBI): domain Eukaryota; kingdom Viridiplantae; phylum Streptophyta; class Magnoliopsida; order Asterales; family Asteraceae; genus Lactuca; species Lactuca saligna. The sequence continues at coordinate 15,343,563 of NC_136421.1, read as the reverse complement.
GATCCCAAACTTACAAATTAGCCCTTAGGCTCTTCAGGACTTTATCCTTCCATTCCTATGGAGAAAACTTGGGATGTTACAGCTCTCCCCCACTTAAATTCGATTTCGTCCTCGAAATCATTCCTTACCGTTCTTGACAACCCGATATCCTGAGGGGCACCTCCACCACTCGAACACATAATGGTTCCCAAGGCGAGCAACCCAACATAGTTAACTACTTTGCAGATTCTCAATTCACAATTTCATGTAACAACCAATCTCACCTCTCTTGAACCCTGAAATCAGAAATCCCGAAACCAGTCTGTCTTCTTGACAGGCCTTATCTACTGATCCACTGTTACTTCCATTCCACTGATCTCTTAAACTAATTAAACACCTTCTGATAATTCAAGGTTTCCCACCAGAATTAGAACCGCAGATTACCTTGCTGCTACGACAATTCATGCTTCCATAGACTACCAAACTAGGGTACACCGAGCCTTTGGCATGACTAGACCGCCTTCCAGGCCTACAGCCTTCCCGGACCGCTCGTCAGACGCTGAACTGACTGGACCACGTTACCAGATCTTCAGTTTAACCGGGCCATCTTGGTCCGCCGATCCTCTGTCCCAACTCTACTTTTCTCTTGAACCTTTCGTGCCTTCGACTCACCGTCGGTCCACACCAGGTATCTTGGCCTACTGCATAGAGCAAGGCTGCCTCAACCCTAACCACATATGATACGTGCCATAGACGATCAGAGGAAAGATACCTTGAACATGCCCCTTCACATAACAAAATCACAAAATCTCAATGCCCACGAGCTTATGGCTGGAAAGCTTCTGATAACTTATTGACATTTCCGTCGTCACTCCAAATGTACAACTCTCCATCCTAGAGGTACTCATCTCCTTCATTTCCTAAAGGCCTAATCAAAGTCCTTCACAACACCAACAAGCGTCATAGTACTGGAACCTCACTCCACAATATCCACTTGCAGGGCAAGCAGCTACACCATATATATATATATATATATATATATATATATATATATATATATATATATATATATATATATATATATATTCTCGAAACGTAATTCTATAGACATCTAAATCTATACAACGATCTATTACGCCTACAGAGTCTTCAGCATGACGGGACCGCCTCACCAGGCCTTCCATCTATCTGGACCACTCTCAGAACCTTCAGCATGTCTGGACCATTCTCCGAGAATTCGGCCTGACTGGTACGCCCTACCGACCTTCAGTCTATCCAGACCGCTCTGATGTATTGAGCATCCCCCTGGGCCATCCCCATCTCAGTAACCATTCTCAAGCAAATTGTTCTCACCCACTTGGGGTTCCGAACTTCAGATACATCTCGTGGACCATAACCACAACCTAACCCCAGGCCTCATGACGATTGCATACGTACTCAAGTTGCCGCGACCCAAACCCTGACTTGTGCACCTACCGTATGTGTTAAGTAACCCGCAACGACTGTTGCTTCATTCGAGAATTTCCAATTCTCCCCCACTTCGGACACTAGCTATTACCTGCTGATGGCGAAACCAACACAACTTATCCGTCCATACTGGTTCTTATCATTCTTATCAACGAATCGGTTAACCCTGGAGTGAACAACCTACGTAAAACAACCTTTCCATCATGGTGCAACCGAGCTTCAAAAGAAACCCAAATCTCATCTGAACACTTTTGTATTTCTGGCTTACAACTACTAGCCCTGGAACAGAGATCCTAACTTCTGATCGCAAATACCCTTGGATACTAACTATCTACAACCTCGATACTAATTTCCTCCTCAAACTATCCTATGTTGCTATGACATATGCATAAAGGGATGGAAGAGAATTCACAATATCATCGTAATTAATAAGACACAAGATAGACATGTACCAGCAGCCGCATCTGGTTCTGTCCTGGTCACCACTGTTGTAAGCTGAAAGGCACGTCCCTGAGCCCTCGGAGGCTTTGCCCCACCCTGACCCCGCCAGTAATCCTCAATGTAGCCGGTGCTGGAGCTTGCACCAGTCTTGCAACAACTTGTGGACAGTTGGTCTTCATGTGACCAACCTGATGGAAATGGTAAAAAATCCTCGAATCCTGAGCTGGGGACAACTAGCGACAATACCTTGCATAGTACCCCTCCTTCCCGTACTTGCGGCACGCACCACCAAACCTACAAACTCCGGAATGTCCATTCCCACACTTCTCAGAAGTGCTGCCGCTTTGTCCTCCAACCCTAGTATAAATGGTCTTCGGCCGCTTCGGCGCTGACTGCGACTGCACCGGGGCCTACCTTTGCTCTCGCAACTGTAAGTCAATCTCAAGCTCACGCCGCATGGAGGCCTCCTACAAATCCAACAAGGTATCACACCTCTGCGTGGACACGAACTGTCTGATGTCTGTCTTGAGCATACTCAGATATCTGGTCATCTAAGCCTACTCAGAAGCAAACTCGGGGCAAAACATCGCCCTCTCAGTAAACATGGAGTGATCTCCGTGACCGACTCTGAATACTCTCGCAGATCCAAGAACTCCTCTGCTAGCCTCTCCTACTCAACTCGCGGGACGTAACGGGTACGAAACATCTCCCGAAATCGATCCCAAGTAACTGCAGCATGTTGCTCATCCGAATATGATCCCGTAATTAACCTCCACCAATCCTTTGCACCAGACCTTAGCAGGTTCAGAGCAGACTTGAATTTCTGGTCAGTCGGACAGGAACATGTGAAAAAACATCCCTCGATGTCCGATAGCCACCTCATGGCTATGATCGGGTCCCGTATCCCATCGTAAGTCGAGGGCTTCATATTATCGAAGTCCTGATACTGGAAAGATCGACCGACTCCCACCCCTGCCGCTGATATAGCTATGGCAGCTGCTGTGGTAGCCACCTCCGAAAGGGCTGCATAACGTCAACAAAGTACTCAACCATGGTGGTCTTGATTGATCCACACATCTCTGGTAGTTGTTCCCGAAACATAGTGGCAACCTCATCATGAAGGATCTCTCGAATCCTGGCGTCCAACTCATCCGTCCCCATCAGAACAACGGTCTCGGGCACTGGTGCATCCTGATCTCGCTCTCCTGATCCTGACCCAGATCCGGTGACGAACCGCCTCGTAACTACCATGCTGAAATATACTAGGAAAACATCAGATATTCCATATAACTATATGGGAACCAACTCTCAAACAAACCCTAGGGGTTGTGACTTCCTTGCTACGCGTATGGGTCCTGTTCTTTCAGTAGTACGAGCCCATACGACCTTCCACACCTACCTATATTTGTCTCAAGTATCAGCACAACACCCTAACAATATATACAACTATACCGAGCACTCAATCCTTACCCTTGGAGGGAACTAATACCTCATAAGTGGCCTCCCAGCCTCTTATAACCCACCATCCATGAAACTTCCACCAACCCTGCAACACTAGTGTATGCTAGTCATACGTAATGCTGGACCATATAGACTTTCGAATATCCAATCCTACCCTAAGCCCCTAATCATACAAGAACAAAACATATGGCCTAATCAAACATTCTAAGGCTATAAGATCTTAATTATGTACAACCGCGATCCATACACTAAATAACTATAGTAATGATGTCAATTTCATATAAGGAAAACCCTAGGCTAGGAAGCATCATGCAATCAGGCAACTCTATTATGTAATTCATGAAGATCCCTAGCCTATTACTAGCATGATGTTCTATCAAATAACAATATGGTATTTTGGGGTCTACTTACTGGCTCAGGCTAATCGTACACCCTACATCCTCATTCACTTACTTTGAAAACCATTTTGAAAATCATTTTTAAAATCTTTTCCATGATATGAGACTGGATTCACACAAGTGTTCCTCCAATTCACTCAAACGAAGACTCTAATACCAACTTGTAACACCAATAAGATCATGCCAAAATTAAAACTTTTAGAAAACATTTAAAATGCCAATAGTTATTACAAAAAGGTTTCGAAAACAGTTTCATATCAGAGTTCCCAGAAATCATAATCATAAAACGAGGAAGGTGTACGGTCATGTCTTCGCCTTCCCGCGGTCATCCGCCAAATTTAAACAACAATCGATAAATGTAAGCTTGAAGGCTTAGTGAGTTACCCCCAAAATACCAACCTCATATAACCATAAACATATCATATAACAAACACGGAGCAACCATGCATCTCGAGTCTGCAGTGTGGCTGGTCCACCCGCACCGAGCGTTCAGTCCACCTGGTCCACTGTTTGAGTCAATAGTATGCCTGGACCGCCCGCACCGGGCCTTCAGTCTGTCTGCTCCACTCTACGAGCCTACAGTATGACTGGACCGCCCTCTTGGGCCTTCAGCCTTTCCAGACCGCTCGCTGGGCCTTTGACTTGACAATTTACACTTCTGGGTCTACAGTCTATCCGGTCCGGACTGGGTATGTTGGCCTAGAAAACAAAGCAGGACTCGCCTCAACCCGAACCCAAGCAAAAAACCGTGTCCACATATAACAGATAATCAGATAACAGTCCGCACATAACAAATCATATAGCATAGCAACATCCTATCCCGGATACCAACCTAAACCAAGTCACTAACATAGTACCCTCCTATATACCAGGATACTAACCTAAACCAGGTCACTAACATAGTACCATCCTAATTGTCAAGACACCAATCTAACAGATCAATATGCATATCAAACCAATACAAGTGTACAATCCGAGAAAGGGCCAACCATGGTGCCTTAGACCCTGTTGATATAGTGAGAATAACTCACCTTGAAATGCCGATCTGAACCGAAGAAGTAGATTTATGAACCACCGTGTCACCGAAAATCCTGAAATATCTAAATTAGTAATTAATGAGTCAACAAGCGGGAGTATAAATCTTGACCAAGAATCACTCATACAATAACAACCAATTTGTTTTCCTCTAATTTGGGGCCAAGGCCCAAAACCAAACCCATGATCCAAGTCCATATACCAAGACCCAACATTGGCCCAACTTTGCAAACTAGGCTCAACTACCCAATTGGGCCCACATCCAAGATCCAAAACCAAGACTTGTCCCAAAATACCTTACCCATAATGTCCAGCAGAGGTCCAAGTCCAACTAGTCCATAGACATCCCAAACTCGAAGCCCACTATCAAAAACCCCAACAGAGGACGTACGTTGGGCGTACCCCTTGGTACGCGGGGAATACTTCGACTCTTGTTGACTGGACAATTGTCCGTTAACCCGTTACGCAGGGCGTACTTCTACCTACGCGGGGCGTACGCGAGCGAAACAAAAACTCTCATATGTGCTTAGTGGCTTAAGCACTTAAGCCCAAACTTCAGATCCATCGACCAAATATGCCTAGGACTCATAAAGTCTTGAACTTTATCCCTTTGAACATCCATAAAGCTCTTAATATAAGGTCTTAATCCATTAAGAGTTTCCTCATGCATTCCTGGGGCACTTAAGTCATTGGGACCTCATTTTTAACACGTATATCCCCTTCAAGAGCTTGAAAGGACAACTCATCTCGTCCAAATAATGACATGCACCATTTTAGGAACTTTTGGGACAAGAATGCTTTCATGAAAATAAAATTACTAGATCTAACTCATACAAGAATAAAGTTCCGATCTTTTTACCTCCTGGAGCTTCTAGAACACACACCAACTTCACATCTTCAAGCCAATTTTCTTTTCCAACTTCTTGGTGCAATGCCTTTACCTACAAGTGCTCAAAATACCCACCAACTCACACTTTCACACAAGACCTAGGGCACTCATGTGTACGCCCAGCGTACCAGGGTGTGCCCTAGTATGCTCAGTGTACCCTTATGTACGCGCAACGTACTCTTCCTGATCCCAAACTTAAAATTTAAACCTTAGGTTCTTTAAGACTTTATCCTTCCATTCCTATGGAGAAAACTTGGGATGTTACAACTCTCCCCCACTTAAATTCGATTTTGTCCTCAAAATCATTCCTTACCATTCTTGAAAACCCGACATCCTGAGGGGCACCTCCACCACTCGAACGCTTAATGGTTCCCAAGGCAAGCAACCCAACATAATTCACTACTTTGTAGATTCTCAATTCACAATTTTATGTAACAACCAATCTCACCTCTCTTGAACCCTAAAATTAGAAATCCCGAAACCGGTCTATCTTCCTGACAGGCCTTATCTACAAATCCGCTGTTACTTCCATTCCATTGATCTCTTAAACTGATTAACCAACTTCTGATAATTCAAGGTTTCCCACCAGAATTAGAACCGTGGATTACCCGCTACTACGACAATTCATGCTTCCATAGACTACCAAACTAGGGTACACTGAGCCTTCGGCATGAATGGACCTCCTCCCAGGCCTACAACCTTCCTGGATCGCTCGTCAAATGCTGAACTGAATGGACCGCCTTAACAGACCTTCAGTCTATCCGGACTATCATGGTCCGCAGATCCTCTGTCCCAACTCTACTTTTCTCTTGAACCTTTTGTGCCTTCGACTCACTGTCGATCAACACCGGGTATCTAGGCCTACTGCATAGAGCATGGTCGCCTTAACCCCACCCACATATGATGTGTGCCATATATGATCAGAGGAAAGATCTACCTTGAACATGCCCCGTCACATAACAAAATCACAAAATCTCAATGCCCACGAGCTTATGGCTGGAAAGCTTCCGATAACTTATTGACATTACCGTCGTCACTCCAAATGTCCAACTCTCCTTCCAGGAGGTACTCATCTCCTTCATTGCCTAAAGGCCCAATCAAAGTCCTTCACAACACCAACAAGCGTCATAGTACTGGAACCTCACTCCACAATATCCACTTGCAGGGCAAGCTGCTACACCATATATATATATATATATATATATATATATATATATATATATATATATATATATATATATATATTCTCAGAACCTAATTCTATAGACATCTAAATCCACACAACGATCTATTACGCCTACAGAGTCTTCAGCATGACGGGACCACCTCACTAGGTCTTCCATCTATCTGGACCACTCTCAGAACCTTCAACGTGTCTGGACCGTTCTCCGAGACTTCGCCCTTACTGGTACGCCCTACCGGCCTTCAATCTATCCGGACCGCTTTGAAGTATTGAGCATCCCCCCTGGGCCAACCCCTCTTGGTGAACCTTCTCAAGCAAATTGTTCTCACCCACTTAGGGTTCCGAACTTTAGATACATCTCGTGGACCATAACCGCACCCTAACCCTAGGCCTCATGACAATTGCCCACCTACTCTAGCAGCCGCGACCCAAACCCTGACCCGCGCACCTACCGTATGTTTTAAGTAACACACGACTGTTGCTTCATTCGAGAATTTCCAATTCTCCCCAACTTGGGATACTAGCTATTACCCACCAATGGCGAAACCAACACAACTTATCGATTCGTAATGGTTCTTATCATTCTTATCTACAAATCTCTTAACCCTGGAATGAACAACCTCTGCAAAACAACCTTTCCATCATGGTGCTACCGAGCTTCAAAAGAAACCTAAATCTCATCTGAACACTTTTGTATTTCCAGCTTACAACTACTAGCCCTGGAATAGAGATCCTAACTTCTGATCGCCAACACCCTAGGATACTAACTCTCTACAACCCCTCGATACTAATTTCCTCAAACTATCCGTTTCTGCTATGACATATGCATAAAGGGATGGAAGAAAATTCACAATATCATCATAATTAATAAGACACAAGATAGACACATACCAGCAGCCGCATCTGGTGCTGTCCTAGTCACCACTGCTGTAAGCTGGAAGGCCCGTACCTGAGCCCCCAGAGGCTCTGCTCCACCTTGACCCCACCAGTAATCCTCAATGTAGCCGGTGCTGGAGCCTGCACCAGTCTTGCAACAAGTTGTGGACAGTTGGTCTTCACGTGACCAACCTGATGGAAATGATAACAAATCCTCATATGCTAAGCCGAGGACAACTAGCGACAATCCCTCTATAACAACGTAATTTACAAAACAAAATTTAATTTTTGTCACAACCATTTTCACATAAAATATTTCCAAAAACATCCAACAATAATTATCAAAACAAATCGTATCCCAAGATCACAAAAATCAAATCCTTTCTCTAGTGTGTACGAATCACGCCGGCTCCTTCCCACGGTCGTCGCTAGTACCTGAAACACATAACGCAACAACTATAAGCATAAATGCTCAGTGAGTTCCCCAATATACCACTTACACACATACGCCATTCCAGGCCATGACCTTCCGGTCCATGTGTCTCAGGGGACTTTCGTCCCAACTCGGTACACCTTCTGGTCCTACCCGTGTCGACCTTCCGGCCCATAACTCCCTGACCTTCCGGTCTACATCATAATGCCTTCCGGCCCATAACAAGCATAGCATACATAACACATACAAAAAGGTAACTAATCACATACAATGCATATATCTTATAGCATACCAGACCTTCCAATCACATATAGGTACCCTTCCAGGTACAGTACAGTGAGAAGACTCACCTTAGATGTCCCGGTAAATCACTGACTCGGTAGAAATACGATCTAGCCTCTGCCTAAACACATAAAGTAATATTGTCATAAATATAACTCTCAGAACTAGACTCTACTTTCTCTAAGCTCCATCACAAGGGTGAAAGACCATTTTACCCCTCCTTTGGCTCAAAGGCCCTCGTTGTTGACCAAACCCTAAAAGTTAACGGTCAAACTTTGACCCGACTCAGCGAGTGCACTTGGGCAACTCGGTGAGTCCACCTGTGTCCACTTAACTCTTTATTCCCATTTAACATGTCGAGTCCCTCCTTTTACTTGACGAGTCCCCAGGTTAGAATCGCGGGGCTACCCCGACTCAACTCGTCGAGTCTCAAGAACAACTCGGCGAGTACTTGCCATGCACAAATTCTATTGACCTCCTAAGGTCAGATCTGTTCCTCAAATCGATAGATCTGTCCTTCCCAAGCATAATAATCACGTAAAGTCAAGACCTTGATACTCATATATCATCTAGATGGTAACACTTGGAGATTTTAGCCCAAAAATGGCATCCTAAGCTCATAACTCCCAAGATAACTCATAAAGCTCCAAGGGTTAAGGTCTCTGGACCTCTTTGAGTCCAGATCCAAAGCATAAACTCGATAAGGGACCAATTGCTCCTCATAAAAATCCTCAAAGGTGGTTAGAAAACCCTAACTCTAGGTATCAATACCAAGACTGAAGAAGGTCCGAATAAATACCTCAAGTTGAAGTCTCTGAACTCTGAAACCACTAGAACCACACCTCCTTCAGTCTCCTCTTGCTCTTGATCACCTTCTTCTTGCTAAAAAAAAGATAGAAAGGTCAAATATAGCTTCTCCTTCCTCCCAAACGATCTATTTCACTTAGGGTGCTCTCAAGGGACTGGTAGCCGCAATGGAAGGCTAAGAGTGCCCTTAAATAGGCTCCAACCATAGAGGATTAGGGTTTCATTTAACAGCGTGGACTCGTCGAGTCCACTCATGGACTCGCCCAGTCCAACGCGAACCCGGATGATCAACCGCGACCCTACTCGGCGAGTCTAAGCATCAACTCGCCGAGTTCCTTCACAAATTACAAAAATAAAATATTAGAATAATATACCTGGGATTCTGGATGTTACAATTCTCCCCCATTAGAATCAGACTTTGCCCTCGCAGTCTCATTCTGCAAACAACTCAGGATGCTGCTCATGCATCTCACGTTCTGGCTCCCAAGTCAGCTCTGACCCCTTCCTATGCTACCACTGCACCTGCACCAGAGGCACTTCCTTGTTCCTCAGAACCTTGACCTTCCGATCCCTAATTTCCACCGGTATCTCAACATAGTTCAGCCCTATATCCACCAGAGGCACCAGAGGCCCCAACTTGCCCCTCTTCCTGAAACGGATCACTCCTTTCCAAGGAAAGACCTTTAAGAGTACGAAGTCACCGACCTGAAACTCGACCTCGGACTGACGCCTGTCCGCATAACTCTTCTGACGACTCTGAGCGGTCAACAACCTCTGCCTGACCTGCTGTATCTACTCAGTCTTCTTAAGCACGATCTCCGTACTACCCATTACACGTTGCCCCACCTCTCCCCAACAAATGGGGGTCCGACACCTCCTCCCATACAACAGCTCAAAGGGTGGCATACCAATGCTCGAATGATGGCTGTTGTTGTATGAAAACTCAGCCAATGGAAAATATGTGTCCCAACTCCCATCAAAATCCAAAACACATGCTCGGAGCATATCCTCGAGTGTTTGAATTGTCTACTCGCTCTGCCCGTCAGTTTGTGGGTGATATACGGTACTAAAATGCAACCGCGTACCCAACTCCTCATGCATTCTTCCAGAACCTGGAAGTGAAACGCACATCTCGATCCAAGACAATCAAGATCGGAACTCCATGCCATGAGACCACCTCTCTCACATACAATTATGTTAGTTTCTCCATAGAAGGGCTCTCGCTAATGGCAAGGAAGTGAGCGCTCTTCTTCAACCGGTCTATAATCACCTAAATTGTATCGACACCCCTCGCAGTCCTTGGCAATTTGGTGATAAAGTCCATAACAATCTGTTCCCACTTCCACTCGGGAACCTCTAATGGCTGCAACTTACCATGCGATCTCTGGTGCTCGGCCTTAACTCGACGACAAGTTAGGCACCTCTCAACGAACCATGCAACATCCCTTTTCATACAGGGCCACCAATACTCCTTCTTTAGGTCCAGATACATATTTGTGTCCCTGGGATGGATCGAGAACTTCGATCGATGTGCCTCTTCCATCAAAATGGTATGCATCCCGCCCACAAACGGTATCCAAATCCGACCTTGAAATGTCATAAGTCCCCGACTATCGGTAACGAACTCCGATACCTGCCCGACAACTCGCTCCCTCTTTTGGTTTTCTGGTCTCACAGCCTCGGCCTGGGCCCCTCGAATGGTGTCCAACACCGGAGTCATAACTATCATTCTCATACAAACGTCTCGCATTGGGACGCTCTCCGTCCTACGGCTCAGGGCATCGACTACCATTTTAGCCTTACCTGGGTGGTACAGGATCTCACAATCATAATCTTTTACCACATCCAACCATCTCCTTTGCTGCATGCTCAGGCTGGGCTAATCCATCAAGTACTTTAGGATCTTATGATCTGTGTATATGCTACACCGGACCCCATACAGGTAGTGACACCAGATCTTGAGGGCGAACACCACTTCCCCCAACTCTAAATCGTGGGTGGGATACCTTGCCTCATGAGGCTTCAGCTGCCTAGATGCATATGCTATCACGTGCCCCCTCTGCATAAGCGCTGCTCCCATCCATGATATCGACGCATCACAATATACCACGAAGTCCTCCATACCCTCTGGAAGGGCTAGCACCGGGGCTTCCCATAACTTCTGACGAAGTGTTTCAAAGGAGGCCTGCTGCTCTGGGCCCCATGAGAAGGCAACGCCATTCCGAGTCAACTTGGTGAGTGGCACAACGATCTTGGATAAATCCCTGATAAATATCCGATAATAGCCCGCCAATCCTAGGACACTCCTGATCTCTGTAGGTGACCGCGACACCTCCCAACTCATCACCGCCTCAATCTTGGCCGAATCGACCAATATTCCTTTCTGGTTAACAAGATGCCCTAGGAACTGGACCTCTCGTAACCAAAAATCACACTTGGAGAATTTGGCGTAAAGCCTCTTCGATCTCAAAACTCCGAGGATCTCCTTCATATGTTCCTCATGCTGCTCCTTGGATTTTGAATACACCAATATGTCGTTAATAAACACGATCACCAAGCGATCCAACATCGGCCTACATACTCTGTTTATGAGGTCCATGAAGTCCGTCGGTGCGTTGGTTAGCCCGAAAGGCATCACTACGAACTCGTAATGCCCGTAACAAGTCCTGAACGCTGTCTTCTGGATGTCCTCATCTCGCACCCTCACCTGATGATAAACCGACCTCAAATCGATCTTGGAGAACCAAGATGCTCCCTACAACTAATCGAACAAATCATCTATCCTCAGCAACGGGTAACGGTTCTTGACCGTCAGCTTGTTCAATTCCGTGTAATCAATGCACATTCGATGTGAGCCATCCTTCTTCTTAACAAAAAGGATAGGCGCTCCCCATGACGAACTGCTCTGCCGAATAAATCCCTTCCCCAGCAGCTCCTAAAGCTGCAAGGATAACTCCTGCATCTCTGGAGGCGCAAGGAGATAAGGTTCCTTGGTGATAGGTGCAGCTCCCGGAACCAAATTGATGCTGAACTCCACCTGCCTCTCGGGAGGCACACCCGGTAACTCTTCCGGAAATACATTCGGGAACTCACGCATTATCGGAACCTCATCAACTGACCTCGGTCTCTCTGAATCAATCCTCATATCCATCACATATGCTACAAACCCCTTACAACACTGATGTACACTCTGCCTCGCTCTAGCAGCTGAACAAAATGCCGACCCAGAACGCGTACCCTCGCCGTATACGGTAAGAACTCCCCCACTAGGATCTCGTATGGTCACCGACTATCTCTTGCAGTCAATAACTGCTCCAAAATTACTCAACCAATCCATGCCCACGATGACACAGACATCTCCCATCGCGATAGGAACTAGATCAATCGGCAACTTGATGCCGAAAATGTCGAGTACACATCCTCGAATCACCTTGGTGGCATACACTGCTCTCTCATCAGCTATGGAAACTCTTAGAGGTGGATTCATCACCTCACGACTAATACTGATGTGCTGACTAAAAGCCAAAGATACAAAAGACCGAGTCGCACCCGAGTCAAATAACATCAAGGCAGGTACAAAATTCCCAAGAAAAGTACCTACGCATATCATAATATTAGCACAATATCTCAACATAAAAGTAAATATACAAAAGAAAACATACCAGCCACAACATCGGGCGCCGCACGGACCTCCTCCGCAGTAAACTGGAAAGCTCTCCCATGAGCCTCCGGAGCCTCGGCCTTCGCCGGTCAAACCTCACTGATCCAGTGTCTTCAGTAGTACGCGACATATACTACTGACTACACCGCATTAACATTCACCCCAAGTCCTCCTCCTTGGATCCCGGAGCGCAAGTACTCTATTCTCGCTATGCATTGGCTACCTACTTGCTCTTAAGGCATCTCATAGCAGTAGGATTCTCCTAGACTAAGGCATCAAAAATCAGGCCACTCTAGTCCTAATATGAATACCTAGCCTACTCTAGCATGCATAACATATCATAGCATATCTCATAACACATATTGTAAGGGTATTTTGGGGATTTACCATTCGGGTGCTGGCTGACCGTACACACTGCTCCTCTTTGGTTATCTCAAAACCTCTTGTAAAATTTAATGTTTATTATTATCGGATTTTTTTCTCAAATCCTCGGTTTGAGTTCAGTTACGCCCAAAGGTGCATCTGAATCCCTCAAACCAAGGCTCTGATACCAACTTGTAACAACGTATATTTCAAAACAAAACTTTTATTTTTGTCACAACCATTTTTGCATAAAACATTTCCAAAAACATCCATCAATAATTATCAAAACATATCGTATCCCAAGATCACAAAAATCAAATCCTTTCTCTAGTGTGTACGAATCACACCGGTGCCTTCCCACGGTCCTCACTAGTACCTGAAACACATAACACAACAACTGTAAGCATAAATGCTTAGTGAGTTCCCCAATATACCACTTACACACATACGCCATTCCAGGCCATGACCTTCCGGTCCATGTGTCTCAGGGTACTTCCGTCCCAACTCGGTAAACCTTCTGGTCCTACCCGTGTCGACCTTCCGGCCCATAACTCCCTGACCTTCCGGTCTACATCATAATGCCTTCCGGCCCATAACAAGAATAGCATACATAACACATACAAAAAAGGTAACTAATCACATACAATGCATATATCTTATAGCATACCAGACCTTCCGATCACACATAGGTACCCTTCCAAGTACAGTATAGTGAGAAGACTCACCTTAGATGTCCCGGTAAATCACTGACTCGGTAGAAATATGATCTAGCCTCCGCCTGAACACATAAAGTAATATTCTCATAAATATAACTCTCAGAACTAGACTCTACTTTCTCTAAGCTCCCTCAGATGGGTGAAAGACCATTTTACCCTTCCTTTGGCTCAAAGGCCCTCGTTGTTGACCAAACCCTAAAAGTCAACCAAAGTTAATGGTCAAAATTTGACCCGACTCGGCGAGTGCACTTGGGCAACCCGACGAGTCCACCCGTGTCCACTTAACTCTTTAGTCCCATTTAACACGTCGAGTCCCTCCCTTTACTCGACGAGTCCCCGGGTAAGAATCGCGGGGCTACCCCGACTCAACTCGTCGAGTCTCAAGAACAACTCGACGAGTACATGGCATGCACAAACTCTATTGACCTCTTGAGGTCAGATCTGTTCCTCAAATCCATAGATTTGTCCTTCCCAAGCATAATAATCACGTAAAGTCCAGACCTTGACACTCATATATCATCTAGATGGAATCACCTCGGTGGCATACACTGCTCTCTCATCATCTATGGAAACTCTCAGAGGTCGACTCATCACCTCCCGACTAATACCGATGTGCTGAGTAAAAGCCAAAGATACAAAAGACCGACTCGCCCCCGAGTCAAATAACACCAAGGCAGGTACAAAATTCACAAGAAAAGTACATACGCATATCATAATATAAGCACAATATCTCAAAATAAAAGTAAATATACGAAATAATACATACCAGCCACGATATCGGTCGCCGCACGGACCTCCTCCGCAGTCAACTAGAAAGCTCTCCCACGAGCCTTCGGAGCCTCGACCTTCGCCGGTCGAACCTCGGTAACCCTACCAGCAGGCGCAGATCCTTGCGCTGATCCCTGATGTATCTAAGGACACTCGGCCTTCCGATGGTCGGTCTGGTTGCAATGGAAGCAAACCATAAATCCTTTGGGGCAATCACTGGCGATATAGCCCTCCTTGCCACATTTGTAGCAAGCACCCGATCGACAGACCCCCTCGTGACCCTTGTCGCACTTCCCACAAGTGCTGCCCTTCTGGCCTCCAATCCTCGGTTCAGCGGACTTGGTTCGCTTGGCTGCCGGCTGAGACTGTGCCGACTGCCGGTCCATCCTCTGAGACTCGGCCTCCTCCTTGGCCTGAGTCTCCAACTCAATTTCCCTCTTTCGGGCATTTTCCTGGAGCTCAACAAATATCCAGTACATCGAGTTCAACACGAACTCATGAATGTCCCTCCTCAGAAAACCCAAATACCCGCTCATCCGTGCCTGCTCAGAAGACACCTGCTCAGGGCAGAACATCGCCTTCTCATGAAACTTCCAGGTAACCACAGTAACCGAATCATTGCCTTTCTTGAGGGTCAAGAACTCCTGAACCAACTGTTCCATCTCCACCGGGGGAACATACTCGTCTCTGAACATGGTGGTGAACCTCTCCCAGGTCACTGCTGAAATCTCTGCAAGAGTGAAGTTCGTTGTCGCGAACTTCCACCAATCCTTCGCTCCCAAGCGAAGCTGGTTCAAAGCGAACCATACCCTCAGATGCTCCGGACATGAACACGTATATAAGCATCCCTCAATGTCAGCAATCCATCTCATCGTTGCGATCGGATCCTGCATCCCATCAAACTCGGGTGGCTTCGTGTTGCTGAAATCCCAGAACAACAACGAGTCACCTCCCTGAGGTCTGGCAGCAGCCACAGCTGCTGTAGCTGCAGCGGCTGCGGCCTTAATCACCACGGCGTACCGCTCATCAAAAGTCTCCAACAGTGTGGTCTTGATAGACCCAAACATCTCCGGAATCTCGGCCCTGATCGCCGCAGGCAGCTCATCGTGGATCATCTGACGAAGCTCCTCGTCACTCACACCGCTTGCCTCAGGTCTGTGGCGTGTCCCAACCATGACGCCTCTGAAATACAATATAAAAATATCAGAGACTCGATCGAGCATACTCGCACTCGATAACGCAACCCTACTCGTCCTCCAATACCCAAAGGATTCTTACTTGGGCTGCTCACCGATCCGGTGTATTCAGTAGTATGGGCCCAATACATCTGACTACACCGCATCAACATTCACCCCAAGTCCTCCTCCTTGGATGCCAAAGCACAAGTACTTTATTCTCGCTATGCATTGGCTATGTACATGCTCTCAAGGCATCTCATAGCAGTAGGATTCTCCTAGACTAAGGCATCACAAATCAGGTCACTCTAGTCCTAATATGAATACCTAGCCTACTCTAGCATGCATAACATATCATAGCATATCTCATAACACATATTGTAAGGGTATTTTGGGGATTTACCGTTCGGGTGTTGGCTGACCGTACACACTGCTCCTCTTTCGTTATCTCAAAACCTCTTGTAAAATTTAATGTTTTTATTATTGGATTTTTTTTCTCAAATCCTCGGTTTGAGTTCAGTTACGCATGAAGGTGCATCCGAATCCCTCAAACCAAGGCTCTGATACCAACTTGTAACAACGTAATTTTCAAAACAAAAATTTTATTTTTGTCACAACCATTTTCACATAAAATATTTCCAAAAACATCCATCAATAATTATCAAAACATATCGTATCCCAAGATCACAAAAATCAAATCCTTTCTCTAGTGTGTACGAATCACGCCGACGCCTTCCCATGGTCCTCGCTAGTACCTGAAACACATAACGCAACAACTGTAAGCATAAATGGTTAGTAAGTTCCCCAATATACCACTTACACACATACGCCATTCCAGGCCATGACCTTCCGGTCCATGTGTCTCAGGGGACTTCCGTCCCAACTCGGTAAACCTTCTGGTCCTACCCGTGTCGACCTTCTGGCCCATAACTCCCTGACCTTCCGGTCTACATCATAATGCCTTCTGGACCATAACAAGCATATCATACATAACACATACAAAAAAGGTAAATAATCACATACAATGAATATATCTTATAGCATACCAGACCTTCCGATCACACATAGGTACCCTTCCAAGTACAATATAATGAGAAGACTCACCTTAGATATCCCGGTAAATCACTAACTCGGTAGAAATATGATCTAGCCTCCGCCTGAACACATAAAGTAATATTTTCATAAATATAACTCTCAGAACTAGACTTTACTTTCTCTACGCTCCCTCAGATGGGTGAAAGACCATTTTACCCCTCCTTTGGCTCAAAGGCCCTCGTTGTTGACCAAACCCTAAAAGTCAACCAAAGTTAATGGTCAAAATTTGACCCGACTCGGCGAGTGCACTTGGGCAACTCGACGAGTCCACCCGTGTCCACTTAACTCTTTAGTCCCATTTAACACGTCGAGTCCCTCCCTTTACTCGACGAGTCCCCAGGTAAGAATCGCGGGGCTACCCCGACTCAACTCGCCGACTCTCAAGAACAACTCGGCGAGTACATGCCATGCACAAACTCTATTGACCTCTTGAGGTCAGATCTGTTCCTCAAATTCATAGATTTGTCCTTCCCAAACATAATAATCACGTAAAGTCCAAACCTTGACACTCATATATCATCTAGATGGTAACACTTGGAGATTTTAGCCCAAAAATTGCATCCTAAGCTCATAACTCCCAAGATAACTCATAAAGCTCCAAGGGTTAAGGTCTCTGGACCTCTTTGAGTCCAAATCCAAAGCATAAACTCGATAAGGGGCCAATTGCTCCACATAAACATCCTCAAAGGTGGTTAGAAAACCCTAACTCTAGGAATCAATACCAAGACTAAAGAAGGTCCGAATAAATACCTCAAGTTGAAGTCTTTGAACTCTAAAACCACTAGAACCAAACCTCCTTCAGTCTCCTCTTGCTCGTGATCACCTTCTTCTTGCTAAACCAAAGATAGAAAGGTCAAATATGGCTTCTCCTTCCTCCCAAACGATCTATCTCACTTAGGGTGCTCTCAAGGGACTGGTAGCCGCAATGGAAGGCTAAGAGTGCCCTTAAATAGGCTCCAACCCCAGAGGATTAGGGTTTCATTAAACAGCATGGACTCTCCAAGTCCAACGCGAACCCGGATGATCAACCGCGACCCTACTCGGCGAGTCTAAGCATCAACTTGCCGAGTTCTTTCACAAATTTCAAAAATAAAATATTAGAATAATATTCCTGGGATTCCGGATGTTATACACTCGCATAGTGCCCCTCCTTCACGCACTTGCGGCACGTACCACCAGACCCACAATCTCTGGAATGTCCCGTACCACACTTCTCACAAGTGCAGCCGCTCTGTCCTCCAACCCTAGTATCAATGGTCTTCGGCCGCTTCGGCACCGACTGCGACTGCATCGGGGCCTGCGTCTGCTCTCGCAACTGTAACTCAATCTTAAGCTTACTCCGCGTGGAGTCCTCCTGCAACTCCAACAAGGTATCACACCTCTGCGTGGACACAAACTTCCTGATGTCCATCTTTAACATACTCAGAAATCGGGTCATCTGAGCCTGCTCCGAAGCCTACAATTAAGCTTGTAAGTATAACCATATTTACTAAGCTATAGTAAATTATGACTATGGTGGACTTGACCAATGCACAAGAATGTGTACTCGATCCCTTAGTCCTTTACTTGACTCACACATCCATGTGAACAAGTAGTTAGTCTTAATTTTTTGAATGCTTGAAAGTTCGCATTCATCATGCTATACAACTTGCATGATTCCATGTTCCAGTCCAATTGAAACTTGGGTGATGAGGATCTTTCCTTATTTGGTAAATTTAGACACTACCACAAATGAAAAAATCAAATTCATATTTCCACTCTTGCTATTAATGGAATCTTATAAGCAACAAAACTTTTCACAAAAGCCATTGTAAGGATATTTTTAAAATAAATAAAATCAAAATTTTTCCTTTTATTTTAAAAAACATGCGGAAAAATTATCCTTACAGTGCAATAGCACATGAAAACTTTGTTGTTATCTATTCCTAAGCAATATATCATAACTCCTAAGAAGTAGCTCAAGAATCCGATCTTCAAACTATGTGATAGAAATCCATCTACGCGATTAGATTCAACATATTCTTTCTTTAAGTTTCTTCACTTTTCTTTGATTCTTAAAACATCAACGTGTGACCCAGTCACATCATGTATCAAGAATCTCATAATAGAAACTTAGCAGAGCTAAATAGTGGACTTTACCTAAAGTGGAGTCAAACTTATTGACTTTAAGAGCCTTATGATCTTTCAGGTAAATTTGGCAGCTTCACAACCAATGCCCCTTCCTTTGGCAATGGACCCTTGATAATGGGACTATCTCAGACTTAGCCTCTCTCTTTACCATTTGGTTAACCGAGTTGACTATGGCCGAACCCTTTCCATTGGGAAGAGAGAGCTTTACTGGATATCCAATGTCATCATTGTCAATATCCATAAAGTTTTAGGAACTTGATCTTAGCAAATAGATAAGATCCTTAAGGGTCTTGTCATAGTCTATTTCATAGGTGTCCCAAAGGAACTCACTATGTGACTTAGAAAGTGATTGAGCCACTAACTTTCTCAAGACTTTAACACCCAACTCTCTCGGCTTGTCAATATGTGACTACATCTCCAAGATGTGACCACACATAGACCTTTACTTGCCAATAGGGCTTGAGTGATCTTAAACTTTTCAAGAACTTGTGGCTTAGGGAGAATAATTGGAGGAGGTGAAAGAAGTATGATTTCCATGGGACATCATCTTCATTTAGGAAAGCTTGTTTCAAGTGATTTGGGAAGATCAAAAATGTCTAAACCAAACATCTTTTGGGAGATATTCAAGATAGTTGATCTAAAGTCCTTAATATGACACCCAATATGAAATATTAAGGCTAGGACCCAACAAACTATTTTATAACTTAGAAGAGGGATGCCATAATCCAAGCTATAAAATATTTGAAGGTAGGTGAATGACGATTCACCAATTTCCACCAAGATAAACAAAATGTATTATTAGGTTTTAATTGGATTTGAAACTCCTAGATCTTTTGAGATTCATTGAACTATTTAATGGCATGTTTCAATCTCAAGTGTGCCCTTCAGGTTTTGTGACTGGGATTCCGAGGATCACAAAACAAGGTGTGAATAACCATGCAAATATACTTGGTACCCTTAAGTGTTTACCCCTCAATCAATGTGCCGGTTAACCACACACGCTCCATCGATACTATGATAAACATCAAGTTGTCCTTTGCCTACCTTGTTAAATACGAGTTAGTGTGTCGGTTAACCACACACGCTCCACTGACCGACTTAAACAAAGTGCAAAGTGTAATTTCATGGATTAGCACCTTATTCACATTTTCCTAAGTAACTAAGATTGGGTATTTATAAATGGTTTAGTTACTTAGTCTTTATCGTTAATACTTTTAATGAAGGGAGAATTCTAGTCCTTGTCCTACCTGTTCGGCTAACAATCCCCCACCGGTCAAGCAAGCGGTGGGTGAGAGTGGACACCCATTAAACTGCCGTTTTATAGACAGTAACCTTATACCCCCTTATAGACCAGCTTCGTGAATGAGGCCTACTAACGGTAAGACTGACTTATGTGTTTCAAGTAGTTTAAATTAAAAACTCTTCAAGTTATAACTTGAGGATAAGTTATGGAAGACTTTAAAGTAATTAAATTTTTTTTATTGTAACTTATGGAACTAATTAAGGTTACACTTTTTATTTATTTATTATTTAATGAAGAGACTCTTGAACCTCCATAACTTGAGGACAAGTTATGGAGTCATAAAACCGTTTAATTAGAACTAGACTCTTCATTTTGTAACCTTTGCCAAATTTTATGAGTTTTATGATTCTTAAATGTGACTTTTCATATAACTTGAAAACAAGTTACAAAAACACACTTTGGAATCAACTCTTAGATTAAAATGGATTGAAATCAACTATTTCACACAACTTTTCTATTAATCTAAGAACAAGATAATTCAAATCATCAATCTTCAAGAAATTAGCATGAACACACAAACTAATACAAATCTTGAAATTATGACAATTATCTTAAAAATTGGATTAGCATGAACATTACCACATCAAAAACAAGTTTATAAGTCCAAAAACATCTCAGGGTAATGTTCCTAGTCCAATTCCAGCCAAAACAATTGAATATATGCTGTCAGGGGGTCCAACTCGTCGAGTGCACGAACCAACTCAGCGAGTTGGATGCATTTTGCCTTGGACTCGGCGATTCCATTCCTGGACTCGGCGAGTCTGCTATGCAGACAACATCAAAACTTGATTTTTTCAGCTACTTTTGCAAGTATAACAAGAAAACAAGCCTAGTCTCTAATACTACTGTTGGGTTTTGAGCATTCTCACATTCCTTAGTGTACATGCAACCCTAAATACCTTGGATCTATGTTTTCTCTATTATACATGCAATTATGAACATCCAAGGTATTATCCTAATCTAGCATATAAAATAATGAATATAACAAGATAGAATACATACCTCTTTGATGTAAAATGTCTTCATGAAGCTTGAGTTCCTAGTGCCTCAAGTGTGACACCTCAAATGGTTCACACAACACCAAATACACTTGGAATAACTTGAGAGAAACTCGAACACTCCTAAAATCGGCTAGCCCTTTCTTATTATTCATAGTGGCCGATTTTTTCCAAAGAATATGATCTTATATAGTTGTTACAATTAGGCTAAACCCTAATTGTCATGACCTTCCATTTCCTTGGATCCATGGGTTCAAATACACCATGGAGAATCCATGGACCATGCTATGGGTTTTACCCCAACTTGATTATCCATGGAGCATTAGCCCACTATACAACTATGGATGATTTACACAATCAACCCATATATTTAATTTGTCTTCTTTTGATGACTTAATTAATTCTAGATTAATTATTGATCAATACTAATTAAATTATCCTATTAATATATTAGAACTTATAATATATTAATCAACCTTAAGTGTTATTTCTCTCATTATAGTCAATCCAAGTGCATGATGCCATGCAACCCAAATGGACCATGCCGGGTCGGGTCAAGTCTTACCAATTATAGTTATGGACTTAGAAATTAATCCAACAGTCTCCCACTTGGATAAGTCTCAAACTATTATTGCGAATGACTTCAAGAACCGATCGTCAATCGTATCTCTCAAAAGCTTCTGTCGAACTCTAACCTTGCCAATAATCTCTGACCTTTGTCAATGAATTGTCCATTAGATAAGTGATCATACATTCCTCCATTCTAGATATCATATAGACTGAGACATGGATTGTAAATCATTCTCTCTGTCCATCTGTTGTTTCCCGATTTCCGATTCATGATGACTGACTGATTGAACAAATCAAATCAGTCCTGGCTTGGCCAAGCACTCACATGTGTCATCATTAAATCATCGAGGGGACCACATATATCGCTTTTATCCCGAAGGTAAAAGGAATGGATAAACTTCGACTCATATGGCTTGTTCTGCTACTTGTTGAATCATACACAAAGGCACGTTTTATAACATCGAGTTACCAATGCGTTTTTATGCAATCAATGTACTATCAACTCATAGTAACAACTCATATCTCTAGGTTTGAAAAATATAAGATATTATCATCTCATGATCACTCGTGATAAAATCCATGAAGTGATTGAAATGAGCGCAGGTTGAATCCAATACTCAGAACTTATGAGCACTCATGAGTGTTGTAGCACAACTTTGTCCACCAACTTGGACCTCCACAAGCCAACCCATGACTGTCTTGATTCATATCTACTTCCAACATATGACTGACTGTGGATGGTTTGAATAACTTAGTCATTCCGGAAGAATAACCTAGTTATTATGGAAGTCAAAACATGCAAAGTGAAACACAAGAATAAATGAATCTAATATGGTCTCAGAACTTGTGAATATAAATAAAACACCTTTTATTTATCACCATATGATTGCACATTATTCATCGTATATTGTTTCAGCTATCAACTTTATTCTTCAATTTAAAACAATAGTTGTCCCATGCTCTAAGAATGTATACTATATTTTCTAAACACTAGTCATGCCATACACCAAGTATGCATACTATGTTTGTCTATGATCTTTACTTTGTGAAAT
The DNA here is from genome assembly GCF_052625555.1 of Lactuca saligna. Classification (NCBI taxonomy): domain Eukaryota; kingdom Viridiplantae; phylum Streptophyta; class Magnoliopsida; order Asterales; family Asteraceae; genus Lactuca; species Lactuca saligna. Next base: position 15,320,481 of record NC_136421.1, on the reverse strand, counting down.
AGATCAATTGAACATAACTCTAATGATCCTCTTTTCACAGTCCCAAATCCTTACTGTAAATGCAAGAATTCCAAATTCATGTCATTTATTGAAATCTGTTAGATTCTAAACTTATATGCATTGATCTTCTTGTAATGATTATGCACAAAGTTAGAAAGACTTGACAACAAACATTACAGAGCATTCCAAAGGAGATCAGCTCATTGGAAACATCCTTCTTGCATTAAGTTTCCTAATCTTACACAGATTAAATAATTTCTAACTTTGAACCATTTCCAGATTCCATTTTGACTATAACTTCTGAACAAGAGTTGTCTCCTTACAGATTATGTCAATATGTTCCTTCCAGAATGATCACTATACTTCCAACTGTCGTTGAGAAACCAATCTTTGGTAAACCTGAGATTGTCCTCGACAATTGTTTAATCCTTTAAGTCATATCCAATTCTAGACCTTTTCCCTTCTTAATGCCCCAGGCATTTGGAAAATTTTAGAAAGGATGAATATAGCACACGTGATCGATCCTATATCCGAAGCATATGAGACACGATTCATGATGTCTCACATAAAGACTAAACCAATCTTTTGATATACTATTTCCATTTCAATTTGCCAACTTCTCATAATTTAGATTATGAAAAGGGATGCCATAATCATAATCGAATTTTAGAACGCAAATTATGGACCCATATACAGAATTTCCTTATGTTGAGCCATTCCAACATGAAATTCATATATATATATATATATATATATATATATATATATATATATATATATATCCTTGATTAAAACCTCAATCTAAGCTTTTAGATTTGAGATGAAGTATAATTTCTTCTCCCTTAATTATAGCAAAACAACTCTTTCCCAATTGAAACTTTTTGTTTTCTATAATTTACATTGCTAACTTGCAATACTTATCATAATTATCATGCTCCCACTAACATGATGATTATTAGCATAACACTTATGCTCCCACTAGCTTTCACATGTATTCAGAAATCAGCTGGACTTCTAGAAATCATTACTATATTGACTTTCTTACCAAAGTTCAGATTTCTGATACTACATTGCTTTGATAAAACTTTATCAAAATCATACACCTTTCATTAGATAGCTCATAGGTTCGTCTAAACTATTTAAGAACTATGAAACGGGATGCCGTAATCATAGATTCAATTGTTTAGACCTTTGCCACTTTTCACAAGTCCAGGTTAGTGTGCCGGTTAACCACACACACTCCACTAATGACTTTGAGAATGCAAATATCAAAATTGCAATCTAGCTAAAATCTACTTAGTGAAAGTGTTTCCTCACCATCATTTTCATGAATCAAAGAGAAACCTTATGACACTTAGATTTAATGGTGTATGTGCTCTTATCCATGTGAAGTGTCAAAACCATAGTCACAAGACAAGAATAATTACAAATCCAAACTCATATGGACTAAACTCAATCTTAATTTGTTGCCATCTGGTAGCTCAAGGGCCTACCATTGCTTCCAAGTTGTTGTGCAACCAATTGAGAACTCTAAGAACTTATATGCAAAGCCAATTTTAATTGGAATGGGCACAAAATATGTCAACACGATAGGTTGTAAATCTCAAGTCGTGTGCTAGTGAAGAACTTCAGGTTTTATTCTTGATTAGTTCTTGAGACTTTCAAGACCTTTAAGAATCCCACTGTCCTCTTGACATATAAGACTCCCTTGTCAAACATCCAAGAGATAGTGTGGATTCTAATCAAGACAAACACTTCACATAATTGGCCTTAGTTGGTCTTTGTCTTATCTAAAACATCACAACCTACCAATTTCAAATGTACAAGAGTAGAAAACTTTTACTCTTACATTTGAAAAGTGTTTTTAAACCTTCTTTAAGACATGTCACTCAAGTTACAATCTTGGAGTATGACTCAAAGAATTGTTTTTGGAACGAAGTATGAATCATCTTCTTGATTTAACCACTTCAACAATTCATAACTCCTCTTCTTAACTATCAGAATGCACTTAGAGGATGAATTATGATAAGGTCTCTAAATCATTAAGATGATCATATAACATGATACTAAAGTACTCTCCCATCTTTTCAGATTTGAAAAACTTTTATCCTTCTGCCTAATTTGATTCTTCTTATTCGCTCTGCCATACATTGGAACCTTTTCCAATGTCTCAGAATTACACTTAAGCTTGTAAGTATAACCATATTTACTGAGCTATATTAAAATATGACGAATAGTCTTATCAATCTTTTGTGGTGGACTTGAGCAATGCACAAGAATGTGTACTCGATCCCTTGGTCCGTCACTTGACTCACACATCCATGTGAACAAGTAGTTAGTCTTAGTTTTTCTAATGCTTGAAAGTTCGCATTCATCATGCTATACAACTTGCATGATTCCAAGTTATGGTCCAATTGAAACTTGGGTGATGAGGATCTTTCCTTATTTGGTAAATTTAGACACTACCACAAATGAAAAAAAAATCAAATTCATATTTCCACTCTTGCTATTAATGGAATCTTATAAGCAACAAAACTTTTCACAAAAGCCATTGTAAGGATATTTTTAAAATAAATAAAATCAAAATTTTTCCTTTTATTTTAAAGAACTTGCGGAAAAATTATCCTTTCAGTGCAATAGCACATGAAAACTTTGTTGTTATCTATTCCTAAGCAATATATCTTAACTCCTAAGAAGTAACTCAAGAATCCGATCTTCAAACTATGTGATAGAAATCCATCTACGCGATTAGATTCAACGTATTCTTTCTTTAAGTTTCTTCACTTTTCTTTGATTCTAAAAACATCAACCTGTGACCCAGTCACATCATGTATCCAGAATCTCAGAATAGAAACTTAGCAGAGCTAGATAGTGGACTTTACCTAAAGTGGAGTCAAACTTATTGACTTTAAGAGCCTTATGATCTTTCAGGTAAGTTTGGCAGCTTCGCAACCAATGCCCCTTCCTTTGGCAATGTACCCTTGATAATGCGACTATCTCAGACTTAGTCTCTCTCTTTACCTTTTGGTCAACCGATTTGGCTATGGCCAAACCCTTTCCATTGGGAAGAGAGAGCTTTACTGGATATCCAATGTCATCATTGTCAATGTCCATAAAGTTTTAGGAAGTTGATCTTAGCAAATAGATAAGATCCTTAAGGGTCTTGTCATAGTCTATTTCATAGGTGTCCCAAAGGAACTCACTATGTGACTTAGAAAGTGATTGAGCCACCAACTTTCTCAAGACTTTGACACCCAACTCTCCCGGCTTGTCAATATGTGACTACATCTCCAAGATGTGACCACACATAGACCTTTACTTGCCAATAGGGCTTGAGTGATCTTAAACTTTTCAAGAACTTGTGGCTTAGGGAGAATAATTGGAGGAGGTGAAAGAAGTGTGATTTCCATGGGACATCATCTTCATTTAGGAAAGCTTGTTTCAAGTGATTTGGGAAGATCAAAAATGTCTAAACCAAACATCTTTTGGGAGATATTCAAGATAGTTGATCTAAAGTCCTTAATATGACACCCAATATGAAATATTAAGGCTAGGACCCAACAAACTATTTTATAACTTAGAAGAGGGATGCCATAATCCAAGCTATAAAATATTTGAAGGTAGGTGAATGACGATTCACCAATTTCCACCAAAATAAACAAAATGTATTATTAGGTTTTAATTGGATTTGAAACTCCTAGATCTTTTGAGATTCATTGAACTATTTAATGGCATGTTTCAATCTCAAGTGTGCCCTTCAGGTTTTGTGACTGGGATGCCGAGGATCACAAAACAAGGTGTGAATAACCATGCAAATATACTTGGTACCCTTAAGTGTTTACCCCTCAATGAATGTGCCGGTTAACCACACACGCTCCATCCATACTATGATAAACATTAAGTTGTCCTTTGCCTACCTTGTTAAATACGAGTTAGTGTGCCGGTTAACCACACACGCTCCACTGACCGACTTAAACAAAGTGCAAAGTGTAATTTCATGGATTAGCACCTTATTCACATTTTCCTAAGTAACTAAGATTGGGTATTTACAAATGGTTTAGTTACTTAGTATTTATCATTAATACTTTTAATGAAGGGAGAATTCTAGTCCTTGTGCTACCCGTTCGGCTAACAACCCTCCACCGGTCAAGGAAGCGGTGGGTGAGAGTGGACACCCATTAAACTGCCATTTTATAGGCAATAACCTTATACCCCCTTATAGGTTAGCTTCGTAAATGAGGCCTACTAACGGTAAGACTGACTTATGTGTTTCAAGTAGTTTTAATTAAAAACTCTTCAAGTTCCATAACTTGAGGACAAGTTATGGAAGACTTTAAAGTAATTAATTTTTTTTTATTGTAACTTATGGAACTAATTAAGGTTGCACTTTTTATTTATTTATTATGTAATGAAGAGACTCTTGAACCTCCATAACTTGAGGACAAGTTATGGAGTCATAAAACCGTTTAATTAGAACTAGACTCTTCATTTTGTAACCTTTGCCATCTTTTATGAGTTTTATGATTCTTAAATATGACTTTTCATATAACTTGAGGACAAGTTACAAAAACACACTGGAATCAACTCTTAGATTAAAATGGATTGAAATCAACTATTTCACACAACTTTTCTATTAATCTAAGAACAAGATAATTCAAATCATCAATCTTCAAGAAATTAGCATGAACACACAAACTAATACAAATCTTGAAATTATGACAATTATCTTAGAAATTGGATTAGCATGAACATTACCACATCAAAAACAAGTTTATAAGTCCAAAAACGTCTTAGGGTAATGTTCCTAGTCCAATTCCAGCCAAAACAATCGAATATATGCTGTCAGGGGGTCCAACTCGTCGAGTGCACGAACCAACTCGGCGATTTGGATGCATTTTTCCTTGGACTCGGCGATTCCATTCATGGACTCGGCGAGTCTGCTGTGCAGATAACATCAAAGTTCCCAGAAATCATAATCATAAATTGAGGAAAGTGTACGGTCACGCCTTCACCTTCCTGCGGTCATCCGCCAAACCTGAAACAATAATCGATAAATGTAAGATCGAAGGCTTAGTGAGTTACCCCCAAAATACGAACCTCATATAACCATAAACATATCATATAAGAAACACAGAGCAACCATGCATCTCAAGTCTGCAGTGTGGCTGGTCCGCCCGCACCGGGCCTTTTAGTACACCTGGTCCACTCTTTGAGTCTATAGTATGCCTGGACCGCCCGCATTGGGCCTTCAATCTGTCTGGTCCACTCTACGAGCCTACTGTATGACTGGACTGCCCTCTCGGGCCTTCAGCCTATCTGGACTGCTCGCTAGGCCTTCGACCTGTCAATGTACCCTTCTGGGTCTACAGTCTATCCGGTCCGCCCTGGGTATGTTGGCCTACAAAACAATGCAACACCCGCCTCAACCCAACCCCAAGCAAACAACCGTGTGCACATATAACAAATAATCACATAACAGTCCACATATAACAAACCGATTTAACAAATCATATAACATAAGAACATCCTATCCTGGATACCGACCTAAACCAGGTCACTAACATAGTACCATCCTATATACCTGGATACCGACCTAAACCAAGTCACTAACATAGTACCATCCTAATTGCTAGGACACCAATCTAACAGATCAATATGCATATCAAACCATTACAAGTATACAATTTTAGAAAGGGCCGGTCTTGGTGCCTTAGACCCTGTTGATATAGTGAGAATAACTCACCTTGAAATGTTGATCTGAACCGAAGAAGTAGATTCCCGAACCACCTTGTCACCGACAATCCCGAACTATCCAAATTAGCAATTAATGAGTCAACACACGTGAGTATAAATCTTGACCAAGAATCACTCATACAATAATTTCCAATTTGTTTTCCTGTAATTTAGGACCAAGGCCTAAAACTAAACCCATGATCCAAGTCCATATAACAAAGCCCAACATTGGCCTAACTTTGCAAACTGGGCCCAACTACCCAATTGGGCTTTCATCCAAGATCCAAAACCAAGACTTGGCCCAAAACACCTTACCCATAATGTCCAGCAGAGGTCCAAGTCCAACTAGTCCATAGATAGCCCAAACTCGAAGCCCAATATCAAAAACCCCCAACAGAGGACGTACGTTGGGCGTACCCCCTGGTACGTGGGGCATACTTCGACTCTTGTTGACTAGAAAATAGGCCATTGGACCGGTACGCTGGGCATACTTCTACACGGGTCATACACGAGATGGAAAAAAAAACTCTCATAAGTGCTTAATGGCTTAAGCACTTAAGCCCAAACTTCAGATCCATCGACCGAATATGCCTTGGACGGACTCATAAAGTCTCAAAATTTATCCCTTTGGACGTCCAAAAAGCTCTAAATCTAAGGTCTTAATCCATTAAGACCTTCCTAGTGCATTCATGGGGCACTTAAGTCATTGGGACCTCATTTTTAACACTCATAACCCCTTCAAGAGCCTGAAAGGACATCTCATCTCGTCCAAATCATGACATGCACCATTTTGGGACTTTTTGGTACAAGAATGCTTTCATGAAACTAAAATGACTAGATCTAACTCATACAAGAGTAAATTTCCAAGCTTTTTCCTCCTAGAGCTTCTAGGACACACACCAACTTAATATCTTCAAGCCAATCTTCTTCTCCAACTTCTTGGTGCAATGCCTTTACCTCCAAGTGCTCAAAATGCCCACCAACTCACACTTTCACACAAGACCTAGGGTTTGGGGTCGTTTCTCGAAGATGGAGGTTGAGAAGGAGGAGATAAATGAGTCTTAAGGATGTTTATATAGCCTCCAAGCCAAGACATTAGGGTTTCCTTCATTTATGAGTACACCCAGCGTATCAGGGCGTGCCCTAGTACGCTCAACGTACCCTTATGTACGCACAACGTACTCTTCCTGATCCCAAACTTAGAATTTAGCCCTTAGGCTCTTCAAGACTTTATCCTTCCATTCCCATGGACAAAACTTAGGATGTTACATAAAGAGCATTAAAATTCGAGTTATAACGAAGAAGTGATGATCTGGCGAAGTTTCGAGACAAGACCGGCACGACACCGGGAAACGTAAAAAGTGAGTTTACGATAAAGTAATTTTTAGCCTTAGGAGTCTAAATGAAAGTTTTAGAGTATGTATCCACCTATGTGTGGATATAAAGAGCGTCAGAAACGGAGCTCGTATGCAAAGGTTATGGTCTTCCGAAGATGCAGTTTTGTCAAAAACCCTAATCTGACTGGACTCACGACGTGGGGAGTCAAAATGCCACTTTTCAAGGCTAGAATGCAGATGACAAGTCTACATAATGGGATCACGATGTGAGCATAAATTGTCACGACGTGTGGAGTCAAATGGCCACTATGGAAGCAGAGAACGCATGTGACAAAGCTACGAGGTGATCAGACATGGCTCACGACATGAGCAATGAATTCTCACGACGTGAGAGGCCAAAATCAGCCTATAATTAGCCATTTTGACCCTAAGCTTTCTTACATCTAACTTTCTTTATCTCTATCGTTTGCTGAAGCCGTTTCCCTTCCCGAGCCTGACAACGACGAGCCGCTGACTATTTCTAGTTAGATTCTATCAAAGCACACTACAAGTGAGTGTATAGTCACTTTCATCTTACATATAGATATGAAGTATTTTATATAAACTACGTGCTATATGTACATATGTTGTTTGTTTATTTAAGATGGATGATGAATGAATATTTTATATAGGTTTTAAACTGAATATATGTATTTTATATCTACAAATATGTTGGGTAAAACATGGGTAGATGAATGATTGTTTTATAGATGTATATATATATATATATATACATATATATATATATATATACATATATATATATATATATATATATATATATATATATATATATATATATATATATATACCCACACACATATGTTGGGTAAAACGTGGGTAGATAAAGAATGAGGGATGAAAGATGATATAGATGTTGGCACCTGCGCCTAATAAACAACATTGGCAGCTGTGCTAATTAGAGAATAAAGGATGTTGTTGGTAGTTGCGCCTAATAAATAACCAATTAGAGAAGAAATGATGTTGTTGGCAGCTGTGCCTAATAGAAAAACATTGGCAGCTGTGCCAATCAGAGAATAAATGATTTTGTTAGCAGCTGCACCTAATAAATAACCAATTAGAGAATGAATGATGTTGTTAGCAACTGCGCCTAATAAATAACATTGGCAGATGTGCTATAGGCAAAGATGGACTTCGTGCTTATTTCTTAGGTTAATCCTTAGGAATGAATGAATGAGGAATATGTGATTTCTTAGGGTGGATCCTTAAGAGTAAAAAAGATAATGGGAGTGGGAAATTGGGTTGATTCTTTGATGTGTAAACATAATAAATAAATTTATTATGGTTAATGAAATTAATAAATTTATTAATTGTGGGTTGAAAACCGTATATGCTCACCAGGCTGCCAAGCCTGAACCACTTAGGTTTTTATATTACAGGTAGTGGACCTAGAGTATAGTTGGATGATGACGAGGGATTTTTGGATTATAGGCCAGTCGTTGTAAATAACTGTTGTAAGACTTATAATGTACTGTTTATACTTTTGATATGTATCGGGACATGAGATCCCAAGGTTTCTTTATATAATGAAAATACATTTCTTTGAAAAAATGCTTTGATAAAATTTTTATGATATTTTGTTTTAGGAACAAATTCTGCAACACCTTTTGGAAGATTACTTGATTTTATTTTAAAAGCATAAACTAAATCGAACTTTTCTAACTGAGAAATTAGGGGATGTCACAGTTGGTATCAGAGCATTAGTTTAAGCGAACTAGGAATTTGTAAGATTTATAGACTTAAACTTAGAATGCTAAGCGATGATTGTGAGATGAGTGTCTACCCTATTTTAGACACAAGCACTAGTATATTTTGGGAAAGATGCGTAAAATACTTTTATGTTCTAAATGCTATATGTTTGCCATATATCAGATTATTTGTTTGGATCTATGGTCTTATGCCGACTAGATCTGGAAACCTTATGTGTTCAGGATTCTAAGCGTATGACTATGATTAGAACTAGCATGTAAACGTTTCAGAATGTTAAGGATAATTTAGGTATCTATCGTGAATGAAGATCTATATTCACCTAATTTGGTGTATAAATCATAATGGAAAGAACCCGAAGTGGAGGTGGAAATGGAAATAGAAATCAACAACCTCAACCCCAAGTGACGGAACAGGTGCCTATAGCAAAAGCTGCACCAAAACCAATCACAATTACTGGAGTATGAGCCATGATTTAGGTATTGATGGCTGATCAAAGGGAGGAAATGAGACAATTATTGCTTAACAACAGGAGTGAACCTTCTATGCCTGTTGAACAACCTGAATTAAACGATGGTCAGTCGGAGGAAGGAAATTACAGTAGATCTGTTGGTCTAGATGAATCGCTTATGGTTAGGAGGAATAATCAAAAGGATGGAGTTGAGAAAAATGGATGCAAGTATTAGGAGTTTATGACTTGCAAGCCGTCAACTTTTACTGGAAAGGAAGATCCCGTCAGAGTAACAGATTGGATCTCGAAGATGGAATTAGCCTTTATGACTTGTGGTTGCCATGGCAAGTTACAAACCACATTTACAGTACGTCAGTTCAGAGGTGGTGATGTTCGCTGGTGGAACACTCTGGGGAAGACCCTAAGCCCTAATGAGTCACTATAACTGACTTGGGTAGAGTTCTTGTTGCATTTCAATCGCAAGTACTGCTCGACCCTAAATCTGCTTGAGCTAGAGAACCAATTTCTGACATTGAAGAAGGAAGTGTGTCCATTGATGAATACACCAATGACTTCACAGAAAAAATGGAGTTTGTTTTGCGTATTATCCCAAACGAGCCGATAAAAATCTACAGGTACGCAAAGGGACTTCCATGGAAGTATGCGGTGCCAATGTGTCAGGCACTTACTATGGAGGCAGCTATCTGGGCTGCCAAGTCTGTTGAATATATGATTAAGGGAAGAGCCGCCAGCAAGGTTTAAGTTGGAGAGAAGAGAAAGTTGGAAGGAACTTTAGGGTCCAATGAGAAAAGAAAATTCTCGAAGTCTTGAGGAGGTGGAGATGAAGCAAGATGGTGCGATAAGTGCATGAAGAAACACTTAGGAAAATGTGATGCGGAGGTGACATGTTTCAAATGTGGAAAGTATGGGCATTACTCCAATGAATGTACATTCAATAAAAGGGCATGTTATGAATGTAATGAAGATGGGCACTACAAGCAAGACTGCCCAAAGAGTAAAGGAGCTACAAAGTTGTAACACCCAAATTTTCAAAACAAATATTTCATTTTTTCATATAAAAATCACATGTCATATTTCGCAAAAATCTCAAGTATCAACATTAATACAATTTATTAACAAAAGTTGCTTATCACAAAAACCAGGATCCTCCAATCCATGTCTCCCGAGCGAGTGTCTGTACAATCAAGCCGAGCCCTTCCCTCGATCCTCGGAACTACCTGAAACACATAACACATAACACGGTAATCATAGAGCTTAGTGAGTTCCCCAAAATACCACGTACATATAATTAGCCACTCGAAGCTATAACTCTACGAGACCTTCCGGTCAATGTATCTCAGTAGGACCTTCTGGTCCCACAACTTGGGTAAACCTTTCGGTCCTACCCATGACGACCTTCCGGTCCGAACCATACAAACATATACATATCACATAAACATATATCACATAACACTTATAAGCACATAAGACCTTCCGATCACACATAAGACCTTCCGATCATACATAATCCTCGGTTTGAGTTCAAATACACCCGAAGGTGAATCCAAATCCCTCAAACCAAGGCTCTGATACCAACTTGTAACACCGTGAAATTTTAAAACAAATTTTCTCATTTTAATTTTATAAGAATACTCCAATCACAATTTTCAGAAACATGTATCAATTGTTTTTACATAACACGAGTACAAATCAAAAACCCCAGAATCTCCAAACATCTCCATCATAAGTGTGTACTGATCATGTCGGCGCCTTCCCGTGATCATCACTGGTACCTGAAACACATAACACGCAAACGGTAAGCAATAATGCTTAGTGAGTTCCCCAAAATACCACGTACAACACATAAGCCTTTCCAGGCCATAACTCTATGGGATCTTCCGATCCAGGTGTCTCAGGGGATTTCCATCCCATGACTCTGTTGAACTTCCGGTCCATATCATCATACTCATATCATAACATATAACATATACAACATACATCACATTTACATCATACACATAAGACCTTCCAGTCACATATAATCACCCCATCGGGTAAGGCATAGTGAGAAGACTCACTTCAATGAAGTCGGATAAACTCTCGTGCTCAACGTCCTGACCTAGCCTCCTCCTATTATTCAAATAACTTTCCCGATCAATACTCTCCCATGATCTCATGTCTACAGACTGGGTAGAATGCCATTCTACCCTTCCCTGAACTATCCTATATCAGTCTTGACCAGTACCCTAAAGTCAACGAAAGTCAACAATCAACTTTGACCCGACTTGTCGAGTACACAACGGTGACTCGGCGAGTCCATGCAGGTCCTCTGAATCCTTTTAGAATCTCTTGGCTCATTGAGTCTTTCTTCCACTCGACAAGTTACACCTATCACGAATCGAGGGGCAACCCTGACTCGACTCGTCGAGTCCGCTCATGGACTCGGCGAGTTCGTTTCATGCTCACACTTAAATGACCTTTTGAGGTCAGATTTGTTCCTCTAATCCATAGATCTAATCTTCCCAAGCTCAATAATCATGTAAAGGTTCGAACTTGATGCTCATGCAACGTCCAAATGACACTACTTGATGATTTAGCCCCAAATACCACATCCTAAGTCCATTTCTTCCATAACTCCTCATAAAGCAAGATGGAATAGGTTCTCAGGACCACTATGGATCTAGATCTGATGTCTAAACATGATAAGGGACCATATTCCCAACAAATCAACCCAATAAAGGGAATAGAAAACCCTAGATCCACGTATTCTTTAACAAAATAGAAAAAGGATCGATATGCTACCTCAAGGATGATGTCCTTTGCTTGTAATCCACAAATAAGCAACCTCTTTGGCCTCCTCTAAGCTAGAGTCAACTTCTTCTTGCAAAACAAACCCACAAAGGTCTAATAATGGCTTCTTCTCTCTCACAAACGCTCAAGCACTATAAGGTTTCTCTCAATGGTCTGGTATCCGCAAATTGTGGCTATAAGGGTCCTTAAATAGGTCCCAAACCCGAGAAATTAGGGTTTCATTAAACAGCGTGAACTCGCCGAGTCCTCCATTAAATCAGACCAACACATGCGTGATCCCACTCGGCGAGTTTGAGTGCCTACTCGTCGAGTCCCTCTCTAATATTGAATAAAAATACTTAAAATGAGATACCTGGGAATCCGGATGTTACAAAGTGAGTTGATGATAAGTTAATTTTTAGCCCTAGGGGTCTAAATGAAAGTTTTAGAGTATGTCTCCACCTACACATGGATATAAAGTACGTCAATAATGGAGCTCGTATGCAAAAGTTATGGTATTCCAAAGACGCAGTTGTGCTAAAAATCGTAATCTAACTGGACTCACGACGTGAACATCAATTCTCACAATGTGAGGAGTCAAAATGCCTCTTTTCAATGCTAGAATGTAGATGGCAAGTCTACGGAACGGGCTCATGATGTGAGCATCAATTCTCTCGACGTGAGGAGTCAAACGGACACTATGCAAGCCTAAAATGTAGGTGGCAAAGCTACGAGGTGATCAGGCATGGATTACGACGTGAGCAATGAATTCTCACGATGTGAAAGGCCAAAATCAGCCTGTAAATAGCCATTTCAACCCTAAGCTTTCTTACACCTAACTTTCTTTCTCTCTCTCTCTCTCTCTTGTTTGTTGAAGCTGTTTCCCTTCCTGAGCCTAACAAGGACGAGCCGCTGACTATTTCTAGTTAGATTCTATCAAAGCACGCTATAAGTGAGTGTGTAGTCACTTTCATCTTACACATAGATATGAAGTATTTTATATAAAATACATGCTATGTGTATATATGTTGTTTGTTTATTTGAGATGGATGATGAATGAATATTTTATATAGGTTTTAAACTGTATATATGTATTTTATATCTACAAATATCTTGGGTAAAGCATGGGTGGATGAAAGATTGTTTTATATATGTATTTATATCTACAAATATGTTGGCTAAAACGTGGGTAGATAAAGAATGAGGGATGTAAGATGATATAGATGTTGTTGGCAGCTGCACCTAATAAACAATATTGGCAGTTGTGCTAATTAGCGTATAAAATGATGTTGGCAACTGCGCCTAATAAATAACCAATTAGAGAATAAATGATGTTGTTGACAGTTGTGCTTAATAAAAAACATTGGCAGCTATGCCAATTAGAGAATAAATGATGTTGTTGGCAGTTGTGCCTAATAAATAACAATTTAGATAATAAATGATGTTGTTGGCAGATGCACCTAATAAATAAGATTGGTAGATGCGCCATAGGCAAAGATGGACTTCGTGCTTATTTCTTAGGTTAATCCTTAGGAATGAATAAACGAGGAATAACTGATTTCTTAGGGTGGATCCTTAAGAGTTAAAAAGATAATGGGGGTGGGAAATTGGGTTGATTGTTTGATGTTTAAATATAATAAATAAATTATTATGGTTGATGAAATTAATAAATTTATTAATTGTGGGTTGGAAACCATATATGCTCACTAGGTTGCCAAGCCTGACCCACGTACGTTTTTATATTACAGGTAGTGGACCCAGAGTATAGTTGGATGATGACGAGGGATGTTTGGATTATAGGCCAGTAGTTGTAAATAACTGTTGTAAGGCTTATAATGTACTATTTATGCTTTTGGTCTATATCGGAACATGACATCCCAAGGTTTTTTTTATATAATGAAAATACATTTCTTTAAAAAAAATGCTTTGATAAAATTTCTATTATATTTTGTTTTGGGAAAAATTTCCGAAACACCTTTTGGAAGATTACTTGATTTTATTTTAAAAGCATAAACTAAATCGGACTTTTTTGACCGAGAAATTTGGGGATGTTACAGTTGGTATCAGAGCATTAGTTTAAGCGAACTAGAAATTTGTAGGATTTCTAGACTTAAACTTAGAATGGTAAGCAATGATTATGAGATGACTGTCTACCATATTTTAGACACGAGCACTAGTTTATTTTTAGGAAAGATGCCTAAAATGATTTTATTTGCTAAATGCTATATTTTTTCCATATATGATATTATTTGTTCGGATTTATGGTCTATTGTCGACCGGATCTGGAAACCTTATGTGTTCAGGATTCTAAGTGTATGACTATGATTAGAACTAGCATGTAAACGTTTCGGTGTGATAAGGAGAATTTAGGTATCTATCATGAATGAAGATCTAAATTCGCCTAATTTGGTGTATATATCATAACGGCAAGAACCCGAAGTGGAGCTGGAAATGCGAATAGAAATCGGCAACCTCAACCCCAAGTGACGGAATAGGTTCCTATAGCAGAAGCTGCACCAGAACCAATCACAATGGCTGGAGTACGAGCCATGATTCGGGCAATGATGGCCGATCAAAGGGAGGAAATCAGATAATTATTGCTGAACAATAGGAGTGAACCTTCTATGCCTGTCAAACAACTTGAATTAAACGATGGTCAATCGGAGGAAGGAAATTACAGTAGATCTGTTGGTCAAGATGAACCGCTTGTGGTTAGGAGGAATAATCAAAAGGATGGAGTTGAGAAAAATGGATGCAAGTATTAGGACTTTATGACTTTCAAGCCATCAACTTTTACTGGAAAGGAAGATCACGTCGGAGTAATGGATTTGATCTCGATGATGGAATTAGCCTTTATGACCTGTGGTTGCCAAGGCAAGTTACAAACCACATTTATAGTACGTCGGTTCAGAGGTGGCGCTGTTCGCTGGTGGAACCCTCTGGGGAAGACCTTAAGCCCTAATGAGCCACTACAAATGACTTTGGCAGAGTTCTTGTTGAATTTCAAGCACAAGTACTGCTCGGACCAAAATATGCTTGAGCTAGAGAACCGCTTTCTGACATTGAAAAAGGGAAGTGTGTCCATCAATGAATACACCAATGACTTCACAGACAAAATGAAGTTTGCTTTGCGTATTGTCCCAAACGAGCTGACAAAAATCGACTAGTACGCAAAGGGATTTCCATGGGAGTATGCGGTGATAGTGCGTCAGGCACTTACTCTGGAGGCAGCTATTTGGGCTGCCAAGTTTGTTGAAGATATGATTAAGGGAAGAGCCACCAGCAAGGTTGAAGTTGGAGAGAAGAGAAAGTTGGAAGGAACTTCAGGGTCCAACAAGAAAATAAAATTCTTGAAGTCTTGAGGAGGTGGAGTTGAAGAAATTGAACTCCAAATCAAGCTACCAGGTTGCCCCAGGTTTTGATAAACATCATAAAATAAATTGAACTTCATAAAAGAAATTGTACTCCAAATCAAGCTACAAATTCGCAGAATCCGAAGTGACAACGGAACCGAGTTCACTAATCATCTCTTAAATAGTTTCTTGGTTTCCAAAGGTATCAGTCACAACTTCTCTGCTCCCTACACACCGCAACAAAATGGAGTAGTAGAGCGAAGAAATCGTACTTTGGTAGAAGCAGTTAGGTCCATGCTAAACTTTGTAAACCTTCCTCTATACTTTTGGGCCGAAGCAGTGGCGACGACATGCTTTGTTCAAAACCGAAGCATCTTCTGCAAGCGTCTCAACAAAACATCTTATGAGGGACTCAACAATCAAACACGGAATGTCTAATTCTTTCACATATTCAGGTGTAGATTTTTTGTGATCAACAACAAGGATCACCTCAACAAATTTGCACCGAAGTCAGATGAAGGAATTTTTCTTGGCTATTCAACAAACAAGCTGGCCTACAGAGTTCTCATCAGACGCACGAGACTAATAGTTGAAATTTTTGATGTCAAATTTTGTTACACCCAGACTTTTAGGTATATTGTTTATTTATTTATTTGGAGGACTATTAAGCAACTCGAGGAGTTGGTGCTACAACTCGTTGAGTAGGGTTGCGATGTGCCACGTGGATTAATGATCTACTCGGCGAGTCTGAGAGCCGACTTGCCGAGTATACGCTGTTAAGAGAAACCCTAAATCCGTGAGTTTGGGGTCTATTTAAGGGCACTTATAGCCTCAGTTTCAGCTCATCAGCTGTTTGCCTTCACTGAGGGAAACCTGAATTGCCCTTTGAGCTAATAGAGAGAGTGTGTGAGCTAATATTGAGTATCTTGGTGCATTTTTGGAAGAGAGGAGAAGGATTTCAATCAAAGAATGAGAGGAGGTAGTTAGATCTATTGTTATTCTTCCAAGAGATTCAATAAAGGGTATAAAGTTTATACCTTTCTCATTGGTTTGGGTAGATCTCATATTATTTCAGTTTAGGGTTTCTTTTCTATCTTATTTTGGGACCTCGAGTGCATTTAGCACATATAGAGATTTGGACATCAGATCTGGACCTTGAGTCCAAAGGTCCCTACTTTATTCAGCCATAATAGAGCCTTGAGTGAAAAACCCTTAATAGAGCATGTTCTTGGCATTTCAAGCTGTAAGTGCCATGCATGAATGTAAAGCTCGTGGCTTTATGTGATAATTGAGCCTTAAGAGCTTAGACATAGAGTGTGAGAGGGTTTTCTTCCTTGAAATCATCTTTTTTTGACATGGGTCTGAATGGATTCACCGAGTTGATGAGCCGACTCGACGAGTCAGTTAGGGTTTGTCCCGATGAGCTGGCCATGCTATAACTCGACGAGTTAGGGGTTAACTCGATGAGTTGGACCTTCATGAGACTTCTGAGGAACGAGTGGACTCGACGAGTCACATGAGTGCACTCGGCGAGTCAATTCAAACCTGGACTGTTGACTCGAGTTTGACTTTTGTTGACTTTAGGGTTTGGTCAACATGAGTTAATGGAGACATGGAGGGGTAAAATGGTATTTTACCCATTCCAAGAGTTAGAGAGAAAGAGAGAACAACATTTGGTGTATTGAGTATGAGTAGAGTATTAATTAGAGATAATTGTCCTATGTTTTAGGCGAAGGCTAGTTCGAGATTCCGGAGTCTTACCATGAGTGGTATCCTTGCGTGAATGAGATGAGTTATGTGCTTATCTGTGTATTTTGGTACTCTGGATTTTGTCTTTGTGGTTTATGTTTAGTTTTATAAACATACTGTGCTAGGGCCGGAGGCTCCACCCGAGTTATGGGAACGGAGGGTCTCTATTGGAACATACTGACTAGAAGGTCGTATTGAGTTATTCTGGAGTGGCTAATGTGATGTGTGTGGTATGTTGCGGAATTCACTAAGCTTCGTTCTTACAGTGTTATGTGTTATGTGTTTTAGGTACTTCTTAGGATCGCGGGAAGGCACCGACTTGATTGTGCACACACCTGCATTGAAGATTTGTTTTTGGAGGATCGTGGATCTAATATATATATATATATATATATATATATATATATATATATATATATAATTTTTGGATATGTTATTTGATGATTTGACATTTTGACATTTTATGATTTTATTATTGAGATAAAGGTGTTTTTTAGTTGAAAATTTTTGGTTTAAATTTACGTTGTTGCAAATTCGATGACTATTACGTCTGCAACACTGCTCCAACGAGTGAAACAAAATCAATCTTGGAAAGTGATGTCCCAGCCTCTTCGGGTCCTCTCAACATAGTTGAAGTTAATTATGACAACCTTTTTGACCCCGTAGAGAGTGATCAATTATCCGAAATTCTTGTGTCTCCGGAAGCTCAACAACAATACACTGAAGTTTTTGGGCCCTCAATGTTTGAAGATTAGTTGCACAGAACTTCCATCTCGCCAGTTGAGGGGGAAAGCACAAATTCTTTTTATATGACAACCATCGAGGTTCCAGTGCTTGCAGACGCAACTCCGGATTCCACCCGTAGAGTCTCAACTCCTTCAAATGCTTTCTCAAACTCCGATCAAGAAGAAAATATTAACACAAGAACTGATCCAAGGGTTACCACCCATTCTTTAATCCAGGCGGAACCATCTTCAGTTCAAGAGGAGCTCCCATCCACAATCCAGGGGGAATCTCATTCTATTGTTATTCTCAATCCTTCAGTCCAAGTGTAAGACACTTCTGCAAGCTGCTCACAAGTCGAGGGGGGACTGCCTTCTCCAACCGTAGAATCCTCTAACATTGTTGACATTCCTTCCATCGTAGTTGTTGATCATCAATTCCCTCCCCTACATGTCTGGAAAAAAGAACACCATCCGGGTCAAATCATCGGAAACCCATCTGCAAGCGTAAAGACTCGATCTTCTCATGATCTTATAGACCACTGTCATTACATAGCCTTTATGTCCGCATTCGAGCACTAATCCATCAAGGAAGCTCTTATGGAGCAAGACTGGATCACTGCTATGCAAGAAGAATTATCAGAGTTTGAAAGAAACAGAGTCTGGAAACTCATTTCGAAGCTAAAAGGTCACACTATTGTTGGAAAAAGATGGGTGTAAAAAACAAACATGATGAATCTGGTGTGGTTGTACGAAATAAGGCAAGATTAGTTGCCAAGGGGTATAGTCAACTAGAAGGTGTTGACTATGATGAAACTTATGCCCCCGTAGCCAGGATGGAAGCAATACACATCTTCTTAGCGTATGCGGCACACAAAAATATTAAGGTACACCAAATGGATGTAAAAAGTGCCTTCCTTAATTGTGAATTGAAAGAGGACGTTTACTTGCAACAACCTCTAGGATTTGAAAGTATTGATTTCCCAGATTATTGTTTCAAGCTTAAGAAAGCAGTCTATGGTCTTAAGCAAGCACCGAGGGCATGGTATGAGACTCTTTCTAAGTTTCTTGTCATGTCAGGATATAAAAAAGGTGTGATTGACCAAACATTATTTTGAAAGGCAAATAGTAACTACCTAATGCTTGTAGGAATAGAGAGATTAACTTCTTTCTAGGACTCCAAGTGAAATAAGTCCCTGAATGGATATTCATTCATCAAGAAAAATATACTTCTGAACTGCTGAAGAAATACGCAATGGATAATTGTTCCTCAACTAAGGTTCCTATGGCCTTTGGATATAAGATCTCTGATGATCCTTCTGAAGAATTAGTGGACCATAAAACTTATAGAGGAATGATTAGTTCTTTGATTTAACTCACCGCAAGTAGACCAGATATTGTCTTCGCAACAGGCTTATGTGCCAGGTACCATGCCGACCCCAAAGTATCGCACTTAACCACAATCAATCAATTCTTCAGATACTTGAAAGGAAGCAAAGCTCTTGGCTTATGGTATCCCGCAGGGAATGACTTCAACATTCAAGCTTTCACAGATGCGGATCATGGCGGATGCAGATTGGATAGAAAAAGTACCTCTGGTGGATGTTAATTTCTTGGAAGAAGAATGGTTAGCTGGTCTTCACAGAAAAAAATTGCGTTTCTTTGTCTAACGTAGAAGCCGAGTATGTGGCCGCAACCAGCTACTGTTCTCAAGTCCTATGGATGAAAACCCAATTAATGGACTACGGATATAGGATGTTGTGGATACCGATTTATTGTGACTCAAAGAGTCCTATAGCAATTTCTCACAATCCTATTCACCATTCAAAGACGAAGCACATTGAACTTCGGTACCCTTTCATCAAGGACCAAATTCTCAAAGGTAACATTTAACTAATCTTTGTTCAACCTCTTGAAGATATTGTTGATGTAATCACAAAGGCATTCGATACAACAAAACTAAACTGTTTTCTAGAAATGTTAGGGATGTTGAATCCAGACCCGCAGTTCTTTTTGAACTGATAGCTACCGCAGTTGCATTCTGAAGAATATACTTATTTTTTTTTCAAACAAAACTCTTGAAGCATTCTCTTCACTACGGTTCTAGAAAAATATATCAATCATATGTTCTTTTGGAATATATGATATACCGCAATTACATATGATCCATATATTCTTCGGGTCCCTACTTCCTTTTATTTCTAACTATTTTATCAAGCGTTTTCGATTCAAGCTACTGTAGTCATCCATGACAACTGCAGTCTCATTTCACTCTTCCACCGCAATGGAGACTCCATTCGCAATGGCGAATCTACCCGCAGTCATATTAAATGATAACTTCAAAAATTCTCGGAACCTTGTGTGCTATTTAATGATCTTCATTAAATAAAAATTCTTTCATATTTAATTCAAACATTCGTTTTGTAGCATACAACGTTTCAATTCTCTTCAAAAGCACTTCTTGTGTTGGACCTACTTTAGGTTAATTGGCAAATACATATGTTTCCCATAAAAGAAATCTTTTTCCTTAAATTGTCAAATCCCTTTATCCCAAGATGTCTAATCCGTTCCAAATTCCACCTTTACTCAACGGATTAATTCCCATCACCACACGTTCTCCAAACGTGTGATAATGGCTCTGACAATCCATTTAATGCTTTTTTTTCAAAAAATAAAAAATAATAAATATTTCTTTAATTTATTTTATTCGTGGCTGATAATGGTTAAAACTCAAAGGTTTTTACCATTAACAGCTGTAGATAGGGTAAATTCAACAAACTTTTGAAATTTGGAACTATATAAGCTCTTTTTCCCTCCCAAGAAAGATTTACACTTTCTGAACCTTTTGATGATATTCATCCTCTTGCACTCCAAGTTTTATGCAAGTTCTTAAAACCTTTTCAAAATGGTGAACTCTGGAATATCGAAAAAGCAATCAAAAGCTTCAGGGTCAATTCAACCTACCAATTCTGAATCGACCACAAGGAATTAGTCGCAATCGATAGCCTCAAGCGATTTTAGGGCTATTTTTGAAGATCACCCCTCATACAATGAATCAATTCGACTGATGATCAAGTTCTTGTCTTCTCTGCCACTGTTTGTAGCCTTTAAATCTTTCACGGGTGTTGTTCCTCTTCCAACTCTTTTCAAGTGTGTATTCTCTTCATTGCGCCCAATCAACAATCTTTAAGAAGTTCATCTATACTTGATAGATGATTCTTTGATCATCTTGACTAAATAAAATTTCCTTAATGCAATCAATCTTCGTGTTCTTCCCTCCACAAGAATTTACTCTCCAAGCATGAATGACATCATCTCTACTCTTCACCAGATGGGATTTCAGAAGAAACTCAAAGGCATTAAGGAATTCAAGAAGAACCAACTGCCTTCGGTATGGCAATTTGTCTGTCACTTCATAATTTGGAGGCTCTCTGGCAGAAATGAAGGCATAGCCAACATGCTTCTCAAGCTGTTAGAACTGGTGTGGAGCATCTTCACTAGAAATGTAAACTACATGGAGATCTTATGGGATGATTTTCTCCAATATATTCCCAAGGAGAATCCAAGAGAAACCCCTTCTGATCTCACTTTCTCATGGTACTGGTCACTGTGCATCTCAGACCTTCATAAGGATGCAAAACTCATCATGACCAATGACATTAATCTCTTCATCACCTGCGATCTCAAAAGGTACACACTCTCGAAAGACCAATCTATTTTTGGACCATTAAGACGATTACCTGTACACATCTTGATATCTATGTGACTTGAAACCCAAGAGTCATAAATCATATAGAGGCTACGGAAGGTATTGACCCATACCATTCTACCCCACCTCACCCCAGTCAGTCCATATTAGCCTCTACAGAACCCGCATCCCTAGCAAGTACCGCAACACCTACTACATCAGTTCCTCAATCCAAGACATAGTGAAGTCAACTACTTGTCCGAAGGCGCAAGAAACTGGTGTCATCAAAGAAGGATCCCCGCAACAAAGTCAAGAAAGGTGAAGCATCCAAGAAACGCAAATCCAGGACTGTTGTGTCCTCGGATGAAGGTCCAACTTCTTAACTGCAAAACCCTCCAAACAATATTGAAGAGGAGTCTGATAATGAATATGAACCAAATCTTATACATGAAAGAAAAAAACCATCCCCAGTCCTAGCCATATGCATGACCGGACAGATACCGCAGTTTCTGAAAAGACCCTAGTAGTCCTTGGGGTCCCCGCAGACCTATTTGCTACTACCCTCTTTGACTACTTAGACACAGAAAGTGTGTGTGTTTCATATGATAGTGGAGACACAACCCCCATTGAAACCAAAGAGGATCCAATTGGTTTATCTCGCCCTAAGGTCTCCATGGCTTCCCATCTCCATTTCCTTGATCCTGAGGAGTTGTGCTCCATACTTTTTACTGTAACCCAAACATTTGATACACCTACCCCACTACAGGGAACTTCTTCATCCCTTATCCAAACCAGGTCGAGGCCAGACTTGACTATGGGTCAAAGAGACTAAGGAAGCCTTGGAAGTCCTACTTCGCCTACATTATAGTCACGTGGTTTAGGCGTGGCGAGCACAAATGTGCAAGGATCCACGAACCCGGGGGACACCCCGATGCGATTACAAGGATTTGACGGTTACAATTTTGATGACTCATGTACAAGGTATCAACCAAATACTGAGTCCAAAGTCAAGAAAAATGAATCATTCCGCAGGGCCTTCCAAACCCGCAAGGATTAGCAAAGGAAACAACAACAACAACAAAAGGAGCAAGAAATTCAATCTGTTGCAAAGTACTGGGTGGACACTTTCAGTAATGCTAAAGTTGTTCATGATGTTGTGCAAATCCAAGACTGGATGTCACGAATGGAAGCAACAATGTAGCATACTCAAAATATTCATGATGTCAGTTCATCAAAACCTCCCCCATTACTGCAACGCATGGATCAAACGATGATGGCACGTCGATCAAAGTTAACTCCGGAACAACCTTCGGTCTGGATGATCTTGATATGTATGAAGTGGATCAACTTGCACAATCTGATGACGTTATGATGATATTCGATGAAGAAGACTCTAGTGGTTCTCAACACTCCACTTCTAAGCCAAAGGAGAAGAAAAGGAATAAAAAAATGGTTGTAACTCGCCAGGAATTTCTAAGTCTCGAAGAGAAACTGGATAAGATTTTAGCCGTAGTCTCAACCTTGCAACAAATTGAAGTAGTTGGTCCACAGACCATCGCTGAGCAGGTTGAATGTCTAGATACAAGGGAAAGACTAGCTGCTGAAAGAACCTCTCAAAGTTGAAATGGGTATTAGAGCCATGGACAACAACATAACCACAGACCACAAAGAATTCTTGGCAACTGCGGAAGGTGTAATTCAAGAAGTCTCTACAATCAAAACTATATTTTAATCTACGATTGCGATTCAGGCTGTTCAATCAAAGAAGCTTGTTTAGGAAACTCACAATGCTTGTGAGTCCACTATTGTAGTGCTTCAATCCACTATCAACAACCTTTGATGCTCCCTGACCGCTAGCTTCCATGGTCAAGAAATTCTGAATCTCACCAAACACATTCATCAAATTCTTTTCAACACCAAAGTCCTAGACAATAAACTACTCTCTGATCTTCTCAAATAACAAATCAATGATGTCTTTTCCAAGATTGATGGCATCAGAAAATGGTTTAAGGAGCAACAATTTACTTCCTCAAAAGGGGGAAGTGAACGTTCAGATCCACAACACCATCAATCTCGTTCAACTCTCACCATACCAAACCTCGGTCTATCACACTTTGCCTCTGAGCATCCAAGGATCGAAACTCATCAATCCTCACCAATTGTAACTACAAATCAAGTGAAAACTCCCACTCCAGTGCCATCTTGCCAGTCTCCATCGTAACATCCTCCTTCTCTGCAGCAATTCCTACCTCATCAAGAAACTCCACCACTAAACAAAAACTTGGAGCCAACCATGTCATCTGATCATTCAAATGACTATCCCACAACCAAACAGCGTAAAGCAGACTAGAAAGCAACAAAGTTTGATAAAAAATCTAGAGAGATCATGACTTTGACACCACAATGGATGAAACCCTGATCAACTCCTGGGTTAATCCATCAAGAAGACTACTTGATGAAGACTATAGGCCAGTCTTGACATATGCCGAACTGCCTGAAGATGGTTACATGGAAGTCCCTATATCTCCAAATGAGAAGTTCTTCATGGACTTTGAATCCTTTAACCTCAGTCTTCCAGATGATCAGAGACTTTCAATTGAGTTTGAAAGATTAAGCAAGTTTCATGACAAGCACAGATTTGCCTGAGAACATATGGTCCAATGACAGACCTTCTGTCACACCCCCAAACCGAAACGGTGGAAACGTTCGGGGGTGGAGGACGTCATGTAATATCATAACAATTGCATCATAGTAATCAAAGTAAACAAAACCATTACATTAAGATATGAATATTTACATCTATTTGATTTGTTGTTTATGTACATCAAAAGTAGCAAAATATAAAGATGTCACTCTATAGGCCTCGTCTTCTCAAAAGCCGGCGGGAGTACTTTTCTACTGATTTCCTGAGAATACAAGTGATTTTGAAAGAGTATCAACATTAATCTGGTGAGTTCATAAGAATGTTTTTGTAGTGAAAGCCAGTCATTGAATCTGTAAAATGTATGTATGTATGTTTCCAAAGAAAATTCAAAAATTTCTTACATGTATGTTTGTTACTGTGTTCTCTTTGAAATTCATGGTTATCACTAGTAAGTATAGTATGCTCTTCTTGAAAACCCTGGCTACCACCAGTATGTATAATATGTTATATTTGAAAACCCTGGCTACCACCAGTATTGTATAGTATGTTCTATTTGAAAACCCTGACTGCCACCAGTATTGTATAGTATGTTCTGTTTGAAAGCCCTGGCTACCACCGGTATATATAGTAGTTTTATTAATTAAAATAAAACCATGTATTGTATCTTTAGAATCCTCTAGTGTAATATATAGTAGTTCTATTAATTAATATAAAACTAATGAAGAATGAAATCCTATAAATAAAGGTTAGTTTATACTATTGTGAGTTCGTATAATCATGCTTGATATGACTGATGACCTCGGCGGCGTTCTTCAGGCATCGTACGGTACGATATTTGTCACCCCAGGCATGCCTGCCTAACTGTAGCTAGCAGTTTAGGTGTAGGATTGTCAGTCCCGAATATATTTATTCACAAATCTCACACTCTCCCTCCACGAGACTCTAGTTATACTAAATGTTGAGGATTTTACCAGTACCCGAAGGGTACAAATGAAGAGTTGTCACACAATCCTATATTAACTAGTTTATGTGTAGTGTGTATCGTGTTCTCGTATTTGAAACCGTTTGTATACTTGGTAGAGTATCAATAATTATACTTAAATAATTATTTAGCGTTATACTCTTGTATTCCAAACGTAGTAATGAATATCATAAACTAAAGTTGTCATAGTTTATATGTTTGTCAATGTATATATAGTCTGAATTGGTAAAAATTGTGTAATGAATTCCCCAAACTATACCCATTATAGTTTGCTTGTAATGTTATGTACTTGATTCGTGAATTGTTTTGAAAACTATGAAATTATGATTTGAAGTTGAAAGCGTCCCTTATGCTCAACATGTTATAAAAGGGATGAAATATCTAAATATTTTACAAATGTGGAAATCATTTGAATGTATCAATTGCATAATTTTATTGTAAGTTCTCAAAATCATTTGTGTTGGGCTTGTATCCCCCCTGAAAGCGTAGGGGTTTGAACTCACCTTGAATGCGCGTTAATTTGAGTTAGCGAGTTCCAGCGTCGATCTCCCAGGTATGCGTACGCGCTAATAACGTTGAACTGTAAACACACCATGGATTGACTTTTTGATCGTGAACCATCCTTAATCTTTAAAGTTAGACCGTGAACACCCTTTATGTGGTGTTCTTTGGTCATAAAATCCATCTAAGGAGTGCTTTCTAGCCGTGAACACCCTTTTGGGGTGTTTTAATGCCTTCAACTTTGAATTTATTCCAAACTAACCCCTTTAACTTTGAACTAGTGTGTGTTAGGACTAATCATATGCGATTTTATGTTAATCATGAAGATTATCGATCCTAATTCATCATGATATCCCATAACTTTACATTTATATTGAATAAACATACTTGTAGATTAGAGCTTTATTGAAAGAAACAATGGGTTGTCACACCTTCCAGAGTCAAGAATTATAAAATCAGAAAGCTCATGAAATCAGAGTTCATCTAGTGCACTCTGACACGAAGAAGCATTGATTATATCAGAACTCAGCTTGATTTTCCCTGTATGACTCTGGAAGAGGTTTTCTTAATTTCTAGGGTGTTTCAGATAAAGTGAGAGAAATATTCCAAAATGAAGATTGCTTATGAAAAATCTTGTGAGTACTTGAGAAGCGCAGTGTACGATTTTGCTAGAATTTATGTTGATATTCATCCAACCCTTGTTCAAAAATTCAACCTTCCTGCACTTGAACCAACACATGTTTTTACTGAAGGATATCAAGACCAATCCATAGGTGCAACCAACTTTCCAGAATTAGGAGTTGTGTTCAAAAGAGTCAACAACAATGTGAAGTACTTCGTCCCCATCACAGCTATGCACCGCCTAACCCGAAGGCAACTCGAAGTCACCTTGACTTCGGTGCAGAGGTTGAAGCACATGACTTATGAAGTAAAATTCAAAATCATAAAAAGGATCACCTGGCTAGGTGAAGTGAGAAAATTCTGGTGATTGCTTATCAAGTTCCTGAAACTCAACAAGTGAAAAGGTTCAAGAGGTCACTTACGGGGAGATTGTTGAATCAAGAAAGTAACCCTTTTAAACCTCTCAATCCGAAGTTACCTTGCTACCACAATGATATTTTTTCTACCGCAACGCGAAGAGATGAATTCATCCGCGACAACTTCATCAGCAACAAAAACTTAGTTGTTATCTTTTCTGTTTACATTGTATTGTCCAGTGTGCCTTGCATGGGCACTTCGTTATGAATTATAGTCTTTGTTTATTACCCCTATATGTTCTCGGAACTCTATAAATAGAGTGATCTGCTTCAAATGAAACACATCTCAGATCTCTTATCTTAACATCTTTTTCATCTCAATTATCTTCTCTCTAATGATCTTACTATACGTACATACTTATCTTAAGATCGAACTCTCAATCTCTCCTTCGGAGCAAGTCATCTAGACTTCTTCACTTAAGATGATCGTACTTACTAACTTGGTTAGATTGAAATCCTCATTAAGAATCATCTTAGTGTTTACTTGATATATTACTTGTTGTCATTTATATTTCCTTACATTTTCACAATTACATTTCCGCATCTAATCATCTAACTATCTAACAACTCAAATTTCTTATTATTGTTGAGCTTTATGATCCTTTGTGATAAACTTCATTTCGAATTATATAACTTGTTCTAAGATTTGTTCAAGTGTGTTTCTTAAAAGTTTTTCTCTCAATATATGTACAGATAGGGGCCAGACCTGAAACATCAGAGGGTAGGTGTAACGACCCAATTTTCAAGGCCAAAAATTTCATTTTTGGTTTAACGTATTTAACAAACTTTTTACCAAAACATTGTTAATAACACATCCAATACAAAATCATAATGTTGTATTTCAAACCATAACATCATAAATATCGAAAATCAGAGTAAAATCCCAAACCTACTTGCGGAACATGTGAGTGTGTGTGATGCGCTACTACATCGCCGACTCTTTCCCCTTCAACGATGAGGTACCTGAAACCAAAACCAAAACTGTAAGCACAAAGCTTAGTGAATCCCCCATCATACCACATACCATACAATATCATCGGTATCTTTCAATCGGTAACATTCATCGATATCTTTCAACCGGTAACCATCATCGGTATCTTTCAATCGGTAACCATCATCGGTATCTTTCATGTAACGCCCGTGTTTCTAGGCTTGCCATTTTTAGCAATGTAATAGTCTAGGTTAACCTTGTAACTCAACTTGAAATAATAAGAATGTATTATTTGTGAATTATTTGAATTATGTGATTTATGTGTGTATTTTCTTAATTTTTATAATTTAATGAATTAAGAATAAAATAAGCGTCAAAATTTAAGTGTGAGATAAGCCCGACATCTTTGCATAAAGTTGTAGTGGTTGAAACAAGGATTCCGGAGATATAAGGAATGCAAAAATCCGAGTTATAACGAAGAAGTTATGACCTGTCGAAGTTTCGCGACAGAACCGACACGACGCCGAGTGACGTAAAATATGAATTTAAGATAGAGCGATATTTAGCCTTAGCGATCTAAACGAAAGTCGTAGATTTCGTTAAACCGAGAGCATTCATAAAAGGAACGCCCAAATCTGACTTCGTATGAGGAAGTTATGATTTTTCTAAGTTTCGACTTAGCAGTATGCAGCCCGAATACTCGATTTGAGATCGAGCGGTTTTTAGCCGAAACAATCTAAATGAGAATTGAAGATCTTGTTGTTAGTAGCGAAGCAATGAAAAGTTAGGCGAGAACGGACGTCAGACGAAGAAGTTATGAATTTATAACGAAGTTTTTCTGTCCCGACCTTCTAAAAATAAATAATAAAAATAAAAGTCAAAATTAGCCAACGGAGTCTAAATGAAAGTTGTATAGTATAGTCTCACCTTCACGTGAATATAAAGAACGTCGAAAACGGAGTTCGTATGAAGGAGATATGAGTTTTTGAAGTTTAATAAATATTTAATATTTATTTTTATTTAAACCTCCGATATTATCCGAAGAAGGATGAGGCGGTCTATCCGAAGTACGCAGCGCGTACTGCTGTACGCCCCGCGTACAGCGAGGGGCACTCGAGTAGTCCGAAGTCGTAAGCGATGACGTAGAGGGCCCGGTGACGTAAGCGCTGACGACCACCAAGGCGTACGCCCCGCGTAGCCTCGTACGCCCCGCGTACGTGCGAGGGTTCAGCACCTATAAAAGGAGGTCCGAAGCAGTCGAGTTTTCTTTTTCAAATTCTTCATTTTCTCTCATCTTTTGCCTCGATTTGCGTGCCTTTTGTACCCCGAAGCCCCGGTAATATTCCCGAGCCCCGAAGCAAGATCCGAAGCCCTGAGGATCCCGAAGAGCGTTATTCCCAAGCCGAAACGCTGCCCGCGAGGAGCCCGGTTTTGTGAAGATCTTCAAGATCTACGGAGAAACACCTCTTCTGCAAGCCGTAGTGCTGCCCGATCATCTTTTGATCAGGTGAGTGTGTAGTTATTTTCATTCCAACGCAATATTATGAAGTATTTCCTATAAAATACATGTTATGTGTATATACTTGGTTGTTATACGTGTGAGTGTAAATTCACTCTCTTCTATCTTATAGATCTGATGTATTCTCTATGAAATACGTGTTATGTGTGTATGACTCATCTGTTATGTGGAATATGTATTGATTAAAACATGTTATACAGGTTTTTAAACTATGTATAAAAATGTATATTTTATCTACTAATATGTTGGGTAGAACATGGGTAGATAATTGGTGTGTAATAAACAGATGAGAGGCCTCGGTGTTATTGGTGTTATTCTAGTCATTCAGCAGAGTATGGATGACGACCACGGACTATTCTAGACTGTCCTGTGGAACACTAGTAGGCTCATTACCTGTAGGTGTTGTGAACGACGTGTTCACCGGTGTACTCTATCCCCCACATGGTTGCCTTTAGAACACTTATTGTTGAGGAAGCCCCTCTGCAGTAATGTCCGTCCCGATGAAAAATCCTGAAATAAGTTCCTTATAATAGACGTTATTTTTAGGAACGTAAGGTGAGGATAACGGGAATGGGTAATCGGGTTTATTGTTGATTGTTGAAATTAAATATAATTATTGTGGGTTGAAAACCCTATATGCTCACCAGGCTCCCAAGCCTGACCCACTCAGTTGATTTATTTTACAGGAAGTGGCGCAAGAGCTTAAGATGGGCGAACATCAAGTTGTTTTGTTTACAAGTCTGTATATGTATATATTTGTTGAATGACTTGTAATGCTATCGTTTATGCTTTATGATCTGTATCGGAACATGACATCCCGTCTTTTGATTATGAAATGAAATCATATTTCTTTATGAAATGTTTTGATAAATATCTATTTTATCATGTTTTGTTTTTGGGAACAAATTCCGCATCTCTTTTAAAATTAAAAGGATTTACTCTGAAAATTATTTTAAAAAGCATAAATGAAATCGGTCTTTTCTGGCCGAGATTTTGGGGATGTCACAGTTGGTATCAGAGCTGGGGCATGGGTCGATGTGTTCGATAGGGACGTCGAACCCTATAATGGGGGGTGAAGGTGGGTTGCACCTGATCCTACATCGGCTTGGAAGGAGAACGAAACATCTACTTATAAGGGGTGTGGATACCTTCCTTGTCACAACGCGTTTTAAAGCCGTGAGGGCAGCAGATCCCATAAGAACTCTGCAGTTAAGCGTGCTCGGGCGGGAGTAGTACCGGGATGGGTGACCCCCTAGGAAGTCCTCGTGCCGAGTGGCCCAAAGCGGACAATATTGTGATACGTGCCAGAGGGGGTGTTACAAATAGGTGGGTTGCACCTGATCCTACATCGGCTTGGAAGGAGAACGAAACATCTACTTATAAGGGGTGTGGATACCTTCCTTGTCACAATGCGTTTTAAAGCCGTGAGGGCAACAGATCCCATAAGAACTCTGTAGTTAAGCATGCTCGGGCGGGAGTAGTACCGGGATGGGTGACCCCGTGGGAAGTCCTCGTGCCGAGTGGCCCAAAGCGGACAATATTGTGATACGTGCCAGAGGGGGTGTTACAAATAGGTGGGTTGCACCTGATCCTACATCGGCTTGGAAGGAGAACGAAACATCTACTTATAAGGGGTGTGGATACCTTCCTTGTCACAATGCGTTTTAAAGCCGTGAGGGCAACAGATCCCATAAGAACTCTGCAGTTAAGCGTGCTCGGGCGGGAGTAGTACCGGGATGGGTGACCCCGTGGGAAGTCCTCGTGCCGAGTGGCCCAAAGCGGACAATATTGTGATACGTGCCAGAGGGGGTGTTACAAATGGTATCAGAGCATCAGTTTAAGCGAACTAGGAATTTGTAGGATTTCTAGACTTAAACTTAGGATGCTAAGTGGAGATTGTGAGGTGTGTGTCTAATAAATTTTAGACACGAGCACTAGTTTATTTTAGGAAAGTTGCCTAAAATGCTTTTATGTGCTAAATGTTATATGTTGCCATATATGATATTATTTGTTCGGATCTACGGTTTGTTGCCAACCGGATCTGAAGGTTTATGTGTTTAGGATTCTAAGCGTATGTATACGATATTAGAACTAGCATGTAATCGTTTGGAGTAATAAGGTGAAATTATTCGGTGTATAGATCAAAATGGTGAGAACAAGAAGCGGAGTTGGAAATGCTAATGAAAACAGGAATCAACCGCCTGTAATCGAGCAAGCACCTGTCGTAGCTGCTGCACCTGAGCCGATAACAATGGCTGGTGTACAAATGATGATTCAAATGATGTTGGATCGTCAGATGGAAGAAACAAGACGCCTGCTTAGGCAGAATCGTGAAGAACCATCAATTCAAGCGGAAGAGCCCGAGGAGAATGGAGGGCAGTCTGAAGGAGAAAACTTTAGTGGGATCATTGGTCAAGACGAACAACCAGTGGTTAGACGTAATAACCAGTATGGAGGAAATGATGGTCGTGGGTGCAAGTATAAGGATTTCATGGCATCCAAACCACCATGCCTATCCGGAAGCCCGACGCCGGTACAAGTTATGGACTGGGTCTCTGAAATGGAGACTATGTTTGAAAGTTGCGAATGCAGCAACAGGCAGAAGACCGCTCTTGCGATCCCTCTGCTAATTTCTGGCGTGTTGAGTTGGTGGAAGCTGTTAGCTGACTCTATGCCCAAGGGAGAAGCAAGCAAAATGTCTTGGGAAGACTTTCTGGAACAACTAAAACTGCAACACTGCTCCGAGCAGGACCTTCTGGAAATCAGTAATGAGTTTCAGAATTTGAAGAAGGGGAAATTGAGCGTTACTGAATACGCTACAAGTTTCACGGAAAAGATGAAGTTTATCCCATATTTGGTGCCTACAGAACTCTCTAAGGTCAACAAGTTTGCCCTTGGACTACCAGCGGACTATGGTCCAATGGTTAAGCAAGCAACCACATTGAAAGCCGCCATCTGGGCTGCTAGAAATGTTGAGACCCAGATCAGGGAAAAAGGTCTAGAAAGGTCAGAGGTTGGTGAGAAAAGGAAAATCGATGGATTTTCAGGGTCCAGCAAGAAAAGTAAATTCTCGAAGTCTAGTTCGAGAGGAAGTGGAGGAAAGGTAGAGGCGAAATGGTGTGACAAGTGCAAGAAGAAGCATCATGGGAAGTGTGGCGCGGAAACCACATGCTTCAAATGTGGAAAGCCAGGGCATTATGCCAACGAATGCACCTTCACCAAGAATGTTTGTTATGGTTGCGGTGAGGAGGGGCACATCTCAAGGGATTGTCCGAAGAAGAAGGAGGTAGCAAGACCCAACATTCCGCCAAAGCCAAAGGCGAGAGCATTCCAGATGACACTGGAAGCTGCTAAAGATGAAGCTGATGTCGCTTCAGGTACCTTTCTCGTTAACAAATTGCCTGCCCAAATTTTATTTGATTCTGGAGCCAACTACTCCTTTATATCGCATGAATTTGGTAGAAAACTAGCTTTGCCTATTGTGAGACTAGATAATGCTTTATTAGTCGAAGTTGCTAGTGGCAAGATTGTACCTGTTAGCCATCGTATGAAAAACATTTTTAATTGATTTGAATGGGAATAAGTTCCACGAGGAATTATTACCTATAGAACTTAATGGTTTCGACATCGTTTTGCGAATGGATTGGCTTAGTGCCAATGATGCCGAAATTTTATGCAAGAAGAAAATAGTGAAAGTGAATCCGCCTGGAAAGGAATCGTTTATGGTGTATGGAGATAAATGCAGAGTAAATTCTGGAATCATTTCCCTAATGAAAGCCAGAAAGTGTTTGACTAAGGGATGTACATCATATTTAGCATTCGTGATCGATGCTAAGAAGGAAAAGAAGGTGATGCAAAATATTCCTGTTGTGTGTGATTATCCGGAAGTATTTCCCGAAGATCTTCCTGGATTACCGCCCGATCGACAAGTAGAATTTCGTATTGAATTGTTGCCCGGAACAACGCCAATTGCAAAAACACCTTATCGATTAGCACCGACGGTGATGAAGGAGCTAATGATGCAACTTCAGGAGTAATTGGACAAAGGTTTCATTAGACCTAGTTCATCACCCTGGGGAGCTCCGGTGTTATTCGTAAAGAAGAAAGATGGAAGCATGAAGATGTGCATTGATTACCGAGAGCTGAATAAGGCAACAATAAAGAATAGATATCCGTTGCCGAGGATTGATGACCTATTCGATCAGCTACAAGGTTCAAGTTATTTCTCAAAGATCGACTTGAGGTCAGGATATCATCAGCTAAAAGTAAGAGAGTAGGATATAGAGAAGACTGCATTCAGAACCCGATATGGACACTATGAGTTTTTGGTTATGTCGTTTGGACTAACCAATGCTCCAGCAGCATTCATGGATTTAATGAACAGGGTTTGTAATCCGTTCCTTGATAAATCTGTGATAGTGTTCATTGATGACATTCTAATTTATTCAAAAAGCCAAGAGGAGCATGGCAGACACTTGCGAGAAGTTTTGGAAGTCTTGAAGAAGGAGAAGTTGTATGCGAAGTTCTCAAAATGTGATTTTTGGATTCGAGAAGTCCAATTCTTGGGTCACGTGGTCAACCAAGAAGGTATAATGGTTGATCCAGCAAAGATTGAAGCTGTAATGAAGTGGGAACAACCAAAAAGTCCCACGGAGATTCGAAGCTTTTTAGGATTAGCCGGATATTACCGAAGGTTTATCCAAGGCTTTTCTTCGATTGCTAGTCCATTAACAACTTTGACCTACAAAGGAGCTACTTATGCTTGGAGTGATAAGCATAAAGAAGCATTCGAGAAGCTAAAGAAGAAACTATGCGAGGCACCGATACTTTCTTTACCCGATGGAGTTGAAGACTTTGCTGTTTATAGCGATGCGTCTGGTGTTAGATTGGGATGTGTTTTGACCCAAAGAGATAAGGTGATCGCATATGCATCTCGACAGCTGAAAGAGCATGAAAAGAACTACCCGACTCATGATTTGGAGTTGGCAGCGGTAGTTTTCGCTCTGAAAATATAGAGGCATTACCTCTATGGCACGAAGTGCAAACTTTTCACTGATCATAAGAGTCTCCAATATCTCTTTAGTCAGAAAGAATTGAATATGAGGCAACGACGCTGGCTGGAACTACTTAAAGACTACGACTGTGAGATACTTTACCACCCCGGTAAGGCCAATGTTGTCGCTGATGCTCTCAGTCGGAAAGTCAATCTTGAAAGTAGAAGGCCAAGAGCGTTGAGAATTGAAGTTGTCTCGACTATTTTGGAAAGTATAAAGAAAGCTCAAGAGGAAGCTTCGGAGAAGAATGACCGAAAGGAGGAACGTTTGGGCAAAACGTTGGTGTTCGGTGTAAACAGTCACGGACTGAAGGTGTTCCAAGATCGGATTTGGATACCTAAGACAGGAGGAGTCAGAGATCTTCTGATGGAAGAAGCTCACAAGACCATGTACTCAATTCATCCCGGTAGCACTAAAATGTATAGGGACCTGAAACCCTATTATTGGTGGCCGACGATGAAGCTCGACATTGCGAAGTATGTGGCCGAGTGTGTGACTTGTGCAAGAGTCAAGGCACAACATCAGAAACCGTACGGGAGTTTAGAACCATTGCATGTGCCTATGGGTAAGTGGGAAGACATTACTATGGATTTTGTCACTAAACTGCCCAGAACAAAGAATGGTCACGACATGATTTGGGTGGTCGTTGATCGATTCACTAAGAGTGCGCATTTCATAGCAGCCAATGAGAAATGGTCTATGGAAAAGCTTGCGAATTCTTATGTGAAGGAAATTGTGAGACTTCACGGTGTTCCGCTAACAATTGTGTCGGATCGTGATAGTCGTTTCACCTCAAGATTTTGGAAAAGTCTACAAGAGGAATTGGGTACCAAGTTGTGTTTAAGTACAGCTTACCATCCGCAGACTGATGGTTAGAGTGAACGGACGATACAAACACTTGAAGATATGTTGAGAGCGTGTACCTTGGAATTCCTAGGTAATTGGGATGAACATTTACCTTTGGTAGAATTTTCCTATAATAATAGTTTTCACTCGAGCATAAAGATGGCACCTTATCAAGCCTTGCATGGACAGAAGTGTCGTACGCCGTCTTGTTGGCTTGAGGCTGGGGAAAAGGAGTTTATGGGGCCGGAGATAGTCCATCAAACTGCTGAAAAGTTGAAAATAATTAGGGAGAGAATGTTAGCAGCTCAGGATCGTCAAAAGAGTTATGCTGACAAAAAGCGAAGACCGATGACTTTTGAAGTTGGAGATTCGGTTTTGCTTAAAGTCTCGCCGTGGAAGGGACTTATAAGATTTGGAAAAAGGGGAAAGTTAAGTCCAAGGTTTATTGGACCGTTTAAAGTTCTTCAGAGGATTGGGAACCAAGCTTACAAGCTCGAACTACCAGAAGAACTGAATGGAATTCATAACACTTTCCATGTGTGTTATTTGAGGAAGTTCACGGGAGAAGTTCCCGACATAATTCCACTTTCAGAGTTGAGGATCGATGAGAACAAAAGGTTGATTGAGGAACCGGAGGCAATTGTTGACCGAAAGACTAAGAAATTGCGACGTAAGATGGTGGAGTTAGTGCTTGTCCGATGGAAACACACGAATGGGCCAAATCTCACCTGGGAGACGGAGAGTGACATGATGAGTCGCTATCCGCATTTGTTTGCTGGTGCGTGATTCCGGGGACGGAATCATTCTAAGGTGGAGAGAATTGTAACGCCCGTGTTTATAGGCTTGCCATTTTTAGCAATGTAATAGTCTAGGTTAACCTTGTAACTCAACTTGAAATAATAAGAATGTATTATTTGTGAATTATTTGAATTATGTGATTTATGTGTGTATTTTCTTAATTTTTATAATTTAATGAATTAAGAATAAAATAAGCGTCAAAATTTAAGTGTGAGATAAGCCCGACATCTTTGCATAAAGTTGTAGTGGTTGAAACAAGGATTCCGGAGATATAAGGAATGCCAAAATCCGAGTTATAACGAAGAAGTTATGACCTGTCGAAGTTTCGCGACAGAACCGACACGATGCCGAGTGACGTAAAATATGAATTTAAGATAGAGCGATATTTAGCCTTAGCGATCTAAACGAAATTCGTAGATTTCGTTAAACCGAGAGCATGCATAAAAGGAACGCCCAAATCTGACTTCGTATGAGGAAGTTATGATTTTTCTAAGTTTCGACTTAGCAGTATGCAGCCCGAATACTCGATTTGAGATCGAGCGGTTTTTAGCCGAAACAATCTAAATGAGAATCGAAGATTTTGTTGTTAGTAGCGAAGCAATGAAAAGTTAGGCGAGAACGGACGTCAGACGAAGAAGTTATGAATTTATAACGAAGTTTTTCTGTCCCGGTCTTCTAAAAATAAATAATAAAAATAAAAGTCAAAATTAGCCAACGGAGTCTAAATGAAAGTTGTATAGTATAGTCTCACCTTCACGTGAATATAAAGAACGTCGAAAACGGAGTTCGTATGAAGGAGATATGAGTTTTTGAAGTTTAATAAATATTTAATATTTATTTTTATTTAAACCTCCGATATTATCCGAAGAAGGATGAGGCGGTCTATCCGAAGTACGCAGCGCGTACTGCTGTACGCCCCGCGTACAGCGAGGGGCACTCGAGTAGTCCGAAGTCGTAAGCGATGACGTAGAGGGCCCGGTGACGTAATCGCTGACGACCACCAAGGCGTACGCCCCGCGTAGCCTCGTACGCCCCGCGTACGTGCGAGGGTTCAGCACCTATAAAAGGAGGTCCGAAGCAGCCGAGTTTTCTTTTTCAAATTCTTCAATTTCTCTCATCTTTTGCCTCGATTTGCGTGCCTTTTGTACCCCGAAGCCCCGGTAATATTCCCGAGCCCCGAAGCAAGATCCGAAGCCCCGAGGATCCCGAAGAGCGTTATTTCCAAGCCGAAACGCTGCCCGCGAGGAGCCCGGTTTTGTGAAGATCTTCCAGATCTACGGAGAAACACCTCTTCTGCAAGCCGTAGTGCTGCCCGATCATCTTTTGATCAGGTGAGTGTGTAGTTATTTTCATTCCAACGCAATATTATGAAGTATTTCCTATAAAATAAGTGTTATGTGTATATACTTGGTTGTTATACGTGTGAGTGTATATTCACTCTCTTCTATCTTATAGATCTGATGTATTCTCTATGAAATACGT
Source organism: Lactuca saligna (assembly GCF_052625555.1). Taxonomy (NCBI): domain Eukaryota; kingdom Viridiplantae; phylum Streptophyta; class Magnoliopsida; order Asterales; family Asteraceae; genus Lactuca; species Lactuca saligna. The sequence goes on along the minus strand of NC_136421.1, from coordinate 15,283,097 downwards.
GTTATGTGTGTATGCCTCATCTGTTATGTGGAATATGTATTGATTAAAACATGTTATACAGGTTTTTAAACTATGTATAAAAATGTATATTTTATCTACTAATATGTTTGGTAGAACATGGGTAGATAATTGGTGTGTAATAAACAGATGAGAGGCCTCGGTGTTATTGGTGTTATTCTAGTCATTCAGCAGAGTATGGATGACGACCACGGACTATTCTAGACTGTCCTGTGGAACACTAGCAGGCTCATTACCTGTAGGTGTTGTGAACGACGTGTTCACCGGTGTACTCTATCCCCCACATGGTTGCCTTTAGGACACTTATTGTTGAGGAAGCCCCTCTGCAGTAATGTCCGTCCCGATGAAAAATCCTGAAATAAGTTCCTTATAATAGACGTTATTTTTAGGAACGTAAGGTGAGGATAACGGGAATGGGTAATCGGGTTTATTGTTGATTGTTGAAATTAAATATAATTATTGTGGGTTGAAAACCCTATATGCTCACCAGGCTCCCAAGCCTGACCCACTCAGTTGATTTATTTTACAGGAAGTGGCGCAAGAGCTTAAGATGGGCGAACATCAAGTTGTTTTGTTTACAAGTCTGTATATGTATATATTTGTTGAATGACTTGTAATGCTATCGTTTATGCTTTATGATCTGTATCGGAACATGACATCCCGTCTTTTGATTATGAAATGAAATCATATTTCTTTATGAAATGTTTTGATAAATATCTATTTTATCATGTTTTGTTTTTGGGAACAAATTCCGCATCTCTTTTAAAATTAAAAGGATTTACTCTGAAAATTATTTTAAAAAGCATAAATGAAATCGGTCTTTTCTGGCCGAGATTTTGGGGATGTCACATTTCAACCGGTAACCGTCATAGGTATCTTTAAACCGGTAATCAGCACCGATATCTTTCAACCGGTAACTAGGGACTATTTCACCCCCTACTACTAACATGCAATCAACATATATAAGCATACAGTCAGGCATATCCAGGTACTGACCTACCCTTTGGTCCTACAAACCACTGTTAGGGAACTAATCCCTACTAAACACATAACATATAATCCAGATAAATCACATAACCAAACCAAGATAATTATCACAAAGACCATTATCATATAAATATTCCTTTTTGGTGGGCCGGCATTGTGGCCTTAAACCCACTCCTACTATAAGGTAACTCACGTCAATGTCGTGCAGTGTCTGAACTATCCGTGGTGCACAAGTCGACTCCCTACGACTCCTCAATCCCTACACAACAACCTTCAAGTCAACACACATCACATAAAACCCTACACAGGGTCGGTCCAAGTTCAATCAAAGTTAACGCTGGTCAATGTCAACATTCAGTTGACCTGACTCGCCGAGGTGGCTTACAAACTCGTCGAGTCCCTGCTTCTCTGATCCTACACAAAACCCCGTCTCCACTTGTCGAGTCTACCAAAACTCAACGGGTTCTCCTTCAATCATAACGTCGGGACCATCTTCATCCGACTCGCTGAGTTCCTTCTTGAACTCGTCGATTTCATCTCCAACTCAAGAACTTGTCCAATCTATGATTTGCCGAGTTGTATAAGCAACTCATCGAGTCCATCTTCAAAGATTGGGAGATTTATATGGACTCGCCGAGTCTGCTCATACCATTCGCCGAATCCCAAGGCTTCCAGGTCCCTTTTCGCGTCTAAACCCACAAGGGTATTCCTTTCTATCATTTACCCATTCAGGGGAAGGATTTGGTGCACAATGGTCATCGACTCGTCGAGGGCCAAGAACAACTCGCCGAGTCCAAGCTTGACCAACTTCATACAGTCAATTTAAATGAGGTCTAACACACCAAGACCATAGATCTGGCCTCCTAATGTACATTTTACACGTAAAGTTCCAAACTTGATGCATATGCATGGGGTTTTTAGCTCAAAAATCCATATAAAGTGTCTTACAATGTGCATGGGCCTTTCATGGCCCTAAAGTTGTCACCTTTCTACCATGAGACCCCTCTTAAGTACCAGATCTGAAGTTAAAGTCCATATAACACTCCTTAAATCCGAAAATGGCTTGAAAAGCCCTAAATGCACTCAAGATCTACAATCTAAAGATGAACCACCAAAAGAAGGACCAAAGTAGGGGCATTTTACCTTGATTAAGCTGAAGATGGAATGAGATTTATGGATCCACAATCCCCTAGTCGAATACTCAAGCTCCTCTTCTTCCTTCCAGGCTTCACAAGTCAACCAAAGCACCAAAATGGCCTTAGCACACACAGAAACGGCTAGGGTTTCGATATGCAGCTCTAGGAGAGTGTTAGGGATAAGGGAGGCCGAGTTAATGTGTTTATATAGGGTGCAAACCCTCATATTAGGGTTTTTGTCCAGACAGCACAGACTCGGCGAGTCAGTCGCTTGACTCCCAGGTCCAATTCGCTTCTACTCGATGAGTTGGGCCTCCAACTCGCCGAGTCCCAGGACAGAATGCAAAATGCTTAAATTAAATTGCATACCAGGAACCAAGTGTTACAAATCTCCCCCACTTATTTTAGACTTCTTCCTTGAAGTCTGCTACCCGATCCTGAAACAGCTCGGGGTAATGCTCCATTATCTCGCCCACCGGCTCCCAAGTCCACTCCGAGCCCTTTCGGTGCTACCATTGAACCTTTACCAGATCCACTCTCTTGTTCCTCAGATCCTTTGACTTCCTGTCTAGGATCGCCACTGGCCGCTCGATGTAGTTCAGACTGTCATCAACCTGAATGTCCTCTAAAGGTACTACTGCCGAATCGTCCACCAAACATTTCCACAACTTGGAAACATGAAAGGTGTTATGAATCTGATTGAGTTCGGCTGGCAGATCCAGTCTATATGCCACCTTTCCCACCCGTGCTACAACTCTGAAAGGTCCAACATACCTAGGGATCAACTTGCTCCACTTCCTGAATCGAATGACACCCTTCCAAGGTAACACCTTCAGGAGGACCATATCCCCGACCTAGAATTCCAGGTCGGATCGATGCTTGGCGGCGTAACTTTCCTGCCGACTCTGAGCAGTCTGAAGCCTGCTCCGGACCTGCTGGATCCTCTCTGTAGTTTGGAGTACTACTTCGGTACTCCTCATAACCCTCTGACCCACCTCACCCCAACATATTGGAGTCCTACACTTCCTCCCGTACAACATCTCGAAGGGAGGACGGTCAATACTCGCATGATAGCTGTTGTTGTACGAGAACTCTGCCAAAGGAAGGTAAGTATCCCAACTACCTCCGAAGTCTAAGACACACGCCCGCAACATATCCTCCAGATTCCGAATGGTTTCCTCACTCTGCCATCTGTCTGCGGGTGAAAGGCGATGCTAAAATGCAGACGAGTACCCAACTAGTCATGAAACTTCCTCCAAAACCTAGAAGTGAACCGCACATCCCTGTCTGAAATCACAGAAACTGGCACATCGTGCCACGCCACCACCTCCCGGATATAGATGTCGGCCAACTTCTCGACCGAGATGCTCTCCTAAATCGGGATAAAATGGGCGCTCTTGGTCAATCGATCGGCGATGACCCATATCGAATCCACTCCCTACGCGGTCCTAGGAAGCTTAATGATAAAATCCATCATGATGTCTTCCCATTTCCACAGCAGAATATCCAACTGCTGCATCTTTCCGTGAGGTCTCTGATGCTCGGCCTTGACCTTCCTGCAGGTCAAGCACCGCTCTACGTACCATGCCACATCCCACTTCATGCAAGACAACCAATAGTCCAGACGAAGATCCATATACATCTTTGTCGCCCCGGGGTGAATGGAGAATCGACATTTGTGCACCTCTTCCATCAATACCTAGCACACACCCCCATGATACAGGACCCACACCCTACGGTGCAGAGTCAACAACCCTCGGCTGTCATAGTCAAAATAGGACACTTGACCCACAATCCGCTCGCTCTTCCGATGTTCCTCCTTCATGGCCTCCTGCTAGGCCTCCCGAGTCCGCTCTAACAGCGGACTCACAACCATCAACCTCAAGCAGATATCCCTAATCGGCACTGCCTTGCAGCTAAGCGCGTCGGCCACCACATTGGCCTTACCCGAGTGATAAAGGATCTCGCAATCTTAATCCTTTACCATGTCTATCCACTGACGCTGCCTCATGTTTAGGTTTAGTTGATCCATGAGGTACCTCAAACACTTATGGTCCATGTAGTTAGTACATCGAACCCCATAGAGGTAATGATGCCAAATCTTGAAGGCGAAAACAACAACCTCCAATTCTAGATCATGCGCCGGGTAGTTCGCCTCATGAGGCTTCAACTGCCTCGACACGTAGGCGATGGCATGCCCTCTCTGCATCAGAACTGCACCCAAACCTGAGATGGAAGCATCGCAATATACCACAAAATCCTCCATGCCCTCTGGCAGGGTTAATATTGGCGCCTGACATAATCTATGCCTCAGAGTCTCGAATGCGGCCTGCTGCACATGCTCCCAACGAAAGACGACAATTTTCCTCGTTAGCCTGATTAGGAGTACGACTATCTTGGAGAAATCCTGGATGAATCTCCGATAGTAGCCGGCTAATCCTAGGAAACTCCGAATCTCATATGGAGACTTCAGAACTTCCCATCTCATCACGGCCTGTTCTTTGGCTGGGTCCACTGATATTCCGTCCTGGTTGATGAGGTGCCCAAGGAATTGCACCTCGCGCAACCAGAACTCACACTTGGAGAACTTAGCATACAAGTTCTCCTTCCTCAAAGTCTCCAGAACCTCCCGCAGTTGCTCCTCGTGCTCCTCCAGCGTCTAACACTGGTCTAACACTGGTCTACACATGCGGTTCATGAGATCCATGAACATGGCAGGAGCATTGGTGAGCCCGAAAGGCATCACCACGAACTCATAGTGTCCATAGTGTGTCCGGAATGCCGTCTTTTGTACATCATCCTCTCTGACCCTCATCTGATGATATCCTGAGCGCAAATCAATCTTGGAGAACCAAGATGCTCCCTGTAACTGGTCAAACAGGTCATCAATCATCGGGAGTAGGTAAAGGTTCTTCACCGTTACCTTATTCAGCTCCCGATAATCTATACACATCCGATGCGACCCGTCCTTCTTTTTCACAAACAAAATCGGGGCTCCCCAGGGAGAACTACTTGGTCTAATGAATCCCTTATCCAATAGCTCCTACACCTGCATAGAAAACTCCTGCATCTCAGGAGGAGCCAACCGATATGGTGCCTTGGCTATCGAAGCCGCACTAGGGACTAGGTCGATCCTGAATTCCACCTGCCTCTCCGGAGGTATCCCAGGCAACTCCTCGGGGAATACATCCGTAAACTCATGCACCACAGGCACATCTCCCACCATCGCCTTACCCGCCTCCCGGGTGTCCATAACATAAGAAACATATCCTGTGCAACCCTGCTGAAGGTAACGCCTAACTCTCGCTGCTGAACATACTGTTCTCCCTCGCTGCAGCCTCTCGCCATGAACTACCTGTTGGGTTTTGAGCAATCTAACACTTCCTAAGTGTGCATGCAACCCTAATAAACCTTGGATCTATGTTTGTCTAAATACATGAAAAATAATAATTTTCCAAGGTTTATAACCTATCTAACATGGAATGGGGAACATTTCAACATAGAAGAGTTAGAAGAGATTACATACCTTTTTGATGAGTTTGGTTCTAAGGAGTTTGAGGGCCAAGCACCAATAGTGTGAATGCCTCAAATGGAATCACAAAACACCACAAACTCTTGGAAAACTTTGAGAGAGAATACACACTTGTATTTTCGGCCACACACAAGCACACACACACACACATTAGTTCACTAGTTACACTCAGGCACCATTTCACGCTCCATAAGCATGCTTATATAGTGTGCATGGTTAGGGTGAAACCCTAATAACCCATGACCTTTGCTTTCCAAGGATCCATGGGTTAAAAGCTCCATGGATCATCCATGGACTTCCATATAAGCTTATCCCATTAACAAAAGAGTATTAGCCCACACTATATAAAATATAATAGCCCACAATTTAATTAGTCTTCCTTTTAATCTCTAAATTAATTCATAATTAATTTAAGACTAAAACTAATTAAATAACATGACTTCATATTAATATGTTATAACTTATAATATATTAATAAATATATGTGTATAACTCTCATAAAATTATCCATAAATAGTTTGGATGAGATGCAACCCAAATGGACCATGTCGGGTCGGGTCAAGTATATACCAAATAAGTTATGGACTTAGACACCTTATCCAACAGACTCCCACTTGGATAAGTCTAATAACTATATTTGCGTATGTTACTTCAAGAACCAACCACCAATCGTAGCTCTCGAAAACTCCGTTGAACTATGAAGACTCTGTTGAACTATGAAGCGTCATTTTAGATAAGTGATCATATAATCCTCTGTCCTCATGATATCAGCCGGACAAATACATGGAACAACGTCGTACTTATTGTCCAGCAGTTTGTTTCCCGATTTTCGATTTGTTTGACAAAGAACTTAATCGAACACATCAATTTAGTTCTGACCGGCCGGTACATAGGTCACAACAAAATCATCGAGGGGCCCAGATATCGCTTCTATTTCTAGAAGGAACAGATAAACTTCGACTCATATGCTTGTTCTACTACTTGTTGAATTGTACACAAAGGCACGTTTTATAACATCAAGTTACTGATGCGTTTACGTGCAATCAATGCACAACCAACTCATAGGTAACAACTCATATCTCTAGGTTTTAAGATTTATATGATATTACCATCTCACGATCACCCGAGATAAATTCCATGAAGTGATACAAGTGAGCGTGGGTTTATTCCAATACTCATAACTTATGAGCACTCATGAATGTTGTAGCAACCATTGCTATGACTAAACCCATTTAGCCATCTACAAACCCGATTCATGAAAGTCTTGATTCATACCTACTTCCAACATATGAACGACTGTGGAGTGTTTAAATAACTTATTCATTCAGAAAGAATAACCTAGCTATTTTGGAAGTCAAAACATGCAAAGTGAAACACAATAATAATCGAATCTAATATGGTCTCAGTACCCTTTTGAATATAAATAGAACCACCTTTTATTTATCACCATATTGATTACACATTATTCATTGTATAATGTTTTAAATAATCAACTTAAGACTTAAATAAAAACAACAGTCGTCCCATGCTCCTAGCATGTACACTTTGTTTTTCTAAACAATAGTTATGCCATACTCCAAGTATGCACATTATGTTTGTCTATGATCCTTACATTGTGATGTAGATCAATTGAACATGATTCCAATGATACTCATTTCACAATCCCAAAACCTTATTGTAAATGTAAGAATTTCTAATTTCTACCATTTACCAAAAATCTGTTAGATTTTAAACTTATATGCATTGATCTTCTCAAAATGATTATGCCCAAGGTCACCAAAACCTTGTCATCAGTCATTACAGAGTATTCCAAAGAAGGTCAACTTCTATGGAACGGAAGTCTCATATTCAAAGTACATTGCTTTGAACATCCTTCTTGCATTAAGGTTTTCTAATCTTACATAGATTGAATAACTTCCACCTATGGAAACATTTCCATAGTCCCATTTTGACTATCACTTCCGAACAAGAGTTACTTCTTTTCAGAACATGTCAATACGGTCCTTTCCGACAACTTACATCATACTTCCAAATGTCCCTGAGTGACCAATCTTTGGCAAATCTCAGATTTTCCTCGACAATTGCTTAATCATTTTAGTCATATCCAATTCTAGACTTTTCCCTTCTCAATGCCTTAAGCATTTGGAAAATTTAGGAAAGATGAATATTATAGCACATGCAATCGATCCTATATCCGAAGCATATGGGACACGATTCATGATGTTTGACATAAAGACATGATACTAGACAAGTCTTTTGCTACAGTATTTTTTATTCTTTGCCATGTTTTCAAAATTTAACTATGAAGAGGGATGTCGTAATCATAATCGAATTTTGAAAACGCAATATATATAGAATTTCTTCAAGTTTGAACCATTCCAACACAAAATTCATATATATTCTTGACTAAAAATGATTAAAATCTCAATCTAAGCTTTAGAATTGAAATGAAGTATAATTTCCTCTCCCTTAATTATAGCAAAACAACTTTTCAACCCCTGCAACTTCACGAATTGAAACTTTGTTTTCTATAATTAACATTGCTAACTTGCAACACTAAACGTAATAATCATGCTCCCACTAACATGATGATTATCAGCATAACACTTATGCTCACACTAGCTCTGACATATTTCCAGAAATCTGTTGGACTTCTGAAATTTAGATTCATACACCCTTTCTTAGATAGCTCACATGTGTGTCTAAACAATTTTCAGAACTATGAAAAGGGATGCCGTAATCATAGTCTCAATTGCTTAGGCCTTTTCCATTTCTCACAAGTCCATGTTAGTGTGCCGGTTAACCACACACGCTCCACTAACGACTTTTGAAAATACAAATAACACAATTGCTATCTACTTAAAATCTACTTAGTGAAAGCGTTTCCTCACCATCATTTTCATGAATCGGAGAGAAACCTTATGACACTTAGATTTTATAGTGTATGAGTTGCTATCCATGTGAATTTGTCAAAACCATAATCACAAGATAAGGTTAGTGACAAATTCAGCCTTACATGGATTAATCTTGTTCAATCTTAGTTTCTTGTCACCTTGGTAGCACAAGGCCCACCAATGCTTCCAAGTTGAACTCTGATAACTCACGTGCAAATTCAACTTATTTGAAGTAGGTACAGAAATAAGAATTATGTCAACACGATAGGTTGCAAACCTTAAGTCGTGTGCTAGTGATAAATTACAGGTTTTACTCTTGATTAAATCTTGAATCTCTTTCAGGATCTTTAAGGCTCCCACTTTCCCCTTGACATATAAGTTTCCCCAATCAAGAACCATTCCTTGACAAAACAAATATTCAAGGGATAGTGCGGATTCTTATCAAGACTAACACTTCACACAATTGGTCTTAGTTGATCTTTGTCTCATCCAAGACATCACAACCTATCAATCTCAAATGTACAAGAGTAGAAACATTTCACACTACATTTGATAAGTGTTTTAAACCTTTCTTTATGTCACTCAAGGTTACAATCTTGGAGTATGACTCTAAGAATTGTTTTGGAACGAAGTATGACTCATCTTCTTGATTTTAACCAATCCAACAATTCATGACCTCTCTTCTTAGACATAACAATGCACTAAGACATCCTTAGAGTATGAATTTGTGATATGGTTTCATAATCATTAAGATGATCATGAAATAAGATACTAAAGTACTCTCCCATCCTTTCAGATTTGAGAAACTTTTATCTTTTTGCTTAATTTGATTCTTCTCATTTTTTTTGTCATACATTGTATCCTTTCCAATGTTACAGAATTATACTTAACCTTATAAGTATAATCATATTTACTAATCTTTAGTAAATCATGACAAATCAATCTTTGTGGTGGACCTTGACCAGCGCACACCTAGTGTACCTAATTCCTTAGTCCTTCAATTGACTCACATATACATGTGATCAAAGAATTAGTCTTAATTTTCAAAGATGAAAATTTTCATTCATCATACAATACAACTTGTATGATTCCAAGTTTCTGTCCAATTGAAACTTGGGTGATGAAAAGCTTTCTTCATTTGGTAAATTCAGACACTACCACAAATGAAAGAATCAAATCCACTTTCCAATATTGCCATTACTGGAAACATATAAGCAACAATTTTCCACAGATGCCATTGTAAGGATATTGTTTAAAATAAATAAAATTAAAACGCTTTTTTTTCTTTTATTTTAAAAACTTTGCGGAAAAACTTATCCTTACAATCCACATGAAAACCTTGTTATTATCTATTCATAAGCAATATATTATAACTCTTAAGCAACAACTCAAAATTCTGACTACCTAACCATGCGATCGAAACCCACCTTCGCAATCAGAATCAACATATACTTACTTTAAGCTTCCTATATTTTCTTTTGATTCTTAAAAACATCAACATGTGACCCATTCACATTATGTAATAATAATCTCCAAATAGGAACTTAATAGAGTTAGTCAGTGGACTTTAACTGAAGTAGAGTCAAACTTTTTGACTTGATCAATCTTATGATCTTTCAGGTAAATATGGCAGCTTCGCAATCAGTGCCCCTTCCTTTGGCAACAAAACACATGGACCCTTTGGTAATGGCACATGAGACTATCTCAGACTTAACCTTTCTCTTTACCATTCGGTCAACGGAGTTGACTATGGCCGATCCCTTTCCATTGGGAAGAGAAATGCTTTTCTAGATATCTAATGCTACTATTGTCAATGTCCAATTAAGACTTGGGAAGTTGTTCTTTTAATCAAATTTGCTTTATTGGTGTTCCAAATCATTGCTAATTACACAACACCAAGCAAATAGATAACATCATTAAGGGTCATGTCATAGTCTGTCTCATAGTAGTCCTAAATAGACTCACTATGTTACTAAGAAAGTGATTGAACATCCAACTTTCATGAGACTTTGACACCCAACTCTCCTGGCTTGTCAATATGTGACATTATCTCCAAGATGTGAGCACACATAGACTATGCTTGCCAATAGGGATTGAGTGACTTTAAACTTTTCAAGAACTTGTGGGTGATGGAGAATAATTGGAGGAGGTGGAGGAAGTGAAGCATGATATTGAGGGACACCATCTTCAAGAGATTTGGGAAGATCATAGTTGTCTGAACCAGACATCTATAATGGGAGAAAATCAAGTTAATTGATTCAAAATCCTTAATATAACACCCAATATGAAATATTAAGGCTAGGACCCAGCACAATATTTTATAATTTGGAAGAGGGATGCCGTAATCCAAGCTATAAAATATTTGAAGGTAGGCGAATGACGATTCACCAATTTCCACCATGAAAAACGAAATAATTTATTAGGTTTTAATTGGATTTGAAATTCCTAGATCTTTTGAGATTCATTGAACTTTTCAATGGCATGTTTCAATCTCGAGTGTGCCCTCTCAATTTTTGGGACTGGGATGCCGAGGATCACAAAACAAGGTGTGAATAACCATACCAATTCACTTGGTACCCTTAATATTATCACATAATCAATGTGCCGGTTAACCACACACGCTCCATTGATCTATGACAAACATTAAGTCACCCTTCGTGGTCCTTACTAGTCCAAGTTAGCGTGTCGGTTAACCACACACGCTCCACCAACGACTTGGTAAGGTACAAAGTGTGAATTCCATGGGTTAGCACCAAATTCACATTTTTCCTAAAGTAACTAAGATTGGGAATTAAATAAAAAAAATATTTAGTTACTTTATAATAATCATTATACTTTTAATGAGAATTTAAAGTCATTGTCCTACCCGTTCGGTTAACGACCCTCCACCGATCAAGCAAGCGGTGGGTGAGAGTGGACACCCATTAAGTCGCCATTTTATAGGCAACAACCTTATACACACCTTATAGACCGGTTTCATGAATGAGGCCTACTAACGGTAAAACGACTTGTTCTTATACATATATATATATATATATATATATATATATATATATATATATATATATATATATATATATTAACCATTAATGTTATAAATAGTATAAGGGTTGAATTTTAACTTTTAAAATTCTAAGTGTTGGAATTAAAGTTTATTAAAGTGTGTGAAACTTTTCCAAATTCCAAAACTTGAGGGCAAATTTTGAAACTATTCAAAACTAATTAATTCCATGATTTATGTGTTTAAAGTAGTTTTAACCCAAAAACTCTTCAAGTTCCATAACTTGAGGACAAGTTATGGAAGACTTTACATTAATAAAAGAATTACTTTTCCTTGTTTTATAACTTATGGAATTAATTAAGGTTACACTTTATTTATATATTTATTAATGAAGTGACTCTTCATCTTTTGTAACCATCCAAGACTTTTCATTTCATAACTTATGAATTAAAGGTTCATAAAAATGAAGATTCTTCATTTTCATGTAACTTATGTGTTTTAAGTGTGTGTTAAATAAAAGTGACCTTTGGATATCCATAACTTGAGGACAAATTATGGACTCCATTAAAACACATAAATGATCAAGAATTAATTCTAAACAATTCAGCAAATAATTCCTAAATTCATAAGAACATGAACATGATCTTCAAAATTTCAAGAATCATATGAACACATAAAATCATGGAATTTTGATTATAACTTTGAAATTAGTCCACCATCATCATTACCACATCAAAAACAGGTTTTATGAGTCCAAAACAGTTTAAGGTAATGATTCTAGACCAATTCCATCACCAAAACTCGAAAATCTGCACTCAGGCCTGCCAACTCGTCGAGTGCATGAACTGACTTGGCGAGTTGGTTGAATATACACATGGACTCGGCGAGTACGCTGTGCAGAATGCAGTTTTTCGACATTTTTCAGCAATTTGCATCAAGTATTCAAACAAGCAAGCCTAGGCTCTGATACCACTGTTGGGTTTTGAGCAATCTAACACTTCCTAAGTGCATGCAATCCTAATAAACCTTGGATCTATGTTTGTCTAAATACATGCAAAATAATAATTTTCAAAGGTTTATAACCTATCTAACATGGAATGGGGAACATTTCAACATAGAAGAGTTAGAAGAGATTACATACCTTTTTGATGAGTTTGGTTCTAAGGCGTTTGAGGGCCAAGCACCAATAGTGTGAATGACTCAAATGGAATCACAAAACACCACAAACTCTTGGAGAACTTTGAGAGAGAATACACACTTGTATTTTCGGCCACACACAAGCACACACACACTAGTTCACTAGTTACACTCAGGCACCATTTCATGCTCCATAAGCATGCTTATATAATGTGCATGGTTAGGGTGAAACCCTAATAACCCATGACCTTTCCTTTCCAAGGATCCATGGGTTAAAATCTTCATGGATCATCCATGGACTTCCATATAAGCTTAGCCCATTAACAAAAGAGTATTAGCCCACACTATATAAAATATAATAGCCCACAATTTAATTAGTCTTCCTTTTAATCTCTAAATTAATTCATAATTAATTTAAGACTAAAACTGATTAAATAACATGACTTCATATTAATATATTATAACTTATAATATATTAATAAACATATGTGTATAACTCTCATAAAATTATCCATAAATAGTTTGGATGAGATGCAACCCAAATGGACCATGCCGGGTCGGGTCAAGTATATACCAAATAAGTTATGGACTTAGACACCTTATCCAACAGTACCAACTCTCCCCCATTGGGGCTCAACCAATCCATGCCTATAATCACCTTGTTCCCCCCTCAACAGAATAGGAACCAGGTCTACCAGGTAATGCTTCTCGAACAGCCTCAAAACACAATCCCGATAGACCTCCGATGCTCGCACCGATCGGTCGTCCACAATATCGACCTCTATAGGGAAATCCTACATGCCCGAAGACTCCGAAAACTTCTTGCTAAGCGCAAGAGAGACAAAAGATCGGGTGGCACCCGAATCAAACAACACCTGAACTGGGATTCCGTTCACATGTAACGATCCTATACAAGGCACATCATATATCAAAATCACAACGACCTAATAATAAAGCATAAGGATAAGAAATCATGCCCGTCACCACATCAGGTGCAGTGCGTGCGTCCTCGGCTTTCAGCTGAAATGCTTGGCTCCGAACCACTTGAGCCTCCAACTTAGCCTTCCGGCCATCCATAACCCGTGCGGTCGCTGGAATCGGCGCCATCGCCGGCGCCGCTGCCGCTGATGCTGTCAATCTATGGCAATTGGCCTTTTTATTGCCCTTCTGATTGCAATGAAAGCAAATCAGGTCAAATATCTGAATCGCAGGAGTAGCGGCAGTACAATCCCTGCAAAAATGCACAATCTTTCCGCCCTTATAGCAGCCTAAACCCGACCCAGTGCAACAAGCTCCCTCATGTGACCGACCGCATTTTCCACAGCGGTCCCGACCAAACTGGCCTTTCGGCCCACCACCGAATCCCTTGGGCTTCATCCCTGAAGCCCCCGCTGTCTGCCCCTCCACTGCCTTTTTCTTCCGGATGTGCTCCAGATCAATCTCCCTTTCCTTAGCCCTGGATTTCATGGAATCCAGGGTAGGTCAAGCTAAAAAACTGACATGCTCCCAGATGTCAGCTCGTAGCATGTCGTGATAGCGGGTCCTCTTCATGTCCTGATGACACACATACTGGGGCACCAACAAATCCCTCTCCCGGAACTTGGCGGTGATCTCCGCCACAGTCTCTGTAGTCTGTCTCATATCCAAGAACTCCCTGGCCAGCTGCTGAAGCTTTACAGCTAGCACAAAATCTGCTCTGAACCGGGTCACGAAATCCGACCATGTTAAAGCGTCAACAGCCGAGGCTCCCAGAGAGTCGCCAACCAACTCCCACCAGTCCCTATCCCGGTCCCTCAAACACCCTGCTGCAAATTGTACCTTCGACTACTCGGCAACAATGGGGTCCTTCGCCTCGTGGAAATCTGGCGCACCACTCCCTCTGAAGTCCTTAAAGGACAGTGTGCGTGGTCCTAACCGGATAGCTGCCATGTCACTGTGGAATGCCCTGAGGCGATCCTCCGTCAGCTCAATGATCCCCTCCTCGATCGACCCGAAGATAACCGACGTCACATCAAGGATACCCCTCGTGATCTCGGACGCAATGAACTCGTGCAACCCATCATCCACATGCTCAGATCCTGCCCCCGAGCCCGATCCTGACACGAATCCTGAATCTCCTACTCCATGTCGCGTGACCACCATTCTGAAAAACAAACATACGTATGCCAGGGCCACATATACTTTCCAAGTTTCCCGGTTCCATTTAGGCCCTCTTTGGTTCAAGTACGGATCCTCGCCTTCCAGTAGTACGGGCCCATACTACCTTCCACATCTATATGCACTTTCCTCAAGAATTGCTTCGACTTCACCAAGTCCCTTTTACTGATACCCTTTCCACTGACCTCATCCTAGGCTTCCCTAGGGCACTCTCCGCCATTAGCTGCACTAGGAGTCCCCAGCACCTCCCCCTAACTAGTTTGTGGATACTGCTACATATCCGCTCCTTAGTTAGTTGAAGCTGGTCAGAACCCCATAGCACAAAGCAAGCAGCATTCGTGCATTGAGTAACCAAACCATGCATAACCTACACAGGCCATCCTACTGCTGACTAAACAGTCCTAGCATACAGCTCATACAACAGGCGCATAAGGCATCCTTCCTAGATCCTCAGCCCTAACTAGCATGCAATTTTCAGAATCGTATATCAAGCACACAAGGCATCCTCCTAGATCCTTAGCCCTAATTTAGCATGCAGTTTTCTGGATCAAAACCATATAACATAACATAACAAGTATGGGTATCTTGGCAAAAACTTACTAGAGCCCGGCCGGTCGCACGCATCACACACTTTGTCTTTCTTAAAATCTCTCAGTTTAGACTTTATGAAACCATTTTTCCTTGAAATATCTTTTAGTCCCTCGGTTTGAGTCCATACACCCCCGAGGGTGTGTCCGAATCCCTCAAACCAGGGCTCTGATACCAACTTGTAACGACCCAATTTTCAAGGCCAAAAATTTCATTTTCGGTTTCATGTATTTAACAAACTTTTTTTACCAAAACATTGTTAATAAAACATCCAGTAAAAAATCATAATGTTGTATTTCAAACCATAACATCATAAATATTGAAAATCAGAGTACAGTCCCAAAACTTCTTGCGGAACATGTGAATGTGTGTGATGCGCTGCTACGCCGCTGGCTCTTTCCCCTTTGACGAAGATGTACCCGAAACCAAAACCAAAACCTTAAGCACAAGGCTTAGTGAGTTCCCCCATCATACCACATACCATACAATATCATCGGTATCTATCAACCGGTAACATTCATCGGTATCTTTCAACCGGTAACCATCATCGGATAACCGTCATCGGCATCTTTCAACCGGTAATCAACATTGGTATCTTTTAACCGGTAACTGCGGACTAGTTCACCCCCTACTACTAACATGCAATCAATAGATATAAGCATACAGTCAGGCATATCCAGGTACTGACCTACCCTTGGGTCCTACAGACCACTGTTAGGGAAACTCATCCCTACTAAACACATAACATATAATCCATATAAATCACATAACCAGACCAAGATAATTACCACAAAGACCATTATCTTATAAATATCCGTTTTTTGTGAGCCGACATTGTGGCCTTAGACCCACACTTACTGGAAGGTAACTCACCTCAATGTCATGCAGTGTCTGAACTATCCGTGGCACACAATTCGACTCCCTACGACTCCTCGATCTCTACACGACAACCTTCAAGTCAACACACATTACATACAACCCTACACAAGGTCGGTCCAAGTTCAGTCAAAGTCAACACTGGTCAAAGTCAACATTCAGTTGACCTAACTCGCCGAGTTGGCCTACCAACTCTCCGAGTACCTGCTTCTCTAATCCTACACAAAACCCCGTCTCCACTCGTTGATTCTAGAAAAACTCGACGGGTTCTCCATCAATCATAACATCGGGACCATCTTCATCCGACTCGCCAAGTTCCTCCTTGAACTCGTTGAGTTCATCTCCAACTTAAGAACTTGTCCAGTCTATGACTCGCTGAGTTGTATGAACAACTCGTCGAGTCCATCTTCAAAGATTGGGAGATTGCTATGGACTCGCCGAGTCCCAAGGCTTCCAGGTCCCTTTTCATGTTTAAACCCACAAGGGACTTCCTTTCTATCATTTAAGCATTCATAGGAAGGGTTTGGTGCACAATGGTCACCGACTCTTCGAGTGCCAAGAACAACTCACCGAGTCCAAGCTTTACCAAATTCATACAGTTGATTTAAATGAGGTCTAACACACCAAGACCATAGATCTGGCCTCCTAATGTCCATTTTACACGTAAAGTTCCAAACTGGATGCACATGCATGGGGTTTTTAGCTCAAAAATCCATATAAAGTGACTTACAATGTGCATGGGGCTCTCATGGCCCTAAAGTTGGCACCTTTATGCCATGCGACCCCTCTTAAGGCCTAAATCTGAAGCTAAAGTTCATATAACACTCCTTAAATCCAAAAATGGCTTAAAAATCCCTAAATGCACCCAAAATCTACAATCTAAAGATGAACCACCAAAAGAAGGACCAAAGTAGGGGCATTTTACCTTGATTAAGCTGAAGATGGAATGAGATTTCTGGATCCACAAGCCCCTAGTCAAATACTCAAGCTCATCTTCCTCCTTCCAAGCTTCACAAGTCAACAAAAGCACCAAAATGGCCTTAGCACACACAGAAACGACTAGGGTTTCGATATGCAGCTCTACGATAGTGTTAGGGACAAGGGAGGCCAATTTAATGTGTTTATATAGGATGCAAACCCTCATATTAGGGTTTTTGTCCAGACAGCACGGACTCGCCAAGGCCGACTTCTGACTCTTCGAGTCAGTCACTTCACTCCCGAGTACAATTCGCTTCTACTCGACGAGTTAGGTTACCAACTCGCCGAGTCCAAGGCCAAAATGCAAAATGCTTAAATTAAATCGCGTACTAGGAACCAGGTGTTACAGCAGGACCATTTTGCATCTAAAATCCAACAACCCTATACGGCCCTTCAAACCAGATTCCCTGTACATCGAGCAGTTAAAAGATATTATAATAACACTTTATATTTTATAATATTTACCATATATATTTTTTATAGGTTCATAATAACGATATTGAACTTAAACATAAGATATACTTAAAGTAGGGTAAGCATGACTCACTTACAAGGGGATTTAGCTAGGAGACGGGCTTTGCGGGGGCAAAACTTCTGATCTGAAAGCTCTTCTTCTCAGAGCCTTATGGCACTCTGGGACTCGCCTCTATCACTGGAAGTACCAGGGAAAGGGAAGGAGATTTTGGGAGTATTGAGACAGAAAGAATGGTTTTGGTGTGAAGAAATGGAGTGCTCCTCGCACCTATTTATAGGCTAGGATCTTCAATTATGATGGGCGTAACTTTGTAGTATGCTACACGTATTTAGTATGCTAGGTGCCCGAAGAGCTACGTTGTGCCTACGAGGTCCAACTGTCGTGATCTGAAGCGAAGCCATGGATAGCAAGTGATGGTCCAGATTCAGCGACGTGTCACTCATCGCATCATCCTATACACAACTTCTAAATTTTGTAACTTTCGCATACAAGCTCTGTTTTTTATGTTCAGTATATCCACGTGTAGGTGGCGACGTAATCTACAAATTTCTATTAGACTCCGTTGGATAATTTTGACTTTATTTTTAAACTTATATTTTAACATGCTTATATATTTAAAGTCCATTAAAAATTCATAACTTTGTCATCCGATGTCCATTTCCGACTATCTATATGTCATTGAGATCCTATTAATGAGATATTCAATTCTTATTTAGGTTGTATCGGCTAAAAATCAATTGATCTAAAATTCGATTTACAGGTTGTGCATTGTTATGCTAAATCTTAGAAAATCATAACTTCCTCATACGACGTCCTTTCGACGTTCTTTTTAGCATGCTCTCGATTTAACGTATACTACGACTTTCATCTAGGTTGCTAAGGCTAAAAAGTATATATCAAAAAATCACTTTTTACAATCACGGCGTCGTACCGGTTTAGTCGCAAAACTTCGACAGGTCATAACTTCTTCATTATAAGTCAGATTTCAGGGTTCCATATATCCCAAAAATCCTTGTAATGACTAATTCAATTTTCTTCTGAGATATTGGGTCTATCAGTTATTTTATTTTTAATGCTTATTTTTATTATTATTTTATTGCATCGTTAATACCAAGTATAATGCACATAAAATCACATAATTCACATAATACTAAAAAAATTCATCTTCATTACTTCAAAATAGGATATAATTGTCGACCCTAACTATTACATCAAACTATTAATGCTTAGTCTAGAAACACGGGCGTTACACAGGGTGTACCTAGCGAGTCCGTGGGGCGTATTGATGCGAAGGGGAATACGCGAGGCATACTATGGTGTATGCTTAGTGTACTATGAAGGTTCGCTTAGGGGTGCGAGACCTTGTACATTGGGAGTATGAGGAGTGCGCAGGGCGTACGAGGTGTATGATAAAACCCTAATTTTTGATGTTGTACCCTATATAAGTGTAACATCCAGAAATCAAAGGTATGTCATGACCCCCCTTTAAATTAGAGTTGTTGCATTATTAGTCCCTTAGTACGTTGGGCGTACTTAGCAGTACGCTTAGCGTACTATCACCTTTTATGGTCGCGGGTGTTTGGAGGTACTCTGGGCGTACTAGGGTTTACGCGGGGCGTACGTGCTAGGGACCAGAAAACCCTAATTGCGGACTTGTGGCCTATATAAACGACTTTAAGCCCTTTTGGACTAAACCCTAGAGAACCTCCACTACCCTTGAATGTCATTTCACTTTTGAAAGCCTTGACGAATCATTTGTGAGCTCTTAAAGTGTGCTTTTGTGATCTTTAGTGTTCATTTCAAAGAGAAGAGTTGGTCAAGCAAGCTTGGATCAAGAGGGAGCTTCAAGATCTTGCATCATAATCATATTTCAGAGCTTTTAGAGGTAAAAAGCTTGCACCTTTCCTCTTTTCTCTTTAGATCTAGCTAGGGTTTTTGTAGTTGGTCCTTTTGATGGATTGTGGGCCTCATTTGTTGGCTAGATCGTCCCCATTCGATAATAAGGTCAGATCCAAGGTCCTTAAGCCATTTTAGAGCATAAAAATGTGAGCTTGGTGGAGGTCTTAACCTTGTGCATGAATTATAGACTTGGGAAAGGTCTTAATGATGAATTTGGAGGTTTAATGGACATGCAAAGGCATAAAGTTAGCAACTTTATGCCCTAGGAGGTGTTAATGGACTCAGATCTAGATTTTGGACGTAAAAGAATGACATCATAAGCACTTAATAAGGAAAGTTGTTAACTGAGACTTATGTCGGGCCTACTCCGAGTACGCTACGCATAACCTTTGAAAACCTAGTACGGTGCACGTACCTGAAGCGTATGCTAGGCGTACGTGGAGCAGTTTGGGCCGATCTTGTTTTGGGTTGTCGAACTTTTAGGCCTCTTTTGGGTTATTGAGTCTGATTAGATTCTGAGAGTAAAGGCCTTTTATCAGTTGGATCATGGACATATTTGTAACAGCCGGAATTTCAGGTATTTCTTTGAATTATTTTTGGGGCACATTTAGGAGGGGACTCGGCGAGTTGGTGCATGACTCGCCGAGTAGGGCCATGGTCTTGGTCGCAGATACGCGACTGGACTCGACGAGTCCAATAGGGACTCGGCGAGTCGACGCTGTTCGGCTGAACCCTAGCCGTTTCAATTCTGAATCGTATATAATGATCTTATGGCCGTCATGTCGCGTCTTTTGGTCGATTGAAGATACCTTGGGAGTTTGTGGGCATCTGGAGCAAGAGTGAGGGCTAGAGGAAGCTTGAAGAGATTGTTAGCAAGGAGAGGCAAGGTGGTGATCAAAGGAAGTCCAAGGAGTCGAGTACTGGAGGTTGGGGACACAGGGAACACGTTTCCAGGTAATCTTCGGATCATAATCTGTAGCTTTTACGTTGTATGCGAATTTAGGGTTTAGGAAACCCATTTAAGAAATTGTTAGATTATAGTGTTGTTACAAGTGTTTAAAAACCCCTGTAATAGTATATGTGAAAGTCCAGGAAGCCCCATATCTATATACTTCGAAATCATGCGAAATACAGGAGGCAGCGGATTGACTGCATGGCTAGGACTCGCTGAGTTGTTCTTCAGACTCGGCGAGTAGCTTGAAGATTCACTAGGACTCACCGAGTTGTTCTCCAGACTCGGCGAGTAGCTTGAAGATCTACTAGAACTCGTCGAGTCGTTCTTTAGACTCGGCGAGTGGAGTCGGGGTGTCTATACTCGCCGAGTTGCCCTTTGCACTCGACGAGTCCGGTCAAGATTGACCGTTGACCTGTATGTAACTTAGTAGGGTCAGTTGTCTTGTTTGATAAGATCATTAATAAAGGTATGTGGTATTATAGGGACCCTGCGGATTAGCGGATCGAGTGCGAGTAGCTCGAAGGTTTTATAGCTTGCATACTACGAGGTGAGTCTTCTCACTATACTTCACCCGGAAGGGTTTGACTGTGAGACCGGAAGGTCGTATGTGTTATATTTATGCTATGTCTAGAGAGGTAGATGCTTTATATGTGATGTATGCTTATATGTGATGTATGCTTATACGGGCCAGAAGGCGAGACTTTATGTGATAGAAAGAACGGTATGATGTATGACTTATGTGTTATGTGCGTTATGTTACATGTGTTATGTTTTATTCTATTATGGGCCGGAAGGCAAAATACTATGGGCCGGAAGGCAATTTATTACGGGCCGGAAGGCGATATGTTATGGGCCGGAAGGCGATTATGTTACGGGCCGGAAGGCAATGTTAGGTGGACCGAAAGGTCCGGGCCGGAAGGCGTATGTGGGTAAGTCGTATACTGGGGAACTCACTAAGCATTTATGCTTACTAGTTGTGTTTACGTTTTTCAGGTACTAGCGATGACCGTGGGAAGGCGACGGCGTGACACGTACACACTGCCATTGTTGAAGATCTTGGAGATTTATTATTTATACTTTTGCAATAAACTTGGAATAAACTCTTTTGTCGAATAATGATGTTTTGTTTTAAATGAAAAATTTATTTGAAAATTTGAGCTGTTACAATTGGTATCAGAGCCTTGGTTTGAGGGATTCGGGTGTACTTTTGGGTGCAACTGAACTCAGACCGGGGATTTGAGGAAAAACATTTTTAAATAATAAGGACAACATTTTATAAAGGGTAATGCGGTAAAACAAAGATGGAGCAGTGTGTACGAGCAGCCAGCGCCCGAACGGTAAAGATCCCCAGAATACCTTACAATGTTATATTATGCACTGGATTATGAATTGTTATGCATGCTAGAAGACTAGGTATACATGATAGGACTAGAATGGCCTGTTTTGTGATGCCTTATCTAGGGAGATCGCTTATATGGGATGTTTGGCAGCATACAAGTAGATAGTGCATACTAGAGGTAGAGTACTCATTATTCGGGATTTGGGGAGGAAGACTTGGGACGAATACTGATACGGTGTGGTCGGTAGTATTGGGCCCGTACTACCGAAGACACCGGATTAGTGGAAGACCCAAGTAAGAATCCCTGGAAATCGGAGACTGAGTAGGGCGCGTATCGAGTACCATTGTACTTGATGGAGTCTCTGATGATTTTATGTTGTATTTCAGAGACATCATGGTCATCACACGCAATGGGGCGAGTTCGAGCGGGGCGAGTGACGAGGAGATTCGTCAGATTATTCGGGAAGAGGTAGCTGCGGCGGTCCGGGCTGAGATCCCGGAGATGTTTGGGTCTATTAAGACCACGCTGATGGAGGAGTTTGAGGAGCGGTACGCCGCACTTACTGAAGCTGCAGTTGCAGCCGCTACCGCAGCTGTGGCTGCTGCTAGGCCGCAAGGGGGTGATTCATTACTATTCAGGGAATTCAGCAACACGAAACCCCCTGAATTTGATGGGACGCAGGATCCGATTGCAGCTATGAGGTGGATCGCCGACATCGAGGGGTGCTTCTATACTTGCTCATGCCCGGAGCACTTGAGGGTACGGTTCGCCTTGAACCAGCTCCGTCTGGGAGCGAAGGATTGGTGGAAGTTCGTGACGGCGAACTTCACTCAGGCAGAGATTACGGTGGTGACATGGGAGAGGTTTACGGAGATGTTCAGGCACGAGTACGTTCCCCCGGTGGAGAGGGAGCGATTGATTCAGGAGTTCTTGACCCTTAAGCAGGGTACTGATTCCGTGGCAGTGATCACACGGAAGTTTCATGAGAGGGCGATGTTCTGCCCCGAGCTGGTATCTACGGAACAGTCGCGGATGAGCCGGTATTAGGGTGTTTTGAAGAGGGAGATCCGGGAGTTTGTGTCAAACTCCACCTATCGTACTTTCACTGAGCTTCAGGCGAACTCCAGGAAGCGCGAGATCGAGTTGGAGACTCAAGCGAGGGAGGAGGCTGAGTCTCGACGGGTGGATCGACGGCCGGCTCAGTCTCAGCCGGCAGCCAAGCGGACTAAGTTCGCTGATTCGAGGATGGGAGGTCCGAAGGGTCGCACTTGCGCGAAGTGCGGCAAGAGTCACGAGGGGGTGTGTCGAGCTGGTGGTTGCTACAAGTGTGGCAAGGAGGGACATATTGCCAGGGATTGCCCTAAGGGGTTTATGGTTTGCTTTCACTGCAACCAGACAGGCCATCGGAAGGCCGAGTGTCCGCAACTTCGTCAGGGAGCTACACCTACTACCCGGACTACTGAGACCCGACCGACGAAGGTCGAGGCCCCGAGGGCTCGCGGGAGAGCCTTTCAGCTGACTGCGGAGGAAGTCCGCGCTGCGCCCGATGTTGTGGCAGGTATGTTATCATTCACGTATTTACTTAAAGGTCGAAATGCTATGCTTATGTTAATGTATGTGTAGGTACTTTCCTTGTGAACTCTATGCCTGCTCTAGTGTTATTTGATTCGGGTGCGAGTAGATCGTTTGTATCGTTAGCTTTTAGTCAGCACATCGACATTAGTCGTGAGCCGTTAAGGCGGCCTTTGAGCGTTTCTATTGCGGCTGAGAGGGTGATTTGTGCTACGGAGGTTCTTCGGGGATGTGTGCTAGAGATCTTCGGGGTCGCGTTTCCGATTGACCTCATTCCTATTGTGATGGGGGATGTCTGTGTCATTGTAGGCATGGACTGGTTGAGCCGATTCAACGCTGTCGTCGACTGCGAGCGTCAGCTGGTGACTATACGAGACCCTAGTGGGGGAGTTCTTACGGTATACGGCGAGGGTATCCGTTCGGGATCAGCTTTTTGTTCGGCCGCTAGGGCGAGGCAATGCCTGCAGCGGGGATGTAATGGTTTTGTGGCGTATATGATGGATACGCGGGAGAGTTCCGAGAGACCGAAGACACTGAAGGAGGTTCCAGTGGTGCGCGAGTTCCCAGATGTTTTTCCCGAGGATTTGCCGGGAGTACCTCCTGCGAGGCAAGTAGAGTTTGGTATCGATCTAGTTCCAGGGGCTACGCCTATTGCGAAGGTGCCTTATCGTCTTGCACCTCCAGAGATGCAAGAACTGTACTCGCAACTTCAAGAGTTGTTGGGGAAGGGATTTATTCGGCCGAGTAGCTCGCCGTGGGGAGCACCGATTCTGTTCGTCAAGAAGAAGGATGGTTCACACCGGATGTGTATCGATTACCGGGAGCTGAACAAGGTGACGGTCAAGAACCGCTATCCGTTACCGAGGATCGATGATCTATTCGATCAGTTGCAAGGGGCATCTTGGTTTTCCAAGATCGATCTGAGATTAGGGTACCATCAGGTAAGAGTGCGGGATGAGGACGTCCAGAAGACAGCCTTTAGGACGCGGTATGGGCATTACGAGTTCGTGGTGATGCCTTTTGGGCTCACCAATGCCCCAGCAGTGTTCATGGATCTCATGAACAGGGTATGCAGGCCGATGCTGGATCGGTCTGTGATTGTATTCATCGACGACATTCTGGTGTATTCGCGGTCTAGGGAGCAGCATGAGGGACATTTAAGGGAGGTCCTCGAGGTACTGAGGTCGGAGAAGCTATATGCAAAATTCTCCAAATGTGACTTCTGGTTACGGGAGGTTCAATTTCTGGGGCACGTTGTAAATCAGGCAGAGATATTGGTCGATCCGGCCAAGGTGGAAGCGGTGATGAGTTGGGAGGCACCGAAGTCACCTTCGGAGATCAGGAGTTTCCTTGGGTTGGCAGGGTACTATCGGAGGTTCATTAGGGACTTCTCCAAGATCGCGGTGCCACTCACCAGATTAACCTGGAAGGGTGTTACATTTTCATGGGGACCCGAGCAGCAGACTTCCTTCGAGACACTTCGTCAGAGACTGTGCGAAGCCCCAGTATTAGCTCTTCCGGAAGGGATGGAGGACTTTGTCGTATATTGCGACGCATCGATTTCGGGACTGGGTGCAGTGTTGATGCAGAGGGGCCATGTGATAGCTTATGCATCGAGGCAGCTGAAGCCTCACGAGGCGAGGTATCCCACGCATGACTTAGAGTTGGGGGCAGTAGTGTTCGCCCTCAAAATTTGGCGTCACTACCTGTACGGGGTTCGTTGTACCATATACACGGACCATAAGAGTTTGAAGTATTTAATGGATCAACCAAACCTAAACATGCGTCAGAGGAGATGGTTAGACGTGGTTAAGGATTATGACTGTGAGATCCTATACCACCCAGGCAAGGCTAATGTAGTAGCCGATGCATTGAGTCGTAGGACGGAGAGCACTCCATTGCGGGACGTATGTTTGAGATTGACGGTGATGACTCCGATATTAGATGCTATTCGTGGGGCACAGGCCGAGGTCGTGAAATCTGGGATGCAGAAACAGGAGCGGG
This sequence comes from Lactuca saligna, assembly GCF_052625555.1. Lineage (NCBI taxonomy): Eukaryota > Viridiplantae > Streptophyta > Magnoliopsida > Asterales > Asteraceae > Lactuca > Lactuca saligna. The sequence continues at coordinate 15,257,548 of NC_136421.1, read as the reverse complement.
TCGTTGGGTTGATTTCAGAGTTCGTTATGGATGGACGGAGACTTATGATGTTTCAGGGTCGAATCTGGGTACCATTCGTGGGCGGTACGCGTGTTACTTTGATGGAGGAGGCACACAGATCGAAATTCTCAATCCATCCCGGTGCTACAAAAATGTATTTGGATTTGAGAAAGGAGTACTGGTGGCCTTGCATGAAGAGAGACGTCGCCTGGTTCGTTGAGAGGTGTTTGACCTGCCGTAGGGTTAAGGCCGAGCATCAGAGACCGCACGGTAAGTTGCAACCTTTGGAGATTCCTGAGTGGAAGTGGGAGCAGATCACGATGGATTTCATCACTAAATTGCCGAAAACTGCCAGGGGAGTCGATGTGATTTGGGTGATTGTGGATAGGCTAACAAAGAGTGCACACTTCCTTGCCATTAGCGAAAGTACATCAGCAGAGAAATTGGCAGAGTTATACGTGAGGGAGATAGTGTCTCGGCATGGGGTACCGATTTCGATTGTTTCGGACCGTGATGTACGTTTCACTTCCAGGTTCTGAAAGAAATTCCATGAGGAGTTGGGAACTAAACTGCATTTTAGTACCGCATACCATCCCCAGACCGACGGTCAGAGCGAGCGGACGATTCAGACATTGGAAGACATGCTTAGAGCGTGTGTGTTAGACTTCAGGGGTAGCTGGGATGCGCATCTGCCGTTGGCTGAGTTTTTGTATGGTAGGAGGTGTCGGACTCCCATTTGCTGGGGAGAAGTGGGACAGAGAGTGATGGGCAGTACAGAGATCGTACTTCAAACGACCGAACAGATTCAACAAGTGAGGCAGAGGTTATTGACAGCCCAGAGCCGACAGAAGAGTTATGCGGACAGACGCCGGTCCGAGCTCGAATTCCAGGTCGGCGAGTTCGTTCTCCTAAAGGTTTCTCCTTGGAAAGGGGTGATCCGGTTCAGGAAGAGGGGCAAATTGGGGCCCCGGTTCATAGGCCCATTCCAGATAATTGCAAGGGTAGGTCGGGTAGCTTATCGGTTGGAGTTGCCAGCGGAGCTGAGTCAGATTCACAATACCTTTCACGTATCACAGTTGAGGAAGTGTATAGCCGATGAAGCAGCAGTGGTTCCGTTAGAAGATATTCAGGTGGATGCGAGCCTGAATTACGCCGAGAGACCAGTAGCTATCAGGGATCGGAAGATCAAGGTTCTACGGAACAAGGAGATACCTCTGGTGTTGGTTCAGTGGCAACATCGGAAGGGATCGGAGATGACGTGGGAGCCGGAAAGAGAAATGCGGGAGCAACATCCGGAGTTATTCGCAGAATGAGACTTCGAGGGCGAAGTCTAGTTCTAGTGGGGGAGAGTTGTAACAGCCGGAATTTCAGGTATTTCTTTGAATTATTTTTGGGGCACATTTAGGAGGGGACTCGGCGAGTTGGTGCATGACTCGCCGAGTAGGGCCATGGTCTTGGTCGCAGATACGCGACTGGACTCGACGAGTCCAATAGGGACTCGGCGAGTCGACGCTGTTCGGCTAAACCCTAGCCGTTTCGATTCTGAATCGTATATAATGATCTTATGGCCGTCTTGTCGCGTCTTTTGGTCGATTGAAGATACCTTGGGAGTTTGTGGGCATCTGGAGCAAGAGTGAGGGCTAGAGGAAGCTTGAAGAGATTGTTAGACAAGGAGAGGCAAGGTGGTGATCAAAGGAAGTCCAAGGAGTCGAGTACTGGAGGTTGGGGACACAGGGAACACGTTTCCAGGTAATCTTCGGATCATAATCTGTAGCTTTTACGTTGTATGCGAATTTAGGGTTTAGGAAACCCATTTAAGAAATTGTTAGATTATAGTGTTGTTACAAGTGTTTAAAAACCCCTGTAATAGTATATGTGAAAGTCCAGGAAGCCCCATATCTATATACTTCGAAATCATGCGAAATACAGGAGGCAGCGGATTGACTGCATGGCTAGGACTCGCCGAGTTGTTCTTCAGACTCGGCGAGTAGCTTGAAGATTCACTAGGACTCGCCGAGTTGTTCTCCAGACTCGGCGAGTAGCTTGAAGATCTACTAGAACTCGTCGAGTCGTTCTTTAGACTCGGCGAGTGGAGTCGGGGTGTCTATACTCGCCGAGTTGCCCTTTGCACTCGACGAGTCCGGTCAAGATTGACCGTTGACCTGTATGTAACTTAGTAGGGTCAGTTGTCTTGTTTGATAAGATCATTAATAAAGGTATGTGGTATTATAGGGACCCTGCGGATTAGCGGATCGAGTGCGAGTAGCTCGAAGGGTTTATAGCTTGCATACTACGAGGTGAGTCTTCTCACTATATTTCACCCGGAAGGGTTTGACTGTGAGACCGGAAGGTCGTATGTGTGATATTTATGCTATGTCTAGAGAGGTAGATGCTTTATATGTGATGTATGCTTATACGGGCCGGAAGGCGAGACTTTATGTGATAGAAAGAACGGTATGATGTATGACTTATGTGTTATGTGCGTTATGTTACATGTGTTATGTTTTATTCTATTATGGGCCGGAAGGCAAAATACTATGGGCCGGAAGGCAATTTATTACGGGCCGGAAGGCGATATGTTATGGGCCGGAAGGCGATTATGTTACGGGCCGGAAGGCAATGTTAGGTGGACCGAAAGGTCCGGGCCGGAAGGCGTATGTGGGTAAGTCGTATACTGGGGAACTCACTAAGCATTTATGCTTACTAGTTGTGTTTACGTTTTTCAGGTACTAGTGATGACCGTGGGAAGGCGCCGGCGTGACACGTACACACTGCCATTGTTGAAGATCTTGGAGATTTATTATTTATACTTTTGCAATAAATTTGGAATAAACTCTTTTGTCGAATAATGATGTTTTGTTTTAAATGAAAAATTTATTTGAAAATTTGAGCTGTTACAATATTGGGTGGGCCTTTTGGGCCAAGGGGGCCTATTAAGGATATTGGACTTAGATCTTGGGCCCATTTGTAATGCAAGGGTGATTGGGCCTTTGGTGGTAGGGTTTATAGGTTGGGCCCTCCCTTGGGATAATTTATGGACCAATTATTGATGATATTATTATTGTTATTATCCGGTTCGGGAGGTTGCGGGTCATTAAGAGTGCAATATTTGTATTCTTCGGGCGAAGGTGAGTCTCCTCACCATACCCATGGGTCTACGATAGCAAGGCTGGCCCATTATGTGTTTATGATATATGTGAAATCACTTTGTGATTGATATGTAATGTGATCATATGTTTTGCATGAAGACCTCGGGGGAGCCCATGGCATTGGATGTAAGACCATGTGGGGTAGCCATGGCAGTCCTAGGTAAAGACCATGTGGGGTAGCCCATGGCATTGGATGTAAGACCATGTGGGGTAGCCCATGGTAGTCCTAGGTAAAGTCCATGTGGTGTAGCCCATCGCATTCTTGTTGGTTCTATGGATGCATGGCCTATGTGATATGTTACTTGGATATGTGTATGTTTGGTTTGTTGTATTCTCTAGGGAACTCACTAAGCATTTCGCTTATAGGTTGTTGAATTGTTTCAGGTACATCGGAGCCAGCAAGGGCAAGGCGTGATGGTGCGGCGTGCACTCTATCTATCTCTTTTTTCATTAATATGTTTATGGACACACTCTGATAATCTATATAATGTAATGGATGGTGTTTTAAACTAAATATGAGAGTCATGGTTTTATGTCAATGTGTTATTTAAATTAAATGAAACTTTTTTGTGGTAAAATTTTGGGCTGTTACAATAAGCACATTAAGTCTTTAGGGTTGGCCTCCTTACCAGCCTCCAAGTCCCCAAAAGCCTAGTAATTGTCGTTTAACCTACATGGTGCTGTGTTTTAGCCCATGATGTGCATCTTTGTGTGTTTTGGCTCTTAATCAAGAAGAAGGATTTTGGTGCAAGGTTGTGAATCAAGGAAGAGCTTGTGGATTTTGAACTTGTTCATTGTTGGCTAGATCTTTTTTTTTTTTATGATTTTTGGTTCCTTTTGGCCCCAAGAATGAGATCCACTCCAGAAGCTATGAGTTTCCACTCTTGGTGTTTCTGAGGGTTTTTTGATTCATAAAGTTGTCTCCTTTATGTTTTAGAATCCCTCATGTATGAGATTGGTCCAAATGGTGAAAGTATAATGCTATATCTTGAAGTTGGGTTCTTTTGGGGCATGCAAAGTCACCAAGTCAGTGACTTAATGGTTCTAGACAATTGTTTGGACTCAAATTTGTGGTTTGGACATCTGGACTTAAGCATGAAGAGCTTAATATAGTTTTTGTCTTAATGGATGAGTATGTTGGGCATTCAAGTCTGTACACGCAACGTACAAGCCAAGCAGTGTGTACGTTTAGTGTACAGCTGAGTAAGCAGTACTCAGTGATGTAAGTTTTTTCTTATTGGGCCTTTGGTTTGGGCTTTCTTTTGGGCTTGGATATTTGGGTTCTTAATAGGCCATCTGAATGCAAGAGTTTTGGACTAGGAAAATGGTTGGGATTAGGATAAGGCCCATGTAAAGGGGTATGGGCCCAATTTGGAAAATTAGGCCATATTTGGACCTTGGTTGATTAATGGGCTTTTGGGCCTTTCATATTGGGAGTTGGTACCTTAGTAATTGACTAAACTAGGTTAGGGGTAAAATATTCTTTTTTACCCCGAGTATGGATCTATGGTTATGGATTGGAACCCAATTGTTAATTAGGTGTTGTGTTGATATTGATAGTTCATGGATCTGTCAGCCACCAGCCAGGGATTTTCTGTGTGATTCGATAGTGTGATGTGAGTCTCCTCACTCAGTTTACCGGGTCGAAGGCACCACTATCGGTCCATGGTTTTATATGTTAGGATGCTAGATGTGTGTTTGACTCTTGCATGTGTTATACGATTGTATGCTTACCAGGCAAGGCCCGATGCCAGGCGAGGCATGATGATTATATCGTATGCTAGTTATCAATATATGTTTTTTTATGCCTACCAGGCATGGCTCGTTGACCGTATTATGCTATAGTCTTTGTTATTATTGCATGGGCTAGTAAGTTTATATGTTTATATGATTGTATGGTTATATGATTATGTCTGTACCGGGTAGGACCCAATGTAAGGTTGTTAAGTATATTTGGGTTGCGTCTTGGGCTTTGTATTTTGTATCCGGATTGGGCTTGTCCATTCGTGTCTATCTAGATTACTTTCTTAGTTATCTAGATTAGTTGTTAGGGTTATAGTATATATATATATATATATATATATATATATATATATATATATATATATATATATATATATATATGTGCATGCATGTATGCGTATATTAACAATTATTCTTTACGTTGATTCTTGTAACCCTAAATGCCTCTACAGATTGAAGTTCTTTATCGAGCTCTTCTGAGGTGTTATTACATTAATCATTCGACATATTCAGCGCAATACTTGTGTTCTTTATTACGTTCTTATTTAATATCTTGCTTAGAATCATACGATCCTAAAAGAACTTTGTTCTAACAATTGGTATCAGAGCAGGAGACTGTGTGATCAATACACATTCCTTCTGTATTCGTAATACTTTAGGGTTTCCGCTTTTATCTTTTAAATAGAAGTCATCGTCTTCATAACGATGACAACTCTATTTTTGATAAAACCCTAATCTCAAGTTTACAGGTTTGATTCTAGCAGCTCACCATGTCTCATGAAGATTCGTATATAAACCCCCACTACTAGAAAAAAGGCCTTTTACGACGCTCATTGCGTGTCGTAAAACGCTCAGACGACGCGCAAATGCGTGTCAAGGATGGCCCTGTCATAAAGAGAGACGACACGCATTTACGACACGCATTTATGACGCGCATTTACAACACGCGGTTATGACACGCAATGCGTATCAAGGAAGGCCCTGTCATAAAGGAAGACGACACGTATTTGCGTGTCGTAACCTTACGACGCGCGTATTTATGACATGCAATGCGTATCAAGGAAGCCCCTCTCAAGAAAGGCCATGTCATAAATGAAGATGACACACATTTTTGCGTATCATAATTTTAAATGTTCTAAAAAAATATTTATATATTTATTAATTTTTAAATTAAATTTGCATTTAATGTCTCATAATAGAAATAAAATATCATATACAAAAAATACAATCCATTGGATAAAATTTAATGTCATACAATTCTATTTTTTACAATATCTAAATTTGCATCTAATCTACTCTCTACATCAAATTCCAACTAAGTAAAGTTGCATCTTGCCTTTCATAATTCTTTAAGACTAATGCTCCAAACAGCTGTTATGTGGATAAGAAGTTGTACATTGGCCCATCTCACTTAAGAATGACTTAGCCAAATTCAACTCCCAGTCTTTACTGCATCTTGCTGATAATGCTGCAAGATTTGAATCAAGTGGCTTCATATTCCTTTCTTCCACCAACTTTACCTGATGCACAAAATACACAGAAACAAAAAAACATTGTAGAGGAAGGGGTAATTCTGGAAAATGTAAGGGGTATCCTCTGCAAAACAAAACAAAAAATATCCTTTGCAAGATTTGCTCTTTAGTATCCTCTGCAAAACAAAATAAAAAATATATATCAAAAAATTAAATTTTTTTATAGTTTTATATTATAATTATGCCTAGAGTATTGCATACATGAAGAACCATTTGTTAGCTCTACAACACTTTTTGAATCTGAACCAAGTTTTCATCACTAACACTAACACCTTTTGTAGCCCCTCGGACTACGCATAAAAGTTAGAAAAACTAAATATTCCAAAAATACCCCCATGACTCTTTTTGTCCCAGAATCTGAATTAAACCACAAGTGATGCTTCGATTTCTCTGTTTCTTGCAACTTCAACATGAAGTGTTCTGAAGATCAACATTTGCTTGATTTGATGATTCAACATTAGTTGCCCTTGGTCCTATTCCTGTTAAAAAGATACATATGAGAATAAATATATTGTTGAATCTCAAATGTGATTTCTTGGATGTCTATTGATAACTTTGCCAATGCTTCAGAGTCGTATGTTAAGAGTGTTATTGTATGTTGTTAGTATTCAAAATTTCTCCACTATTACCATTGAAGAGGTAAGTTGTTGATGAGCCAAATGGGCTTCCTCCTGAGCAACCAAAAGCTCTTTGTATAGCTACTACAAGATACCAATGAATTGATTAAAAAAAGAATAGCAATATATATAATTAAAAAGGAAATCATCATAAAGTCATGAAGTCAAACCTTTTCCTACTTATTAATGACATCCTTATCTTTTTCTGTTTCCAAATCTACAACAGAATCCAAATTCTAAAACTTGAAGCCTTCTCCTTCGCCATCTCCGACACTGAGATCTACATTACAAAATGAACAAGTGGTTCGCAAGACATTGAGATTAAACCTTTTGTAACAGGCATTGCTATGATTGAGTTTTTTTTATTTAATACAAAGTTGTAATAGAAAAAGAAATGAAAGTACAATGATGTAATAGGGAAGGAAATGAAAGTAGGATGCTATAACGGGACAAAAACTACTAGTGAGAGAAAGGGAGAGAAGGAACACCTGGCAAAGGAGGATTTTCATGCTTAAACAATTTGTAAAGTTTTTGTTACATTTGCTTGACATGTTCTCTTCCCATGTGGATTATGGTACTCATTCAAATACACATTCTGTTTATCTTCAAATAAAAAAAAAGTCAAAAGGTCAACAGATAATCAGAAAAAGTCAAAATGAAAAAAAAAAACTTGTTTTTATTGACTTTTCAATCTCAACCGGTTTCTTATCCCAAGTATCTCCTAAAAATTCATTCACAGAAACCGCATTTTGAGCTACATCACAAGGGCATATTCGTAAATTCAACACCCACACAAAAAAAATAAAGATTTTCATATTTTAATAGTTTAAATGTTTTCTTAAGTCATAATATTCATAGGATATGTAAAATTACCTACCTGCCCTGCTTCATTGTCAATTTGAAACTTTCTAGCAGCCACACCAGATGTTGTGAAATATTTATGACTTCTTCTAAGCTGTTGGCCTGAAAAAAAAAGGTGAAATTACAAAATTAGGTCTCAAGAGAATGAAGTATGAACATGATCAGTTAAATAAGTATTATATATAGAAAGTATTAACAGAATTGCATGCAAATAAGAATTGGACCAAAGATTTCTTCCTGCATTTAGATAAAAGTTTAAATCTTGTAACATACTTTATGCAAAAGATGTAAATGCCCTTCCTCATCCTCATAACTGAAAATAGCACTAGAAAGCTTATACCTTGTAACACTCCATATCTTCAGTAACACCAGACAAGATTGTGGGCCCAATATATGTTTACTTAAGTCTGCTGAATGGGATTAAATGACCATTTTGTCCTTATATCATAAAGAATTATATGAAGTTGAAAAAAAAATACAATATCTCTTCCATCAAGCAGTAGTTTAGCTCCACTTTCAACTCCACTTTGGATCAATCTGCACACTCGTTCTTTTGCCTAAAAAATATAAAAACAAATTCAAAAAAAAAATTAACAAGAATTATGTTTATTACTTTATGTATACATAACATGATAATATTTAAGATTTAAGATTTAAGATTAAATTTTATTTGTCGGGTCCAAGTCTTTCAGAAACCGAGACACCTCATCAATCTCAACCGTTTTTTCAATCTAAAAAAAGTACAATAAAATATATATTATAATAAAATATATGTTACAAAATAGAAATACGGAATACCTTCAATAATGCTTGTCTGGCTGCTTTCCTCTCCAGGTCTCTTTTCTATTATTCTTCTGCAGCAGCTTCCGCCTTCACTCGCCTCCAAGCATCTTCAGCTGCCTTGGCTTCTGCTTGTAGTCGTGCTTTTTCAAAAACCACAACATTTATGTTTTTATATTACTAAAGAAAGAAAAACTTAAAATATTTATAGTATTGGCAAACCTTTCCTTTTTTGGTTTTCAAGTTGTTGGGGGTCCTCTTTTATATTACTAAACAAAAGGAATGATATGGAATTGTGTTCGCAAAATGTTTTTTCAAAAGTGCAGCCTTGTACAGCTTATTAGGTGACACCTGTCTCTCGTTTTACTTTTCCTTTTCGTTTCTATCCCCTTCCCCTAAATTTCCAAAACTCATAAATCAATCATATTGCTAAACAGTCAACAAAGAACATTTCATTTTTCATTTATCGCCTCCAAAATCCAAATCCAATACAATGCTTCTTACCATCATCCTCCTTCTCCTTCTGGCTGCTATCTGATTCCATATCATTCCTTTTGTTTGGCTTCTGCATTGGATTTCCTTCACCATCTGAGACCGACTCTAAAAAAATCACCACCAAAACTCTTTCTCATCTATTTAAATATTATTCTTCATTTCATAAAAAAGGACTCACTGTTTTCTGCTGAATGCTTTATGCTGTCTTGTGATCCGAATTTGTTCCACCAGCATTTGTATCCTCATCCTGCTGCTGCATATATATATATATATATATATATATATATATATATATATATATATATATATATATATATATATATATATATATATATATATATAGACCAGCCATAAAGATTCCACCCAAGACAAAAAGAAAAGCATATCTTGCAATTTCCAGATAATTCATATCATATACTACAAAGATGAAAGTAGGTGACCTGAATAATTTCAAGTATAAGCTTCTGAAAAGTATATAAAATAAGAGTAATTTGTAACAAAGATCAAAGACCTACCAGAAATATTCATTGAAATCATCATAATTCCGCCATGCTGAATGGGCAGTTTTCCCATTATTGTTTCGTTCTGCTTCCTGTGAAAAAGAAAGATTTGTTTAAATATGCGAGTGGCAATTTAATTAATAACAAACTCATTAATTTTATTAACAAAATAGGGGAAAAGATTTATTGACCTTAGAGAGTGTGTTGTAAATTGGTTGAATGACATGTGCCAAAAAGGAAACTGAATTATCTTCACAAATAAAACTTTGTGCAGGGCTAGCTTGTCCATGATCCAAATGGCATTGAATTCCCTGGCCATTTAGGTAATACAAGTATTTATCAGTTTAAACAATCATGTTAAATAATTGATCAACTAATAGAGATAAGAGTAAGACACTTACATGGTGGAATCTATAGCAAATGCATTCTGGAAGAAAACGGACATTTGCAGCTTCACCCCAGATTAAATAGTATAATGAAACCAAGAAAAGCTTCTTGTCCTTGTTAATGGTTTGTATACTATTGAAAACAACTTTCACAATTAGCATAACATGACAAACGATGATTTTTATTTATAAAAAGTGATAACAGGGGATGGAAGTCACCTGTTCCAAACAAGACGTATACGCAAATATTTTCACCATTTGAAGTAATTATCAAGAAACTTTAGGAACACTTCCATAATAGCTTTCTCATTTAGTTTCTAAGAAAATTATGAATGACATGTCAGCAACTTTCCATTAATAATAGTGTATAAACTGTAGATACAAAAAATAGACTTACTAGATCAGCTTCAGATAGTATGCCAAGTCATGATTGTGCATTTGCTAAAGAGAGAACAATATTCTCACGTTGATTCCTGATATTGTCTTTCTGCATATATAATATCACCATCAGTAAACAAAAGCTGAATTGAACTGAAGGAAGAAGGTGAAGCACAAGAAGCTTTTTTGTTGATTTTCAAATGAATGGTGGAGAATATATATCACAGATTAAACTAGTGTAAACCATTACACAACTGGAAACACAAATTTGTCAAGCTGACAATCATAATATCTTTTTTTCTTTTATTGGGTGGTCATATTGCCTGGATGCTATAAAGGGAGAAGTGAAAGATGCTAAGAGGTGCTTATATGCATTACTTGCTCACCAACTATGTGTATCTATCACATTGAAACTCTTGACACTAAAGTCAATCTAATAATCAGCTATGAATATTGGAGATGCCTTTAAAGTTTATAAAGAGATTCTTCATCTAAAGAGCAAAGTAAAACATTTTGATGACAAATCAACAAGAATAATGATTTCTCAGTGGCAACTGTAGAATACTTTAAGATTCAGTTAACCAACTTTTAGATGGTACAAGGATATTGTTAACTCATAGGCAAGATGGGAGAAGAAATACCTCTTCTGTAATATATCTACCAACTCCATCATGTGCAACATCTTTGCTAAGGATTTCCATTACCTCAACAAGATCTCTTAATGTGGTAAATACCTTTTTAGTTTCTTGAGATCTCAATCCCAAACTGAAATTCATATAAACAGTTCTAATGAGGCTTTAATTTTCACAAGTGACATTATTGTATTTTTCGTAACTCAAAAAGTGGTATTTTTAGGGCCAAAAGATAAGAGTGTACTTACCCTCCCATATCAGAACTGAAAGTTCCAGATTCAAGCATTCTTTGTTCCTCTATCTGGATTTCATCAACTCTATGTACTCGTTTGTAACGCTGATAGAAATCCCACGGGTTTTGAGCATCACGATTACGATCTATTCGCCCTCCATCTTTTTTGGCTAGTTTAAACTACTAGAAAAACAGAGAAATGAATAAGAGAGAGAGAGAGAGAAGCGTATGAATTAGGATATAAAAATCCAGTTTCAAACTCCCAAAAACGGAGAATTTTAGTGACGATGATCCATCGGAAGTGGGTTAAAGATACGGAAATCAAACCTTGAATCGAGGGTGTAAAAGAAGGTCTCTATTTGTTGCTTTCACTCTGCCTCCATCGTTGTCTTTGATTCGTGCTTTGAAGTCCCGTCAATCTTCTCCACGCACAAATCAGACCCTAAATCGATTAGCTCCATTTATGTTATTTGTATTTATACCACAGTTGCATTTTATTTTACTGAGAAAACCCACCATCACTGAAGGAACCGAAGGAGGTGACACCAACTGATCGAAAGTGGCGGTTACCTTGGTGGACTTAAGGAAGCCGATGAATAGTACCATAGAGAGGCTGGAGCAGTAGAACCATCCAGAAAGAAAGAGAAACAAAGATATAGTATCAGAGAAGGGAGATAAGGCGGTGGAGAAGAGCCGAGAAGCAGCGATCTGAGACAAATGCAAGGATGAAAATCACGATTATATGTAAGTGGGGAATAAAAGCCCTAGTTACTGGTCGCGTGATCTTCAGGAATGAACGCGAGCAGAGATGGTCTAGTGATTAGGGTTTCCAGAGAGAAAGGGAAGAGAATGAAGGCAGGTCTTGAAGTCGGGCGCATGTTTTGAGTAAAAATATAAAGCGGCATTAAAAGAGAGGACGCCCATTTTACATAAAGTGCCCTCCGTGTTTTTAATTTTTTTTTACATGAGACACTAATTTCAGGGCACGTAATAATGCGCGACGTAACTCATTCAATTTTTTGAAGAGATGACACTTTTTTAATGTCAATCTCTTTTACGTAACATAAATCTCCGAGTGTCGTGGTTTGCGCATCGTAAAAGGGTCTTTTTCTTGTAGTGCCCATTAACATCTCAAACAACATCGGATTAACAACCAGAGTACCCATACTCTATACTCAAGACTATGAAGTATGGGCTCATCACTTTGAAGACTACGTGGTTGGATCGGAAGACAATGGCTATCTCATCTGGGAAGCTATCACTCTTGGACCGTTTGTACATTCGGAGACAAACACAATTGTTAAGACACAAAAAGATTACAACAAGTTGGTGACAGATGTTCAGAAGATCCCACGGGATGAGAAGTATAAGATCTTGTGTAACGTTAAAGCCATGCGGAAGATAAGATTCGCCCTGCAATCTGACACCTTTCGGCTTGTAGGTTCATGCACAACTGCTAAAGAGATCTGGGATAGGCTGAAGGAACTTTACTCAACTGATGAAGATCTGGAACACTCCATTCAAACTCTGTTACTATTAGAATTCGGAGTTTTCGAACAGAAACCTGAAGAGAAGCTTGTACAGACCTTTGATCGGTTCAATCATCTCTTAAGTAAGATGATTAAGCATGGGATAGAGAGAAAGTTGATCGAGCAGAAAGTAATGTTAATGAACGGGCTGAGACCAGAATGGATGGTTGTAGTTTCCACTGTGAAGGCGCATGAACAGTTCAAATCATACTCGCTGGCAAAACTAGTAGGGATACTGAAGTCCTATGAAAGTGTTGTAACTAAGGAAGCGAAAGTGGTCTCTGGTGTGGGATCGTTGGTTCTTGTTTCTAAAGGAAAAAGTACTATTGAAGAAGAAGCAGAGTCAGACATGTCAGAGTGCGAGCTTACAAGTGAGGAGTATGCCCTGATGATCACAAATCCAAAGAAATTCGCAAGGAGAAAATTTCCCATCAACAAGAACTAAAACTGGCAGGGAAGTTATAGTTCTGAGAAGATGAAGGATGAACCGAAAGTCTTGTCTCAAAAGGATGAAGAGAAAAAGGAGAACAAGCTTGCAGGATACTATGGATACGACTGCAACTATTGTCATGGCAAGAACCATTTTGCCAATGATTGAATGTTGAGAAAGATGGCTGAGAAAAGAGAGGGTGAAGATGATGAGGTGTATTATATGTGAAAATTAGAAGAAGTCAAAAAGAAAAAGGCGTCCAACAACTCAATGAATGCCTTAATTGTACAGGAGAATGCTGGAGAAGATGAGTTCGGTGGCATAGAAGTATGGTCAACCGACTCTGAAGACGAAGAGGTTAGAAGACCCACTCATGGAAAGGCGTATGTGGCAAAGAATGAAGGTTCGGGTGGAAAATGCTTTATCGTCACTGCTGGACTATCAACCAAAAGTACAGATGCAGAGTCGAACCTACAAGTGTTTTGCGGCCAAGCCAGTGAGTGAGAAGATCAACGACTGTGATCGATTGATCAAAAAGGTACATTCTATTCTTGAGTCTCTTAAAATTTCAAAAACTGATTATCAAGAAGAATTAAATGAATTAAACTTTAAATTTTCTAACCTAAGTAGTAGCCTCATGAAAACCCGCTTAGCAAATTCTAACCTAACTGACCAAATCGGCAGGGTGTCTTCAAAAAGTGAGGAGAGGAGAATCTGGATTGAGCTGATGGAAGCAGAGTTAGTTAGGGCTAGGGATGAAAGTATTTATTTGCAAAGAGACAATTTAAAGTTATTAAAACAAAGAAATGTTTTCTGTTTAATTGCTAAGCGTCTTTATACTAATATTGCTCAATTACATTTAAATTGTGAAATTGGTAAGAAAATTCATAAGATGATTTTGCCCTTTCTTGAATTTAAAGAAGATGAAGTTATAGCAGAATGTGAATCAGAAGTGTCCTCTGAAGAAACATCAATGTCGTATAGGCTAGGTTTGGATAAGATAGATACTTTCATCGATTCTAAGGAGCATAAAAGTATGTTAAAACATATCTTAGATGAAAATGATATGCTAAAGATTAAAACTAAAACTATAAAAACATTCGATCTGTCAAATGCTAAAATTGTTGAGGATAATAAAATCAACTTAGATAATTCGTCTGAATTTGATGCGGAAAGCGAGATGAGTGAAATCTCCGTAGAGGATGAAGTTGATTGTTCTAAGTTTATGAAAAATGAAACCGAGAATGAAAAACCTCTTATATCGGAAAGCTCGGTTGAGTTTGCACGTCTGTCAAAAGAACAGAAACCAAAACTCCAGGAAAAAGCCTTGGTCTATCAAAAGGTTCAGACCGTGCCAAATCGGGCTTATGCTATGACTGGGGTCACTCAAAGGCAAATGGAAGAATTAAGAAAAATAGTTGACGAAGATAACGCTGAAGGATGAGAAGACTATTTCTGGTATGCTCCTATTGATAATGCAGACGAGACTGTGGGACTATCTGAGAAAAACACATGGAGAGTAAAAGGTAGATACATAACAAAACCCATCAACAAACCCTCCAGTTTCGATATTCCAAGCACAAGTGGAGCCAAAGATGTTCCAGAGGAACCGATGGTTGAACCTGATGTTCCAATCAAGAGGGAAGAACCGAAAGTTCTGCTCAAGAGAGAGGAAGCACCGAAAGTTCAAACTAAGTCAACTGCAACTCAGAAGGAGAAACCAAAGGCCAGCTTCAATGTTCACAAATCTCATAAGGAGCTAGAAGAACAAAAACGCCTGAGAAATCAAAGATATGCCACGAATCTGAATGAACGGAAAAGGCATTGGAATTCTCAAAATCCAACCTATGAGCCTCCCAAGAAAGAATCCATGGACAAGGGAAAGGAAAAGTTGAAGGAAAATTTCTGTCTAAATTCCTATTATTCCAAATCCCAGAACCGAAAGTCAAGTCTCGATCATGAACCCACTTTCGGTCCTCAACCCAGTTTCGGTCCTAGACCTAGTTTGGGTCCTAAACCCAGATTCGGTCCTAAAACCAGATTCGGTCCCAATCCTAGTTATGTATCCTCCAAGTCCCAAGATGAAACAAATTCTTTCAAGGACATCAAAGGAAAAGGAAAGCTGGTATCAGATTCTGAGAAGGAAAATAAGAAATCCTCCACTAAACCTAGGAATCAAACGAAAAACACTAAACCATCAAAAGCAACACCAAATGATACACTAAAATTGAAAGAAGATTAATAAAAAATGAAGGTGTATACCATTAAAATAAAATATCAAATGAATCTTATTAAACAAACTTATTTGGTTGATGCTTCTATAGTTATTCCTTTCTCTGTGAAAAACTCACCAGGACCCAAGAAACTTTGGGTTCCTAAATCTGCTTGAATTTGCAGGTAATCAGTGACGAGCAGTTTGACGACGAATGGTATATAGACAGTGGCTGCTCACGTCACATGACAGGGAGGAAGGAGGAGCTAAGGGAGTTTCGGTCCCTGAAAGATGGTGGGTCTGTGAAGTTTGGAAACAATTCCTATGGAACAATCAAAGGATACGGCATGATAACTAATGGAGACATCTCAATCAGACAGGTGACTTATGTAGAGGGATTGCATCACAATCTCATCAGTGTATCGCAATTAGTTGTGGGCACAGGTTTGAAGGTATCATTCGATGATGAGGGGTCTGAGATAATTGAAAAACAATCCAAGAAGGTTCTGCTGAAATCTGCGCGAAAGGGAGAGATGTACCCTCTGAATCTTAATCCAATTCGAGGGACACCAGCTATCTGTCTACTGTCAAAGGGAAACACTAATGAAAGCTGGTTATGGCATCGATGTCTATCACACCTAAATTTCAAAGATAGCAACAAATTAGTGATTGGTGATCACGTTCGAAGCCTTCCTCTTCTCAAGTTCGATAAGGAGCATTTATGTGCAACATGTGAGATGGGTAAGCAGAGCAGAAAAAGCCACCCTAAATGCATCAATACTAAGATAGTGGAAACTCTTGAACTGTTACACATTGATTTGTGTGGACCTTCTGCTATAGAAAGTATCGTTGGAAGTAAGTACATTCTTGTTATTGTAGATGACTTTTCCTGCTTCACTTGAGTTTTCTTTCTTAAACAAAAATTAGATGAAACTCCCAAGCTAAAGGTGTTCATCAAGCAAGTGGAAGTGCAATTAAGGAAGACGGTCAGAAACATCAGAAGTGACAATGGACTCGAAATCAAGAACAAGGATTTTGAAGACTTTCTGGCTAATAAGGGGATAACTCACAATTTTTCAGCCCCTTATACACCAAAGCAGAATGGGATTGTTGAAAGACGAAACCGCTCGTTATGTGAAGCAGCCAGAACCATGCTCAATTATGCTTCCCTACCTTTGCTTCTGGCCTGATGCCATTGTTGCTGCTTGCTATACTCAGAATTGGTCTTTGCTCAACAAGAGATTCTCCATAACTCCTTATGAGATCTTAAACAATAGGAAACCGAACGTCAAATTTTTCCACATTTTCGGTTCAAGGTGCTTTATTTTTAATTCTAAAGAGAACCGAAATAAGTTTGATGTTAAAGCCGATGAGGGCATATTTCTGGGTTACTCTCTGTCATCAAAAGCATATAGGGTGTTGAATAAGCGTTCTAGAAAAATTGAAGAAACTTATTATGTCACCTTTGATGAAAATTATATGAAGAAGGTTCAAAGGACTGAAAGTGCTTTAGGAGACATATTCCCAGAATCTGGACAGGTCTCGATTCTAATATCCAACCTGTTTGAAGAATACATTCAGCTATTTGATTAACCCGAAAAAGCAATTCATTCGGAGGCAACAGCAGCCGACAACAAAGTAGATAATCTCAAAAAGGTCATAGACGAAGCCACTAAAGAGATGGAAAGTGAACCACCAAGTCCTAAGTCATCAAAAGGATCTCCAAAGAAAGGTTCAACGTTCCAGGGGGAGAGCTCAACCACTTCAAAGATAACTGAAGTTTCTGTTGAGGGGGAGAATCCAAGTTCATCTCCAACATCTAAAAGTTCATATGATAGAGAAACAACTGATCCAAAATTAACAAGTGAAAGTCCAATCGAGGGGGAGACACCCACTTCCACAAGCAATGAAGACTCTGATGCTGATAGAGATTTCACTTCGCTAGTCGAGAGGGAGAAGGAGAAAGCAAGTGATAGTTCTACTGAAGAAGGTGAAGGTGATCAGTCAGATGTTGAAATAGAAGTAGAAGCTGAATTGAATCCGGAATATGATCCAAGCTATCCTCCATTAGTAAAATGGACAAAGGACCATCCCAAAGAGAAAATTATTGGTGAAACTTCCGAAAGTGTTCTTACTCGGTCTCAACTGAAGGCGAAACACACTGCATTATTCTCTAAAGTGGAATTTTGTATGTTTAATTCATTTATCTCCAAAATAGAGCCAAAAACTGTAAATGCTGCACTTGATCATTCTGATTGGGTTCAGGCAATGCAGGATGAGCTCCATGCGTTCGAACGCAACAGAGTTTGGAGGTTGATTCCTACACCGAAAGATGCCTCTGTTGTCGGCCTGAAATGGGTGTTTAGAAATAAGCTGGACAAAGAGGGGAATGTCATTCGTAACAAGGCTCGGTTCGTAGTAAAAGGTTATTGTCAAGAAGAATGGATAGATTATGAAGAAACCTTTGCTCCAGTATCAAGGTTGGAATCTGTTAGAATCTTTCTTGCATATGTTGCTCACAAGAACTTTGAAGTTTTCCAAATGGATGTCAAATGCGCTTTCTTGAATGGAGAATTAGAAGAAACCATCTATGTCGAGCAACCACCTGGTTTTGTGAATGAAAAATACCCTGATCACTGCTATGTGCTGGATAAAGCTGTCTATGGGCTAAAACAAGGACCGAGAGCCTGGTATGAAACGCTAACCTGCTTCTTAAAAATGTCAAAATTTAAACAAGGTTCGGTTGACCCAACCTTCTTTCGTAAGAAGGAAGGCGAACATTTGATGATTGTTCAGATTTATGTTGATGATATGATCTTCGGCTCCACGAATCCTAGCTTAACAGCTGAATTCAAGAAGTTGATGGAAACTAATTTTGAAATGAGCACAATGAGTCCAATTAAATTTTTCCTTGGTTTGAATAATAGACAGGGACCAGAAGGTATCTTTATAAACCAGGAGGCATACACCAAGAACTTACTGACGAAATTTGGAATGAAGGGTGATTCAAAAGTGAAGGTTCCTATGGCATTCGACACTAAGCTAACCCCATCTCTGGAGAAACCGACTGTGGATATAACACTTTATCGTCAAATGATAGGGTCCCTTATGTATCTAACAGCTAGTAGACCAGATATTATGTTTTATGTTTGTTACAGTGCCAGGTTTCAAGCCAATCCAAGAGAACCTCACATGCTTGCTGTGAAGAACATTTTTCGATATCTGAAGAAAACTTCATCTCTCGGTCTCTGGTATCCTGCAAAATCTGGATTATTCATTCAAGCCTTTTCAGATGCTGATCTAGGAGGATGTGGACTGGACAGAAAGAGTACTACAGGGGGATGCCAATTTCTTGACGGAAAACTTGTTAGTTGGCAATCCAAGAAACAAACTGTGTTTCCTTATCCACAGCCGAAGCTGAATACATTGCTGCTGCATCTTGTACCTCTCAAGTGGTTTGGATTCAAAGTCAATTAAGAGATTATGGGCTGAGTATGAAAAAGATTCCTCTCTATTGCGACTCTGAAAGTGCAATTAGGATTTGTCATAATCCAGTGCAACACTCAAAAACCAAGCATATTGCACTTAGGTATCATTTCATCAAGGATCATGTAGAAGACGGGAACGTGGAAGTACACTTTGTTCGATCTGCTGATCAACTGGCTAACATCTTTACTAAAGCCTTACCCGAAGCAACCTTTAACAAAATCTTACAAGGCATGGGCATGATGGAAGGAGAGTCGGTACCGAATCCTCAAATCTCTCATTAAAAATTAGACAAATGAAATGGACAGACCGCTCGGTCTATTTCGGCTCTAGAATTTTAGGGAACGAAAATGGACAGACCGGTCTATCTATCTCGGCTCCGTAATTTTCTGGAACAGAAATGAACCGAATGATCGGTCTATTTCGCTTCACTCATTAAAAGATAAGGTTTCGGTTGTATATTTTGTGCATATATTTCTTTGCTTTATACATAATTATTTTTATCTATCTGTTTTTATTCTTTTTCAGAAAATTTCAAAATCCAAAAATATTTTATCTTTCTGTTTTTATTCTTTTTCAGAAAATTTCGAAAATCCAAAAACATTTTATATTTCTGTTTGTAGTATTATTTTATTTATCTCGATTGTTTGTTTGGTGTTTTTCTTTATTCTTCTTAGGTGATACAAATACAAGTATAACCGACTGTGGATCTAAGGTAGGTATGATTCAATTTCAAAATGAACTAGTTAAGGGTCCCTAGAAGCATGATGCTGCATGTTGTTATAAGCCTCTCCGATCTTAAGTAGGCCTTAATGATTCGATCTATACCTATTGTTTCTTCCCAATCAGGCTAAAATATGCTACTCGGTCTAGAGCTACCTTACTCTTCTCATATGAGTTAAGAGTTTCTCTGCTCTGTCAGGATTATCTAGCAGAAGGTACATTCGGTCCTTAAGTCACCTCCTTATATTCTCCATCTACTTTCGGTTCACCAACGTAACCCTTGAGACTCTCGGTCTTTACCACTGAGGTTTATGGTTACACAACATCTGTGTTTGTGATCTTAGATATGTTTACCACCTGCTGAGTGAAACCCAATATCCAACACCAAATATGAATTGACGGTGAATTATATATTCAAGATCTTACTGGTTACCTAAGGAAATCTCTTTTTATTTTTGTGTGATCTTTTATGAAATTTTCTACAGCCAAGACATTTCTTCCCAAAGAGATCCAATTTATTTTTTTGAGATTTATGATTCCTAAATAGTCACTAAGATAATATATCCCACCTACCTGTTCAACAGACCACATCGGTCTCACAGGTACTTCTTCCAACGATCGGTTTATGACTCGAAGTTTGGTTGAAGACAAGCTACACTAAGCCTATAATTAAAAGAAGCCTTTCAACGTTTATTAACAAACAATTGATCGTATTTTTCGGGAAACCACACAAGCACTTCAAGTCTCTCTTGACTTTGAAGGAAGTGATTCTTGCCTGGAATCCTCTGCTTTCTGTCTAATAATAAGACATCACTCACAACCCATACACATTTGATTGATTTATTTATCTTTGTCACACTTATGCACGAAAATTTTATTTTCAAACATTCTAGGTACTGTTTGGTATGAGTTTTGGTTATCCACTGTAACCAAACAAGGGGCTATATGGAATTTCAAACGCCAATTAAAGATAAGATTTAGGCGCATGAATTTGATCCGTTTCTGAACCCATACGTGCTGATGTAGTCCTAGGAGTAACCACAGTGTCACATCGTGCTTTTTTAGGCGATGTTTTAGCAACCACATCATCACGATTTTCTCTCTCCAGGCAATGGTATATAAAGGGATGAACGTTTTATTTGTCATTTACCAGTCACAATTCTCTCAAACGTAAACAACAAGTAAACACAGTTGATCTTCTTCTTCACTCATCAATGATGACTTCTTCTTCAGCACATGATCAGATGGCATCATCTTCTTTGCTCACCATTAAACCCAACCAAAACATGATCATTGAACTTAGTCCGTTCTTATATGATTCATACATGCTATAGGTTGTGGAATGTTTAAAATATTCTCCCTGGTTTTAGCCCTAACCCAGGTTGAAGCCGTTCCAATGTCGCTATTATCACAGGTTTATTCCTCAACGACTTATGACAAGAACAAGGATCGCATCTATTTCACCATCCACAACAAGAAATCTTCGATTTCAAAAGTGAATTTTTGTTCGATTTTGGGCCTTTCAGTTGATTCTTCAATCATTTCACCAGATTTTATCTCGACATCACAGTTGTTCTCCATGATGTACGAAATGGGGTACACTGATGTGCTCACGATGATTACAAAAGTGAAGAAATCCTGCTTACCATCTCAATGGAATGGTTTGCTCACCCTACTGATTAAGGGTTTGGCCGAACGCAGTGGTGGTTCTGATACTACCAGCAATGGTTTTCTTGCTCTTCTTTACGGCCTCTACAACGGGATCAATCTTGATTATGGCTCCATAATCTGGTCTTAAATGGTGCAGAGTCTAAACACTTCGACACGCCATTCAGAATTTTTTTGTGGGCGTTTTTGAACCTTGATTACAAGGAAGGCCATTGATTCATTGGAGATTCCAATTATGAAGGATGCTCTCCTTTCTACTATTGCCACATTCCATATGAAGAAGATTATTCTTTCTAACCCACGTAAGTTTCTTCATTATGGAATGATTCCTGAAACAATGTACAGGTGTGTTTCGGAACAGAGCAACGTTTTGGCGGATTATAGGAAACTTCCTCCTATTGGACCGAGGGTTCTATCTCCTGAGCAGCAAGATGCATTAGATGCATTGGAGAAGCCTTCCAATAGAGGAAAGAGAGTTACAAAGAAAGAGGATCTTGAGGAACCCAAGCCCAATTCCTCTAAACGTAAATCTGGTGAAGGAGACTCTTCTCTACCGAAAAAGAAAAAGATAAAGAAGATGGCTCGTCGACCCACGGAGAACACTCCTCCAAGTACAGAGCCTGCTGCTGAGAAAACTGAGGAAGAGGAGGTTCACCATGTCTCGCCCTGAGAGCCCACTCCTCCACGTTCTCCTACTCCATGAGAATCTCCAAAACAAGCCAAAGTTCCAACTCCACCTCCATCACCGAAACAAACAGTTCAACTTTCTGCTCCTACTGTCACTCCAGCTGTTATCACTCAAACAACCACTCTGCCAACTTCATCACCAATTGCTTCAGTTCTTATCTCCACTATACCCTTATCTACTCCACTCGTAATCGAATCAACAACCACTACCATTCCCAAACCCACATTAGAAGTCAATGTATCTCATACAGGGGCTACTACTGTGACTGAACCTCCAGTTATCAACATACCACCTTCACTAACCCAATCCTCCAATTCTGGTGCCACTCTTGGGGGAGATGATGATGATTTTGACTCCATTTACTACAAACCTTATCGACTTCGAACAAAAGATACAACTGATGCTCCTGTTACAAGTCAACAAATACAAGACATTCATGAAAAGTTGGATAGATTGCTTGAAGATAATAAAGCCTATGGTGGTGTTGTTCTCAAAGCATTTTTGGAGATGTCCATTAAACAGTACACTGATGTAATTGATAAATCTACAAAGGCTGTGAATGAGTCTACATCTACGTGTAAGAAGGCCACCAAGGAAGTTTCTGAGGTTGTTCATACAACTTAGATTTTCCTTGATTCTTTGAAGTCTCATGTTGAAACCAATGCAGCAAAATACCAAGCCTCCGTGGATTCCTTTTCTAAGTTTCTTCATGAAGAAACTGACAAATTTGAAGCTGTTCGCACTGAGCTCAAAACAAAAACCACTTCCTTTTTAAAATCTGTGGATTCTCGTTTTGATGCTCTTGCTGCTAATCTGGCGACTGAGAGTACTTTGAAAGAAGAGCTGGTTAAACAAGAAGGAACTATTGATGTACAGAAGGTGCAGCTAGCCCAAGTAGAGAAAGAAATTTCTTTTTTAAAAACTCAAAGGGTTGTGTAAAAAAGTTGTGCAGGAGATGTCAAGGATATGCCGACCAATCTGCTGGAAGCTCATGATTCAATTTTAACCTTGACCATTCATAAACATCTTCAATCCAAACTCCTCCCTGCTATTTCCATTCTTAGCGAGATGAAGGGTGTTTCGGAGGGATACATACCTCCAAAACAAGGGGGAGAGGGTAGTGCACAACAGGTCAAAACAGAACTGAAGGTTAATTAAGCTTCGGTTTCTGAGATGAAGTTAAAGCAAAAGGAGATTCGTGTTGAAAGAGATAGTGATACAGAAGAAGAAACAATTATTGATTCTCTCAAGAGAAAGAAGAGAGACAGAGAGCTCGATGAAACAATGCAGGTGGCCAGAGAAGCGGAAGAAAGGGAGAGGAAGAACAAGGAAGACGAAGATGCCTTGCAATGCAAGAAGGCTCTATTTCCGGTGTGGAACAAAGATACACTTATCAATCAAGCAATTAAGTTTCCTTATGTCTATTGGTTGGAACCGGTTTCTTCGTTTGACTGTGATAAATCCAAAGACTCGCAGTTTGACATGCCTATCACCAGAAAAGCGTTTACATTCCACTGCTTTGAGGCAACTGCTGAGGTTCCATATCCACATCCTAAGGTTGACAGGGAGTTAATTGATTTTTACTTGAATGTCAACCGCAGTACTTGACATGGAGTGCATAGAAAATTACTAAAGCAAGGTACTGAAACCCTCATCTGCAGGGAGATTCATTAATGTCAATTTCAAGATCAACCATGGTTCAACAAACACAGAGTCTTTTATCTCTCTGGCAGATCTTCCTAACCTTAATCCACATGACTGGATTCTGCTATACAACATTCTGCTCTCTCATCTTAGGGAGTATGAGCCGATTCTTGAACATCTTAAAAGAATGTTGGCCTCCTATATTCATGAGCTTGCAACCATGGATTAGGAGATAGCAAAGGTTATGAACAAGAAGCCCACTGTGAAGCTGACATTTAAGCCTGGTGACGTGAACATAATGAAATTGGGGCAGATAGATTCAACAAATCTGACAGTTATGTTCACTAAAGGTGATAGACACAAGTTTCTGTTTGCTTTAGTCGATAAGCATTTGTTTTCAACAGATTGTTTGGAGCATATCATAAACATCATACATCGATGCAAGCAGAACTCGGCGGCTGACAAGAAGAATTTTACAGACATGCTTCGGTGGTATATTACGTTTTGACTTCATATTTTGGCCGTTATACCGAAGGTGTTTAAAACAGTGAAGAAGCCTTCTGCTGTTAAGAAGGAATGAAGTTTCTGCTCCAAGGACGCAAAGGGGGAGATTGTTAAGTATATTTGTGTTGCGTCTTGGGCTTTGTATTTTGTATCCAAATTGGGCCTGTCCATTCGTGTCTATCTAGATTAGTTTCGTAGTTATCTAGATTAGTTGTTAGGGTTATAGTATATATATATATATATATATATATATATATATATATATATATATATATGCATGCATGTATGCGTATATTAACAATTATTCTTTACGTTGATTCTTGTAACCCTAAACGCCTCTACAGATTGAAGTTCTTTATCGAGCTCTTCTGAGGTGTTATTACATTAATCATTCGACATATTCAGCGCAATACTTGTGTTCTTTATTACGTTGTTATTTAATATTTTGCTTAGAATCATACGATCCTAAAAGAACTTTGTTCTAACAAAGGTGGGACCTAATGATTGACAAACATGTACTCCGAGCGGGCCTCAATAATGGTTGGGACCTGAGGCTGAGTGGGACTCGAGACCGGGAGGGGCCCGATAGAGGACGGGGGACTAGTATGTGATTTATGTATGTGTGGTATGTGGTATTTTGGGGAAACTCACTAAGCTTTAGGCTTATGATTTTCAATTTATATTTAAGGTGCTTCAGTTTTCAAATGGAAGAGCTTGGGATGATTGTAGAACACATGCCACATGTTTCCACATTCTTTGATTTACTGTGATTTGATGATCTTTTGATAAATCTTGATTACCTGGGTTTTATGGAAATGTTATCTATTAACAGTTTATTAATTTAAAATTGAAAATTTTATGTCATTATTTTTGGGACGTGACATTTAACCTAGTATGTTGGGCATATAGGTTGTACGATGGCGTACTAGGCAAGGATGATCGTGGAGATTCAACCTGGTACACTGGGCGTACCAGGAGTATGCTAGGCATACCAGGAGTATTCTGGGTGTACGAGATCAGAACTGGAACCCTAATTTCAGGGTTTTGAACCCTATTTAAGCTCCTTAACTTCCCCAAATCCTTTCCATTCTCACCCTCTACCTCTCCAACATCCTCCCTTGAAACATTAACCCGAGTCTAGCCATGTAAGCATAGAAGGTGTTTTTAAGTGCTTTGTAGTGTTCTTGGTACATCTTGGAAAAGAAGGAACTCATTGGAGAAGTTCTGGTTGCATTAGATCTTGTAGATCTAGACCTTGTTCACCTTGATTTTTCTTGTGGATATATAAAGCTTGATTTTTGATGATGTATTTGTTAGATTTAGCTAGTTTTGGGTGTTATGAGATTTTGGTCATTTTAGTGCATAAAGTTTAGATATTGAACATTTATTACCTTATTATGGATAAAGTTGGAAACTTTATCCATCGCAAAATCATATTGATTCATATATGAAGGTTAGTGACTTCAACTTAATGGATTAAGTTGAGAGAGATGCAGTTTTGGTCCCTTTAAGACTTAAAGACTAGATCTTGGTTATTTGGATCATCCTAATGTACAGAGTTTGAAACTTTATCCATTATGGAGCTATTAGGAACCATACAAATGTGATCTTGGTCCTTCTATCCTTTCCATGCAAGAGTTATGATGACTTAATGGATTAATAAGTTAGGACCTTTTGGACCTTTTCTAGCAATGGAAAATCATAAAGTTGGAAACTTTATGACTTTAGTCGATATTTTGATTCTAGATCTGAGATCTTGATAAAATGCCTTAATACATAAAGTGCTTAATGGAAGAGTGAGGACATGCCGCATACAACGGGAATATATTGAGTATGTTGGGCGTACTCAGCAGCCTTGGACTTTGGCTTTTGTTGACTTCTGTTGACCTTTGACTTTTTGAAAAAGTTTGAATTTGGGTCAAATCTGAGGGTTTTAGAATGTTGATTAAGGCTTTACCTAGTTGTGATGATTAGCAGATACGAGAGCAAGCAGTGCAAAAAGGAGCGGGCAGTTTTTCAAAGTTCTTCGATTCAGGTGAGTATTGCCTCATTATACCCGAGGATCGAAGGCACGAATGTTGGATGGATGCCATATGTACTATATATAGCCATGCAGGATAGACTGAGGACTCTTGATCTAGGCTTTCTTGCATGTTCCTTGTTTGGTTGTATCTCTAAAGTAGGATTACATGTCCAGGTGTCTATCTCACCTCTGAGTATATACGATTATACATTCCTTGGATTATTGGTATTTAATATGTTATTATATTGTAGTGATCTGTTAGATCTACATCCTACTATATAGGGTGTTACTATGTTGTATCATCTGCAAGATCAGTATCCTGGTATATAGGATGTTGTTATGCTATAGTGATCTACTAGATTTGTCTACATACCCTTGTTGTAGAGGTCAAAATTAGTTATGAGGTGTCAAAGTGTCCTTAGTTATTTGTTAGCGTCGAAGTTAGCGATGTATGTATTGCATAAGGGCGCTTATTTATGTTGAAGTGTTATTGTTTTAGCCCTTGTGTATTTTTGTAAACATCTGTCATTCCTATAAATAGGGATAGGTGCTAGAGTTAGAGTAACTTTTGAGCTTTGTTGTTCTTACTCTAAACTTTATCTTGTATCTCTCAGAAGTTTTAATTGATCCAACCAGATTATATTTACTTTTGTGTTCCAAAATCAATTCATACTTTATATTAATTTCTTATTCTTGAATCATAACTATATTTGGTATCAGAGGAGGATTCATATAGTTCATCTTTGATTTTCTCAAATTTCCTCAACCTTTTGAGTCTTGTTCTAGATACAAAATTGAAGGGTTTCAAAGCACTCCATGGATGATGGCAATGGGCCCCTGTGATGAATTCTAGGTTAAAAGCCCAAGACTTGTCTTTTCCCTATAAATAGTCATGTATTATTAACAAATAGGGTTAAGAGAGTGAGGCAAAATGTAGCCGCCACGTTGTGAGGTTTCTTGTAGAGTTAGATTCTTATTTCTTAAGTGTAGTTTATTCCTCACAATTCAATAAATCGAGTGATCATTCGACATAATCTTCATATTTGTGTTTGTTCTTATTTTCCGCATCTTGTTCATCAAATCTCAATTAGGGTTTTAATCCCAACAAGTGGTATCAGAGCGGGTCTTTGAAGATCTATTGATTTTTGAAGAATCGGTTCTTGATTTGGTGATTTTCTGCACAAATTATTGAAGATTATTGGTGTTTTGGTGGTATGGAATCAAAATTCTGTTCAACCTACTGTTCATGAAGATTTACAGAGTTCTTACTGTTCGTCGTGGTAATATGATCCAATTCTCTTTTCAATTCATTATTTTCCGTTGGATCTAATATGATTTTTGATCAAAATCTTTTGATTTAATAGATCTTTGTTTTACCCTAAGTCACGTGTTCCTACTGTTCACCGCTTGTATTTGGATATGAAACTCAATTTTTCCAATCGATATTAAGCCCAGTTTGTTACTGTTCATCGTTATTTTTTCCGTGGGTCCAAATCGATTTT
This sequence comes from Lactuca saligna, assembly GCF_052625555.1. NCBI lineage: Eukaryota > Viridiplantae > Streptophyta > Magnoliopsida > Asterales > Asteraceae > Lactuca > Lactuca saligna. The sequence continues at coordinate 15,229,834 of NC_136421.1, read as the reverse complement.
GTCCATTTGTTCAATCTATTACTGGGTGTCTCAATTTTCGTTGACCTAAAGCTTTGACGATTGTTTCCTATTTTCTGTTCTTTAGTCCTCGTCACATCCTTTATTCACAGAATCGAATCCATGAATAAAAAAAGATCGTTATAATCAAGAATCGAAATCAAGCATTTTTTTTACATCGATTATCGAATTCTAGTATTTCTCTCTTGACTATTTTATTTTGAGGTTTGGTGTGTATCGTCTTCCGAATTGGTGAAGATCTTCTAATCGGAATGAATATCTTGTTGTGATGAAACCGATCTTGTGATCGGATTTGGAATGATGCATATGATGCTCAGAATGAGTCGATGTCGAAGGAACTAGAACTGAATTTGATATTGTGACTTATATTTGCAATCAGAATCAAGCCTTTGATTTGGAAAGGTTTGTCTGCGTAAATGGCTTATTTGGAATGCAATCGGAACAAGAAGGATTGTGATGAAGAATGAAAGAATTATGAGTTCCTGCGAATGAATTGAATCTCACTAGGATGAACAATGGTCAATAATGAAAAGTCAAAATTCACTGTGAATTCGGTTGAGCTTTCCTTGAATCTCATTGTGCTAGAAACGAAAAAAAAACAAACAAACCTGTTATTTCTATTCGCTTTTCACAAACGTCTTATATGCTCGGACGAATCTGTGTTCATATGTTAGCACTTGGAACGAAAGGGCTTGAAGCGAAAGAAGAGTGAGAACAATAAGCGAACCTGTGAGTGGATTCGCTTGGGGTAATGCTGATGAATTAGGACCGAACCTGGAACAATGAACTTGGGTTCGCTTGTTAATGGTTGGAGCGAACGGAGGAAGGACCGAAACCGAAAGGAGTTTCGCCTAATGAAGCTTGAAATGGAAATAAGAAATGAAAGGAACCGAACCTTCGGTTGGGTTCACTTCAGGTGAATAATTCACGATCTTGGAACGAACTTAGATTCGGTCACATCAGGGTGCTCGGAACGAATGATTAATCGGCATTGTTGTTTGGATTCGGAGTTCGTGTTTTCGTTACCTGTTGTGAGGATTCGTTCGTTCATCAGGGCGTAAATGGGTAAATGGGGAAGATGACTTCAAGTTACATATTTGGTCCCTGTATCTTCAGCAACATGAAAGCTTTGGTGCAATTTTCTAATTTATTTCAATCTAATGGGGAAAATGATGCATAATTTCTATTTAGTCCCTTGAATTTCAGCAATGTGACAGTTTCAGCCCATTTTTGAAATGTTTGCAAATCTGAGGGCTGGTGAACAGTTTTGAATTCTTTAACGCACATATTTTTTTTTGTGAACAGAAAAATAAAGATTCCATCAAGTCTTGGCGATTTGGAAAGTCGTTTTTCGTGATAACGTCAAATTTTCACGGCTTTTTCCGGATTTTATACTTCATTGTGTATATCATTTTGTCGCGGGGGAGCTTAGTAAATTTTTATCCATTCAAGATCATTCTCATGACCATAAGAAGGCTTTATAATCATGTTTTCGATTATAAATCGGGGGAGAATTTGGTATGGCCATTCGAAATTGGATTTGTGACTTTTCAAAGTTGAAGATTTTTGATAAAGTTTGTGGTAGAATTATGAAGGTAGCTTTTACAGCGGAAGTTCTTCATCGAGCTCTGCTAAAGCTTTTACAGAGAAGTATCCTTTACAGCGGAAGTTCTTTATCGAGCTCTGCTAAGGACTTGTTATATCTCCGACTTCTTGTATTTTCTCGATCAAGTGGCGTTACGAATCATAAAGTTTGGGTTGTTACATGATATTTTTTGATGGCTTATATCATTAGCTTATTTGAAGATCATTGTGACTTGGAGGGGGAGCTCTTCAAAGACAAGAAGTGATTCGGTTTCTTTGTTCTGAAATGGGTTTTTATGGTGGGTTTGGTTTTCATGAAGATTCTTTGGGATTACATTCGAAAATGAAGTTTAAAGACATTACTTCAGTGCCTGATTTATATATCCTAGAGCCCGTGTTTGAAGACTATTGAAGAATCAAGATTCGTGGATTGCTTCATATATTCCTCGTTGCAGATCTTTTTATTTGCTAGATGCTGGTTTTGGAAGTTAAAGCATTGTCATCCATTCCATACTTTGAGGGGGAGATTGTAGGGTTTCAAAGCACTCCATGGATGATGGCAATGGGCCCCTGTGACGAATTCTAGGTTAAAAGCCCAAGACTTGTCTTTTCCCTATAAATAGTCATGTATTATTAACAATTAGGGTTAAGAGAGTGAGGCAAAATGTAGCCGCCACGTTGTGAGGTTTCTTGTAGAGTTAGATTCTTATTTCTTAAGTGTAATTTATTCCTCACAATTCAATAAATCGAGTGATCATTCGACATAATATTCATATTTGTGTTTGTTCTTATTTTCCGCATCTTGTTCATCAAATCTCAATTAGGGTTTTAATCCCAACAAAAATTTTCTACACTTTTGAATCTTAAAATCAAGTGTTTTGTGTTTGATTTCTAGAAGTTTCATCTATCATATATTAAATTTTGAAGCTTTTCCCAAATCTCGTCCATACAACAATGGGTAACTTCAATATGAACACCATGTCTAGGTTTTCTCATCTTTTTGGTTCTTCAGCCAAAATCCCTATGTTAATCCCCGAATACTATGAACAATGGGCTGACGGGATGGAGAATTATCTCACAGGGATTGATGAAGATTTATGTAGGTGTGTTAAAACCAGTAATTTTCGTCCGTCGATGTTTTCTGATGTCGGAAGTGCTGGTTCATCCATTGATGTAACAACTCAGACTAACAAGTTCAAAGCAAAGGATAAGAGATGCAGGCGTGAATTGAGAGGTGCTCTTCCACCTATTGTGAGTACCTCAGTATCGAGTTTCACGACTACCTCAAGGAATGCACAATTGTTTCACAATTAACGCCACTTAGGACACCGCGGTTGAATGATGTGGTTGAGAAGTGCAATCGAACCTTGTTGAAATGGTTCGTTCCATGATGAGTCAAGCTCCGTTACCTATCTCATTCTATGGGTATGCCTTAGAGACTGCCACCCATATCCTTAATCTAGTCCGGACTAAGAAAGTTGCCAAAACACCTCACGACATGTGGACAGGGAAAGCTCCCTCATTGGTACATATCAAGGTTTGGGGTTGCGAGGCTTTCGTAAGACGAAAGACCTACGACAAACTCGAACCTCATAGTGAGCGGCGTATTCTCATCAGCTATCCACATAAGTCCTTTGGATATCTCTTCTATAGACCGAGTGACAATGTTTCCTTCGTTGCGAGGAGAGGGATTTTATGAGAGCGAGAACTCATATGCCAAGAGGAGAGTGGGAGGCATATTAATCTTGAAGAGGTTCAAGAATCAAGCGATGAAGGAACCTCTAACACTTGCACTCAACCCGAGGAAGAAACTCCTGTTGAACCTATTGACAAGTCCTTACCTCTTAGACGTTCCAATAGAGTTAGTGTTCCACCTGTGTTTTATGGTTTTCATATAAAAAGTGAGGGTGATACGTTTATTAGTGATAGTACACTAATAAATTTAGATGAAGCTAACACCTACAAGGAAGCCATGGTGGGCCCGAAGTCTGCAAAATGGAAAGAGGCTATGGACAGCAAGGTTCAGTCCATGTATGACAATCAAGTTTGGAACTTGATTGAAAATGTGTCAGGTCGTAAGACGGTCGGGTGCAAATGGATCTTCAAGAAGAAAACCGAAATGGATGGGAAAGTACACACATATAAGGCGCGATTGGTTGCGAAGGGCTTTACTCAAACTCTAGGAGTTGACTATGATGAGACCTTTTCAATAGTAGCGAAGATTAAGTCTAAGGGTTATGTTATCCATAGTTGAGTTTCATGATTATGAAACATTGCAGATGGATGTCAAAACCGATTTCCTTAATGGAAAGTTGGTTGAGGATGTTTACATGAGTCAGCCAAAGGGTTTTATCAATGCAAAGTACCCTGATAGAGTGTGTAAGCTTGAGAAATCCATCTCTGTATTGAAACAAGTGTATCGCAGATGGAATATTTGTTTCGATGAGAAAGTCAAAGAGTTTGGCTTTTCGAGAACTGAGGATGAGTCCTATGTACATGTCAAAACCAGTGGGAGTATAGTTATCTTTCTCGTTTTGTATGTGGATGACATACTGGTCATAGGAAACAACGTCCCAACCTTGCAGGAGTTTAAGTCCTAACTTGGGAAGTGCTTCGCTATGAAGGACCTTGGATAAGCTGCTTATATTCTTGGGATAAGGATATTGAGAAATTGGAGGAAGAGACTAATAGGATTTAGTCAAAGTACTTACTTGGATAAAGTGTTGAAACGTTTTAGCATGGAAAATTCCTAGAAAAGGGAGTTACAAATCCAAAGTAATACCAAGTTGTGTAAGACTCAAAGCCCGAGTAACGAAGCTGAGATAGTAGAGATGAGTCGAGTACCTTATGCTTCCATTGTTAGATTGATCATGTATGATATGACTTATACTCGACCTGATGTGGCCTTCGCTTTGAGGATGGTCAGTAGATATGAAGGGAACCCTAGTAGAGCACATTGGAACGCAGTAAAGAATATTCTCAAGTACCTACGAAGGACTAAGGAATGGTTTCTTATCCTCGGTAGGAGTGATGACTTGAGAGTGCGAGGGTATAGTGACGCCAGTTTTTAGACCCGACTGAGACAATTTCCGCTCTCAGTCGGGCTAGGTCTTTGTTGGATTAGTGTCTAAGCTCGTAACTATATTTGGTAATTACTTGACCCGGTTGTGCATGGTCCTTTTGGGTTCCTTCACCAAAGCAACATGACAAGATGATTTATGGAGAGATTATTATGGTTTATTAATATATTATATGAATAATATATTAAAGGAGAAATTGTATAGTTTAATTGATATTAGTCAAGAATTAATTTTGTGGCTAAAAGAGATTAATTAATTAAATGGGACTAGAACTGTCAATTCTGTGATAGTTGATTTTGGGCTAAGAATCCTTATGCATTAGGTCATGGATGAAATTAAGGTGGAGTCCATCTTAAATTCATCCAAGGAGGCCTTATTCCATAAGGTTCTCAAGTTGCTTAGGGCCTAAGTCATCCAATTAGGGTTTTCACTGAAAACTTAGAAGCTCAACTATATAAAAGACCCTTAGGGCTAAGAAAATCGGCCACTTAATCCCTTGGAAGCTTCGAGCCAATTTCTTCCCTTCATCCTCTCTCCTAAACATCATCCTCTTGCTTGTGGTGTTTGTAAACAATTAGATGTGTTACACTTACGAAACTAAGCTTCTTGAAGATCAAAGGATTCTTGCAACTATTGAAAGGTATCATCTAAACTTTTAATATTGTAGATATTGTTTTGTTAGTATGCTAGATTAGAGTTTCAATTCTTGGATGAATTGCATGTACAATAGAGAAACCTAGATCCAAGCATTTAGGGTTTTGCATGAGCACATAGGATTGTTCTTTTGTACAAAACCCGTCAGTGGTATCAGATCCTTGATTGGTTTCTATTGTATCTGATGCTTTGTGTTTCATTCTTACTTGAAAATCGATTTTTTGGTCATTTGCCTGACAGACTCATCGAGTCCTATAGTGGGCTCGACGAGTAGGATGAACTTAACGAGTCCCTATGGGGACTCGGCGAGCCGGGCTATCAGACATAGGGTATTTTGGGATTTCATGCCTATTTTGCTGTGGGATAATTACCATATTGTTTTTGATGAATAAAATACGAGTTTTATTGATATTGTATGATTATCCTTGCAAAAATAAAAAGATAATTTCAAATTAATTGAATAATTACTTCTGTATATGATAAATGTTACTTATTTGGAGTATTTGGTCATTATCTTGCATGAAATTGGATCAGGTCAAAATTAGATAATCACCATAATTAATTGTTTAATTATCTATTTGAATTTTGATCTGGATAGTTTTGAAATGTTTCAAAACTGACCCTCAAGTTTTGGAATTTAATTTTTTGGATTAAAAGTTTAATTTGGAAATTATTAAATTCCAAACCCTAGAATTTTACAAGTTTAAAATTCACCCTATACTATTATAATATTATAAAAATAATTATTATATATGTATAACTTAAACTGGTAGTCTTACCGTTAGTAGGCCTCATTCACGAAGTCGATCTATAATGGGGGTATAAGGTTATGGCCTATAAAATGGTTGTTTAATGGGTTTCCACTCTCACCCACTGCTTCCTTGATTAGTAAATGGTCGTTAGCCGAACGGGTTGGATAGGGCAACCCTTTCCCCATTAAAAGTATAATGAGTTATAAAGTAACTAAATATTTTTAAAAATTTTCTAATCTTAGTTACTTTAGGAAAAATGCGAATTTGATGCTATTCCATGAAATTACACTTTGTACCCTTGCTAAGACGTTAGTGGAGCGTGTGTGGTTAACCGTCACACTAATTTGGCTCTACGCAAAGGTGGCAAAGGGTGACTCGATGTTCATCATAGATCGATGGAGCGTGTGTGGCAAACCGGCATGTCGATTAGGTGACTGTAACATTGGAGGCACCATGTATATTTGCATGGTTATTCACACCCTGTGTTGTAATCCTCGACATCCCAGTTACAAACTCGAGGGGCATATCGACATTTAAATATGCCATTGAAAAGTTCAATGAATCTCAAAAGATCTAGGATTTTTCAATACATTTAAAATTAATTCTCTTTTGTTTTTCATGGTGGAAATTAGTGAATCATCATTCCCTTACCTTCAGATTATTTGTTGTTTAGATTACGCCATCCCTCTTCTAAATTGAAAATAATGTTGTTGGATCCTAGCCTTAATTTCTCATTTGGGTGTTTAATTGGGGATTCTTATCTAATCAAACTTTTTCTCTTTTCTTTTTTAGATGTTGAACTCAAACCACGACGCTTCAAGATCGAACGCCTCCAGCTTATTCTTACTCATGAATCTGTGTAAGAGGGTGATATTTGACGTAAACAATTTTAACTATTGGATCTATAACATAAGGATGGTCACCCACTATGACGGCAAGGAATATGTCCTCGACAAGGAGCTGAAAGAGGTGGACTTAAACACTGCTACTCCCAAAGAGATCGCTGCCTTTGAGGCCCATGAGCGTGATGCCACGAAAGTCCATTTCATCATGCTAGCAACAATGACTGCTAAACTCCGAAAGTCCTATGAGTACTTCTATCTCTATGAAATGCATTAGGACTTGGTTGAAAGGTGTCACAAAAGTGCGAGGCAAGAGAGGTATGAGATCGTATCTTCGATGATCACGACCAAGATGAGAGTGATGGGTTTTGAGCATCCTAACACTCCTATGGTGTGCATGAAACCCTAAAACCTTAGATCTATGTTTGACTAAGATACATGCAAATAATTATTTTTCCAAGGTTCTTATCCTATCTAGCATGGCATGGGGAACTTGAATCAAATAAAGCTAGTAGAATTACTTACCTTGTAGTTGTAGTTGATTACTTGGAGTTTGAAAGCCTATCACCAATACTGTGGATGCCTCAAATGGAAATCACTAACCACCACAAACTTTGGAACCTTGAGAGAATAGTCACAACCTTCTTAAAATTGGCCCTCTTAGTACTCAACACACCTAGTGTGATTTTAAGAACCAAAGACTCCATTATATAGTGTAGTGGACTAGGGTTACATCCATGTAAACCCTAATACTCATGTCTTTTAATTCCTGTGAGATCCATGGGTTAAAGCTCCATGGAGTATCCATGGACTTTCCATGCAAGCCTAGCCCATTCCAAGTAAGCATTAGCCCACAATATATAAATACAAGAGCCCATATTTAATTAGTCATACTTTTGATCTCTAAATTAATTATAGATTAATTATAGATCAATAATAATTAAATAATATGATTTTTTATTAATATATTAGAACTTATAATATATTAATAAATCATAACTTATACTATTCTCAAAAGATTATCCATAAATTGTTCGGGTGAAGTGCAACCCAAATGGACCATGTCGGGTTGGGTCAAGTACATACCAAGTATAGTTATGGACTTAGACACTATATCCAATAGTCTCCCACTTGGATATGTCTAACAACTATAGTTGCAAGTATAACTTCAGGAACCGATCAGCAATCGTAGCTCTTTAAACTCTGTTGAACTATGAAGTGCCATTTTAGATAAGTGATCGTATAATCCTCTGTTCTACATATGAGCCGGAAAAATACATGGAACATGGTCTTGCTTATTGTCCATCATTTGTTTCCCGATTTCCGATTTTTTTGACATAGAACTTAACTGAACACATCAATTTAGTTCTGACCGAGCCCGGTACATAGGTAAAAAAAATCATCGAGGGACCCATATATCGCTTCTAATCCTAGTAGGAACAGATAAACTTTGACTCATATGTTTGCTCTACTACTTGTTAAATTACACACAGAAACGTGGTTTATAACATCAAGTTACCAATGCGTTTTTGTGCAATCAATGCATAACCAATTCATAGGCAAAAAATAATATCTCTAGGTTTGAAGACTTATATGATATTACCGTCTCATGATCACTCGAGATAAATTCCAGGAAGTGATAGAAGTGAGCGTGGGTTGAATCCAATACTCGGAACTTATGAGCACTGATGAGTGTTGTAGCCTCGCTTTGTCTAATATCTTAGACCTCTACAAGCCAACCCATGACAATCTTGATTCATATCTACTTCCAGCATATAACCGACTGTGGAGAGTTTGAACAATATGATATAAACCGTAACATACTTATTCTGGAAGTCAAAACATGCAAAAAGAAATAATAGTAAACGATTGACAAGAGATAGCAACACTTTACTCATAAATAACATCTTTTATTTATCATCAAATGTCAATTACATTTTACAAACTTCAAGATTATCTAACTACTAAAATTAATGTCATCGTTCAGCCCAATGCTCTGAGCATGCTGGTGATGCTTAACCCGAGTCAATCCCTTCATTAGGGGATCTGCTGGGTTCTCATCTGATGATACCCTCTTAGCTACGAGGATTCCTTCTTCTATTCGATGTCTGATGAAGTCATATTTTCGGTCAATGTGTCTGGATCTCCCATGATCTCTTGGTTCCTTGCCTAAGGCAACCACACTATTGCTATCACAAAAAATCTCCATTGGCTCCTTTATAGCTGGTACAACTCCATGGTCTTCGATGAAGTTCTTTATCCATATCGCCTCCTTTGCTGCCTCGCTTGCTGCTATATACTCTGATTCACAAGTGAAATCAGCCACCGTCGCCTACTTGGAACTTTTCCAAGTAACTGCCCCTCCGTTTAGGGTAAAGACCTAGCCCTAATGAGAGTGGAAATTATCCATGTCAGTCTGAAAGCTAGCATCACTATACCCTACAACTCTCAAGTCATCACTCCTACCAAGGGTAAGGACCCAGTCCTTAGTACTTCGCATGTACTTGAGAATATTCTTTACCGTTGTCCAGTGAGCCTTGCCAGTATTCCCATGATATCGGTTGACCATGCTTAGAGCAAAGGCAACATCAGGGGGAGTACAATTCATAGCATACATGATCGAGCCTATAGTAGAACTGTATGGTACTTGACTCATCTCAGCTATCTCAGCCTCTGTACTCGGACTTTGAGTTTTACTTAGTCTGGCATTACACTGGATATGTAACTCACCTTTCTTAGAGTTATGCATGTTGAATCTTTTCAACACTTTGTCTACATAGGTGCTTTGACTAAGTCCAATTAGTCTTTCACTCATGTTTCTCAAAATCCTTATTCCTAGGATATAGGCAGCTTCTCCAAGGTCTTTCATAGCAAAACACTTCCCAAGCCAGGACTTTACTTCCTACAGGGTTGGGATGTCATTTCCTATGAGTAGTATGTCATCCACATACAGTACCAAAAAGCTGACTGTACTCCCACTAGCCTTGACATAGACACATCATTCATCTTCACTCCTTGAAAAGCCAAATTCTTTGACTTTCTCATTGAAGCAAAGATTCCATTTGCGAGGTGCATGTTTCAATCCATAAATGGATTTCTCAAGCTTACTCACTCTATTGGGGAACTTTGTACTGAAAAAATCCTCTGGCTAAACCATGTAAACATCTTCAGCCAACTTTCCATTAAGGAAAGCGGTTTTGACATCCATTTGCCATATTTCATAGTCATGAAATGCAGCAATGGCTAACATAATAGATTTAATCTTGGACACTGGTGAAATGGTCTCATCATAATCAACTCCCGGAGTTTGAGAACAACCATTTGCAACCAGTCTTGCCTTATAAGTGTGTACATTACCATCCATGTTAGTTTTCTTTTTGAAGATCCATTTGCACCCAACTATCTTACAATCAGGTACATTGTCAACCAAGTTACAAACTTGATTGTCATACATGGAATGTATCTCGCTGTCCATAGCCTCTTTCCATTTAGCAGCCTCAGGGCCTGCCATGGCTTCCGTGTAGCTGTTAGGCTCATCCAGATTTACCAGTGTATTATCACTAATAAGTGTTTCACCTTCTGCACTAATATGGAAACCATAATAATTCTCAGGTGCATTGCTAACTCTGGTAGAAGGCCTTAGAGCTATATATTCTTCAATCGGTTCAACAGGAGTTTCCTAGAGTTTGAGGTTCCTTCACCACTTGACTCTTCAATTTCCTCAAGGTCAATTTGCCTCCCACTGTCTTCTTGGCTTATGAATTCTCTCTCTCGAAAGAATCCTCTTCTTTCTACAAAGACCACATTATCACTAGGTCTGTAGAAGATGTAACCATAGGATTTATATGAGTAGCAGATGAAAATACACCTTTCGCTTTGGGGTTCGAGCTTATCATGAGTCTCGCGTCTCACGAAAGCCTCGCAACCCCAAACCTTGATGTGGTTTAGATTTGGAACTTTTCCAGTCCACACCTCATGAGGTGTTTTGGTAAACTTCTTTCCAGTCCCCCAAAATGAGATTGGTAGCAAAGCTCGACTCATCATGGAATGAACCATGTCCAACAAGGTCCGATTGTGCCTCTCAGCTACACCATTCAACTGTGGTGTCCTAGGAGGTGTCAATTGTGAGACAATCCCACATTCCTTAAGATAGTCAAGGAACTCAATACTAAGATACTCACCACCACGATCATATCAAAGCATCTTAATTTTCCTTCCCAACTGATTCTCCACTTCTTTCTTAAACTCTTTGAATTTTTCAAAGGTTTCTGACTTATGCTTGATTAAGTAGACATATCCATATCTATTAAAATTGTCAGTAAAAGTCACATATAAGCGATTAGCATCTCTTGTGGCGGTTCTGAAGGGTCCACACACATTTGTGTGTATGAGGTCCAACAAACCTTCACCCTAGCACAAGTTCCAGTAAAAGGTGACTTTGTCATTTTACCAAGCAAACAAGATTCATAACTATCATCTGACTTTAGGTCAAATGACTCCAAGACTCCATCCTTCTGGAGTTTTCCTATGCGTTTCTTGCTTACATGTCCAAGATGACAATGCCATAAAGATGCTTTATCTAAGCTATTGGAAGAGTCAATACACAATACATTATTTCCTAGATTATCTACAACAGATACAGTTTCATACACACCATCACAAGGTAATGCTTTAAAATAAAGAACATTATTAAAGAAAGCATCAATACTACCATTATTATTATCAAAATAAAAGGTAAAACCTTGTTTATACAATGCATGAAAGGAAATAACATTTCTTGCCATTTCTGGCGAATAATAACATTTATTCAAATCTAATGTAAACCCACTATTTAGCACTAAGGAATAAACTCCTAACTTGGTGACAGGTGAAGCTTTCCTGTTTCCCATGATCAAGTTTATCTTTCCCTGCTCCACATTCTCACTTCTTCTTAGTCCCTACAAATCAAAACATATGTGAATACCATAACCTGTATCAAGGACCCAAGACTTAGAATGAGGTGAGTTATTAGACAATATAGTGTATATACTTGCATGGTTTGGTTTTACTTTCCCATCCTTCAAATCTTGCTGGTACTTTGGGTAGTTTCACTTCCAGTGCGACTTTTCATGGCAATAGAAGCATTCTATTCTTCCCTTTGCCATGCCGGATTACCAAGACATTGGCCGCAGTTGGAGTAGGAGTAGGAGTAGTAACAACTGTCTTACCCTTTAAACCACTTTCAGCGGTCTTCAAGAGTCCTTGAAGTTTGTTGAGGGTGACTTCTTCCTTTTTCATGTGATATGTCATGCGAAATTGATCATAACACGATGGTAAGGAGTGCAAAATGATGTCTATTGCTAACTTCTCGGGGAAGTTCACATTCAGCTTCAGTAAACGGTCCACATATCTTTTCCTTTTTTGCATGTGGCCCGTGATGAGTTCACCATCCTTCATTCTGGTTGTTATCATGGAGGAGATTATTTCATATCGCTCTTGATGAGCACTTTGATGGTAGCGGTCCATCAAGTCCCGGGGCATCTCAAAAGGATAATAGTCCTCATAGGACTTTTGGAGCTCGGCTATCATGGTGGCCATCATGATGCATGCCACTTTTGCAGCATCTCTTTCATGTACCTCATATTCAGCAAGCTCTTTAGGAGTAGTAGTTTGGTCGGGTACCTTCAGCTCCTTGTCGAGAACATATTCTTTGTTCTCATACCGAGTGACCATCCTGATGTTTCTAATCCAATCTGTAAAGTTAGATCCATCAAACATGACTCTCCCACAACGATTCATGAGAGAGAAGATGCTAGTAGGGTTTGAGCAAGAAGCATTGTTATTGGAAGAAATCTGAAAAAAAAAGAGGGAATATATTAGATTAGATATAGAGATAGTCCTTAATAAAACACCCAAATGTAATATTAAGGCTAGGACCCAAAACAATATTTTATAAGTTAGAAGAGGGATGTCGTAATCTAAGCTATAAGATATTTGAAGGTAGGTGAATGACGATTCACCAATTTCCACCATGAAAAACTAAATATTTAGCTAGGTTTTAATTGGTTTAGAAACTCCTAGATTCTTTGAGATTCATTGAACTTTATTCAATGGCATGTTTCAATCTCGAGTGTGCCCTTCAAGTTTTGTGACTGGGAGGCCGAGGATCACAAAACAAGGTGTGAAGTAACCATGCAAATTACTTGGTACCCTTAATGTATTACCCCTCAATCGATGTGCCGGTTAACCACACTAACTCCATCGATACTATGATAAACATTAAGTCACCCTTTACCTACCTTGTTAAATTCAACTTAGTGTGCCGGTTAACCACACACACTCCACTAACGACTTAAACAAAGTGTAATGTGTAATTTCATGGATTAGCACCTTATTCACATTTTCCTAAAGTAACTAAGATTGAGAATTTAATCTAATCATTTAGTTACTTTATAATCATTATACTTTTAATGAGAATTTATAAGTCCTTGTCCTACCCATTCAGGTAACGACCCTCTACTGATCAAGGAAGCGGTGGGTCAGAATGGACACCCATTAAGTAGCCATTTTATAGGCAACAACCTTATAGCCCCCTTATAGATTGGCTTCGTGAATGAGGCGTACTAGCAGTAAGACGACTTGATCTTATACACACACACAGACACACAAACACACACACACACACACATATATATATATATATATATATATATATATATATATATATATATATATATATATATATATATATATATATATTATTAACTTATAATATTATAAAGTATAAGGGTTGAATTTTAACTTTTAAAATTCTAAGGATTGAAACTTACTTGTTCCAAAACTTGAGGGTAAGTTTTGTAAACTTTCAAAAAATTTCATTTCTTATAACTTATGAATTTAATTGAGTATTAAAAATGAAAACTCTTCATTTTTTATAACCCTTGTGTTCTTTTAATGGTTTTTATTAAAGTGTGACCTTTGGTTTTCCATAACTTGAGGACAAGTTATGGACTCCATTAAAACACATAATGATCATGAATTAACCTACCAAGTAGGTTACAAACAATTCCTATTATCATCTAATCTTCATAAGTTCAAGAACATGAATATGAACATTTCAAAAATCATAAATTACTCATAAAACATGTAATTTTGATAATAGCCATTGTAAATGGATTAGCATAAACATTACACCATCAAAAACAAGTTTTATAACACCAAAACAGTTTAGGGTAATGTTTCTAGTCCATTTCCAGCAGCAAAACTCGAAAATATGGACACTGTAGCCTCTACTCGTCGAGTGCATGAACAGACTCGACGAGTAGCATGCATTTCTTTATGGACTTGTCGAGTCCCCTCATGGGCTCAACGAGTTCATACGTGCAGTGAACAAAAAATCCAATTTTCAAGCTATTTGCATCAAGTATCAAGTAAACAAACCTGGCTCTGATACCACTGATAGGTTTTGAGCATCCTAACACTGCTATGGTGTACATGCAACCCTCGAAACCTTGGATCTATGTTTGACTAAGATACATGCAAATAATTATTTTTCTAAGGTTCTTATCCTATCTAGCATGGCATGGGGAACTTGAATCAAATAAAGCTTAGTAGAATTACTTACCTTGTAGTTATAGTTGATAGCTTGGAGTTTGAGAGCCTAGCACCAATAGTGTGGATGCCTCAAATGGAAATCACAAATCACCACAAACTTTGCAACCTTGAGAGAATAGTGACAACTTTCTTGAAATCGGCCCTCTTAGTACTCAACACACCTAGTGTGATTTAAAGAACCAAAGCCTCCTTTATATAGCTTGGTGGATTAGGGTTACATCCATGTAAACCCTAATACCCATCTCTTTTCATTTCCATGAGATCCATGGGTTAAGGCTCCATGCAGTATCCATGGACTTTCCATGCAAGCCTAGCCCATTATAAGTAAGCATTAGCCCACAATATATAAATACAAGAACCCATATTTAATTAGTCATACTTTTGATCTCTAAATTAATTCTAGATTAATTATATATCAATACTAATTAAATAATATGATTTTATATTAATATATTAGAATTTATAATATATTATTAAATCATAACTTATACTATTCTCAAAAGATTATCCATAAATTGTTTGGGTGAAGTGCAACCCAAATGGACCATGTCGGGTTAGGTCAAGTACATACCAAATATAGTTATGGACTTAGACATTATCCCCAATAGATAGACGGAGAGTCTGTCACTGCTCATCTGCAGAAGATGCAGAGGTATGTTGACTACTTGCTGAAGTTAAATGTTAACTTCGATGAAGTGCTGGCGATTGACATCATCCTTCATTCACCGCCACCCTGCTTCAACCAGTTTTGCATGACCTACCACATGAACAAAGAGGAGGTCACATTGAGTGAACTTCAAGGTCTGTTATGGACTACTGAGAGCAACCTCAAGGACAAGTCCGTTGCACAAACACCTATTCCTACTGCTTCCCCCGTCTTGGCTATTGGGCAAGGAAAGGGTAAGAAGAAGAAGGCTCGCTCAAAGAGCCACAATAAGAGAAAGTCCCATGATGACACCTCTTCTAGTGGAACCAAGGTTAGTTCTAATGGACCCACTTCCAACCAAAATGATTTAGAGTGCTACTACTGCCATGATGATCAAGTGTTTAAACTAATTAATTCCCTAGTTCAATTATTCGGATTAAATAAGACTTGTAATTGGTTAATCAAATTAGTAATTCAACTAACCTCTTGTTTGTTGGTTTATCAAACAAGCTCGCACATTAATTTGCCCATTCTCTAATTAATCTTAGTTTCATATTCACTAATCCTAAGCACACAACAAAGTGTTCACATAAATCATATGAGGTCAACAACTAAGAGATGTTCATGCAACCTAATTGTCTTCCTATTTACATAAAATAGTTATGGTTAATGCATAAGGGTCTTTAACAAGCTTGATTTAATAAAATCACCAATAATCAATCAATCAAAGTATAAATCAAACCATAGGAGTAAATTGGTCTTTCCTAAACTGAAAGTACGAAAATTCAGCTCATGATTACAGTATAGGAGAAGCTAAAAATGAAATTAGTTGATCTAAACATGGTTCACTTCTAAGAATAAGTGGAAAATTTACCCTAATTCGCCTTGAGTCTTCTAAAGATGAAAGATTAGGGTTCTTCAGGTCTCCAAGGTTCTCCTTAGTTGCAAGTTATTCTCCAGAAAAGCCAAAAAGATCCTCAATTTGGAATTAAATCTCTTATTTATACTTTTCTTAAAACAGGGGCAACTCGACGAGTAGGTACCCAACTCGCCGAGTTCCATTGATAAAAACTTTATGACAAGGATTCTGGAAATCACTTTGCAAACATTCATTGGAACTCGCCAAGTAGAATCTGGACTCGCCGAGTAGCTCCAGGTTTGTTCTTCTTTTTTCATTCTCCAGCTTCTAATTGCTTCTCCTTCCTTCTTTTTGCTTCTGAGCATGTATTCTAGACTGAAAATATAATTTAGACATTAATAAGTACCTTTTGTCCATATTATGCAAATAATTAGCTAATAATTGATAAAAATCTATACTAAACATATGGCTAAATATGCACATATCAAAATGCCCCACACTTGACTTTTGCTTGCCCCCAAGAAAAACCGAATTTTAGCACACTAGAATCACATAAGACAATTCCAATTAAACCCAACCATTATGCCAAGACCGCAACGCATGCATTTGTGTCTAAAATTTTCCTAAAGACCCCCCAATACTCTAAATACTTACAATCCTCATAAACATTCGCCCACTTATTCCGAATAATGCTCATTTTATGCATCCCTCCGAATCCATCCGCAGAAAACTTCCTAACCTCAAGGTATTTTTGGTTGAGCAACCCAAGCATACATAATCTAGAAAATTACAATTTATGATACCATTATGGAGCTCTTTGGAATTCTTCACTTCTTTGACAATTTGATCATTGATTTTTGGGTATCTGCAATTTTTGAATTTCTTAAGAATTTTTTTTTTATCTTTGACTTTGATGCTCCAAAAATTCTTCAAATTTTTTATTGTAATTCTCTCTTTTTTTTACATGTACCTCACCCTTCTTCTTTTTTTACTCAAAACCTACATGCTTAAGTAGGGGCACTCAACTTCAACCTTGATTGGTTAAAAATAAATTTTTCCTGTATACATTTCTGGTACATGATGCTAAACGTATTGCATCCTTCAAACTACGCAAGGTCGTATTTTGTCTCTTGATTTCACTAGAATAAGGAGACCACAAATGCACTAGAACGTACATAGGCTCAACTAAACATTTGGGTCTTCATGCAATCATCAACATAATTCTAACATGGAATCCTAATTGCTTTTACCATAGTTTTCTAAGTTAAGTCCTAAGCAATTTTTTATGCAAGATTTTTGAAAAAATTAAGCATAAATTAGGATTCTAAGTTGACTAAAATGTATACAACCCCCTACCCCACACATAACTTATGCAATGTCCCCATTGCATGTTATGCATGAAAAGGAAAAATATAAAATATAGAGAGAATTGGAACAAACTCTCCTGGGATAGTAGTCGCGAGGTTGATATTTTTCATGTAAAGCTTCGACTTCGAATGAATTTAGATATGGAAACAGCTCATCCATGCCTTGGGTATCATATCGTGTGTGGTAAACATCTAAATAGCTCAAATTTTTTAGGACAAAGCTCTCAGAAATCTTCCAGGAATGAATCTTCACGAAAATATAGATAAGAGCTGCAGTGAATGTGCCTAAAACAGATCTTGAGAGTGAAACATTGAGGGACTCTGCGAGTCAAATGTGAACTCGGCGAGTAGATTGGCCCCCAGCAGAAAATTGTGAAATCGCATATAAACTCGGCGAGTAGGGCGCTGAGTCAAAAATTAATTTTTCTGTTGTTTATCCTTGGCTGAGATGCTAAAACAGGAGACTCTTCAGTGACTCTTCTTTCGTTTTCTTCAGTAAATAACATATTTTATCACTCTTATTCCTAACTGACTCAACCTTAAATGTAACATTTCACATTCTCATCTAAACCATCCCTCACTTAAGCCTTGACCAATGAGACTCCTAAATGCATCCTAATCTTCAAACCTGAAAAACAAAATAACCACAAGTGAAAGAAAACAAAAAGATCCTAATTAATATTCTGGTACATCAAAGTTCAAACACCAAACAAATGAAATAAAAATAAAAACATTCAAATAAAAGCAAATATCAATCTTCTTCTTCCATGTCCTCTCCTCCCGCTCCACTTCCACTTGCTTGGTTGTTCCGCCTTTGCAAACACTCCTCCCAACTCATTATGTATGGATATCCGGGCTCGGGCCTTGGAGCAATGTTCATTTGTTGAAAGAGATAGGTGAATGATTCATTACTGTAGTTAACACCTTGGCAAATATCATCCAAATACCTCCTATACTCAACATTATCCCAACCCTCATTCTCGTCTTCCATTGGGATAACCAGTGGGTCTTCTCGGGCCCGTTCCCTCCTATGCCTAACTCGTCTGTCCGGCTCCTCGGGAACAATCACCTTGTCTTTGATTGGAATTGCAAATGAATTCCTAAACTTCTCCACAATCCTCGCCCTCAGGAATAATGTAACGCTAAATAGAGGAGGAGAAATCACTGTTAATGCCCTTGCCTCTTGCATATCCAAAATCTCATACGATCTTGCTAGTCTTGTAACAAACATACCCCCATTAATTTTAGAGGCAATCTTCTCCTACACCGCTCCATCCACAAGATATTTTGCCAAACAATAAGGAAGGTTGCAAAAAACTTCTGGGGTGATTATGCTCCCCAAGTAGAAAATATAGAGAGTAGGGACCTTGTCATCATCCTTCCTCATGTAGATGGTAGTAGCAATGAGGCGGTGGATGAGACAATGGATCGGAGAACGGATATGGCCTTCCTGAGCAGAAGAGGGAATAGAAACCCGATTTGCAATACTATTCCACCAAGTGGAGGCGACGAATTCCTTGGGAAGATCCTTATGACATTGCTCCCAAAATGTTTCAAAGCCCTCTGACCTAATGACGTTTTGATCATAAAGACCTACCCTCCAAGTAAGTTATGTTATGCTGCACTGGCGCAACTTCCCCCCAAGGCAAAAAGTGATAGTAGCAAAGAATTCCCAGCATAGTTCCTTAAATACGGGTTCTTGCATTTTGAAAAGATGCATCCACCCATCACAGATTATTGTTGTTCCTCTCACTTCAAAAGATTTCACCAAATAGGGTGTTAGATCCTCTTCCAACCCAGTTTGATTCAGCCAATCCCAATTAATTGCATTGGGAAGGTAAATCTCTTTCTGTTTCAGCGTCTCCAATTTGTTTTTCGCCCGGACTTGTGAAGACTTTGAAGTGATTTATGGGAAGGCAATCCATGGAATGTCTCCATAACCTCCTCCTATAGAGCTCTGGCCTCTTCGAGACATGATTTATGTAGAACAACATCAAGAAAACAACAAACAAAACCCAGAAAATTAAAATTAACCATAATAGATCCAAAGTGACATGAACTTGCCGAGTTCATGAACTACTCGACGAGTAGTATGAACTGCGAGTGCAGTTTCCCTCTCGGTCTAGATTATGTCAACAAAACACAGGAATTTGCACAAGGGGTTTGCTATTCTAAGTCCTTTAAGCATAAATTCGCAAGAAATTTTTGTCAATATCCTCCTAATTTATCCTAAAATCAAAGCCCTAGAATTTGAGTAATCCCCCAAATCCGGATTTTAGCAAAATAACCACTGAAAACTATTAAAGTTGTGACCTTTAGCAAGAACCCGAACAAAAAAAATCCTACCTTTGGCTTTGTAGATGAAGATTCAGCAAGAAATCAAAGGAGTTGCTTGAGAGAAAACGAAATGCTCGACGAGTATGCTTGGGAGGCGACTAGTGAAAATGATTAGGGTAAAAGAAACCCTATTTATAAATTGTACAAAAAAAACTCAAGTAAAAACGTGGACTCATCGAGTAGGAACACCTACTCGCCGAGTAGATATGCGAGTTTGCGGTTTTTCGTGGATTTCAGAAACTACTCGCCGATTAGTTCATGAACTCGGCGAGTTTATCATTCAGTTTGAAAAAAAACTTGATTTTTAAGCCACCACCCCACACTTGGGGCATTGCTTGCCCTCAAACAATCATTTTAAGCATAATTTCAGAAGAAGATTGAAAAAAAAAGATATCCAAAAAATGAAAAACAAAAGGAAAAATAAAGGGAAAAGAAATGCAAACTCGGGTTGCCTCCCGGAAGCGATTCTTTTTAAGGAGTTGTTAGCTGGACTCCTTCCCGCTCTACGTTTCTGCCATGCCTTCCAGTAGCAGCCCTTCTTCAAGTTCTTCATTCCTCGAGATTCCTTCTTCATATTTTATCACCCTAAGTCCATTAACTTTGAAAGGAGTGCCATCTCTTGATAATAACTCGATAGCTCCATGTGGAAAATCTCTCTTCACTATAAATGGACCATCCCATCGTGACTTTAGCTTGCCCGGAAAGAGTTTGAACCTTGAACTAAAAAGTAAAACTTTTTGCCCTTCATGAAAGTCCTTATTACCCTTGATTCTTTTGTCATGCAAATTCTTGGTTTTTTCTTTATAAATCAAGGAGCTAGTGTAAGCCTCATTCCTAAGTTCTTCAAGAGCATTCATTTGCATCAATCGGTTGGTTCTAAGTTCAACTACATCAAAATTGCACATTTTTAAAGCCCAAAAAGCTTTATGCTCTATTTCTACCGGTAAATGACATTGCTTCCCATAAACTAGCCTATATGGTGTAGTACCAATAGGTGTTTTGAAAGCTGTTCAGAAGGCACAAAGTGCATCATCTAACCTATCCGACAATTCCTTTTGATTTCTACCCACCAATCTCTCCAAAATTCTTTTTAATGCCTTATTCGTCACTTCAGTTTGCCCACTAGTTTGTTGAAAGACCCCAACTTTTGTATTTTTGAAAGACCCAAACTTTCGTACTTCACAATATCATTACTCCAAAACATGCTATTTACATATTCATAAAAGCAATATTTTACATTGATAAAAAGGATTTACAAACTATTGGATACAAACCTTCTATTACAAAGTGTTATATATATTACATAACTACTCAGGATATTGTAATTTATACAAACATAAACTGTAGTACAAAAGTACTATTACAAACTATTCTACATCTTTCAATAGTATGTAAACATACTAGTTACTTATCACCTGCAATTATTAAACATTGATAGGGTAAGCGGTGACGCTTAGTGAGTTCAAAAATATATACAATATAATGTTATGCCATATACATACTTCAATGTGGCAAAAGCAAAGAGGAACAACAAGATGTATGTGAGATCATGTGACAAGCGTTCATATCAATCAAAGACTTTATTCAAAGATATACTTTTCAATTCTTGATATACATCAATAAAGCTTTGGCCCAAATGGCATAGAAGACATGCAATTTCTGATTAATATCTTGTTAGATTTCAGGCTTATAGTCTTGTCTAACCATTTGCCAATGCCATAGAATAGAAGTCATTCTCTTACGGAGACATGCTCTACATGACCAGAGGCTACGTACCAGTACCAAAGTGAATCTAAGTCCTTTCACTATTCACATGGTCAAAGGTATTACAATTGCCATAAACATAGCGAATAATACGAGAAACTAACTCATAATAATAACACTGAAAAGCACATAGCACATATAACACATAACATACAATTGTTCCTATATATTGAAATCACCTTAAGTTAACCGGGGGTTAAAATAGTAATTTGGACAGCACTTCGGCTTTAAATATGTCTTTCTATGTTGTAAACCGGGAGCTTAATTAAAAACCGGGCTCTGTGAAGGTAGGGATTCAAAACCGAAAAGATAAAATTTACGGGCTTCTCGGGGGTCTCGGGGAGTGCTTCGAGTGCTAAAATTGATACCGGAGCTTCGGGAAAAGTCAAAATAGTGAAAATATGGAAAGAGGGGTTAAACTTGTCAAATTTGGAATTTTAGTCGGAAGGTATCGCAGCCCCCTTTATATAGGGCCGAGGTTCAGAGTCGGTTTGGGAGGAAAGCAAGCAGCGAAGTAGCTCGGTGGCGTCAGCAGCGAGGGGCATGTGGCGCGAGAAGAGAAGGCCACGAGGCCTGCTGCGAGGCTCGGATGGAAGGGTGACGAAGCAGGCGCGAAGACTCGGACGCGAGGAGGCGTGGAGGAGCGAGCTTCGGACACCAAGGCGAGGTGCGTCGGAATTCCCTTGGACCGCACTTCAGTCGAATCATTAAGCGACATGCACGGACTCCGGATTGGGCCAAGTCTCGAATGATGCTGCTGCTTCGTGCGAGTGGTGTCTAAACACTGTTCATGCGAAAAATCTCGATTTTCGGTCCCCGAGCTTCTAAAATCCATAACATTCGCATACGAGCTCCATTTTTGACGTTCTTTATATGCACGCGTAGCTAAAACTATACTCTAAAACTTTTGTTTAGACATCGTCGGCTAATTATGAATTTATTTTTAATATTATTATTTTTAACAGATCGAGACAGGAAAATCCGTTAAAAATTCATAACTTCTTCATCCGACATCCGTTTTCGTCAGACTTTTTAGCGTTGTACTACATATGATGAGACCTTCGATTCTCGTTTAGGATGTATCGGTCAAATATCGTTCGATCTAAAATTCGAGTTTTTAGCTATCTAATGCTAAGTTGAAACTTCGAAAAATCATAACTTCCTCATACAAAATTAGATTTTGGCGTTCTTTTTATCGAATTTCTCGGTTTAACGAATACTAAAACTTTCATTTAGATTACTAAGGCTAAAAAGTAGTTTATCAAAAACTCACTTTTTACGTCATTCGGCGCCGTGCCGGTTTTGTCGCGGATCTTCGGTTGGTCATAACTTCTTCGTTATAACTCGGATTTTGACGAGGTTTTCGCCTACAAGTTTCTAACGAGATTCTCTACAACATCAAATAATAAAATTTTACTTATTTAAAATTTTATATTTTAGCTAAATTTCACTATTTGGCTTTTAATTGGAATCTCATAAGACTTCCAATATTTTCTGAGTGATTCTAAACGTAGTTTTACTTTATTTCTAGTAAAACCCATCTGTCAGAACTCAACACTCAAATTTTACATAATATTTCACAATTTTATTCATTACAAAACACGATTTCAAAACGTGTATGTTACATTTGTGGATGGTAAGATGTAGAGAATTTATGGGTTACCCCATATTTTCTTAACACTTTTTCTAATTGATCGTTGGCAAAGAGAGTGCGCTGGTCAATAATATGAGCTTTAGGAACTCCAAATCTTGAGAATAACTTTTTTAGAAAGCACACCACCACCCGAGCATCATTAGTTGGTAAACCTTGTGCCTCCGCCCATTTGGATACATAATCAACCAACACCAAAATATATTTGTTCCCTTTTGACATTGGAAATGGTCCCATGAAATCGATCCCCCACACATCAAACACTTCACACACTTGAATACTATGTTGGGGCATCTCTTTTCGGGATGATATGTTTCCCGCTCTTTGGCATGCATCACACCCTTTGAAATATTAGGTAGCATCTTTAAAAATTGTGGGCCAATAAAACCCAATATCAAATATCTTCTTAGCCATGTAATGTGCTCCATGATGTCCACCGGTGGGCCCGCTATGGCAATGCTCCAAAATTTCTCGACTTTCCTTCCCAAATATACATCTCCTTATTATCCCATCTGCGTAGCTTCGGAAAAGATATGGCTCATCCCAAAAGTAGTATTTTATTTCTAAAAAGAATTTCTTCTTTTGTTGGTGGGTAAAATCTTTTAGGATATACTTGGTAGCTAAGTAATTAGCTATATCTGCAAACCATGGCTCTTCCCCTGTGGTCACTAAAATGTACTTTTCCGAAAAGTCATCTCCAATTTTATCTTCTTCCAATTCTTCCAAATGCAGGTTTTCTAGTCTTGATAAGAGGTCGGCAGCTACATTCTCCATCCCCTTTTTATCGTCTATTTCAATATCATATTCTTGTAAAAGTAGGACCCATCGTATCAATCGTGGTTTTGCGTCTTGTTTAGTAAAGAGGTACTTAAGGGCAGAATGATCGGTAAAAACTATGGTTTTTGACAAAACCAACTATATGAGAAATTTATCAAAGGCAAATACCACTGCTAGTAGCTCCTTTTCTATAGTAGTGTAGTGCTCGTGTGTTGGGTTCAAGGTCTTACTTGCATAGTAGATAGGCTGAAAATGCTTGTCAATTCTTTGCCCCAAAACAGCTCCAACAGCAAAGTCACTAGCATCGCACATGAGTTCGAAAGGAAGATTCCAATTTGGTGCTACCATAATAGGAGTTGTAGTTAATCTTTCCTTGAGTAAATAAAATGCTTCATGACATTCTTTACAAAAGTTGAATGGTGCATCCTTCAAAAGTAGTTAAGTCGAGGGCCTTGTAATCTTTGAAAATTCTTTAATAAAGCTTCTTACCCCCTTAACATTTGTTGGAGGTGGTAGTTTGGCCTATAATCCAAAAATCCCTCATCATCATCCAACTATACTTTGACTCCACTACCTGTAATATAAAAACCTGAGTGGGTCAGACTTGATAGCATGGTGAGCATATAGGGTTTTCAACCCACAAATAACAAATTTATTAATTTCATAAACCACAATAAATTTAATTATTATGTTTAAACATCAAACAATCAACCTAATTTCCCACCCTCATTATCTTCTTTACTCTTAAGGATCCACCATAAGAAATCAACCATTCCTCGTTCATTCATTCCGAAGGATTAACCTAAGAAATAAGCACAAAGTCCATCTTTGCCTATGGCGCATCTGCCAATGTTATTTATTTGGCGCAGCTGCCAATAACATCATTTATTCTCTAATTGGCAAAACTGCCAATGTTGTTAATTAGGCACAGCTGTCAACAACATCATTTATTCTCTATTTGGTTATTTATTAGGTGCAGCTGCCAACAACATCATTTATTCTCTAATTAGCACAGCTGCCAATGTTGTTTATTAGGCGCAGCTGCCAACAACATCTATATCATCTTTCATCTCTCATTCTTTATCTACCCACATTTTCCCCAACATATTTGTAGATATAAAATACATATATCGAACAATCTTTCATCTACCCATGTTTTACCCAATATATTTGTAGATATAAAATACATATATACAATTTAAAACCTGTATAAAGTATTCATTCATCATCCATCAAATAAACAAACAACATATATACACATAGCATGTATTTTATATAAAATACTCCATATCTATGAGTAAGATAAAAGTGACTATACACTCACTTGTAGCGTGCTTTGATTGAATCTAACTAGAAATAGTCAGCGGCTCGTCGTTGTTAGGCTCGGAAGGGAAACAGCTTCAACATATGAGAGAGAGAGAGAGAGAGAAAGAAAGCTAGATGTAAGAAAGCTTAGGGTTGAAATGGCTA
This sequence comes from Lactuca saligna, assembly GCF_052625555.1. Lineage (NCBI taxonomy): Eukaryota > Viridiplantae > Streptophyta > Magnoliopsida > Asterales > Asteraceae > Lactuca > Lactuca saligna. The sequence goes on along the minus strand of NC_136421.1, from coordinate 15,204,440 downwards.
TTTATAGGATGATTTTGGTCTCTCACATTGTGAGAATTCATTGTTCACATCGTGAGCCATGCCTGATCACCTCGTAGGTTTGCTACCTGTGTTCTAGGCTTGTATAGTGTCTGTTTGACTCCTCAAATCGTGAGAATTGATGTTCACGTTGAGAGCCCGTTCCGTAGACTTTCCATCTGCATTCTAGCCTTGAAAAGTGTCGTTTCTACTCTTCACATCGTGAGAATTGATGCTCATGTCATGAGTCCAGTCGGGTTAGGGTTTCTGACACAGCTGCATCTTGAGAAGACCATAACTTTTGCATACGAGCTCCGTTTTTGACGTTCTTTATATCCACGCGTAGGTGGAGACATACTCTAAAACTTTAATTTAGACCCCTTAAGGCTAAAAATAACTTTATCTTAAACTCACGTTTTATGATTCCCGTTGTCGTGTCAGTTTTGTCGCGAAGCATCGACAGGTCATAACATCTTCGTTATAACTTAGATTTCAGTGTTCTTTATATGTACGGAAACCTTGTGACATATACTAACACTTAGTTAAGATTATTTATTCTAAATAATTCTATATCAAAAAGTCATTTTTTACGCTTATCGTCTTTAAATTGACTAGCTTGAATCTGCGAGCGTTAATATTATCACCCCCTTAGGATGATTACATCTCGGAATCATTAACAAAATAGGGCTTGTATAATGACTCCAAACGTTATATTTTCATCCTAGGTAAATCGTAACTTCTAATGAGTATCTAAGTCTTGGACTTCTTGACTCCAGGTGGTGCAAAATCTTGCACCTGCTCTTTATCCTATGTTGGACTTTCAATCGTAACCTTCGAGTTACAAAATAGATCCTTATTGGAGACCCCTACTTCTTCTTAAACAGACTTATCTTAATAGAAGTTCTTTATGTGCTTCTTGTGATGGAGACTAGCTAAAGTAGATGGACCGCAAAGATCAATATGCAACAGCTCTAGGGGTTCATAAATTGATGAATCAATAACCAATGCATGACTTCCTTTTGATTGTTTTCCACACTCAAAAGCAGGGTAGAGTGTATAATTTTTGTACTTCAGAATGGGAAGACCTCGGGCGAGTTCTTTTGTGACAAGGTTGTTGATATACCGAAAGTTCAGATGAGCTAGTTTACGATGCCATAACCAGCTCCCTTTGGATACTGCTTTGGACAGAAAACATAACTGTGGTTTCCCAATGATCAATGAGACATCCAAGGGGTACATGGTCCCTTCGTACTTGGATTTAATCAAATATGTGCTTCTATCGCTAGTCATCATGTTGCAGTATTCTTTATCAAACTCAACCCGATGACCTTTTTTGTATAGTTGGCCTGCACTGATGACATTATGCTTGAGGCCTTCTACATAAGCAACCTTTATTATTAAGAAGTTCCATGTTGTTAATACACTGTCACCTCGAATGATACCATTTGCATTGTTACCAAATGTGACATGTCTTCCATTACATATAAGCCTGATATCTCGAAGGTATTCTAACCTTTCGGTCACGTGCAAGAGCAGGCACTATCGATCAGCCACTCCTCTTCTTGTTCCTCATTACACAAAGTCTAAAAATTACACGGTTAGTTTGGACATCGAAACAGGTTTGGAGCCCGGGGTTACAAGTGAATTCTTCTTAGATGCATGAACAGGAATTGTAGGGACATGTTTTGTATCAACTTTAAGATCTAGACCTAGATATTTTGAGTTCTTTTGAGAGTTACGAGGTTTTTGAAAGTTAAGAGGTCTTGGAGGATTGCGATGTTTTGGCGGATTACGAGGTTGGACTTGATTTGGCCTTTTCTGATGATAAATCCAAAGGTAAGATTTTTCTCATTTAGCCAAACACCATACTTGGTTGGCGGTCTAGAGGGTGTGGTGTGAGGTTTGTGACCAGTCCGAGAGTGATTCTTGAATCATTTGCCCTTGGGATTTGAAAAAGTTTGAGCATTTGACTTCCTCCTAGGTTTTGTCCTTTTGATGGACTGACGTAACTTAACTAATTTGGGAGTCGGAAAATTTCCTTTCCATTTTGGGTCATACAAGGAATAGTTTTGAAAATCATATCTGTGAAAATAGTTGACACTCTTTTGAAACTTTTCAGGAGATTTTGAAATAACTTTTGAAACTGTACATTCCTTTTTGTCTATTTTCTTGACTTGAGTGTTTTTTAAAAACTGATTTGGAATAACATGTTTTTCAGGACCCTTTTGTTTTGAAACTTTGGTTTTGTTTTTTGGAAGATTTTTCCACTTTTTCTCACAAGTTTTGAGTTCCTCTTTGAAAGCCTATTTAACTTGAGTTTTTGGGGAACCACAGTCAGTGAGGTTTAACTGCGGTTTCCTAGAAAATTGTCTCTATTTGAAAACGAGGACTTGAATCACTTGAACTAGAAGATACAAGACTTTGAGAGTATTGACCATATTCAAAATTTTCTATGGGCAATTCATGGAGAATTGGTTGAATAGTCACTGTGCTCTTGATTGTGGTATGTGGTAAAGAAGATTGAACTACCTCATAGTAAGTCTAGGATTGTTCTTTAGTGGGACACTTTGTGGAAGGTGGTTGAGTAGACTGTTGTCCAAGACTGCAGTGATAGGGATTGCGGTCTGAGGACAAAGGTGAACAGTTCTCAAGAATTTTAGGACCTTCCATAAGGATATCTTCATCACAAACTGAAGAGGCCTGGGAATTGGGATAAATTATGCCAGAGATGGGATCTTGATCACATGGATGATCCGAGGTTTCGGGAAGAATTTCCTCGATGCCACAATTATTTCTCAAGTTATGAAGTCTACCAAAGTGGGCTCTAATGTCTTCGGGAAATGTTTTATCATTCACTAGGAAGTGAAACTCTCGGTCCAGAGGGGACATATGGATAGTCTTTCTTAAATCGGGGTGATGAGTCCTTTGTGGTGGAATACCCACTTGACCAACCGCAATGGTACGTATTGTCAACGGTTCCATTATTAACAAGATTTTAAATGGCTTTGGTTTCAGTAAACAACTTTTCGATTAACAAATTCAAACGTATAATTTCTTTTTGTGCTAGATCCCTCTGATCTAAACCTATTCCTAATTGGGTTTCACATAACATTCTTACATCCTTTTCTAACACTAAGTCTCTTTATAACATGGCCACTTTGAGTCTTTTGTCTACTATTCGTCCTCTTACATGAAACATTTCTTGGGATGCTATGTTCTTCTCATCTAGGGCCTTGTTATTATCTGAAAGGACGACATCACAAGTGTCATTAAGGTTGTCTAAAAGGGTTGACAATCATGTATGTTATAGTGATGAGTTTGAATCATAAGTTTTACCTGCTCGACAATGCTTAAAGTTCTGTCTTTGGCCATGAAGCAGTAGTTCTTTTCCAGCTTTGTCGAACCATCTTCATCAGTAGTTGCCAGCATGCAAAATTTACCCTTGCCCTTGATGTTGAAGTCTTCATCCTCAACCCCTGACGACCATACTTGATGATCTCTTTTCACCTGGGCCACATATGCCCTTCCCTTTTCCTTTTCCTCCATCTATTATGCTATTCTGAGATAAAAGGATTTGTCATTCACCACATTGGCTTTACAATCTTTAGCGAAGTGGTTTTCTTTGTTGCACTTATGACAAATGACAACATCATCTTTAACTTCGGTCAAGGGACCGGACTCAGTTGGCTTGAAAGATTGCGGTGCCTCCTTAGCTTTATGAGTGTTTAGAGGTTGCGGAGATTGGTGAGGTTGTTTTGGGTATCGATGGTGATTGTTTTGAGGGTTGAAGTTTCAGTTTAAGGGAGGTTTGGTGAACTACTGATTTTTGCGAAAAGAGGTTGGTGGTGGACGGTTGAACTATTGACTATCAAGAACAATAGCATTTCGGAATTCCTCTTCATCATCATACTCTTTGTCAGCTTTGTAGGACTGCATAGGGTTTTCGTATGAAATAGGGTAAGGTTGAGGAGTTATGCTTTGCGGAGTGTAGGCATTGAGAGCAAGCGGCCCTCCAAAGTTAGCACAATCCCTGAGCACGGTTGATTCTTATGCTTGGAGTTCTCTGTACAGTTTGAAAAGAGAGAGTGAGTGAATCTTCCTATCACCTTGGACTATCATTTTCGTAGTAGTCCAGTGTTTTCCCAAACCCTTAAGAAACTGGATATTGGATTCATGGTTTCTTCGGACAATACCAACATTCGATAACTTAGTGACAATAAGGTTAAATCTTTTGAAGGAGTCTTTGAGACTTTCACCCGCATGAGCTTTGAAGTTATTGAACTCATTGAGTGCGGTGGTGAGCTTCTTATCTTGTGCCTGCTCAGAACCTTCATACAGATTTTTGAGAACTTCCCAAATCTCTTTGGTTGATTTGCAATTGATGATAATGTCAAAGCTGTCAGGAGCAACTCCATAAGATATTTCATAAAAGGCAATTGCATCATTTTCCATTTTGTCAAGATCATCCTTAGTGCGACGATTCATGGCAGGTTGACCTCATCCTTAATACAAATTACATGATATGTGTGCATAATATCTATGTTCTTGATATTTATGTTGGATGAACAAAATATACATGTTTCATTTGATTTAAACTGTATATGTCTTTTGTACCTATAATTATGATGGGTAAAGATGAGTAGATGATATAGATAATGAAATAAATGATGAGAGGCCTCGATGTTTAAGATGATCCAGTCATCTAGTAGATTATAGATGATGACCACAAACTATTTTAGACAGTCTAGTGGAACACTGGCAGGCTCGCAAGCTATAGGTGTTTTTGAACTAAGTGTTCACCGGGTGTGCTCTATCCCTCTCATGGTTTCTTTTTTGACATATATTATTAAGGAATCCCCTACGCAGTGTTGTCACCCCGATGAAAAATCCTTTGGCTAGGTCCCTTAATTTAGATGCTTTAGGGACAGAAAGTGAGGATAACAGGAAAGGGTAACCGGGTTGATTGATTGATGAAATTAATAAACTTAATTATTGTGGGTTGAAAAACCCTATGTGCTCGCCAAGCTCCTAAGCTTGACCCACTCAGTTTCTTGTATTACAGGTAGTGGTACAAGAGCATATATGCGATGATCTGATGAGAGATTATGGATTATAGGCCATTAGAAATAAATTGAATGTTGTAAGGCCTATGTTGTTTCTGTTTATGCTTTTGATCTGTATTGAAAATGACATCCTGAGGTTTTTAATATAATGAAAATACATTTCTTCGGAAATGCATTGATAAATTCTTTATCATATTTTCATAAACAAATTCCGCAAATATTTCTTCAAAGTATACTCTGATTTTCAAATAGAACATAAGCAAATCGGTTCTTTCTAATAGTGAAATTGGGGATGTCACACCCTGCGTACTAGGCTTTCCTCTTAAACCCTTAAGCACTCCGAAGGCCATAACTTCTTCATTATAAATCCGATTCTGACGATCCATATATCCATTTAAAGGTAACGAGAAGCTCTACACTTTAATCAAATCATACTTGCCTTACAATTCCACAAACAAACATACAATTTACATAAAATTCGGAGTTGACATATTACCAAAATACCCTTTGACTCCAAAACACAAACTGAATACTCGGATCATCCAAATTACATCATCCACCTCCAAATAAGCCCAAATCTCAATTCTTCAAGGGGTCCTAAGCCTGCTAATACCCAATCGCTGGTCACCACCCTGATATATGGAATGATTCGAAATAGGGCGTTACAACTCTCCCCCACTTCAGTTGGATTTCATCCTTGAAATCATTCATTACCATCCCCGACATGCCAAAAAAACCTAAGAACACAACCACAGCCCGAAGCATACCGTAACCTTCCCAAGGCAAATAAAAGCAACCCTAGCAGGGCTCTCCAACCCAAAGATGAACAAATCCTTTCTCCACCCGAAAATAATCCATTGCAAAATAATCACATCCACTCAATCTGAAATCAGAAGTCTCAAGATGGTTTCACTCCCTGACAGACAGCCCATGCTAAACCATTGCTAAATTTATTCCGGTTATCTTCTAGCTGACTACTCAACTTCTGATAACTTGAGGGTCCCACTAGAAAACAAAATCACATACCAATTATCGATGCAGAACACTTACACTTAACAGAAGTCTTAGTTGATCCTTTAAGTACAAGACTTATCCCTGCAACGGTTAGACTCAGACAGAAGCTATGCAACAGGGTCAAATCTTTTACTATGAGATTATTTAACCCAAACTGCAAATGGCCTAACATATTCTCTGAATGAGTGACTTCATACACTAGTTTCAATCAATAATACTACCTTAACTTATCTTGAATCCCTTCAAAGATAGAACCAATCCAAGACGCAATCACAATGGCTTGATCTATCATCAAAACTGAATCCACTACTTACCCTTGAACCCTTCGATGGACGCCCTCGACATATAGATACCCTAATTGTTATCCGAATGAAAAGAAAATCTTACACATAAACACTCGTGATACCCGACTTGAGATCTCACCCAAAAACCAGTCTGATACCCGGGATCCACATATATGCACTTGCATTTCACCCAAAACCTTCTGATTCACGATAACCTCTCACGAGCCCAATACTACCTTCCACACGTATCCATAATTTCCTCAAGAATTCTCCCAAATCCTCTAAGTCACCTTCTAAAATCCATACACCAAACACTCACCGCCTAGCGTAACAAAACCCACTGAAGTAATCCCTAGGCTTTCTGAGGTTCTCGATCTCACCCTACCATCAACTGCTGAAGAGCTCCTCATAATATCTGTTAGCTACCCCATGAACACAATCACATGCTCCAAAGCTTATATAATCTTTCAAGTAATAGAATCATTCCTACAATAGTTGGACTCAAACAAGAGTTGGGCATTAAGGTCTAATCTGTCACTTGGAGATTATCCCACCTTTGCCACATGTGAGTAGGCATATTGACTTAATAGGTAACTCACGTCACTTATGAGTTCCACAAAGCACAATGCAAGCAGCATTCATGCAGTAACACTCCAATCCACATAATAACCAAGAGCATCCAATCCCACATACTATAACCCATACTAGGAGCTCCCACTCCCACTATTGATTGCCTTACTCATACAAATCTTACCCAATCTAGCATCCCATACTTCATATGCTACCATGCATCATATATCAGGCCAACCTATCAGTGGCCAATCAGAACTAGTATGCAAGCCTACAAGCTAATACAATAGGCATACAAAGGCAACTTTCCTAACATTGTATCATGAAAAAAATTGAGCAGATCCTTTGTAGCATCCATAAATTTTACGCCAAATTTAAACTCTTTCAATCATAAATAAAAACCAAATAGCATTGTTTACAAAATGTTTTCCAATCATTTTCCATCAGAGTGTCCCAAAAATCATAACATAAGGATGAGGAGCAGTACGGTCACGCCCTCGCCTTTCCGTGATCTCCTGAAGTACCTGAAACAATAAACTGGAAACTGTAAGCCCGAGGCCTTAGTGAGCTACCCCCAAAATACCAATACGACACTGAAAATACCATATCAGTAATAATCAATCAATTAACATGCATACCGGGACATCGGCCAGACTGGACCGCCCTACCGAGCCTACAGTCTGTGTGAATCTATCCCGAACCTTTGTCATGACTGGTCTGCCACGTGGGCCTACAGTCTCCCCAGACGGCTCATAGGGTATATTAGCCTTCAGCACAAAGCAGGACCACCTCAACCCAACCACAAGCAAATAACCATGTGCGCATACTATCATATACAGGCATATACAAACATCAAACATATCTATCACACTGATCATCAATCATAGAATTCTCCTGTAACTAGAGTACTGACCCAGCAGGACGCTAACATACAAATCCCTACGGATCATAAGAGCATAACATACTGTCTACCCTGATTTTCGATCTAACAGATCATAACCACATGTAGCATACCATAACAATAACAACTAAAGGGCCGGCCTTGGTTCCGTAGACCCTATCGATATAGTGAGGATAACTCACCTCGCAGATGTCGACACGAAAGGTAAACTCCAACTCTCAGATCACTTGACACAGGCTCCACCACCTATCATCATAGTACATCATACTCATAAGTCCTTAACCTTATAAGGTACTTCGTAACCTACTAGTCAACCCCTGTTCAAAGTCAAAGTCCTCAGTCAAGGTCAATAGTCCATGTTGACCTTAACTCGCCGACTACCCTTGGCTACTCGCCGAGTTCCTAAAGTACATACCAGCTCGCTGAGTCATCGGAGTGACTCATCGAGTTCTTTTGATACTCGATCAAACTTTAAGGCCACTCGTTGAGTTCTCTATTTTCAACTTGATGAATATACACTCATACATATCCAAGAGAAAACTCATCTGACTCGCCAAGTTATTCTTCAACTTGTCGAGTCTTATGATGATCTTCATTGGACTCGCCGAGTTCTTCATCAACTCTTCGAGTTCACGACCATCTTCATGTGACTCACCGAGTCCATTCAGTACTTTTTCCATACAGACTTGCTTTGAGCCATGCAACGGATCCAACTCATAGATCCAAGCTTCTAGGGCATGCTTATCACGTAAAGTTGAAAACTTTACGTGCATGCATGGCTATAAAGGCTATAAATGCCTATTTTAAGTTCTTAATGGAGCTTCATGCTCAATAGGGACCTTAATCACAACCAAAACTATGACTTTATGCTTCTAGAATCCAACGAGGGTCCAGATCTGAAGTTACAACTTCAGATCTAGCCCATAGCTCATCATACCAACTTGAAAATCCATAAAAAGCCCTAGAAACTCAACAAAAGGGAAAAAGGGAAGTAAGGATGGCACTTTGATACCTCCAAAGGATGCTAGCTGAGGTAAATCCTGCTTCCTACTCCTTCCTTGCTTCAATTTCATTTGCACTCTTAACTTTCTTCCTCCAAGATTCTCTTTTCCAAGCTTCAAACACCACACCAAGGCACACAAACACGGATTAGGGTTTTAAGGGGCTCTGAAAGACTGCAAAGAGGCCAAAGGAGGCTAGTTCCTTTAAATAGAGGTGCAAACCCTAGGATTTAGGGATTCAACTGCCAGCTCCTACTCGCGAGTCCCAATATGGACTTGTCGAGTAGGTCACTTAAAATGCGATCTCATCCAGCTGCTACTCGACAAGTAGGTTAACCAACTCGTTGATTAGAGCTTAAACCAATAAATCATATTTAAGCAATACCTTAGAATCGGGGCGTTACATCCTTACCCATATCTAACATGCGATTTATGAAACAAGCATAGCAGATAACATGTATGGGTAATTTAGGCAAATTTACTTGAGCCTGATTGATTACGTGCACCACACCATTTCTTATTTTAGAAAAATCCCTTTCCAAAAATATGTTTCTTTTTGAAAAACTAAACCAAATCCTCAATTTGAGTTTAGATACACCCGAGAGTGTGCTCGAATCCCTCAAACCAAGGCTCTGATACCAACTTGTTACATCCCAAAAATAAAGACATAAAATTTTCATTTTTAGATTAATAGATTGTTAAAACATAACATTTCCATAAAACCCAGGTAATCAAGACTTATCAAAACATCATCAAATCAGAGTAAATCACAAAATGCGGAAACATGTGGTGTCTGCTCTGCAATCATCCCAAGCTCTTCCATTTGAAAACTGAAACACCTTAAACATAAATTGAAAACCGTCAGCACAAACCTTAGTGAATTTCCCCAAGATACCACATACTACACATATATAACTCATATACTAGGTCCCCACCCTCTATCGGGCCCCTCCTGGTTTTGAGTCCCACTTGGCCTCGGGCCCCGCCCAGCTTCGAGCCCTGCTCGGAGTATAGATTTGTCAATCACCAGGCCCCGCCTGACATTGGGCCATGCCCGACACACGTATAATCATATAAACATATAACCTTACTAGCCCATGCAATAATCACAAAGACTATAGCATACCATATGGTCATCAAGCCCCGCTCGGCATCGAGCCTCACCCCGTAAGCATAAAACAACACATACAGATTACCATTATACGATATACTCATCAAGCCCTATCTGGAATTGGGCCTTGCCCGATAAGCATAACATCAAATAACACATGTAAGAGTCGAACAAACAGCTAGCATCCTAACATATAAACCATGGGCTGGTATTGGTGCCTTCGACCCGCTAAAACCAGTGAGGAGACTCACCTCACACTGCCGAATCATAAAGAAAATCGTTGGTAGCTGGCTGACAGATCCCCGAACTATCAATATCAAAACAACATCCAATTAGAAATTGGGTTCCAATCCATAACCATAAATCCATACTCGGGGTAAAAAGACTATTTTACCACTAACCTAGCTTGGTCCAATACTAAGGCCCAAAGTCCTAATCTGAAAGGCCGAAAAGCCGATTAATCAAACAAGGCCCAAATATGGCCCAATTTTCCAAATTGGGTCCAAGCCCCCTTACATGAGCCTTACCCTAAAGCCCAACCATTTTCCTAGTCTAAAATCTTGCATTCAGATGGCCCATTAAGAACCCAAACATCCAATCCCAAAAGAAAACCAAACCGGACGCTCAATAAGCAAAAAATCACCTGACTGAGTAGGCGGTGCTTACTTAGCTATACACTAAGCGTACATGTTGTTTGGCTTGTGTGTTTCACGTCCACACTTGTATGCCCATCGTCCTCATCCATTAAGCCAAAAACTCCATTAAGCTCTAAATGCTTAAGTCCAGAGGTCCAAACCACATATTTGAGTCAAACAAGTGTCTAGAACCATAAATTCACTAACTTGGTGACTTTGTATGCCTAAAAGAATGCAACTTCAAGATATAGCATTATTGTTTCACCAATTGGACACAATCTCATACATGGGGGATTCAAAACCCTATAGGAGGCCACTTTATGAATCTAGAACCTTAGAAACACCAAGAGTGGCAACTCATAGCCCCTGGAGTGGTACCAAACCACTAGATCTCATTCTTTAGGCCAAAAGGAACCAAAACACATACAAAAAAGATCTAAGCCAACAATGAACATTTTCAAAGATTTTTACCTTAAATAAGTTGGAAATGAAGCACACAATCAAGATCCACAAGCTCTTCCTTGATTCACAACCTTGCACCAAACTCCTTCTTCTTGAATAAAAGCTAAAACACACCAAGATGCACATCAAGGGATCAAAAACACCACCATGGAGGTTAAAGGACGATCTATAGGGTTTTTGGAACTTGGAAGCTGGTAAGGAGGCCAACCCCAAAGACTTAATGTGCATATATAGGGTACATCATCGAAAATTAGGGTTTTCTCATACACCTCGTACGCCCCACATACTCCTCTTATGGCCAGTGTACAAGATCTTGCACCCCCGATCCAACCTACGCAGTACGCTAAGCATACACCACAGTACGCCTCGCGTACTGCCCTTCACATAAGTATGCCCCGCATACTAGGGTTTCCTCTTAAACCCTTAAGCACTCCAAAGGCCATAACTTCTTCGTTATAAATCTGATTCCGACAATCCATATATCCTTATAAAGGCAACGAGAAGCTCTACACTTTATTCTAATCACACTAGCTTTAAAATTCCCTAAACAATCATCCAATTTCCACAATATCCCGAGCTGACATATTACCAAAATATCATTTGACTCCAAAACACAAACTAAATACCCGGATCATCCAAATTAGATCATCCACCTCCAAATGAGCTCAAATATCAATTCTTCAAGGGGTCCGAAGCCTACTAATACCCAATCCCTGGTTACCACCCCGAAACAGGGAACGATTCGAAATAGGGAATTACGCTAAAACCAAAACTAACTTCTGACATTCATAACTTCTTTCTTCCAACTTTGTTTCCGAAAATCTTTATATCCACGAAAATGTATTTAAGAGCCCTATAGTATTATCTAAATATTTTGGACTAAAAAATTCTCGAATAAAAATCCATATTTCATGCAAGAACCCGGCCTATGACTTTTTTATTTCTACCATTCAGCCCAAGATACAATTTAAGGGTTCAATATCTTAAACATCATTATCGCCTCCACATGGACTAAAATTTTCCTCCTTATGAGCCAAAGCCTATACAAAATCGGCTTCCGTCCCACGGCCCTAAAAGTAATTCTCACCCACTTAAATTATATTTCGTCCTCGAAATCAGCTCTCCCTTTCACTTCATGATGCAACTCCTCACATCAACCAAATTGTTTGGAAATCTGCAGATTTGATCGGCTCAAGACCTTATCGGCCACACTTCATCATGCTAATCCTGCAAATAAGTGCACCATCAACACAGAAATCGACTGGTCACATACTGAACTGTGTCACTCTCCTACTTGGCTTCAACAAATCTACTTAGCTATCTACTGTCAACGCTTGGGCTCATCTCCAGTCCACTAACTGACAATAGTACTTGGGATTACCCTCGATCCACTAACCAAAAACTATACTAAAGCTTACCCCAATACACTAACCAACAACAACACTCGGGCTTACCCTCAATCCACTAACCAACAAAAACACTTGTTAACTAACAAAAACCACATCGATCCTAATGAGACTTGACTAACCCTACTAGGTCTTCAGGGTGTGACTCAGATGTCTAAGCCCCAATCAAACAAGAACAGACAAAAGATCAGGTATTTTCATGCTTAGAAACTTTGGGGAAAAGTGATCTAGACCCATTTGGATGTGGTTGATCTAATTTAGATGATTCGTGTGTTCGATTTGTGTTTTGGGACCAAGGGGTATTTTAGTAAAGTGTCAGCTCGTGATTTTATGGAAATTGGATTGTTGTTCGGGAAATTTTAAGGCGTGAATGAGTTGATAAAAGCGTAGAGCTTCTCATTAACTTTTCATGCATATAAGGATCATTGAAATCATATTTATAATGAAGAAGTTATGGCCTTAGGAGGATTGCAGGGTTTAAGAATAACCCCTGTATACGGGGTGAATATAGGGAGTACGCGAGGCGTACTAGTGAAAAGTTCAGTATGTGAGGCATACACTGGAGTACGCTGAGCATACTAATAAGGGTGGATCACAGATGCAAGGCCTTGTATTCTCGTTGTATGAGGTTATGCGAGACGTACGATGGTTTAATAAAGACCTTGTTTTGAGATGTTGCACCCTATTTAAGCTCATAAATTTGGCTAGCCCCTTTACCAGTCTCCATACATCCTAAACCCTAAATTATGATCCTTAGCCTCCATTGTTGTATCTTTGAGATCTTGAGAAGAAGTGTGTGCTTATTTTTCTCATTTTGGAAGGATTGAAGAAGATTAAAGGTTGTTAGGTCATAATTTGTTGGTTTGGGCTAGGCATCTATCTTTATAGGTTTGATAGGGTTTTGGTCATGTAATAGGTGTTTGCGGCTGGTGTTCACAGTTGTAAGGTGTTCACGGCCATGAACCCATTTGCGGTTGGTCGTGTCCTATAAATTGTATCAGAATGTGTCAAATTTACTGTTGGCTTTCAGGCGTGTGTGTGCGTGTTCCAAGTGTACTTGAAGTTTTCGGCTGAATACAAACGTGTGCATTGTTGAAACTTCTTTGCTTCTACTTCTTCTAATTTTTAATGTTCTTGCATCTTGATTATGTCTGATCACTAGTTGGTTCACATTTGTTGGACTTACGATTGGTATCAGAGCCATACCAGTGTCAAACGTATTCAAGTTGCGTTTTCGATTGAAGGATTCTTCGTTTTCATCATTATTCATGTGTTTTATGTGATTTCTGCATTAGATCGTGAAGATTCAAAGCAAAAGAAATTGAAATCTGATCGAAATCAGTTGTTCTTTGTGTTTACAATTTCATCTGTTGAAGTGATTACGACCGTGAACGTTGTGTACGGCCGTGAACCATTCATTTCCATTGATCGTGAATCATTTGTTGACCGAGAACCACTCAATTACCGTGAAACAATCATTGTGTATGGTCGTGAACTATTAATTGACCATGTTCAACTCTTTGACCGTTAATCAATTTTTGTATACGGCTGTGAACTGTGTATGGCCGTGAACCCTATACGGCCGTAAACTTACTTCGTTATAGAACACTTTCTATATTGTACTTTCATTTAAAGTTTTATTTGTTCAATCAATCATGAAAAACCAAAAACAAATGGACTCTCAAAACATGACTGCTCATCAAGAATTGGATTCCATTATGGGTACAACTATGCGCATTCCACATGGAAAAGTACATAAAGATGAAGGACTTCAAGATTTGAAGAAGCATCTTCAAAGGACCAGTTTGAATCACCACAACACTTGAAGATGGAACAATCCTTGACAAGGAGTTTGAAAACTACACAGATGAAGACTTTGAAAATATTGAAGAGCAAGAGAAAGCACTCGCTGCACTCACCATGGCCCTATCTCCAGAGATTACTTAGGGTTTCAGATAATATGCTTCTGCAAAATCTTTGTGGGAAGCAATAATTGAGGTATATGAAGGAAACGAGGATATGAAGACGAGTCGTCCAGACATGCTTAGGTATAAATTTAATATGTTCAACCATATTCTGGGAGAATCCTTAGAAGCTTAATTGCAGAGGTTCATCACTCTCACTATTAAGATGAGCTCTGCTGGTATTTTGGTCACAAGGTCTGAGATCAACAAGAAGCTGATGAGCTCATTGCCAAAGTCATGGAACATGAATGTCTCAGTGATCAAAAAGACAAAGGACCTTAACCGTCTGAGTCTTGCAGAAACCATGGCAATTATCAAAGCTTTCAATTTTGATGACAAGCAGAGGGAGATCAATCATGTAAATTCATATTCCACTGCTAACCTTCGGATCACATCCAACAGTGTCGTCTCATCATTCACCACTCCACAACCACAAACCTTTATTTCTCCACAACCACAATCTCATGTTGTTCCACTGATACATAACATTCAACCATCAGTGCCTTATCAACAAGAAGTCTCTTTCTCGAAAGCACCTATTCCCACTCCTACTCCCAAAGAAACTGATGAGAACATCGCTTTAGCAACTGAACTTGTGAACTACTATAACGACTTTGTGGCTGGCGATCTACCTCCTCAGCTTTCCTTTGTTGACCTTGATCAAATACATTCAGAGGATGTTGAGGAGATGGACATCACATGGCAGATTGCTATGTTTGTGTTCAAGGCCAAGTAATTCTCCAAGAAAACCGGCAAAAACAACTGGTGAATAAACACGGAGAAGAAGGTCGGCTTCAACAAGGGAAAATTAAGATGCTTTAACTGTCATGAACCTGGTCACTTTGCCAAAGACTGTCCAAAGCCAAGCAGCAGGGGAGCTTCCAGCAATAACTAAACGGCAAATTTGGCTGTGGGGCTCGATGATTTGACTGGGAAGACCAGATTCACGCCCTAAACATCTTAGGACTTGAAAATGCTCACCTTGCCCAAATCAATGATGTCCGAGAAGAAAAAGTTGAAGCGGACCCAGAGGAAGAAATGATGGAGCTATAATTTGCCATTATGGTAAAGACTACCCCAGATTCTAAAAAGAAGGAGTTTAGTGAAATCTCTTATTCTCAAACTTGCATTAAAACTGTTAAGTTTTTACTTGAGCAAATTGAATTGATAAAAATGGAGAATGATGACCTTAAATATGAGGGGTACAACCTTAGGAAAGGCCAAAAACCATTAAAAACACAACTAGAGGCCAAGACTAAGGAATTTAGGAAATTGTAGGAAGATTACAGTAACAAGTGTGAGAACTATAACTACATTAAGAAACAACTTGTTGTTGTAACTGAAGAACTCAACACGTTGAAAAATCGTTTTGAAAATGCTGATTTCCTTTTAAAAAAATATGATATGTCAAGTGAAAAAGTTGCAACAATAATTGAAAAACAAATGAAGTGGAAGGACCAAAAACAAGTAGATATATGATATGAGAGTGTCCCTCCCCCATTACTAAACCTTTGACTTAGGAAGAGATAGACCAAGAACCATTTATGGTGTATGCTAAACCAGCTGCATAGGTCACAAAAAGTAGTGCTAGGGAAATAGATACTAACGTTTCTACTTCCCATGCAGATTCATCTCTAAGTCAAGGAAAGAAGGAGTCTGGAGAGAATAGTGCTAATAATAATTCTATTTTGAATAATGATGTTTCGGTTTCAGATAATAGTGTTTTTGTTTCTAAAACTAATGATTTGATTGGTGATGATTATGTGTCCAATTATGATGCTTCAAATGTTGCTTGTGGTGATTTGTCTAATAATTATAATGTTTCTATTTATAGCACACACATTACACCTATACCTATCACACTACCTGAATCATGCACTTGTACATGTGGAAAGAGTAAGGGAGTTGATAAGACAAATAAACCTGAAAACATGTTTTAACTGTGGAACCACTAGTCATATAGCTCGCCATTGTCCTAATCGGGCATTTGTTCATTTTTCTACACCAAGAAGAGAAAATGTGTAAAATCCCAAAATCGAGACCCAATTTTTTTTTGCTTAATTATATTACTAATGAAAATAGTTTACAGATAACATCGTTGCTCTCAAAGTGGAAATCATGTGTGTGCAATGCGCTGCTATCCTGCCATCTCCTTCCGCTTAGCGGAAGAGGTACCTGAAACCAAAACTAAAAACTATAAGCATGAAGCTTAGTGAGTTCCCCCATTATACCATATACCATACAATCTTACATCTGTCGGGAAATTATGGGGTGACCGACCTACCCATGTAAAGCATTTTGGGGTGCTGACCTACCCATGTCAAGCCATTCAGGGGTGTTGACCTACCCGTGTCACGCCATTTTGGGGTGCCTGCATACCCTCTGGTCTATCTCACCCGGTCACGGGGCCTATTTCACCCCTACTAATATCAAATAATAACATATCATAAACATGCTATCAGACATATCTGGGGTGTCCGGCCTACCCTTCGGTCTTAACGACCGAATCGGGGGATTATTCCCCTCCTACTACCACTATCACATAGAACATATCATATTGGCGCATAGAACACATTATTATCATAAAGACAATCATGTCAAATGCAATCAACTATCAGTGGGTCGGCCTTGGTGCCTTAGACCCACTTCTACTGAAGGGTAACTCACCTCAATGTCGTGTAGTGTCTGCACTGTCCTCGGTGTGAAAATTGACTCCCCCCCGACTCCTCAATCCCTACATGAGAACTTTTATAAGTTATCAATTCATACTCATAACACTGACAAGAGTCACTCAAATCCAAGTCAAAGTCAAAGTCAGAACCTTGGTCAAAGTTAACTTTGGTCAAAGTCAACATCTGGTTGACTCGACTCGACTCGCCAAGTTGGTCCACCAACTCGCGGAGTCTCCATATCCACAAAATGTCATAATTCCATCCCTAATCGTCAAGTCTAGCAATAGCTCGATGAGTTCACCTTCAAGAACACATCAGACTATCTTCAACCGACTCACCGAGTTCGTCCTTGAACTCGTCGAGTTCGTCTTCATCCATAAGAAGGTGTTCAGTCTATGACTCGCTGAGTTCCCCTTGAACTTGTCGAGTCCGTCTTCATGTGATTGGGACATTGCCTTGAACTCGTCGAGTCTGTTCATCCACTCACTAATTTCTATGAATTCTAGGCCCCTAGTGAACCTAAACAACTGGGGGACCTTTGATCATAGCATCTAGTCCATAAATAAAAAGGGTTTGGTGGAAAACACACCGCAACTCGCCGAGTCCCATGAATGACTCACCCATTCCCTCTTTTTCTGAAACTATACAGTCGATTATAATGGGTCTTAACGCATCAAAATCATAGATATGGCCTCCTAGGGTCCATTTTATATGTAAAGCTACAAACTTGATGTCCATGTATGGGGCCTTTGGCTCAAAAAGCCATAAAAAGATGTCTACAAGATGCATGGGTCTCCAATGGCCATAAATTTGGCACCTTTATGCCATGGGAACCCTCAATGGTTCCAGATTTGAAGCACAAACTCACTTCTACACCCAATCTCGAATATAACTTCACTAAGGCTTAGAAAAATGTCGAAAATAGCCACAAATCAAGATCTAAGCCATGATAGCCAAGGTTTCAACTTTATACCTCAAATAAGCTGAAGATGTGCCCAAAACTTTGGATCTTCTTGCTTCCACTTAATCTCACAAGCTTCCTTCTCCCCCTTAAACTTCAACCATACAAAGATGGCACCACAAAGCTAATGAATACTCAATAATTGGCAAGGGTTTCGAGTTAGGGTTTTATCTGGGTTGGGAGGGATGATGGGGGTTGGGTTGGTGTGTAATAAGGTGTTTAAATAAGGTGAAAACCCAAATATTAGGGTTTCATCCAGACAGTCCTACTCGCCGAGTCGGTCTTCCAACTCGTCGAGTAGGGCACTTAAACCCCTGAACAAAAGTTGAGTGTACTCGATGTGTTGGGCCTCCAACTCGCCAAGTCCCAAAGTAAATTAAAAAATTACTTGAATTTAAATACGTACCAGGAACCGGGTGTTACAAATCTACCCACTTCTTTTAGACTTCGTCCTCGAAGTCTGTTGCTGCATTCGAAAAAAGCTCAGGGTAGTGGACCCCCATCTTGTCCTTTGGCTTCCAGGTCTATTCCGAGCCCTTGCGATGCTGCCATTGCACCTTCACTAGCTCCAACCTCTTGTTTCTCAGATCCCTTGACTTCCTATCAAGGATAGCTACTAGCCGCTCAATGTAGTTCAAACTGTCATCCACCTGAATATCCTCCATAGGCACCACCGTCGAGTCGTCCACCATGCACTTCTACAATTGGGAGATGTGAAAAATATTGTGAATCTTGCTAAGTTCGGCTGGAAGGTCTATCGTATACGCCACCTTGCCCACCCGGGCTGCAACCCTGAAAGGTCAATTGTATCTGGGTCCCAACTTGCCCCGATTCCTAAATCGGATGACACCTTTCCAAGGTGACACCTTCAGGAGCACCATATCCCCGACCTAGACTTCCAGGTCCGAACGACGCTTGTCAGCATAACTTTTCTATTGACTCTGATCAGTCTGAAGCCTGCTCTGCACCTGTAAGATCCTCTCCGTAGTCTTGAGTAGCACTTCGGTACTCCCGATGACCCTCTGGCCAACCTCACCCCAACATATCGGGGTCCTGCACTTCCTCCCATACAATATCTCAAAGGGAGGATGGTCAATACTCGCATGATATCTATTATTATAGGAAAACTCAACCAAAGGAAGCTAAGTATCCTAACTACCTCCGAAGTCTAAAACACATGCCCACAACATATCCTCCATAGTCTGGATGTTCCGCTCACTCTGACCATCCTTCTGTGGGTGAAAAGTCATGTTGAAGTGCAAACGAGTACCCAACTCGTCGTGAAACTTCTTCTAGAATCTGGAAGTAAACCGCACGTCTCGGTTCGAAATCACTAAGACTGGCACTTCGTGCCGAGATTCTCTCCTGGATCGGTATGAAATGGGCACTCTTGGTCAACAAATCCATGATGACCCAAATCAAATCCACTCCCCGTGCAGTCCTGGGAAGTTTTGTGATGAAATCCATAGGAATATCTTCCCATTTCCACATGGGGATGTCCAACGGTTGTGTCTTTTCGTGAAGCCTCTGGTGCTAGTCCTTGACCTTTCTGTAGGTCAAGCACCTCTCAACGTACCAGGCGACGTCCTGCTTCATGCAGGCCCACCAGTAGTCGGGTCGAAGATCTCTATACATCTTCATCACCCCTAGATGGATGGAGAACCTGGACTTGTGGGCCTCATCCATCAGGATCTGCCATACCCCGCCCCAGTATGGTATCCAAACCCTCCCTTGCAGGGTCAACAATCTGCGACTATCATAGTCAAACGAGGCCACTTGGCCTATGATTTTCTCACACTTCCGGTGCTCCTCCTTCAGGCCCTCGACCTGTGCCCCGCAGATCTTCTCCAACAGTGGAGTCACTACCTTTATCGTTAGGCAAACATCTATGATCGGGGCTGCCTTCCGACTAAGCGCATCAGCCACAACATTGGCCTTCCGCGGGTGGTAAAGGATCTCACAATCATAATCCTTCACCACATCTAGCCATCAATGTTGTCTCATGTTCAAATTTGGCTGATCCATAGGATACCTCAAACTCTTATGGTCTGTGTAAATAGTACAACGGACCCCATAAAGATAATGACGCCAAATCTTCAGGGCAAAACAACTGCCCCCAACTCCAAATCATGCGTCGGATAGTTCTCCTCATGAGGCTTCACTGCCTCGAAGCGTAGGTGATAACATGCCCTCTCTACATCAATACCGTGCCCAAACCCAAGATGCACGCATCACAATATACCACAAAATCATCCATGCCCTCTGGCAGGGCTAAGATTGGCACCCCGCACAATCTCTGTCTCAGAGTCTTGAATGCAGCTTGCTGCTCTGACCCCAAGTGAAAGACCACAACTTTCCTTTTCAACCGGGTCAAAGGCACGACTATCTTGGAGAAGTCCTGAATGAATCTCCAATAGTACCCTGCCAATCCCAGGAAGCTAAGAATCTCAGATGGAGACTTCGAGACCTCCTACCTCATCACGACCTCCACTTTGGCCAAATCGACTGAAATCCCATCCTGGTTGACAAGGTGCCGAAGACACTACACCTCGCGCAACCAGAACTCACACTTAGAGAACTTGGCATACAAGCTCTCCCTCCTAAGAGTATCCAATACCTCCTGCAAGTGCTCCTCATGATGCTCATGAGTCTTGGAATAGACCAAGATGTCATCAATGAAACTATCACAGATCGATCCAACATCGTTCTACACATGCGGTTCATGAGATCCATGAATGTGGCAGGAACATTGGTGAGCCTAGAAGGCATCACCACAAACTAATAATGACCATATTGTGTCTGAAAAACAGTATTTTGCACATCCTCCTCTCAGACCCTCATCTGATGGTAACCCAAATGCATATCGATTCATGAGAACCAAGATGCTCCCTGATGCTGCTCAAAGAGGTCATCAATCCTCGGGGGTAGGTAACGGTTCTTCATCGTTACCTTATTCATCTCTATATAATCTATACACATCTGATGCGACCCATCCTTCTTTTTCACGAATAGTATCGGGGCTCCCTAAGGCGAACTTCTCGGTCTGATGAATCCCTTGTCTAACAGCTCCTGCATCTCAGGAGGAGCTAATCGATACGGTGCCTTGGCTATCAGAGCCGCACTAGGGACCAGGTCGATCCTAAACTCCACATGCCTCTCCAGAGGTATCCCAAACAGCTCCTCTGGAAATCCATCTGCATACTCTCGTACCACTAGCACATCACTCACTGCCGCCTAACCCGCCTCTCGGGTATCCAAAACATAGGTGACATACCCCACGCAACCCTAATGAAGGTAGCACTTATCCCTCATTATTGAACATAAAGCTGGTCCATGTTGTGGCCTCTCACCTTGAATCACCAGCTCTCCCCCACTTGGTTTCCTGATCCGAACCAACTGCTACGCATAGTCGATCATTGCCCCATTGGGGCTCAACCAATCCATCCCTATGATAACCTTGTTCCCCCGCAATGGTATGGGAACCAAATCTACCAAGTAGCACTCCTTGTGCAATCTCAAAACACAATCTTTGAAAACCTCAGACGCTCGCACTAACGGTTCATTCACAATCTCGACCTCTAGAGGGCAATTTAACATGCCTGAAGACTGAGGAAACCTCTTGCTAAGTGCAAGGGAGACAAATGATCAGGTAGCACCCGAATTAAACAACACTTGAACCGGGATACCATTCACATGGAACGATCCTAAACAAAACATATAGCATAAAACATTAATATCACAAGCGACATATAATAAAAGTTAGAGAGAAGAAACCATACCCGTCACCACATCGGGTGCGATGCGTGCCTCCTCGGTTGTTAGCTGAAATGCTCGAATCCTCACTACTAGAGCCTCTGACTTGACCTTCCGGCCATCTGTAACTCGTGCAGTTGCTAGAGTTGGTGCAACTTCTGGTGTTGTTGTTGCTGTCAATCTATGGCAGCTCGCCTTTTTATAGCCCCTCTTATTGCAATGAAAGCAAATCAGATTTGATATCTGAACAGTGGGGGCAGGGGCAGTACAATCCCTGCCAAAGTCCCCATCTTGCCGCACTTTGTAGCAGCCTGATGATCGTGCTCTACAAGCTCCAACATACGGCCTACAGCGACTCAGACCTGACTGGCCCTTTGACCTCGTGTCAGATCCCTTGGGTTTTTTTCCCTAAAACCATAGTAACTTGCTCCATCTCTGCCTTCCTCTTCCTGAGGTGCTCTAAATCAATCTCTCTCTCCCTCTCCCTGGCAATCATGGACTCCTGGGTTGGGCAGGTTTAATAGCTGACATCCTCCCAAATGTCAGCCCTCAACATATCATGATAGCAGGTCTTCCGCATCTCCTTATCCCCTGCATACTGAGGTACCAACAAGGCCATCTTCTGGAACTTAGCGGTGATCTCTGCCACTGACTTCGTAATCTGTCTCATATCAAGGAACTCCTTGACCAGCTGTTGAAGCTCTGTAGTTGGCACAAACTCATCCTTGTAGCTTGTCAAAAAGTATGACCAAGTCATAGCCTCAATGGCTAGGGCTCCCAGTGAGTCACCGACTGACTCCCACCAATCCCTAGCTCTATCCCTCAAACAATCTGCAACAAAATGGACCTTTGACCCCTCCGGGTAGAAGCTTGTCAACTGCGCAGACTCGATGTCTGCGATCCATCTCCTGGAAGCAATGGGGTGCTTTGCCCCATGAAATTATGGCGTACCACTCCCCCGAAAGTCCTTAAAGGACAATGTGTGTGTACCCGACTAGCTAGACGCCAAGTCACTCCTGAACGTTCGGTGGCGATCTTCCATCAGCTCAATAATCCCCTCCTTCATCAACCCAAAAACAATCAGGGTCGCCTTAAGGATACCTCTCGTTATCTCAGACGCGATGAACTCGTGTAGCCTGTGATCAACTTGCTCGGATCCCGCACCCGAGCCTGACCCTGATCCTGACCCAGATCCTGCTCCATGTCACGTAATCGTCATACTGAAAATAAACACAATGATGTCAGAGTCATACATACTTTCGAGATGTCTTACACATTCTCCAAGTTTCCTAGTTCTGTATCATCCCTACTTGATTAGAGTATGGATCCTCTACTTCTAGTAGTACGGGACCATACTACCTTCCACATCTATCCGTACTTTCCTCAAGATTTTCCTTGACTTCACAAAGTCCCTTTTTACTAATATAGCTTTCCACTAATCTCATGCTAGGCTTGTCCTAGGGCACTCTCTGACCTACTCTCTGCCATTAGTTTCACAAGGAGTCCCTACCATCTTTCCTTAATTAACTTGCGATTACTATTACATATCCAATTACTAGTTAGTTAAAGCGAGCCGGAACCCCTATCAGCATAAAGCAAGTAGCATTCGTGCATTGAGTAACCATTACTAAGCATAACCTAATCAGGCTACCATACTGCTAACTAACCAGCCCTTCCTAGATCCCTAGCCCTAATCTAGCATGTCGTTCTCATAATCATATCATATAACATAACATAGCATGTATTAGTATCTTGGGGATAACTTACTTGAGCTCGGCTGGTGACACACATCACACACCTTGTTCTTTCTAAAAAATCCTTATTTTAAATTTTAGAAAACTATTTTTCTTGTAAAAAATCCTTCAAGCCCTCGGTTTGAGTTCAGACATCCCTGAAGGTGTGCCAAATCCTTCTAACAAAGGCTCTGATACCAACTTGTAACATCCCAAAATCGAGAACCAAATTTTTTTGCTTAATTATAGTACTTATGAAAATAGTTTATGAAAAACCTCGTTGTTATCATTTCAAACATCAAGTCACAAATCACAAGTATCGAAAACCATATCATCAAATAGTAAAATGTCATAGTAAAATCCCAGGGTTCTCAAAGCGGAAATCATGTGTGTGTGATGCGCTGCTACCCTGCCGTCTCCTTCCCCTTAGCTGAAGAGGTACCTGAAAGTAAAACTAAAAACTGTAAGCACGAAGCTTAGTGAGCTCCCCCAACATACCACGTACCATACAATCATACATACTGTTGGGCAATTATGGGGTGCCCGACCTACCCATGTAAAGCATTTTGGGGTGCTGACCTACCCATGTCAAGCCATTCTCGGGTGCTGACCTACCCGTGTCACGCCATTTTGGGGTGCATGCATACCCTTTGGTCTATCTCACCCGGTCACGGGGACTATTTCACCCCTACTACTATCACTTAATAACATATCATAAACATCCTTTCAGACATATCTGGGGTGTCCGACCTACCCTTCGGTCCTAACGACCGAATCGGGGGATTATTCCCCTCCTACTACCATTATCACATAGAAAATATCATACTAGCACATAGAACACATCAAGTAATAGCAAACCACACAATTACCATAAATACAATCATCTCAAATGTAATCAACTACTAGTGGGTCGTCCTTGGTGCCTTGGACCCATTTTTACTGAACCGTAACTCACCTCAACGTAGTGTAGTGTCTGCATTGTTGTTCCACCAACTCGCCGAGTCTCCATATCCACAAAATGCCATAATCCCATCCCTACTCGTCGAGTCTAGCAAGAGCTCGACGAGTTCGCCTTCAACAACACATCGGACTATCTTCAACCTAATCGTCGAGTTCATCCTTGAACTCACCGAGTTCATCTTCATCCATAAGAAGGTGTCCAATCTATGACTCGCTGAGTTCCCCTTGAACTTGTCGAGTCCATCTTCATGTGGTTGGGTGTAACAACGTGAATTTTCAAAACAAATTTTCATTTCTTAAAACATATTTTCATCCAAATCGAACCATAAAATTTAAAATCCAATGTATCATAATCATAATACAAAACATGTCAAATCCCAAGATCATAAAATAAATATTCCGTCAGTGTGTACAGATCATGCTGGCACCTTCCCACGGTCCTCGCTAGTACCTGAAACACATAACACAACAACTATAAGCATAAATGCTTAGTGAGTTCCCCAAAATAATACTTACACACATACGCCTTTCCAGGTCATGACCTTCTGGTCCATGTGTCTCAGGAGACTTCCAGCCCAACCCGGTAAACCTTCCAGTCCTACCTGTGTCGACCTTCCGGTCCACATCACAATGCCTTCCGGCACATAACGTAATGCCTTCTGGCCCATAACATAATGCCTTCCGGCCCGTATCAAGCATAGCATACATAGCACATACAAAACGGTTAACTAATCACATACAATGCATATATCTCATAGCATATCCGACCTTCCGGTCACACATAGGTACCCTTCCAGGTACAATATAGTGAGAAGACTCACCTCGGTATCTCGGATAATCTCGCACTCAAACGCACTGGTCTAGCCCCCCGCCTAAACACATAACAATACTCTCAAATAAATAACTGCTCTCAAAGGCTAGATTAAATCCACTCTATGATTTCCACAGAAGGGTAACAGACCATTTTACCACTCTCTGACCCAAAAGTCCAAAGGTTGACCAAAACCCTAATAGTCAATGAAAGTCAACAGGAGGCAGTATACGGTGCGTACCTTCTCTATACGCGGGGCGTACGCCGACGAACTACGATTGGGGTCTCAACCCCTTACGATGTGCATACTGAGAGTTACGTCCAGCGTAAGTCTCAGTTTCAGCCATTCCA
Organism: Lactuca saligna; assembly: GCF_052625555.1. Lineage (NCBI taxonomy): Eukaryota > Viridiplantae > Streptophyta > Magnoliopsida > Asterales > Asteraceae > Lactuca > Lactuca saligna. Next base: position 15,178,791 of record NC_136421.1, on the reverse strand, counting down.
TGGCTCTCTTTAAGCCTCTTATCCCATAAAGTCAGAACCTTTAAGCCTTGGCATGGCTGTAAAGGTCCCTACACCCTCTAACACCTTTCCTTTTTCCTCCAAAGGTCTAGATCTCATGCATGGCTCAATATTTACATCCAAGATTACATTTTTATGAACATACAACTCTTATAGTCCTGGAATGTGATAGATCTAGGCCAATGGAGACTACTTGCTCATAAAGTCTCCATCTTGGGACCAAAAACCCTAGAAATTGGTCCAAGAAGCACCCATATAAACTATAAGGCAAGATCTGAACTTTTTACCTCAGGAAGAAGCTCCAACCCTTGTAGTCCTCAGATCTACACTTGTCTACCAACTTCTAGCCTCCGCAATGAACTCCTCTTCTCTTTTACTACCTTTAAATGACACTTTGAAGCTTAGAACACTCACACCCAAGCTAAAAACGAAGGAAATGCTCTCTTAGGGTTTCTTTCTGAAGGATCGTGACTGAGGGACAGGACCATGTCATTCATTTTATAGCCCTCAAGTCATATTAGGGTTTTGAGTCCGGACCGGTTACGCCCGGCGTAACCTTAGGTACGCCCAGCGTACCCGGGTGACATCGCGTTCAAAATAAGCACGCGAGTACGCGTAGCGTACTCCTTGTATGCCCAGTGTACTCACTCAACACAAAAGGCCAAAAAGACATTATGGAAAAGATGAAGGGTTAAATGGTCGTACCTTAATTTTGGGCTGTTACATTGGGACATTGCCTTGAACTCGCCAAGTCTGTTCATCTACTCACCGATTTCTATGAATTTTGGGCCCCTAGTGAACCTAAACAACTGGGGGACCTTCAATCTTAGCATCTGGTCTATAAATAGAAAGGATTTGGTGGAAAATACACCCCTACTCACCAATTCCCATGAATGACTCGCCGATTCCCTCTTTTTCCGAAACTATATAGTCGATTATAATGGGTCTTAACGCATCAAAACCATAGATCTGGCCTCCTAGGGTCCATTTTATACGTAAAGCTACAAACTTGATGTCCATGTATGCGGCCTTTGGCTCAAAAGGCCATAAAAATATGCCTACAAGATGCATGGATCTCCTATGGCCATAAAGTTGGCACCTTTATGCCATGGGAACCCTCAATGGTTCCACATCTGAAGCACAAACTCACTTCTACACCCAATCCCGAATATAACTTCACTTAAGCTTAGAAAAATGTAGAAAAATGCCCCAAATCAAGATCTAAGCCATGAATAGCCAAGGTTTCTTCTTTATACCTCAAATAATCAGAAAATGTCCCAAAACTTTGGATCTTCTTGCTTCCTCTTGATCTCTCAAGCTTCCTTCTCCCCCTTAAACTTCAACCACACAAAAATGATACCATAAAGCTCAAGAATACTCAATAAATGGCTAGGGTTTTGAGTTAGGGTTTTCTCTGGGTCGGGAGGGATGATGGGAGCTGGGTTGGGTTGTTATAAGGTGTTTAAATAGGGTGCAAACACAAATATTAGGGTTTCATCCAGACAGTCCTACTCACCGAGTCGGTCTTCCGAAACGTTGAGTAGGTCACTTAGATCCCCGATCAAAAGTCGAGTCTACTCGATGAGTTGAGCCTCCAACTCGCCGAGTCCGAGAGTAAATTACAAAATTACTTGAATTTAAATACGTACTAGGGACCGGGTGTTACAAAATGAGTCGTCAGAAAATCCTCGAGATATCATCTTCGTGATGATGATTGGACTGTTCTTAAAGACTGAAAAAGGGTTGAACTTAAAAAGGGTAAACAGGTTTTCAACCAAATAGCCACAGGTGCTTTAACGAAATCGAATGCGTCCTAGACAAGATCGATATCGTCAGAGACAACATCTGGATCCTTGACTAATCCAAGCCGAAAATCCAAATGCTCAAAACAAAAGAAAATTATTTCAAAATCACCTATAAATATTTCAAAACCTAATTACCAGTGGGTGCCCAAATCTTCAATTGTCCAATCATCTTCATCTTCTGCCGGTTCATCTAATTGTAAATCAAAATTAAGAGGTCAAAAAGAAAAATATGTGAATGTCAAGGGTAAACCCAGTGTTGTAATGATCTGAGTCCCAAAATCTAAATGATCCCACGTATTGTGCAGGAACAGTTGCGGAGGAATGTCGCCAGACCGTGGTATGTCGACAGCGGTTGTTCCCGGCACATGACAGGAGACATTTTCCAGTTGCACGACATTCAAAACTTTAACGGGGGATTTTTTTCCTTTGTGGGATGGGATGGAGGAAAGATCATGCAAAAAGGAACCGTTTCTAATGGAGTGCTAAGCTTTGAAAACGTCAACAACGTGCCCGAGTGAAGAATAGCTTGTTGAGCGTCTCTCAAATTTGTTACAAGGGCTACTCTACCCACTTCACTGATAAAGAATGCCTTGTCTTGAAACCCGGTATCAGCATCCATGACGACTGGATATTGGTGAAATCAAAATATGACAGGAACACTTACACCATCGACATGAATCATAATATCCCGGAACAAGTCATGTGCCTCTTCTCTAAAGTCTTAGAACATAATGCGATGATGTGGAATCGTCATCTCAATTATAGCGGCCTAGAGGTTACATATATACTTAGAATACTCTTTTGGTCCCGGTTATAGGGGCCTAGAGGTTACAGATATAGTGTAGAATTCCAAGAGTCACTTTTAAACCTTAATTCTAACAATTAGGCTTATGATCCAACAATTGATGTGGACCAACACTTCATGGACTATCTCATAAGCTTAGTCCATCACAAATCAATCACGGATCATTATCCCAAACCATATGTATCACTGATTTACATAATCAGTCCCTGTTAATTTAATTAGCCTATTTTGATCACTAAATTAATTACAAATTTATTCTTGATTAATACTAAATAAATAATATGATTTCTCAATTAATATATTATACTTATAATATATTAACAAATCAGAAATAACATATTTCTCAAATATCCATCTTATCAAATTGTTCTGGTGAATGGAACCCAAAATAGACCATGTTACTATCTGGGTGAAGTACATATCAATTATAGTTATCTGCTTAGACACCTAATCCAACACAGTATGCGTAGCGTACCAGATGGGTACGCACAACGTACTCCCCTGAACCCCAATATACTCCATTAAGCACTTAACCACTTAAGTGATAGGTTTTAGTCATCAGAACATCCTATGTGATCATACAAACCCTAATGCTTGGATCTAGGTTTCTCTATTGTACATGCAATTTATCCAAGACTATAAACCCTAATTCTAGCATATGATAATCGATATTAACATAATAATGGGTTTAAGATATTACCTTGATTGTTATGTAGCAATAACAATCACAATTCCTAGTTGTAATGACTTTAGAAAGCTTAGAGTCACAAATGTCACTCCTCTAATGGTTCACAAACACCAAGAGCAAGAGGATGAAGAGGAGAAGAGAAGGAGGCTGCCCAAAATCGTCCAAAACCCTAGAAGGAAGCTTGTCCACTTTTTTGGGGCTTAAGGGTTCTATATATACATGTAGGCTATTAGGGATTTAAACTAGGAAACCCTAATCTGACTGCTTAAGCCCTAAGCAGCCCATGGACTCCTTTAATTAACGGCCTTGGACGATTTCTTATGGGTTTCCCTATGGAATTCGTCCAACCTTATAATATAAGATAATCCATAGCCCAATTGCAATTATCTTATAATTACAATTCCAGTCCCTTAAGTTTAATTAATCTCTTTTAGTTACAAACTTAATTCTTATTAATTCTTAACTAACATTAATTAAACAATATGATTTCTCCTTTAATATATTATTCCCATAATATATTAATAAATCATATTTAATCCTTTCTCTCCATAATTCATCCTATCAAGTTGCTTTGGTGAAGGCAACCCAAAAGGACCATGCACCATCGGGTCAAGTACATACCAAAATAGTTATGAACTTAGACACTAATCCAATAGTCTCCCACTTGGATAAGTCTTATAACTATTATGCATATGACTTCAGATCCTGATCTGCAATCGTAGCTTTCCAAAGCCGCTATCAACTCTGATCCTATCAGATACGCGTGTCCTTTAGATAAAGGATCATATATTCCTCCATTCTAGATATCGTATAAGACATGATTTCAAATCATTCTTTCTGTACTATATCTCGACTTTTGATTTATAACGACTGGCTAATTGAACAAATCAATTTAGCCCTAGCCCCGACCGAGCATTTACGTTTGTCATCACTAAACCATCGAGGGCCCCAAAGATACCGCTTTTATCCTACATTGGATAAAAGGAACGGATTAACTTTGACTCAATGTTCGCTTGCACTCACTCACCAAATCACACACAACAATATGTTTTATAACACCAAGTTACTGGTGCGTTTACATATCATCAATATGCAACCGACTCGCAAGATACAACTCACACATCTCGGTTTCAAGAATATAAGATGTTATCGTCTCACTAATCACTCGTGATAAAAACCATGAAGTGATCCAAGTGAGCGTGGGTTTAATCCAATGCTCAAATCATATTCATAAGCACTTATGAACATTGCAGCAAACATTTGCTTATGTCTAATGCTCTTTAGACAATCCACACACCAATTCACGACAGTCGTCATTCATATTTACTTCCAACATATGAACGACTGTGGCCCGTTTGAATAATTTGACTGTTCTTAACCAATTAAATTATTCAGGAAGTCAAAACATGCAAAGTGAAACACAAGAATAATACTAATCATATATGGTCTCAAACCTTTGAGTATAAATAAAAGACATTTTATTCATCACCATATCGATTACTCATTATTTGTTGTTTCAGGTAATGGACTTCTTACTTGAATTACAACACTTGTCCCATGCTCTCAGCATGCACACAATGTTTACCTATGGTTCTTACTTTTGTGAAATAGATCAAATGAACACATTTCCAATCATACTCATTTCGCAACTCTTAATCCTTTCCACAAGTGATAGAATATCAAATTCTTGCCACTTATAGAATATGTTAGATTCTAACATTTTATGCAATGATCCTTTCGTAATGTCACTGCACTAAAGTCACAATGACTATTGCCAATGAAATTACAAAGTCCTCTATCGGAGATTGTTACAATACAATTCCTTAGATATGATGTCTCTCACTCAAAGTACATTCCTTTGAACATCCTTTTGCATAAAAGTTTCTAATCTAGACATAGATTTTCAATATCTAACTCCCAATATGGAAACCTTTCCATAATTACAATATGACAACTTATTCTTAATAGAATCTTATCTATTCCTAATAATGTCGATATAATCCATCCAATACTATACTTCCAACTACTCACAAGCGACCAATCCTCGGCGAACTTTCGATTGTCCTTTGATAGTTGTTTACTTATCTTAGTCAAAACCGATTCTTGTCCTTTTTCCCTCTAAATACGCTAGACATTTGGAAAAAAATTTAGAATGATCAAATATTGTAGCATTTGCAATCGATCATATACCCGAAGCGTATGGGACACGATTCATAATGTCTTACATGAAGATTTGATACTTTATCAATCTTCTGCCATAATATTTTATGTACTATGTTCTCACAATTCGAATTATGAAGAGGAATCCCGTAATCATAATCGAAATTTAAGAACACACTATGTATCCTTGACTAAATTTATTAATATTCCACAATCTAAGCCTTTAGATTTGAAATGAAACATAATATTCTCTCTCCCTTAATTATAGCAAAACAACTATTCAACTCTTACAACTTTGCAAAGTATGACTCTTGTTTTCTATAATTAATATTGCTAACTTGCAACACTTACCTTAATAATCATACAATCATAACATTTATGCTTCCACTATCATGATGATTATTATAAACATAACACTTATGCTCCCACTAGCTTTGACATGTATTCAGAAACCAGCTTAACTTCCAGAAAAACAATACTTGTTGAATTTCTTAAGTTCATGTTTCTAATACCTAATGCTTTGATAATCCTTTATCTAAGCTTCTTAATCTCATACACCTTTACCCAAGATAGATCATATGTGTCTTAAACAATTAATACTAATTGCCAAATCTCACAATTTGAATCATGGAAAGGGATACCGTAACCATAATCGAATTCGAGAATACAATTTTTCAATTGCTATCTTCTTAAAATCTCTCTTAGTGAAAGCATTTTTTTTCACAGTCATTTCCATGAAGGAAAAAATCTTATGACACTTAGATTTTAATGGTGTATGTGTGTGTTCCTATCCATGTGAATTTGTTGAAACCAAAGTTTGCGACAAATCCAAACTCATATGGACCAAACATTCTCAATCTTGATTTCATGCCTTATGGTAACACAGCTACCCACCATGTACTTTTCATTGATTAAGGTCTTTGCCTTTTATGCATTCAAATAAGAACTCATAGAACTCACATGCATAATTAACTCAATTGGAATGGCACAGAAACAAAACAACGTCAACACGATAGGTTATAAACCTCAAGTCGTGTGCTAGTGATGATCAATAAGGTCTATTTTGATTTGTTCTTGAAACCTTTCAAGACCATTAAGACTCCCATTGAATCCTCGACATATAAGATTCTCTTGTCAATAAACATTTCTTGACAAATATTCAAGAGTTAGTGTAGTTTTTATCAAAACACTTCATAAATAGGTCCTAGTTGGTCTTTGTCTTATCCAAGACATCACAACTTTCCTCATTTGATGAATGTTAGAAACCTTCTTAACACTTATCACTCAATGTCACAATCTTAACTCTAAGACTTGTTTTGGAACGAAGTATGATTGACTTCTTGATTTAACCATTTCTTCAATTCTTGATTCCTTTTCTTAGACATACAATTGTACTAAGACTCACTTAGAGGATCAATTGAGATATGGTTCTTAATCATTAAGACCTATCATAAAGCGTAAAAGGCACTCTCCCTTCTTCTTAGAATGGAGAAACTTTTATCTTTCTGCCTACTTAATTCTTCTTATTCGTTCTACTTATTGATTTAAACTTTTACCATCAATTCAGAATTACACTTAATCTTATAAGTGTATTCATATTTGCTAAACTTTTAGTAAATCATGACGAATATCTTTGTTACTATTGTGGTGGACTTGATCAACACATAACCTTGTGTACTCGATCTCCTATTCCTTCACTTGACACTTTGTCAACGAATTAGTCTAATTTCCAAATGTGAAAGTTTATTCATTCATCATACAATTCTTGTTGTACGATTCCAAATCTCTATCCAATTTAAACTTGGGCGATGAGGAACTTTCCCTATTTGGTAAATTCATGACATTTCCATAAACAACATAATTTAGAATCACATCCATTTGTTGTAAATAAACGAACACCAATTTTTCATAATGATTTCATTGCAAGGAAATAAATAAATAAATGAGTCATACAAAAATTTATTTTATTCATAAAAGCAGCGGAAAACATTTATCCTTACAATGCAAAATCAACCGAAAAACTATGTAATAAATATTCCTACAACTCTATCTAAGCTCAAAATCTAATCTTCGAATCCATGCGATCGAGATCCATTTCTTCGTGATTAGACTCATCTTGCTATTTCATCAAGCTTCCTATCTTTTCATCGATCCTGCAAAACATTCAAATGAAATCTTATCACATTATGTATTAAGAATCAACGAATAGGAACTTAATCGAGTTAGATAGTGGATTTTACCTGAAGTACAGCCATACTCTTTGACTCTTCCATCTTTTGGACTCTTCAGGATCTTAGGGCAGACTTGTATCCAACGCCCTTTCTCTTGGCCGCAAACGCGGGTCGGTTCTCCTAGAACATCCTCGAAATCATGGTTAGTTGACTCTCCCAACAAATATGCTCCATTGCTTTGCCAAATCATTTCTGATTCAGCAGCAATGAGCATGTAAGTTAGCTCAATGAGGCTTTCGTCATAATCCATCATATAATACTTACTTTTGAACTCATTATATGATTCGGGAAGTGACTGCAGAACCCAGTTCACAGCCAATTTATCCGGATATGACAACCTATCAATGTGTGAATTCATTCCTAGAACGTGGGCACACACGGGTTTACCATCTTCATGTTTCATTTCCAACAGGGCTTTAGTGACATTGAACCTTTCAATTCTTTGATCTTGTGGGTTAGGGAGAATAACGGGAGGAGCAGGAGGAAGTGAAGCATGATTTCTTGTTCCTCGATCGAATCGTGGAATATCATCTTCATGTGGAAAGCTTATTCCACGGGATTTGGGAAGACCATAGTTGTCGAACTTTGACATCTATAAAACGGGAGAAAACATAAATTCAAGTTAGTTGATAGATTGAGTCCTTAAAAATCACCCAAATGAGATATTAAGGCTAGGACCCAACACAATATGCTACAACCTAGAAAAGGGATGCCGTAATCTAGTTGCAGAATATTTGAAGGTAAGTGAATGACGATTCACTAATTTCCACCATGAAAAACGAAAAAGAAATTTAAGTTTTTAAATCTATGAAAACTCCTAGATCCTTTGAGATTCATTGAACTTTTCAATGGCATGTTTAAATCTCGATATGCCCCTCTTGTTTGTGACTGGGATGCCGAGGATCACAAAGCGGGTGTGAATAACCATGCAAACTTACATGGTGCCCTCACATGTTACGATCACCTATTTGATGTGCCGGTAAACCACACACGCTCCACCGAACTATGACAAACATTGAGTCACCCTTTGCTACCTTCTCTTAGAACCATTTAGTGTGCCGATAAACCACACACGCTCCACTAACATCTTCGCAAGGGCACAAAGTGTAATTTCATGGAATTGCATCAATTCACTTTTGCCTAAGTAACTAAGATTGGGAATTTGTAAAATGATATGTGTATTTTTATATATATTTATGTATAACATATCTTAATATTTTAGCATTTATTATTATTATTTAGAACTAAAATAAACTTAATATGCTTTGAAATATTTAATTACAGTTAAAATGGGAGATGGAATGCAAAAGAAAGATAATGGAGCTGAAAAGATGCAAAAAGGATATTGCTGGCAGATTTACCCCTCTTCAGTGTTTCGGTTATATCTGATGACTCATAAGTCCAATTTACGAGGTTCAAACTGTTCTGAAAACTAGACAAAATTTCCTACGACTTATGTGAGATGGACTTTTGGCTAATTCGACACTTATCTTATCCAAAATCGGCCTTGAAGATGAAGCATAAAAGCTGGACGGAAATTCCCTCCAAGTTACTTATTCCCCAAGCTCTAGTTATCTTATTTTTATTTGCTTAATCCCTAAGCCACCATTAGTTTCCTTATTCCAATCCAACTCTAATATTCCATATAAATTCCATCTCCATCAACTATAAATACCCCATATCATTCCACCAATTTTAATAATCTATGATATTCCACTTCGACTTGTGCAACAAGAAAACTTCATAGTTGCCGTTTTGAGGGTCTAGGAGGTGGCCGGAAGGCCGTTAAGCTAACGGGAACGGAGATCGGAAGGGTTGGAGAGCGGATACGTGTCGGTAATCATATGGGCTGCTAACGTGACCATGTTTAGCATTCCACTGTGTTACTATTCTGTATTTAGTTTCTAACTTGGGTGTAAAAACCTTTTACTTTGTGTTTATGATTGAATGAAGCTTTGATTATTAGACTAATTGCTATATTGAATAGTTTGTTTGTGTTTAATTTATCTTGTCAAGCTTGTTAAAAGATCCTTACATATTAATGATAATTATTTGTTGTTAATTGTTAAGTGAATTGAGTTGTATGAACATATGCTTGATTGCTTGTCTCTTATGATTTTGGTGACCATCGAGATTATAAGTCTAGGAATAACGAATGTGAAACTAGGATTAACTTGGGAATAAGTAAGTTAATGTGTGAGCCTTGTTTGATGACCATCAACAAGAGGTTAATTGAATGCCTAATTTGATAAACTATATTTGCAAGTCTTGCTTGATACGAACTTAACACTAGGAAGCATGTTAGTTTAACCAATTGATCACTGTTTGAATTGACTTGTTTGCTAAAGGATTAGTTATAGTGAACGCGAATCTAATCATTTTAGGAAGCGGTGAACATGAATAAATGACTTTGTGTATGCAATTGTCTATGTTTTTAAGGTGTAACTTGTCTAAACCAAAGTACCTGAAGAGATTTGTTTTCCTGTTAGTTTATCGAGAGTTGTTAATTAATTATTAGTTTGAGATTTATTAAACTATTTATTTTATTCTTTTCGTGTGACCTGTAACCTATAATCAAATATATTAAATTAATCCACCGTTCCCTGTGATCGACACCCTTGCTTATCAAAGCTATACTATACTCGATCGGGTTCACTGCCTGTAAGGTGTGGTTTAGATGCGATAAATTATGAATTATTAATAAAAAACTAGTGCATTAAATATACACATCAAGTTTTTGGCGCCGTTGTCGGGGAACGGCTTTCAATTAATTTAGTTTATTTGATGATTTGTTATTTATTTTTAGTTAGTTTTTTATTTAATTTTTTTAGTTTTATTTTTGTTGATATCATTTCGCTTGTCGGGAAGGTTCTTGTTGTTATTTGTAGGAATATGTGATCATACACATCGATTGGCTTTACCTTTTGCATGGGTTTCGTGATTGCAAACGATTAGGGAATTCTTTACTTGTTTAGTCTACTACTTTGGTGATTTGTCCAACTCAATCCACGAGCCGTTGTATAGCAAGGCGTATCAAGGTGGTTAAGTGGAAGACTGAACTCTTGCTACTCTTGACTAGTTGGGTCAACTCTTGTTCTACTTATTAGTTAATGGTGCAAAGAAAACAAAGGAAATAGTCTGACAGGTCCCGAAAGTTTTTGTTTTCGCAAACCACCTCTTGCATGCAAGGGATTTAATCAACAATTGTAGCTTGATTTCGACGAAGACGAGTGATTGTGATATCCTTTTTAGTTATTTTGGTTTGCTATTTTTTTAGTTTTTTATTTTTATTTTTAGTTTGTTTAAATTTTGTTTTCCATGTTGATGCTCTTGATGTTTCAGATCTTTGCAGAACTTTTACCCTTCAGATACTTTCAGAAATTTCAATAATTGGGGTCGAATGTTGATTTGTTATGAGAGAAAAAACTGTGTGAGGGTTTGAAGTTGACACTTGAGAGCCATGACTTTCAACAAGTGTGGGGTGCGCGTCGATATTTGGAGGGATTATTATTACGAAGAGTGGCGTTTCTAACTATACATTGATTCCCATGGCATGGATGATGTAACACCCCTAGATCCGGGCTAGTCAATTTAGAAGCAATAGGGGTCGAAAATGACTTTTCGACAAAAGATTATTTAGAATAAATAATCTTAACCAAGTTATAGAATATGTCACAAGGTTTCCGTACATATAAAGAACGTCAAAATCCGACTTATAACGAAGAAGTTATGGCCCATCGAAGTTTCGCGACGGAACCCGCACGGCACCGGGAAGCGTAAATAGTAAATTTACGATAGAGGACTTTTTAGCCTTAGTGATCTAAACAAAAGTCGTAGAATATGTTAAACCGAGAAAATCCATAAAAAGAACACCCAAATCTGACTTCGTATGAGGAAGTTATGATTTTTCTAAGATTCGGCTTAGTAGTATACAGCCCGAAACACGAATTTTAGTTCGAGCGGTTTTTGGCTTATGTGACCTAAATTAGAGTTGAAGATCTTATTAATAGGAACTCAACGGTAAAAAGACAGACAAAAACGGAGTCCGTATGAAGGAGTTATGAATTCTTCGCGGTCATTTAGTAGTCTAATCTCCTCCTACTGTTAAATTTAAGATCGGTCAAGAATTTGCCAATGGAGTCAAAATGAAAGTTGTAGATCTTGTTTTTACCTACGCGTGGAAAAAAATAACGTCAAAAACGGAGCTCGTATGCGAGAGTTATGATTTTTCTAAGTCGGGAGGCTGCTTTGCAAAATCGGGTGACGTGGCGCAATCCTGGCCGTTGCTTCCTCCCCAAGGCTAGCCACCAGATGGTGACACCTGGCCATAAAACTCGACGAGTTTGAGGTAAAGTCGACGAGTTTTGGTGATTTCCAGCCTATAAAAAGGGTACCGGGCATCCTCATTTCTCACACCTTCCAACTTCTCTTTCTCTCTCTAAACTCTCTCTCTAAGCCTCCCTAACCCCCTAAAGCCTAGGGTAACTCCCTAGCACGAGGCGGAAGCCTCGGAGCGCCCAACGGCTCCAAGAAAAGAGCCTTTTGGCTCGGGAAACGCTGCTCCAGCGAAGCCCGGTCTTGCGAAAAACCCGTTGTAAGTGAGCTACGCCTACGCTAGTTTTAATATAGCTTCTAATTAATTATAGTAACATTATTAGGACCTTAAAATAATTGTTTGGACTATTATAATGAGTTATATTGAGTGTTATCGTTAGACTAAACCCTAGTGGTGTTGATACTAGGTTTTATCGAAGGAAATTGTTTTGAGAGTATCGAAGCGTTGTCCGTGTGTTGAGTCACCACCTATCAGGTGAGTTCATAGTTCCCTTTCATCGTACACATAGATATGAAGTATTTTATTATAAATTACGTGCTATGTGCGCATATTGTCTGAATACTTGTTGTCTATGCTGGTGAAAGCTTTTTATACATGTTTTAAATAATGTAAACTGTATAAAGTATTTTATATCTACAAAATATGTTGGGTAAAACATGGGTAGATGAATGATGAGGGATAAAAGCTGAAATAGAGGAACATTAGTAGCATGGACCTAGTGCCCTATAGGTATACATTGGCAGCAGTGGACCTAGTACCCGATAGATGAGCACTGGCAGCTGTGCCACAACCCGTAGATGTTTTAGATCTATGGTAAACATCCTAGCAGCTGTGCTCTAAGGACAGTATAGGCAGCTGCGCCTAATAGGGAGCCTTATGACCATGATAGTAGCGTTTAAAGGTCAATACCGGCAGAAGCGCCTCATAGAAAATGTCCCAATTATGGCAGCTGCGCCTAAGTGACAAGATTAGCAGCTACGCTTGACCAATGTGTCATTGGCAATAATAGACTTCATGTTGTTTCCTTAGGATGATCCTTAGGAATGAATGAACGAGGAATAGTTGATTCTTAGGGTAGATCCTTAAGATTAAAGAATATAATGGGGATGGGTAATTGGGTTTAATTGCTCGATTGTTTAAACATAATAATTATATTATTGTGGGTTGAAAACCCTATGTACTCACCAGGTTTCCCAAGCTGACCCACTCAGTTTATTTATATCATAGGTGTTGATACGAAGTCACTTTACACTGAGAGATTTAAAGAGATGTAGATCACTAGTGTAAATGAATGTAAGTTATGTTTATGCTTATGTTTCTGTATTAACGATGACATCCCAAACGTGTTGAAATGAATAAAATACGTTTCTTCGAAAATGTTTTAATAACGTATTTATCATGTTTTTCTGGGAACAAATTCCGCAACATTCCTATTAAAAGAATTACTATGATTTTTACAAAGCATAAACAAAAATCGGTCTTTTCTGGGCGTGAAAATTAGGGATGTCACAGTTGGTATCAGAGCATTAGTTTAAGCGAACTAGGAATATGGATTTATTTCTAGACTTAAACTTAGAATGCTAAGCGATGATTGTGAGGTGTGAGCACTAGATTGTTTTAGGAATTGTGCCTAAGATGGTTTTATGTGCTAAATACTTGTGCCTGATATGCTGTTATTTGTTCGGATCTATGGTTTGTTGCCGACCGGATCTGGAAACCTTATATGTTTAGGATTCTAAGCGTTTAACTACGATATTAGAACTAGCATATAAACGTTTCGGAGTGATAAGGATGATTTAACCGTCAATCCTAAGTAAAGGTCTAGATTCACCTTATTCGTTGTATAGATCAAGATGGCAAGAACCCGTAGCGGAAACGTGAATGCAAATGGGAACCGAAACCAGCCCCCAGTGATTGAACAAATACCGGTTGTGGTAGCCACTACTGAGCCAATAACGATGGCCGGAGTGCAAGAAATGATCCAGGTGATGTTGGATCGTCAAATGGAGGAAACCAGACGTTTGCTCCAGCAAAATCGAGAGGAAGCAACTATTCAGATCGAACGGCCCGAGTTGAATGAAGGGCAAACTGAGGAGGAGAACTACAGTGGGACTGTTGGTCAAGTCAACCCACCAATAGTTCGACAAAACAACCACGACGACGAAGTCGAGAGGAATGGATGCAAGTACAAGGATTTTCTGACTTGCAAGCCATCCACTTTCACTGGAAAGGAGGATCCGATTGGGGTCATGGATTGGATCTCGGAGATGGAATTAGCTTTCATGACGTGCGGTTGCAAGGGAAAACAACAGACCACATTTGCAGTGCGTCAGTTTCGAGGAGGCGCTGTACGTTGGTGGAATACCTTGGGGAAGACTCTGAGCCCCAATGAGCCCCTGCAACTGACATGGGCAGAATTTCTGGTGCAATTCAAACGTAGGTACTGCTCAGCCCAAAATCTACTCGAGCTAGAAAACCAATTCCTTACCTTAAAGAAAGGAAGCATGTCTGTTGATGAATACACCAACAACTTCACAGAGAAGATGGAGTTCGCCTTACGTCTTGTTCCGGATGAGCTGACAAAAGTTGACAAGTATGCAAAAGGACTTCCATGGGAGTACACGGTGCCAGTGCGTCAGACACCTACTTTGGAGGCAGCTATCTGGGCTGCCAAGTCGGTTGAGGAGATGATCAAGGGAAGAGCCGCCAACAAGACCGAGGTTGGCGAAAAGAGAAAGTTTGAGGGGTCTGCAAAGCCTAGTGAGAGAAGCAAGTCCAGTACAAGGAAGTTTAGAGGAGGAGGGATTGAAGAAAGATGGTGCGAGAAGTGCAAAAAGAAACACTCTGGAAAATGTGATGAGGAGGTGACTTGTTTCAAGTGTGGGAAGCATGGGCATTATGCCAACGAGTGTAAGTTCAACAAAAGGGTGTGTTACGAATGTAACGAGGAAGGGCACTTCAAGCAATATTGCCCAAAGATAGAAGGGGCTACAAAGCCAAATGTGCCGCCAAAACCAAAAGCAAGAGCATTTCAAATGATCCTTGACGAAGCAGCTTACGATGCAAGGAATCAGGAGTAAGGATGGATAAATAGAGATCGAGTTATGAAGAAGCCATATAGATAGTGTCTCATGATGTAGCCTATTAGAGGCATAATCTAGGGTGAACTTGAACACCCATGTAATCATTTCAAGTAATAAAATAAAACCTTCGTTTTGTTATCTGATGTATTGAATGATTGTGTGATTTGCTGCATGGTGACTTGGGAAACTGCGGGACAATACTTGGGACGAGTATGAGTAGGTGTGAATGGTAGTAGAGGCCTATACTACCAGAAGCACAGGACTCACACTTGGATCAGGGAAAGTCACAAGGTTACCAAGAAGCTAGTAATTGATTTCGTTTTATTCAAGTATGTTGTTACCATTGTTTCGGTAATGACTAAGAAGATTGTTGTTATCCCGACCCTAGTGGTCATATCACATTGAGTCCGACTACGATGAGTAGGTTACATGGTTGAGAGAACCAAGTTTGATATAGCGTCCGACTTAAACCAAACGATTAAAATCAAAGCGATTAATAGAAGTATCACGCTCGTTGGTACCTAGAAATGCTACATGTTAAAGTATGATTATATCATATTAGAACATGAAGGAAGGCATAGTCTGTTTTAAAATTTAACTCTAAGAGACCTGAGTCTAAACGTGCATCACATGATGATAGGTCTTAATTGGGAGTCTAGCCTGAGGGAGAGAGTAGGTGCATGATCGAATACTCTTACAACCAATGAGTTTAAGAGATAGACTTCAAGGAATGTAGAAGTTATAATTATTACCTAGGATGAAGAGATGACGTATGGAGTCATTATAAGACCCTGTTTCGTTGATGATTCCGGGACGTAATCATCCTAAGGGGGAGATAATTGTAACGCCCCTAGATCCGGGCTAGTCAATTTAAAGGTAATAGGGGTCGAAAATGACTTTTCGACAAAAGATTATTTAGAATAAATAATCTTAACCAAGTTGTAGAATATGTTACAAGGTTTCCATACATATAAAGAACGTCGAAATCCGACTTATAACGAAGAAGTTATGGCCCGTCGAAGTTTCGCGACGGAACCGGCACGGCACCGGGAAGCGTAAATAGTAAATTTATGATGGAGGACTTTTTAGCCTTAGTGATCTAAATGAAAGTCGTAGAATATGTTAAACCGAGAAAATCCATAAAAAGAACGCCCAAATCTGACTTCATATGAGGAAGTTATGATTTTTCTAAGATTCGGCTTAGTAGTGTACAGCCCGAAACACGAATTTAAGTTCGAGCGGTTTTTGGCTTACGTGACCTAAATTAGAGTTGAAGATCTCATTAATAGGAACTCAACGGTAAAAAGACAGACGAAAACGGAGTCCGTATGAAGGAGTTATGAATTCTTCGCGGTCATTTAGCAGTCTAATCTCCTCCTACTGTTAAATTTAAGATCGGTCAAGAATTAGCTGATGGAGTCAAAATGAAAGTTGTAGATCTTGTTTTTACCTACGCGTGGAAAAAAATAACGTCAAAAACGGAGCTCGTATCCGAAAATTATGATTTTTCTAAGTCGGGAGGCTGCTTTGCGAAATCGGGTGACGTGGCGCAATCCTCGACGTTGCTTCCTCCCCAAGGCTAGCCACCAGATGGTGACACCTGGCCATAAAACTCGACGAGTTTGAGGTAAACTCGACGAGTTTTGGTGATTTCCAGCCTATAAAAAGGGTGTCGGGGCATCCTCATTTCTTACACCTTCCAACTTCTCTTTCTCTCTCTAAGCCTCCCTAACCCCCTAAAGCCTAGGGTAACTCCCTAGCACGAGGCGGAAGCCTTGGAGCGCCCAACGGCTCCAAGAAAAGAGCCTTTCGGCTCGGGAAACGCTACTCCAGCAAAGCCCGGTTTTGCGAAAAACCCGTTGTAAGTGAGCTACGCCTACGCTAGTTTTAATATAGCTTCTAATTAATTATTGTAACATTATTAGGACCTTAAAATAATTGTTTGGACTATTATTATGAGTTATATTGAGTTTTATTTAACGATTATATAATAATAAAAATAGCTATACTATTAATTAGTCGCGGTTATCATTAGACTAAACACTAGTGGTGTTGATACTAGGTTTTATCGAAGGAAATTGTTTTGAGAGTATCTAAGCGTTGTCCGAGTGTTGAGTCACCACCTATCAGGTGAGTGCATAGTTCCCTTTCATCGTACACATAGATATGAAGTATTTTATTATAAATTACATGCTATGTGCGCATATTGTCTGAATACTTGCTGTCTATGCTGGTGAAAGCTTTTTATACATGTTTTAAATGATGTAAACTGTATAAAGTATTTTATATCTACAAAATATGTTGGGTAAAACATGGGTAGATGAATGATGAGGGATAAAAGCTGAAATAGAGGAACATTATTAGCATGGACCTAGTGCCCTATAGGTATACATTGGCAGCAGTGGACCTAGTACCCTATAGATGAGCACTGGCAGCTGCGCCACAACCCGTAGATGTTTTAGATCTACGGTAAACGTCCTAGAAGCTGCGCTCTAAGGACAGTATAGACAGCTGCGCCTAATAGGGAGCCTTATGACCATGACAGTAGCGTTTAAAGGTCAATACCGGCAGAAGCGCCTCATAGAAAATGTCCCAATTATGGCAGCTGCGCCTAAGTGACAAGATTAGCAGCTGCGCTTGACCAATGTGTCATTGGCAACAATAGACTTCATGTTGTTTCCTTAGGATGATCCTTAGGAATAAATGAACGAGGAATAGCTGATTCTTAGGGTAGATCCTTAAGAGTAAAGAAGATAATATGGATGGGTAATTGGGTTTAATTGCTCAATTGTTTAAACATAATAATTATATTATTGTGGGTTGAAAACCCTATGTACTCACCAGGTTTCCTAACCTGTCCCACTCAGTTTATTTATATCACAGGTGTTGATACGAAGTCACTTTACACTGAGAGATTTAAAGAGATGTAGATCACTAGTGTAAATGATGTAAGTTCTGTTTATGCTTATGTTTATATATTAACGATGACATCCCAAACGTGTTGAAATGAATAAAATACGTTTCTTTGAAAATGTTTTAATAACGTATTTATCATGTTTTTCTGGGAACAAATTCCGCAACATTCCTATTAAAAGAAGTACTCTGATTTTTACAAAGCATAAATAAAAATCGGTCTTTTCTAGTCTTGAAAATTGGGGATGTCACAAATGAGCTGTTCCCACACCATGGAGTTTTATTTTGACACGATGTAGAAGTATCATCCCGGCTGCCATGACATGGTTGACACTTTCCTATGTCGTGGAGGAGTTTTTCATCGTGAGAGGAGGCTGCTATTCTACATACCATGACGTGACCACCACTTACCACGTCGTGGCCATGCTATTATTCGCGATATGGATTTTTCCTCACTCAACGACACGACGTGGTTGACACTTTCCCACGTCATGGTCACTATACATTGCTTTAGTTTGCAATCGTTCGCTCCATATTTAATAAGCCAACGTTCTTTTGTATTTTCCGGCACATTCAGAAGCAGCAGTTCCAGTTTTCAGTTTTTCAGCAATATTTGAAGCAACCTGTAGCAGCCCCATTCGATCTCGCCACAACTACCCAGGGGAGTCTGTTCCTTTTTCTCCCTTTTTATGTTCTTAATTTGTTTTAGCATACAATGGGGACATTGTATGAAATAAGTGTGGGGTAGGGGGTCGGTAAAAGTAAATTATAAAAATTAAATAATAGTTGGAAATTGCTAGATTTAGGGAAATTTAAAAATTTAAAAGAAAACTTGAAATAATAGTTTAATTTAGAAAAATCTAGTGATAATTTAAAATTTTGCTAATATTGTATGAGATGATCCGATGAGAACTCAAATGTTTAGTTGAGCCAATATACGTTATAGTGCATTCGTGGCTTCCCTTATTTTAGTGAAATCATGGAACAAAAACATAACCCTGCTCGGTTTGAAGGATGCAATATGTTTAGCAGCCTAAACCTGAAATGTATCCAGGAAAATTATTATCATTAACCAATATAGGTTGAGGTTGAGCGTCTCTGCTTAAGCATGTAGGTTTTGAGTGAAAAAAGAGAGGTACATGTATTAAAAAAAAAAAAAAAAAAAAAAAAAAAAAAAAAAGAGAGAATTACGAAAAGTTTGAAGAATTTTGGAGCAAATAAAGTGAAGATCAAACGATCAAAATTCCAATAAATTCAAAAAGTTGAAGATACCAAGAAATCAAATCAAATAAGGTGGTGAATTCAAAGAAATCAAAGATCAAATTGTTAAGAAAGTGAAGAATTCCTCAAAAGCTCCATAGTGGTATCATAAATTGTAATTCTAGATTATGTATGCTTAGGTTGTTCAACTAAAAATACCTTGAGGTTATGAGGTTTTCTACGGATGGATTCGGAGGGTTGCATAAAATGAGCATTGTTCGGAAAAAATGGGCAAGTGTTTATGAAGATTGTGAGTATTTAAAGTATGGGGGGGTACTTTAGGAAAATTTTAGACACAAATGCATGCGTTGAGGTCTTGGCATAATGGCTGAGTTTTAAATGGATTGTTTAGTGCAATATTGGTAAAATAAAAGTAAATTTGCTTGGGGGCAAGCAAAGGCTAAGTGTGGGGTATTTTGATATGTGTATTTTTATATATATTTATGTATAACATATCTTAATATTTTAGCATTTATTATTATTTAGAACTAAAATAAACTTAATATGCTTTGAAATATTTAATTACAGTTAAAATGGGAGATGGAATGCAAAAGAAAGATAATGGAGCTGAAAAGATGCAAAAAGGATATTGCTGGCAGATTTACCCCTCTTCAGTGTTTCGGTTATATCTGATGACTCATAAGTCCAATTTACGAGGTTCAAACTGTTCTGAAAACTAGACAAAATTTCCTACAACTTATGTGAGATGGACTTTTGGCTAATTCGACACTTATCTTATCCAAAATCGGCCTTGAAGATGAAGCATAAAAGCTGGACGGAAATTCCCTCCAAGTTACTTATTCCCCAAGCTCTAGTTATCTTATTTTTATTTGCTTAATCCCTAAGCCACCATTAGTTTCCTTATTCCAATCCAACTCTAATATTCCATATAAATTCCATCTCCATCAACTATAAATACCCCATATCATTCCACCAATTTTAATAATCTATGATATTCCACTTCGACTTGTGCAACAAGAAAACTTCATAGTTGCCGTTTTGAGGGTCTAGGAGGTGGCCGGAAGGCCGTTAAGCTAACGGGAACGGAGATCGGAAGGGTTGGAGAGCGGATACGTGTCGGTAATCATATGGGCTGCTAACGTGACCATGTTTAGCATTCCACTGTGTTACTATTCTGTATTTAGTTTCTAACTTGGGTGTAAAAACCTTTTACTTTGTGTTTATGATTGAATGAAGCTTTGATTATTAGACTAATTGCTATATTGAATAGTTTGTTTGTGTTTAATTTATCTTGTCAAGCTTGTTAAAAGATCCTTACATATTAATGATAATTATTTGTTGTTAATTGTTAAGTGAATTGAGTTGTATGAACATATGCTTGATTGCTTGTCTCTTATGATTTTGGTGACCATCGAGATTATAAGTCTAGGAATAACGAATGTGAAACTAGGATTAACTTGGGAATAAGTAAGTTAATGTGTGAGCCTTGTTTGATGACCATCAAAAAGAAGTTAATTGAATGCCTAATTTGATTAACTATATTTGCAAGTCTTGCTTGATACGAACTGAACACTAGGAAGCATATTAGTTTAACCAATTGATCACTGTTTGAATTGACTTGTTTGCTAAAGGATTAGTTATAGTGAATGCGAATCTAATCATTTTAGGAATCGGTGAACATGAATAAATGACTTTGTGTATGCAATTGTCTATGTTTTTAAGGTGTAACTTGTCTAAACCAAAGTACCTTAAGAGATTTGTTTTCCTGTTAGTTTATCGAGAGTTGTTAATTAATTATTAGTTTGAGATTTATTAAACTATTTATTTTATTTTTTTCATGTGACATGTAACCTATAATCAAATATATTAAATTAATCCACCGTTCCCTGTGATCGACACCCTTGCTTATCAAAGCTATACTATACTCGATCGGGTTCACTGCCTGTAAGGTGTGGTTTAGATGCGATAAATTATGAATTATTAATAAAAAAACTAGTGCATTAAATATACACATCATAAAACATTTAGTTACTTTTGTACTTCATTATACTTATAATGGAAGGTTTTGTCCTATCCTACCCATTCGGCTAACGACCCTCCACTAGTCAAGAGTGCGGTGGGTAAGAGTGGATACCCATTCAATCGCCATTTTATAGGCAATTTCCTTAAACACCCCTTATACACCAGCTTCGTGAATGAGGCCTACTAACGGTAAGACTCACTTTTACTCACATATATATATATATATATATATATATATATATATATATATATATATATATATATATATGAGTAAAAGTGAGTCTTACCGTATATAGTGTTAGACTTTTAATGTTATATATAGTATAGGATGTATTTTACACTTTTAAAATACTAGGTGGTCAAATTTAACGATTATACTTTTAATTCAGTTAAATGTAAACCAAAACTTATGGATTTATTAACTCTCTTTTAATTATACACTTTAATTAATTAATAAAACCATAAGGGTGTGATTTGAACTTTTCAAAACAATACTAGGGTTTAAGAATTTAACATTTCTAAATTAACTTTTAATAAACATTTAAATTCAAAAACTTGAGGACAAGTTTTGAAACATTTCAAAACATTAGGGTTTAGAATTTAAATACACATCAAAATTAAACTTTTAATCAAAATTTAAATTTCAAAACTCTAAGACAATTTTTTTTTGAAACATTTTCAAAACATTAGGGTTTCAACTATTTAAATTTCAAAACTAAACTTTTGAGTTTAAATTTAAACTATAAAACCTAAAGGGGAAAATTAAAACTTTTCATAACACAAGGATCAAATAACAAATAATATAAGTTAAACAATTAATTTCATCATTATCTATATTTGACCTAGTTTCAATTTCTTGCAAAATAAGTTACCCAATTAATACAAATAATTCAATCTTTATCATATAAGGAAGTTATTATCTAATCAATTGGTAATTATCTTGTGTTTTGGCAAGGATATTCATTAAAAAACAATAAAATTCGTATTTTATAGGTTTAAAACGAATATGGTAATAATCCTTAAGCAAAACAGCAACAAAATCCGAAATCCCTCTGTCTGACGCTCCGACTCGCCGAGTCACACTCTGGAACTCGCTGAGTAGGGCTGACTCGCCGAGTCCAGGTAGTGACTCGCCGAGTCAAGTCGAACAGAAGGCCAGAAAACGTTTTTCAGCAACATAAAGCATCAATACAATAGAAACCAATCTAGGCTCTGATACCACCGATGGGTTTTAGTCATAAGAACATCCTATGTGCTCATACAAACCCTAATGCTTGGATCTAGGTTTCTCTACTGTACATGCAATTTATCCAAGACTATAAACCCTAATTCTAGCATATGATAATCGATATTAACATAATAATGGGTTTAAGATGTTACCTTGATTGTTATGTAGCAATAACAATCACAATCCCTAGTTGTAATGACTTTAGAAAGCTTAGAGTCATAAATGTCACTCCTCTAATGGTTCACAAACACCAAGAGCAAGAGGATGAAGAAGAGAAGAGAAGGAGGCTGCCCAAAATCATGCAAAACCCTAGAAGGAAGCTTGTCCACGTTTTTGGGGCTTAAGGGTTCTATATATACATGTAGGCTATTAGGGATTTAAACTAGGAAACCCTAATCTGACTGCTTAAGCCCTAAGCAGCCCATGGACTCCTTTAATTAACGGCCTTGGACGATTTCTTATGGGTTTCCCCATGGAATTCGTCCAACCTTATAATATAAGATAATCCATAGCCCAATTGCAATTATCTTATAATTACAATTCCAATCCCTTACGTTTAATTAATCTTTTTTAGTCACAAACTTAATTCTTATTAATTCTTGACTAATATTAATTAAACAATATGATTTCTCCTTTAATATATTATTCCCATAATATATTAATAAATCATATTTAATCCTTTCTCTCCATAATTCATCCAATCAAGTTGCTTTGGTGAAGGCAACCCAAAAGGACCATGCACCATCGGGTCAAGTACATACCAAAATAGTTATGGACTTAGACATTAATCCAACATTAAGTCCTTGCTCCAAACTCTCATAAATGATTCCTATGGATGACTTATCACGTAAATTTGGCAACTTTACTTGCATGCATGGCTTAATAGGGCTCTAGAGCTAAAAAAAAGCTTAATGAAAGGTCTTAACATATGCAGGAGTCAAAATAAACCATAAAGATCACGTTTTTATGCATTTGAGACTCCCAAAACATCCAGATCTACAAGATCAAGTCTTTGAAACAACCTTAGCTCATAAGGACCAACCAAAAGAGGCTAAAATGACCATAAACAATCCAAAAGAATATCTAAGCAAATATATGACAAGCTCAAAGCTTTTTACCTTCAATAGATTGTAAAAGATGAGAAACTTCGGGATCTACAAGCTCCTTTCCAAGAATTGAGTCTTCAACCTTCTTCTTATCTTACACAAGAGACCATAAACCCTCTTCCAAGCTCCATAACTCACTAAAAGCACTTTAGGGTTTCAACGTATACTAAGGGGGGGGGGGGGGGGGGGAGGAGGAGGAGACTGGCTTAAAATTCCAAAAGGAAGGATAAAATGATGGTTATATAAGGGTAAAACCCCGAAAAGTGGGTTTGGTGTTGAAGGGAATACGCCCTGTGTACCCCTTAGTACGCCCGACGTACTCATGACCCATCTGTGACCATTTTCTCATTATGCCCCGCAATCACAATGAGTACGCCCCGCGTACTCATTAAACCTCCAAAACCCTAACACTTTACTTGGCCCTACTTTCTTCGTTCTAAGTTCATTTCCGACAAACATTGTATCCACGGAATGGTGACGAGAAGTCCTACACTTCTAACAACTCACCTCCGCCTTAAAACCTTCCGAACAACAACCCAAAATTCATAATGACCCGAAATATCCAAATTACGAATATACCCTTGGGCTCTGCAACACCATCGAACTCTTTGATCATCCAATCTATAATACCCACATCAAAATTTGGTCAAATTCTTTCTTCCCCAAGGCCCTAAGCCTTATGATAACTGATGATCGGGTCACAGCCCCGAATAATGAAGTGATTCGAAACCGAATGTTACACAAACGATCGAAAATTGTTTCCCAAGAATATCATTATCTTTGTAGATTTACCTAGTTCTTTTTCAGCTTCGTAAATATAAGCACTTAGTAATGCTATTTTTTCTTGTTTGGACCATTATACGCATCTTTCAACCAGCTAAGGATAATATCCCTAACAAATAATGAATATGGATTGAAAAAGATAATGAGATTTGAATGGAGTTGAAGAAGAAGACATATGGTTGTGAACCGGTACGAAGGATATTTATAACGGAATAAAAAGAAAATTAAAAATAAACATTAAAAAGAAACAATATAAAATGAGAAATAGTAGAATGAGAGCGGCTTTCACAACCCACATAACCTTCTTCCGACGGTACCAACCCTTGATTGAATTGATCTCTTCAACCGTAGCATTGACGTTCTGTTTCAACCTGCACTGCACACCATTCTCCTATGAGGCCATGCTTTGGGGTCGGCACCATCCCATAGGCGGATCTAAGGGGTATCCCGGGATACCCCTAAAAAATAATGTAATTTTTTTAGAAATTTTTTGTTTTTTTAGTGTGTGTGTATATATATATATATATATATATATATATATATATATATATATATATATATATATATATATATATATATATATATATATGCATCCCTTCACTTGTAATCACAAAGATATATAGCTAGTCTATTGGTTAAGGTGTTGGGTTATTGAAATAAAGGTCTAAAGATCAATTCTTGCTCCTACAAATCCTTTGTTTATATTTCTTTTATTTTTTCAGCTATTCTGTTCTCTTTTAATTTCCAAGCTATTCTATCTCACATCGCAAAACACATGTAAACTCAGTTGTTTTCATCTATTATAAAAACTTGTTATCATCATGATTCATTTTATATCAACTTTAAGTGCCACATTGACATGTAAACTCAGTTGTTTTCATCTATTATAAAAACTTGTTATCATCATGATTCATTTTATATCAACTTTAAGTGCCACATTGATTCATGTATCAAAAGATACTTCAACTTTATGTTTATATAACAAGACTTAAAGTTAGCTAAGGATTCTATTAAGATTTGAGTTTAATACGAAAACAAAACGAGAAAGCCCATGTACAAGCTGAAAACCATAACACCGAACTGATGGGTTTGAGTTTGGTTTGGTTTTAAAAGTTTCAAAACCGTGGTTGTCGGTTTTGGGTTCGATTTTAGGTCAAAACTGACCCGACCCGTCCGATACTCAGCCGTTTCAGTGATACCCAGAAAAAAAATTTAAAATACCTCTTTGCTTTGAATCTGGCTCCGCCACTACACCACCCAACCAAACCAAACTAACAAAATAGAAAGTCACGTGACATGGAAGCATTAGGTCACGTGCTTGATCAAAGGCCAGCATATCATGGAGCCGACGAGAGGGGTATGGGTGGTGGGGACCAAAGCGATGATTGGTTGAGAGGAGTTTGTGTGTGTCTACAACCAGATGCTACAAATACAGGAATCTTTGTCCCAATAAAATGGGTTTTTGTTCCATCAGAGAAGGAGCATGTTAACCTTACCATGTACCATTTCTTCCGCATTATTTATTTATTTAATTTTATTTCCCTACCACTTTTTTATTTTTTTTCATCCATTTATCCCACTTGTTTCGAAAGGCACGAGTTTTCTTTTCCTCATAACATTTATTTTTTATTAATAGTACCAATATATTAATATTAATATAGCACTGTATAGTACATGATTAATATTATTTAAAATAAAATTATTTAGTAGTTTCAAATTCAAAGTTATTAGCTATTTATGTCGGTAAATACGAGTCCGTTCAAGCTGTGTCAACCATCGACAGTTTGTTTTTTTAATTTTATATAGGAAAATCTTTAAAAAATCTAACGCATTGATTTTTGATATTTTCAAAAGTATACATATATATATATATGTATATATATATATATATATATATATATATATATATATATATATATATATATACTAGCAGTGTACCCGCGCAAAGCGGCGGGGCGTGTAAATTCTTTCGGTGATATGTTTCCTCTACAAAAATGTTATGTTACAAAAGAAAGTACATATCGATGACAAAATAATCAAACTATGGTGTTATTTGGGAGATGAAGTCATTTTTTGTTCCTGGACGGTGGGCTTTATAGCAGACGAGGGAACAAAGAAGTATATGCGATTGGAGGGATATTTGAATCAACATGCTAAATTTAAGAATATCTAAAAGGGTTCAAAATTTGAATGAATTCGGGATTTTAGGGAACCATATCAAATTGCTGTGAAATATAAGGAGATTTGATGATAAATTTTTGAAATCAAAATGTGGTTAAAATTTAATATTATTTTATTAATTGTTACTTGTACTATCAGCTTTATCATTTGAACGTCTTAAAAAAATATTATTATTATAATCAATCTATTTTTAGAAATAGTTAGATTTCTTTTATAAGATAGTAAAGATATATATATATATATATATATATATATATATATATATATATATATATATATATATATATATATATATATATAGGGCTAGGTTATAATGTGGATTGTAAATATTGTATGGATGTAGTGATCTTTT
The DNA here is from genome assembly GCF_052625555.1 of Lactuca saligna. NCBI lineage: Eukaryota > Viridiplantae > Streptophyta > Magnoliopsida > Asterales > Asteraceae > Lactuca > Lactuca saligna. Next base: position 15,151,859 of record NC_136421.1, on the reverse strand, counting down.
ATGGTCCAATCATTTTTGGTAATTTAAAAAGTGATTATCCTGTTTAATTATGTCAATTTGGTTAAAAAAGTGGTTATAATGTGGATTGTAACTAATAAGCTCAAAACGGTTTTAAGGATAATTATGTTAATTTGGTTAACAATCAAATATGGCATGTGAGATATTCTTGCTACTAACCAAACAATCGCATCCAATTTCAATAAATTCGGGATTTGAATTTGATTTTCCAGATTATAGAGTTAAAAGCTGATGAAGAACTACACAAAACTTTCTCTGATTATGCATCTTACAAGAATGAACTTACATAACTTAAAAAATAAAAATACAATAATAAACCATATTCTAACAAAATACATATACAATAATTTGGTTTTACTCATGAATACATATACATAATTTTGTCTCATTATACATTCTTACAAGAATGAACATACATAATTTCAAGAACTAACATTAAAGAATAAAAATACATGTATAAACATAACATAAGAATAACTATTCTAACAGCATGTAATATGCATATTCTAATAGAATATGTGACATCTCCAAAATCACGGCCAGAAAAGACCGATTTATTTATACTTTTAAAATAATTTCAAAATAATCATTTGATTAAAAGAGTTGCGGAATTTGTTCACAAAGAAAAATATGATAAAATAAGATTTACCAAAGCATTTCTTAAAGAAATGTATTTTCATTCTATAACAAAACTTGGGATGTCATGTTCCGATAAACAGACCAAAAGCATAAAAATAACAATACAGACCTTACAACAGTTATTTACAACAACAGATCTATAATCCAAAAATAGCTTGACAAGTCATCCAACTTATACTCTGGCGCTACTACCTATAATACAAAGAAAACTGAGTGGATCAGGCTTGGAAGCCTGGTGAGCACATAAGGTTTTCAACCCACAATAAATAATTAAATTAATTTTCATCAAACAATAACTCAATTACCCATTTCCATTATTCTCACTTTACATCCCTAAAACAACTAACACAAGGGACCTAGTCTAATAATACTTCATCGGGATGACAGCACATGCTTCGGGGGTTTCCCAGCAATATATGCCAAATAAGGCAACCATGAGGGGGATGGAGTACATCGACTGAACACCCAAGTTCATTAACACCTATAGGTGGCGAGCCTGCTAGCGTTCCATGGGACTGTCTAGAAAAGTCTGTGGTCGTCATCTAAACTCCGTTAGACGACTGAAACAAAAAACAATAACATCGAGGTCTCTATTCATTTTAACACACATCAACTATCTGCCCATGCTTTACCCAACACTTTTGTAGATAAAAATACATATACAGTTTAAATTTTGTATAAAACATTTATTCAACATTTATTTTAAATAAACAAATAATGTATAAACACATAACACATATTTTATATAGAATACTTTGTATCAGTGTGTTAGAAGAAAAGGAATATACACCCACTTCAAATAAACAACAATATATATACACATATTAACACGTATTTCAAAGCAAATACTTCATATTTATGTGTTAGAAGAAAGTAACCACACACTCACTTGATGAGAAGATGATTGGACAACACTACAGCTTGTAATGGTAGTATTCTTTGGTGAACCGGGTGATCTCCATAAAATCTGGCTTCTCGCAGGCAGAGCTTCGGCTCGGAAACTCTACTTCTCAGGATCTTCGGGCTTCAGGACTTACTTCGGGGCTCGAGAATGATACCAGGGCTTCGGGATATTTTTTGCACGAAAAACGAGGTAAAACGGGAGAGAGGGAGAAGAGAAAATGAGCAAAAAGGCCGGCTACCCTCGCACCCTTTATATAGGGGCTGGAACATCGTATTATGCTGGGCGTAACCCGGATAAGTCCGGTGACTCCCCCCCTTTGGATAATATCCGAATTTATATTTAAATTTAATATTTTAATTATTTAATAAACTTCAAAAATTCATATCTTTCTCATACGAACTCCGTTTTCGACTTTCTTTATATCCACGCGTAGGTGAGACTACGCTCTACAACTTTTGTTTAGACTCCGTAAGCTAATTTTGAATTTATTTTTAGTATTTATTTTTAGTAGGCCGGGAGAGTAAAACTCCATTATAATTCATAACTTCTTCATCTGACGTCTGATTTCGTCTGTCTTTTTATCGTTGCACTACTAATGATGAGATATTCGATTCTTGTTTAGATTTCTTTGGCTTGAAATCACACGATCTCATATTTCGAGTTTCGGGTTGCACACTGCTAAGCTGAAACTTCGAAAAATCATAACTTCGTCATACAAAGTCAGATTTGGACGTTCTTTTTATGCAAGCTCTCGGTTTAACGAACTCTACGAATTTTGTTTAGACCACTAAGGCTAAATATCACTATATCTCAAATTCACATTTTACGTCACTCAGCGTCGTGCCACTTCTGTCGCAAAACATCGGCATGTCATAACTTTTTCGTTATAACTCGGATTTCGGCTTTCCTTATATCTCCGGAATCATTGTTTCAACCACTACAACTTAATGTAAAGATATCAGGCTTATCTCACACATTAATTTTGACGCTCATTTTATTCTTAATTCAATAAATTATATTAATTAAGAAAATAAACATATAATTCACATAATACTCAAATATTTCATCATTATTACCTCAAAAAAAGTTACAAGGTTAACCTAGACTATTACATCAACGATAATGCCTAGCCTGGAAACACAGGCGTTACAATTCTCTCCCCCTTAGAATGATTCCATCCCTGGAATCACACATCACCAAACAAATGCGGATAGCGACTCAACATGTCACTCTCCGTCTCCCAAGTGAGATTTGACTCATTCATATGTTTCCATCGTACAAGCACTAACTCGACCATCTTGCGTCGCAACTTCTTAGTCTTTCGGTCAACGATTGCCTCTGGTTCTTCAATTAACCTTTTGTTCTCATCCAATCTTAACTCAGAGATTGGAATAATGTCGGGAACTTCTCCCGTGAATTTCCTCAAATAAAACACATGGAAAGTGTTATGAATTCCATTCAGTTCTTTGGGTATTTCGAGCTTGTAAGTTTGGTTCCCAATCCTCTGAAAAACTTTAAACGGTCCATTAAACCTTGGACTCAACTTTCCCCTCTTACCAAATCTTATGAGTCCCTCCCACGGTGAGACTTTAAGCAAAACTGAATCTCCAACTTCGAAAGTCATCGGTCTTCACTTTTTGTCAGCATAGCTCTTTTGATAATCCTGAGCTACTAACATTCTTTCCCTGATTATTTTCATCTTTTCAGCTGTTTGATGAACCATCTCTGGTCCCATAAACTGCTTTTCTCCAGCCTCAAGCCAACAAGACGGTGTACGACACTTATGTCCGTACAAAGCTTGATAAGGTACCATCTTTATGCTCGAGTGGAAACTAGTATTGTAGGAAAATTATACCAAAGGTAAATGTTCATCTCAATTACCTAGGAATTCTAGGGTAAATGCTCTAAGTATATCTTCAAGTGTTTGTATCGTTCTTTCGCTCTGACCATCAGTTTGTGGATGGTAAGCTGTACTTAAACACAACTTGGTACCCATTTCCTCTTGTAGACTTTTCCAAAATCGTGACGTGAAACTACTATCACGATCTGATACAATTGTTAGAGGAACACCGTGAAGTCTCACAATTTCCTTCACGTAAGCATTCGCAAGCTTATCCATAGACCATTTTTCATTGGCTGCTATGAAGTGTGCACACTTGGTGAAACGATCCACGACCACCCAAATCATGTCGTGACTGCTCTTTGTCCTGGGTAGTTTAGTGACAAAATCCATTGTGATGTCTTCCCATTTACCCATAGGTACATGCAAAGGTTCTAAACTCCCATATGGTTTCTGATGTTGTGCCTTAACCCTCGCACAAGTTACACACTCAGCCACATACTTTGTTATATCAAGCTTCTTCGTCGACCACCAGTAATAGGGTTTTAGGCCCTTATACATTTTAGTGCTACCGGGATGAATCAAATACATGGTTTTGTGAGCTTCTTCCATCAGAAGATCTCATACTCCTCATGTCTTAGGTACCCAAATCCGATATTGGAATACCTTCAGTCCATGACTGTTTGTACCGAGCACTAACATTTTACCGAAACGTTCCTCCTTTCGGTCGTTTTTTTTGAAGTTTCTTCTTGAGCTTTCTTTATACTCTCCACAATTTTCGAGACAACTTCTATTCTCAACGCTCTTTGCCTTTTTCTTTCAAGATTGACTTTCCGACTGAGAGCATCAGCAACAAGATTTGCTTTACCGGGGTGGTAAAGTATCTCACAATCGTAGTCTCTAAGTAATTCTAGCCAACGTTGCTGCCTCATGTTCAATTCTTTTTAACTAAAGAGATATTGAAGAATCCTATGATCAGTGAACAATTTTCACTTCATTCCATAGAGGTAATGCCTCCATATCTTCAGAGCGAAAACTATTGCTTCTAGCTCCAAATCGTGAGTCGGGTAGTTCTTTTCATGGTCTTTCAACTGTCGAGACGCATATGCGATCACCTTTTCTCTTTGGGTCAAAACACAACCCAATCCAACCCCATACGCATCGCTATAGACAACGAAGTCTTCAACTCTGTCGGGTAGAGATAAAATCGGTGCCTCACATAGCTTCTTCTTTAGCAACTCGAACGCTTCTTTGTGCTTATCACTCCATGCATAAGCGGCTCCTTTATGGGTGAAAGCTATTAATGGATTAACGATTGAAGAAAAACCTTGGATAATCTTTGGTAATAACTGGCTAATCCCAAAAAGCTTCGGATCTTCGTGGGACTTTTCGGTTGCTCCCACTTCGTCACAGCCTCAATCTTTGTTGGATCAACCATTATACCTTCGTGGTTGACCACGTGACCCAAAAATTGGACTTCTCTAGTCCAAAAATCACATTTGGAGAACTTTGAATACAACTTCTCCTTCTTCAAAACTTCTAACACTTCTCGCAGGTGTCTGCCATGCTCTGCTTGTCTTTTCTAGTAAATCAGAATGTCATCTATGAACACTATCACAAATTTATCAAGGAATGGATTACGAAATCTATTCATTAAATCCATGAAGGTTGCGGAAGCATTGGTGAGTCCAAACGACATAACCAAAAACTCATAGTGTCCATATCGCGTTCTGAATGCAGTCTTCTCCGTATCCTGCTCTTTCACCTTCAGTTGATGATATCCTGACCTTAGATCGATCTTTGAAAAATAACTTGAGCCTTACAACTGATCAAACAGGTCATCAATCCTTGGCAACATATATCTATTCTTTATTGTTACCTTATTCAACTCTCTGTAATCGATGCACATTCTCATACTTCCATCTTTCTTCTTCACAAATAACACCGGAGCTCCTCAGGGTGATGAACTAGGTCTAATGAAACCTTTGTCCAATAACTCTTGAAGTTGCATCATCATTTCCTTCATCTCCATTGGTGCTAATTGGTATGGTGCTTTTGTTATTGGCATGGTTCTTGGTAACAAGTCTATTCTGATCTCCACTTATCTATCAGGCGGTAATCCAGGAAGATCTTAGCGAAATACTTCCGGATAATCATGCACCACTGGAATACTCTGCATCCCCTTCTTTTCCTTCTTAGAACCGATCACGAATGCTAGATACGATGTACATCCCTTGGCCAAACACTTTTTGGCTTTCATTAGAGAAATGATTCCAAAATTCACTCTGCGTTTGTCCCCGTACACCATAAAGGATTCTTTTCCTGACGGGTTTACTTTTACTATCTTCTTTCTGCACAATATCTCAGCATCATTGGTGCTAAGCCAGTCCATTCCTAGAACAATGTCAAAACCATTTAATTATGTAGGCAATAATTCCTCATGGAACTTATTCCCATTCAAGTCAATGAAGATATTTTTCATGGGATGGCTAATAGGTACAAACTTGCCACTAGCAACTTCGACTAATAAAGCATTATCTAGTATCAACAGGAAAAGCTAGTTTTCTACCAAACTCATGCGAAATAAAGGAGTAGTTGTCTCTAGAATCAAACAAAATTTGAACAGGCAATTTGTTTACGAGAAAGGTGCCTGAATCGACATTAGCTTCATCCTTCGCATCCTAAAGTGTCATCTAGAAGGCTCTCACCTTCGGATTTAATGGAATGTTAGGCTTCGCTACCTCCTTCTTTCTCGAACAATCTTTCAAAATGTGCCCCTCCTCATTACATCTAAAACACATCCTATTGTTGGACGGACACTCATTGGCATAATGCCCAGTTTTTCCACACTTGTAGCAAGTTACCTCCTCACTACATTTCCCAAAGTTCTTTTTCTTGCACTTCTCACACCATTTCGCTTCGCCTCCCTTTCCTCCAAACTTCTTTGAATTAGAATTCAAAAATTTGTTTTTCTTGTTCGAACCTAAAGTTCCTTCAAACTTTCTCTTTTCACCAACTTCAACTTTGCTGGCGGTTCTTCCCTTGATCATGTCCTCAATGGACTTGGCAGCCCAAATAGCTACCTCCAGAGTAGGTGCCTGACGTACTAGCACAACGTACTCCCATGGGAGTCCCTTTGTGTATCAATCTACTTTTGTCAGATCATCTGGAACGATGCGCATAGCAAACTCCATCTTGTCTGTAAAGGCGTTTGTATAATCATCAACTGACATGCTGCCCTTTGTCAATTTCAGAAACTTGCTCTCTAACTCTAATAGATTTTGGGCCAAGCAGAACTTATGCTTCAACTGCACCAAGAGCTCTGCTTATGTTAATTTTAGTGGTTCATTAGGGCTTAGGGTCTTCCCCAGAGTGTTCCACCAGCGAACGACTCCACCCCTGAACTGACGTACAATGAACGTAGTCTGCAACTTGCCTCTGTAGCCACAAGTCATAAAGGCTAACTCCATTTCGGAGATACAATCCATCACTCCGATCGGGTCCTCCTTTCCAGTGAAGGTCGATGGTTTGCAAGTCAAAAAGTCCTTGTACTTGCATCCCAGTCCATTATGTCCTCCATCTTGGTAGTTTTGTTGAACTATCGGTGAGTTGTATTGACCAATTATCCCACTAAAGTTTTCTCCTTCAGACTGCACTCCATTAACTTCGAGCTCTTCCAGGTTAATTGACATGTAACAACCCAAAAATCAAGGGTAAAATTTTCATTTTTAATATAACCCAAAAATAGTTATCATTTATTCCAAACGTTTCAAATCATCATTAAGTAAAACATTTATCAGAGTTCATCCCAGAATCATTCATTGCGGAAATCATAGGTGTGTGCACTGCGATCAATCCAGGCCCTTCCTTTCCAAAACGATGATACCTGAAACAATAAACAAAACCTGTAAGCATGAAGCTTAGTGAGTTTCCCAGAGCATACCACACACCATACATACACATATCATAGTAACAGATCAAATAGGCCATGCATATAAAGAACCAGCAAGAATGCCATGGGCTACCCCACATGGACTTTACCTAGGACTACCATGGGCTACCCCACATGGTCTTACATCCAATGCCATGGGCTACCCCACATGGTCTTTACTTGGACTGTCGTGGGCTACCCCACATGGTCTTATATCCAATGCCATGGGCTACCCCACACGGTCTTTACTTGGAATGCCATGGGCTACCCCACATGGTCTTACACCTAAGGCCATGGGCTACCCCACATGGTCTTTACTTGGACTGCCATGGGCTACCCCTACGTGGTCTTACACCCAAGGCTATGGGCTACCCTACATGGTCTTTACTTGCAAAACATACGATCACAATACATATCAAGACATAGAGTAACTACACATATATCATAAACACATAATGGGTCAGCCTTGGTGCCGTAGACCCATGGGTATGGTGAGAAGACTCACCTGACACTGCTGAAGTCCCGCAGACCCTACCCGCAGCTGCTGGATGACAGGTTCCCAAACTGTCAACATCAAAATGACACCCAATTAATAATTAGGTTTCACTACATAACCATAAATACCTACTTTGGATAATTACTACATTACCCCAAGCTTGGCTTTATTCCAGCCCAAGGTCCAATCCATAGGCCCAAAAGTCAAACTAGGAATCAAAGCCCAACATATGGCCCAATTTTCCAAATTGGGCCCCAACCTCTACATGGGCCTCCCTTAAGGCCTAATTGTCCAGTCCAGTCCAACATGTCCCATTCTAAGGGTCCAATATCATACAACTATCTAGGCCTAAACTATGGCTTATTTATGGCCCAATTTTCTAAATTGGGCCCAATCCTTCATTAAGGCCTTGCCCTAAAGCCCAACTAAATATTCTAGTCCATAAACATTCTTGGATGGCCCATTATTGGCCTAATTACCAATTACCCAATTGAAAAGGCCAACTCAAGGCCCATTTGACATTAGGGTTTCACATAAAATGACAATTAGGGTTAAGTGTTTCTCACTTAACCCATTAAGGGCTTAACCTACTAAGGACTTAATCCATTAAGTCCATTATTGCTTAGATTAATTTCTACCAATGATTATTATTTAATATTTCACTTATTAAATAGTTCTCGTGTGTGTGTCCGATAAATTCTCAAATATTAGGATTTTCTCAATTAGCCCATTAAGGACTTGATCCATTAATTCCTTTACTCTACTAGATACATGGCATGGAATAATTTAGGCTTAATTCACAATCCAATCACAATGGCCCACAAGTGGGTCCAATTGTTGGATTAGTGTCTAAGTCCATAACTATTTTGGTATGTACTTGACCCGATGGTGCATGGTCCTTTTGGGTTGCCTTCACCAAAGCAACTTGATAGGATGAATTATGGAGAGAAAGGATTAATTATGATTTATTAATATATTATGAGAATAATATATTAAAGGATAAATCATATTGTTTAATTAATATTAGTCAAGAATTAAGTTTGTGGCTAAAAGACATTAATTAAACTTAAGGGACTAGAACTGTCAATTGTGTGATAGTTGAATATTGGGCTAATGGACTCCATATTAGAGGAGTGGACAAATTCTATTGGGAAACCCATTAGAAATCTTAGGGCCTAAGCATCCAAATTAGGGTTTCCTTGTTAGATAACCCTAATAGCCTCACTATTTAAAGGACTCTTGAGACTCAAAAACGTGGTGAACTTATTCCTTAGGGTTTCCACACGTTTTGGGCAGCCTCCTCTCTCCTTATTCTTCATCCTCTTGCTCTTGGTGTTTGTGAACCATTAGAGGAGTGACATATGTGACCCTAAGCTTTCTAAAGTCATTACAAGGAGGATTTGTGATTGTTATTGCTACATAACAATCAAGGTAAGATCTAAAAACCCATTTGTATGTTAATATGATTAATTGTATGCTATAACTAGGGTTTAAAGTCTTGGATGAATTGCATGTACAATAGAGAAACCTAGATCCAAGCATTAGGGTTTGCATGAGCACATAGGATGTTCTTATGGCTGAAACCCATCAGTGGTATCAGAGCCTTGATTGGTTTCTATTGTATTGATGCTTAGTTGATCGAAATTATCACTGAAAATCAAATTTTTTTTCTTCTGAGTGTTTGACTCGCCGAGTCAGCTGTACTCGACGAGTCCAAGTCCAGTCTCGACGAGTCAAAGGGTTTGACAGCTCGTTTTCACGATTTTCTTCCTGTTTTGGCTTTGGATAATTACCATAAACATTTTTTTATAATAAAATCCGAATTTTGTCAATATTTGGTGATTATCCTTACCAAAATAGAAGATAATTGTCAAAATTTAGATAATCATTTGTTTTATTAGATAAAGTTTGATTATTTGTAATTTTGATTTGAATTATCTTGTGAAAAAGTTTATATTTTCCCCCTTTAGGTTTTATAGTTTAAATTTGAACTTAAAAGTTTTGTTTTTGAAATTTAAATAAGTTAAACCCTAATGTTTTGAAATGTTTCAAAACTTGCCCTCAAGTTTTGGAATTTAAAAGTTGATTAAAAGTTTAATTTAGAAATGTTAAATTCTAAATCCCTACTATAGTTTTGAAAAGTTCAAATCGCACCCTTATGGTTTTATAATTAATTAAAGTGTATAATTAAAAAGATTTAATGAATCCATAAAGTTTTGGTTTACAATTTAATTAAATTAAAAGTATAATTATTAAATTTAACCACCTAGTATTTTAAAAGTGTAAAATACACCCTATACTATGTATAACATTAAAAGTATAACATTATATATATATATATATATATATATATATATATATATATATATATGAGTAAAAGTCTTACCGTTAGTAGGCCTCATTCACGAAGCTGGTTTATAAGGGGTGTTTAAGGAAATTGCCTATAAAATGGCGATTGAATGGGTATCCACTCTTACCCACCGCACTCTTGACTAGTGGAGGGTCGTTAGCCGAATGGGTAGTATAGGACATAAACCTTCTATTATAAGTATAATGAAGTACATAAGTAACTAAATGCTTTTACAAATTCCCAATCTTAGTTACTTTAGGCAAAAGTGAATTGATGCAATTCCATGAAATTACACTTTGTACCCTTGCAAAGACGTTAGTGGAGCGTGTGTGGTTAACCGGCACACTAAATGGTTCTAAGAAAAGGTAGCAAAGGGTGACTCAATGTTTGTCATAGTTCAGTGGAGCGTGTGTGGTTAACCGGCACATCGAATAGGTGACTGTAACATGTGGGGCACAATGTAAATTTGCATGGTTATTCACACCCTGTTTTTTGATCCTAGGCATCCTAGTCATAAATCGAGGGGCATATCGAGATTTAAACATGCCATTGAAAAGTTCAATGAATCTCAAAAGATCTAGGGATTTTCAATAGATTTAAAACTTAAATTTCCTTTTCGTTCTTCATGGTGGAAATTAGTGAATCGTCATTCACTTACCTTCAAATATTCTGCAACTAGATTACGACATCCCTTTTCTAGGTTGTAGAGTATTGTGTTGGGTCCTAGCCTTAATATCTCATTTGGGTGATTTATTAAGGACTCAATCAATCAACTAACTTGAATTTAATTTTTCTCCCATTTTCTAGATGTCAAAGTATGACAACTATCGTCTTCCCAAATCCCGTGGAACAAGCTTTTCACATGAAGATGATATTCCACGATTCGATCGAGGAAAACGAGATCATGCTTCATTTCCTCCACCTCCTCCAATTATTCTCCCTAAACCACAAGTTCGAAGGCTTGAAAAGTTCAAGCTCACTCATGCCCTTTTGGCAAGTAAACATAAAGAAGGAAAGTCAGTGTGTGCACGCATCCTAGAGATGAAATCACACATTGATAGGTTAGGAATGTTAGGATTTGTTGTCTGTGAGGAGCCGGCTGTTGACTAGGTTATTCAGTCACTTCCTAACTCGTATAGTGAGTTTGTAAGAGAGTACTATATGATGAACCACGATGTGACCCTTATAGATCTCATCTACATGCTTATTGCTACTGAATCAGCGATGGTTTGGCGTACTGGAAAAGCAAAATTGATTGGTGAATCTGCCTTTGAGACCTCTATGGATATAGGAAATGGCAAAGAAAGGCATGCCATGATCAAAAAGTTTTATCATAAGAGAAAGGCAAAGTCTGAAGTAGTTCCATGTGCTGTTTCGAAAGAGTCAATTTGCTTTTATTTCCAAGAGAAGGGGCATTGGAGACGAAGCTGGCCTATTTACCTAAGAGATCTAAGAGATGGGAGAGTCAAAACGTATGGCTCTAATTTAGGTAAAATCCATTAACTAACTCTTTTAAGTTCCTATTCTAGATTCTTAATACATGATGTGATAAGATTAAAATTGATGTTTTATAGGATCAAAGAAAAGGAGAGGAAGAATTGTAACATCTTGTTTCGGATCGTCTGAGATTAGGTATGTGGACTGCAACCTAGGCACGAGGAAGTCTCGGGGTTGCGATGAGTTGCTAGAATAATAGGGAATGTCAACACCTTTAAGTATAAGGTTCATTGGAATCGGATTTATATCAAGGAAACTTTGGAAGTTTGAAGTTTTGGCAGGATAAGTCCCTCATTTGAGAAAGGTGGCAGCTGAGTACGTTGGGCGTACGTGTGTGCACATTTAGCATACTCATGTGCATGACTTTTAAGCCGATCCACCTAGTACATTGGACGAACTAGAGGGTACGCTGGGCGTAGAAACCCTAATTGAAGGGTGTCCCTATATAAAGAATGAGTTGGCCTCATTCCTGGTCACCATCCTCAGCCAATAGACCCTCTTAAACCCTAATCCTCGTTCTTGCGCTTATGTGTGTCCATTTGAGAGCCTTAAGTGATTTTGTGAGTTCTTGGAGTAAAGAAGAGCTTTGGAGAAGAAGGAGTGAAAGTCCAAGCCTTGGATCTGAGCATATCTAAGTTAGGAGCATCATCATGAGGTATAAAGCTCCAAGATTTCTCAATCTTTTGTTTTGAGCTTCATATTAGAGTATCTTAGGTTTTTCTCACAAAGTTGGAGACTTTATGATTCATTGAGCTCCAGAGACTATGACCAACCCCATTTGAGTGTATTTAGTGGTGTTGTGTCATAAAAATCAAGCTTTGGACATTGGAATCCATCCATGCATGAGTTATGAGCATTTTGAATCAATCCATTCATGAGTTATGAGCATTTTGTGACCATATCAACATGAAAAGGCTTAAAGTCACTGACTTTATGGAGTAAGGGCTATTAGGGAATCTAGATCTGTGATTTGAGTCAAGGTCTTAGCTGATTAAGACCAAATGAGTAGAGAGACTGAATCTGGGGAGTACGCTAAGCGTAATTCCAGTACGACCCACGTACTACCCCAGTGTCCTTGATGGAGAATCTGGATTCGTGAGAACGCTGAGCGTACCAAGGGAGGTATGCCCTGCGTAACCTCACTGTGGACTTTTTGGCTATGTCTCGTTTTTGGGCCTTGAGTGTTGGGCCTGGAGTTTGGATTTGTTGCAATAGAGTTTTGGACCAAGGGACTATATATATATATATATATATATATATATATATATATATATATATATATATATATATGTGTGTGTGTGTGTGTGTGTGTGTGTGTGCTTTGGGCCCTTGAATTGGGCTTGCCTCTTAGATTTGAGAGTTGGGCCGCAGGAGAGCCCAATGGGTTTTAGGTTATGGATTCGCTGATTAGTGGACTACCTTTAGACCTAATGAGTAAGAGTTTGGACTTAATTCCTAATTGGGTTAGTTGTGGGTTTGGCTCAGAGTTAGAGGTCGGTGCGTAACAACAACATTTATAGGGGTTGTTCATCATCTGAGGTGAGTCTTCTCACTATACTTACCATGAGTGGTATCTATGTGTGACTGAGATGTGTTATGTTAATTTTGAGTACTAATATATATCCTGTATTATGTCTATGTGATTTATGTTGTGTATTATTTTGTGCTTACTAAGTTATGGGACCGGAGGGTCCCACTGAGACACATTGACCGGAGGGTCTTACTGTGTTATAGCCTCGAGTGGAAAATGAGTTGTGTGTGGTATTTTAGGGAACTCACTAAGCTTCGTGATACCGTGTTATGTGTTATGTGTTTCGGGTTTTTCTCAAGATTGCGGGAAGGCACCGGCTTGATTGTACACACCAGTGAAAGAGTTATGTTTTGACGATCCTGGATTTTAATCAAACAATTATGGAGTTGCGAGTTGTAAATTAAATAAATGAGATTTTTGTAAAATGTTTTTTGAGAATTATGTGATTTTAAATGAAAATTTTGTTTGAAAATTTACGGTGTTACATTAAAGCTCTATATTCTCGTAGTTTTTCCTTCCTTGCAGTCATGTGACGCGAGCAGCCACTGTCTATGTACCATTCGATGTCAGACTGTTCATCACAAATCACTTGCAAAAATCAAAGAGATTTAGGAACCCAAATTTATTTGGGTCCATGTGAGGCTTTCGCAGAAACATGAAAAGTAATAGCAACACCAACTAAATAAGATCCTTTAACCCAGGTGGTGCTATCTTTCTTTGTAATTTGAAATATAGTGATCCTATTATCTTTTAAATTCTTATCCTTTGTGGATATGTTATTTTGTTTATTTCGGATTTGTTGATTGACAACTTTCTTCTCGGACCTCTTTAATGGAATTTTAGGCTCCTAAACTATCTTTCCTTTATCCTTTCCATCTTGCAATGTCTTGGCAGAATTTGAAACACTTTTGTTAGGAGAGAAGTGTTTTGACTTATCCATGGGTTTCTTTTGATTTGAAAAGGAGGAATTTTAAAAAACATTTTGTTTCGGAACTAGTGGAGACTAAGACTGAGTTCGAGAAAAATCCTAGGTTTCTCATGTGAGGAGACTTTCACATTTGGATTGGATGATTTTTTCTTGATAAACGAAGTTAGGATTCTTGGATCTCAATAATTGCTTTCTTTCCGTCATATTTTTGTTATATCTCACAATGCTTTGACATTTTTGAGTTGTGAACTGCTCAGAGGATTTATGAATATTAACCCGAGACCTTGGCTTTCCAATGGGAGTTTCGTTATGTACGGATGATGTATCACTTGTAGCATTCTTGGTTCTACTTGGACTCCCCTTTTCGTAGCTTGAGTTGACTTTGTTCAGTGGTTCTGCTACATTTCTGCCCTTCGTTTTCCAAAAATACTTGTTGCATCCATCCACATTGTCTTTTCCTACAAAGGACATTAGTTCAACTGTCTGATTTTTGTTTAGTCCCTTAGTTATGAAAACATAGTTAGGTATATTTTGAGCCTTTATAAAAACAATTACTTTTTCATTCAAAACATTTAAATCGTTTTAAGAAATGTGTGCAAATTCAACTGAATTTTCAGAAATTAGAACTTTCGCACGTTCAGGTTTGCTTTTAATAAATTCTGAGTGATCAACCTCATCCTCTACAGAGATTTTACTCATATCATTATCATCGTCAAATTCAGATACGTTTTCAACATCATGTTTATTTTCTGAACTCTACTTAGTGCTTAAAGTGTCAAACTTCTGTATAGTATCAGATTTAATTTTCACTATCTTTTTTCATCCAAAAGCTGTTTCAACATACTTTTGTGATCTTTGGACTGTATGTAAGATTCAGTTTTGTCCAGCCCTATTCTGTAAGCATCTGAGACTTCATTAGATGAATGATGGATTTGCACCTGTAACAATTTGCATCGATTTCATCATCTTTCAACTTAAGAAAGGGAAAAATCATCTTATGTATTTTCCTTTCAATTTTACAATCAAGATGTAACTGGGTAATATTGAAATAAAGTCTTTTAGCAATTAAACAAAAAAAAATCATTGTTTCAACAAGCCCAAATTGTCTCATTGAGAATAAATTAAATTGTCCCTAAAACTAGACTAATCTGACTCTAACTTCTCAATCCATATGCGCCTGTCTTCACTTTTTGCTGTTAACCTGCCGAGTTGATCGTTAAGTAAGCATTTTTCAAATGGGTTCTTTTTAAACTATCACCTAAACTAGAGATTGTAAATTTTAAATCATGCAGTACAGTTTCATCCTGAGACATAGGAATATTTAGAGAATCATTAAAAAAGTGTACCTAGCTCATCATCCTCTCGCATTCACTTATCTGCTTTGGGATCGGTTTCACAACGAAGCAGTTATTCGAGACCTGGCCACCATCAGTAGTGTAACCCCTTTGCTCTGAGATGTTATTGTTGACCATTAGCCATCTTCCACCGAACTGTGAAACATCATCTTTCGCCGCAAAGCTTCTCTCATGAGTTTGCCTATGAACCTCCTCGTCCTCAGATTCAGTCAACCACACTTCGACTCTTCCAAACTCATCATCCTATTCCTGCACAATTAAAGAAGGTTTAGCGTTATCAACATTTTTCTTCTTCTTGATTTCCTCCAGCTTTCTGAGGAAATAAGCCTCGTCGTACTCCTCCTCTTTCATCTCATTCATTCTTCTCAGCATGCACTCCTTTGCTAGATGATTTTTTCCATGACAATAATTACAGTCATAGTAGTATTCCCCAACAAGTTTCTTTTCTTTCTTTGCTTCTTCCTTTTGAGAGTTATTCACACTCTCATCCTTTACATTCTTAGAATAGTAACTACCCTGCTAGTTTCGGTTCTTGTTGCGGCTGATGTTTTTCTTTGCAAACTTTCTTAGCTTAGACACCATCATAACATACTTTTCCTTTGAGAGTTCACAATCGGAGAGATCAGACTACAAATGTAACACCAGATTTTTCAAAACGAATTTTCATTTTTAAAACATAATTTCATTCATAAATTAATATTAAATATAATATATCCAATGTCATCAAATTCAAAACCATGTCCTAAAAATCACATAAACAAAACATGCGCGAGTGTGTACAGATCATGCCGGCGCTTTCCCGCGATCACCACTGGTACCTGAAACACATACACAAAACACTGTAAGCATAAATGCTTAGTAAGTTCCCCAAAATACCACATAGACACGTATCAGCCACTCAAGGATGTAACTCTTATGACCCTCTGGTCGAATATCTCTGTGGGACCCTCTTGGCCCCATAACTCTGTGGACCCACTTTTCGTCATGTATATCACATATCACATAGAAATCATGTTGAAGATTAGTGTGTTGCGTATTGGGCCCTTTTGTTTTACAACCGGATTGGGCTTGTCAATCCGTGTTTATCTAGATTAGCCTTCTTTTTCTTAGATAATCGGTTAGGGTTTTATTATAAATAAATGCATGCATGTATGCGTATAGAGGCGGTCGTCACTCTCATTGATTATTGTAAACCCTAAAATCCTTTACAGTTGAAGTTCTTTATCGAGCTCTTCTGAGGATTGTTTGTTAAATCATTCGACACCTTTTGATCCATTAGCTTGTTCTTAATTGTTTATCTAGTCATTTATCTACCTGTTTCATAGATCTAATCGATCTTTAAGTTGGTTTTAAACTCATCAATTGGTATCAGAGTAGGAGGCTGTGTAATCGATACACTTCTTTTCTGTGAAAAAGCTTCGATTAGGGTTATTCCGCATTCATTGATATTTATTGAGCCGTCATCTAATAATTGACGTATCTCAATATTTATTATTTTTGCCCTAATTTGATATATTACAAGTCTGATCTTTAAACAGGTTATTCGATCAATTATGGACGAGTCGCAATCCAATCCCATCAATATTTCAAACAGCATTGGATCAACAACGAAGATTCCCATCCTGTACACCCATGATTATGAAGTCTGGGCGAATCACTCTGAAGATTATGTCATAGGATCTGAGGATAATGGATACCTCATCTGGGAAGCAATTATCTCTGGACCGTTTTCTCATTCAGCAACTTCAAGGATTATTAAAACTCAAAAGGGGTATAATGATCTTCTGAAAGATGTAAAAGATGTAGCACAAGATGAAAAAGTTAAATTTCAGTGCAATATCAAAGCGCTAAGATTGATTAGATTTGCTCTTCAATCCGATACTTTTAGGCTGGTAAGTTCATGCACGACTGCTAAAGAGATATGGGACAGGCTACGTGAATTGTACTCTACAGACGAAGATCTTGAACATTCCATTCAAACCTTACTCTTGTCTGAGTTTGGTGAGTTCAAGCAAGGAACAAAAGAAACGGTGACTCAAACGTTCGATCGCTTCGATCATATTCTTAGCAAGATGATCAAACATGACATTGAAAGGAAGCTTATTGAACAGAAGGTTACATTTTTAAATGGACTCAGGTCTGAGTGGAGAGCAATCGTGTCCACAGTTAAAGCACACGAGCAATTCAAATCCTATTCTTTGGCAAAATTGGTGGGCATCCTAAAATCTCAAGAAAAGATCGTACTGCAGGAGAAAACCGTGGTTTCAAGTCTAGGTTCATTAGCCCTCCTGTCGAAAAGCAAAGCTGTGATAGAGAATGAAGATCTCAACTTGGATGATTATGATCTCACGTCTGAAGACTATGCTATGATGGTGTCAAACCCTAAGAGATTCATCAAGAAGATATTCCCCACCAATAGGAACCGAAACTGGCAAGGAAGCTATAGCACTGAAAAGGTCAAAGATGAACCGAAAGCTGAAGAATAAAAGAAGGAACCGAAGGCTGAAGGAGATTCTGGAGTGAGCTGCTATTATTGTAGAGGAAAGAACCACTATGCAAAAGATTGCGTCCTAAAAAAGATGGCAGAAAAAGATGAAGAAAATGATGAAGAAGCTGTGTTGATGAAAAAGCTTGATGAGTTAAGGAAGAAGAAATCTACTGCTAACCCTTCCATGAATGCTTTAATTGTGTAGGGTTCGGTAGCTGATGATGAGTTCGGTGGCGTGGAGGTATGGTCAACCGACTCTGAAGATGATGAAGTGAGGAAGCCTTCACATGGAAACGCTTATGTAGCGAAAGAAGAGAGCAGTGGAGGAAGATGCTTGATGGTGTCCGACGTTTCTCAGATGAGAGGATACAACACTGATGGTGGGAAAGATGACAAAGAACAATAGAATCTGTGCTTTACTGCCAAACCTCTCAGCGAGCAGTTCAGCGAACTTGATGAACTGATCAAGAAGGTACAATCAGTTTTTGTCTCATTTAAAGTCCCTCAATGCTCATATGAAAAGGAATTAAAAAGTGTTAATACAAGAATCTCTCATCTAGATAGTAGTTTAACTCAAACTCGGGTCACCAATTCTAATCTAACTGATCAATTAAGCAGGGTGTCTTCGAAGAGTGAGGAACGGCGGATGTGGATCGAACTAAAGGAGTCGGAGTTAATCAAAATAAAAGATGAAAACATTTATTTACAAAGAGACAATTTAAAGCTTTTGAAACAGCAAAATGTTTTTTGTCTGATTGCCAAACGTCTTTATACTAATATTACTCAGCTTCATTTGAATTGTGAAATAGGGCAAAAGATTCATCGCATGATTTTACCCTTTCTTGAGTTTAAGGAAGATGAAATTGATGCTGATGCATATAATTGTGAGAGTATTATTTTGTCTGAGGATGTTAATCCAACATATTTGTATGGACTGGACAAAATTGAATCTTTCATAAAATCCAAGGACCACAAGAATATGCTCAAAAATCTTTTGGATGAAAATGATAAACTGAAGCTAAGAACCGAAACCATAAAAAAATTTGACTCACTGAATGTCAACTTAAGCTCGGAAAATAAAATTGATGCTGAAAATGCATCTGAGCTTAATGAGGACGTTAATATGAGTGAAATTTCTGTAGAGGACACAGTTGATTGTTCAGAATTTGTCAAGAATGAACCCGAGAACCACAAAAATCTCATCTCAGAAAATTCTGTGGAATTCGCTCGGTTGTCCCAACGAAAGTCCCTGATTCTTGTAGAGAAGGCAGTTGTTTACCAAAAAGTTAGAACCACTCCGAATCAGGTGTACAAAGTCACAAGTGTAACCGAACATCAGACTGCTGAACTAACAGCTATTTTGAACGAAGACAATGTTGATGGTTGTGACGAGTTCTTCTGGTCGGCTCCCATTGACAATGATGATGAAACGGTAGGTCTGTCTGAAAGGACTTCATGGAAAAGCAAAGGCAGATACGTACCAGAACCTTTAAATAAACCTGATTGCTTCAACGTGGCAAGTACCAGTGGAACAAAAGATGTCCCTCAAGAGAAAGAAATTCCTGCAAAAGAAGTCACATCTCCAAGTAAAACAACATCGATTCAGAGTGGATCAACCAATGAAAATAAAAAACATAAAGCTAACATCCATTATCAACCAAAGCATATGAGAAGTCAAAAACGGGAAAGGAATCAGAGATACAGGAAAAATCTCTCAGAAAGAAAACAATTTTGGCAATCGCAAAATGCCTATTTCTCACATCAAGACATGAATTTAAAACCAGTGAAAAATCCTGTTGGATCGACGGAGAGAAACGACAACCGAACGCAGAGTCTCGGTTCTGATCAGAATAATAACCGAAAGCAGAGGTTCGGTTCAGAGCATAATGACAACCGAAAGTAGAAGTTCAGTTCAGGGCACAATGATAACCGAAAGCTGGGGCTCGGTTCTGAGCAAAACAACAACCAAAAGCAGAGGTTCGGCTCAGAGCATAACAACAACCGAACGTATAGATTTTGTTCAGAGAATGATTTCAACCAAAAGCATAGGTTTGGTTCGGGAATTAAAAGAGGTCAAAACTCTTAAGTTGGTCCTACCGTTAATCAGAAGCAAAAGAGTCACCTAGAATCTTCAATCAAGAAGTCATACCGTTCTGAGTTATCTCATTCTAACTCTTCTATCTCTTCAAAATCCTCTGTCTCTTCTCGTCCTAAAGTCCACTTTGTTTCTTCTCAAAAATCTCAGTCATCAGTTGAACAAAAAGGAAAACAGAAGGTTTCAGATACTTAATCAGAATCAATACCAAAACCATTAAATCCAAATAAAATCAAAGTTTTCACCATCAAAAGAAAAGATGAAACAACACTAATAAAAAGAACATATGTTGTTGACATCTCTCTTACTATTCCCGTAAAAAGTTCACGAGGACCCAAGAAGCTCTGGGTTCCTAAATCTGCTTAATTTTTGCAGGTTATCAATAACGAGCAGTATAACGAAGAATGGTACATTGATAGTGGCTGCTCGCGTCACATGACAGGGAGGAAGGAAGAACTAAAGGAATTCAGATCTCTTTCAAATGGTGGAAATGTCAAATTTGGGAACAATTCCTTCGGAACCATCAAAGGCTACGGGATGATTACAAACGGTGATTTCTCAATCAGGAAAGTTGCATATGTAGAGGGACTACAACACAATCTCATCAGTGTATCTCAGCTTGTTGGAGGTACTGGTCTCAAGGTCTCATTCGATGATGAAGGTTCGGAAATTATTGAGAAGAAGATGAACAAAGTTATTCTCAAATCAGAGTGCAAGGGTGAAATGTTTCCCCTAAATCTCAAACCAATCAAAGAAAACCCAGCCATCTGCCTGTTATCCAAAGCACAATCTGACGAAAGCTGGCTATGGCACCGAAGACTTTCTCATCTCAACTTCAAAGATATCAACAAACTTGTCACTGGAGGTCATGTGAGGGGTCTCCCATTGCTCAAGTATGACAAAGATCATCTGTGTGCTGCATGTGAAATGGGGAAGCAGAGTCGTCAAAGTCATCCATCTATAATAAACACTAAAGTCGTTGAACCACTAGAATTACTTCATATTGATTTATGTGGTCCATCTTCTATAGAAAGCATTGGTGGTAGCAAGTATATTCTTGTTATTGTTGATGACTTTTCACGTTTTACATGGGTGTTCTTTCTGAAGCTTAAATCTGAAGCGACTCACAAGCTAAAAGTGTTCATCAAGCAGATTGAAGTACAGCTGAAGAAGGTCGTTCGCAACATCAGAAGCGACAATGGGTTGGAGTTCAAAAATAAAGAATTTGAAGAATTCCTGGAAGAAAAGGGGATCAGTCACAACTTCTCAGCTCCCTACACACCTCAACAGAACGGCATTGTTGAAAGACGAAACTGATCCTTATGTGAAGCTGCCCGAACAATGCTAAGTTTTGCTTCCTTACCTTTATATTTTCGGGCTGATGCTATTTCTACTGCTTGTTTTACACAGAACAGGTCGTATCTTAACAAGCGCTTCACTCTCACTCCTTATGAGATCATCAACAACAGGAAGCCAAATGTGAAGTTTTTCCATGTGTTCGGTTCCAGATGCTTCATTTTCAATTCCAAAGAACACCTCAACAAGTTTGATGTCAAAGTTGACGAAGGGATATTTCTGGGTTATTCTCTTACTTCCAAAGCATACAGGGTGTTAAACAAGCGTTCAAGGAAGATAGAAGAAACTTACTACGTGACTTTTGATGATAGCTATGTTAAAAAGCTAAAGGCCAACGAAGACACAGCTGGAGAAATCTTTCCTCAAACTGGCCAAGTCACAGCCTCAATCGCTAATCTATTCGAGAAATTCATGGAGCTTTTTGATGAACCAGAGAAGGCCACTCTTTTTGAAGCCAGTGCAACAGACAACAGAGTAGATCACTTGAAGCAACTTATTGACGATGCTGCAAGAAGAATGAATGAAGAAGAATCGAGTTCACAAGACCCTCCCCAACACAATGCGTCAGTCGAGGGGGAGTGTTCACCATCAGTCGAGGGGGAGTGTCCACCATCAGTTGAGGGGGAGGATCCACCTTCATCCCAGCCAAGTTCACAAGTTGAGGGGGAGCTAAGGTCTCAACCTTCAACTGAGAGTGTCTCACCAACCGAGAGTGCCTCACCAACCGAAAATGCCCCACCAACCGAAGGTACATCAACACCCGAAAGCTCAACACCACAAGAAACCACTGTAGCTCAAGATTCACAAGACATTCCTGCAAGATCATATGTCGAGGAGGAGCATGCTGATATGTCATACGACTTCGACAGTCTGTCCGAACCAGAAGAAATGATAAATGCTGAATTAGATCCATCTTTTGATCCAAACTTCCCTCCTCTCACCAAATGGACCAGAAATCATCCTGTCTCTCAAATTGTCGGTAATATCTCAGAAACAGTTCTGACTCAATCACAACTCAAGGCAAAACAAGCATCCTTGTACTCAAAAGTCGAATTCTGCATGTTTAACTCATTCGTATCAAAAGTTGAACCAAAGACAGTTAAAACTGCTCTTGATCACTCCGATTGGGTTCAAGCTATGCAAGACGAACTGAATGAATTTGAAAGGAACAAGGTCTGACGTCTTATTCCAACTCCTCAACATGCCTCGGTTGTTGGTCTCAAATGGGTCTTTAGGAACAAACTTGACAAGGAAGGGAACGTTGTAAGAAACAAAGCACGTCTGGTCGTAAAAGGATACTGTCAGGAGGAAGGCATTGACTATGAAGAGACTTTCGCTCTGGTAGCTAGGCTGGAATCCATGAGAATATTTCTTGCTTATGCTGCTCACAAAAACTTTGAGGTCTTTCAAATGGACGTCAAGTGTGCATTTCTCAATGGAGATCTCGAAGAAACTGTGTATGTGGAGCAACCTCCTGGATTCGTAAATGAAAAGTATCCCGATCATTGTTACATTTTGGATAAAGCCGTGTATGGTCTGAAACAAGCACCGAGGGCCTGGTATGAAACGCTGACTAAATTTTTAAAGATGTCCAAATTCAAACAAGGTTCGGTTGACCCAACCTTCTTCCGCAAAAAGGAAGGTAACCACCTTATGATCGTTCAAATTTACATCGATGATATCATCTTTGGCTCCACGAATCCAAGCCTAACAGCTGAATTCAGAAAGCTAATGGAGACTAAATTTGAAATGAGCTCGATGGGTCCCATTGATTTTTTTCTTGGTTTAAATATCAGACAGGGACCTGAAGGCATCTTTATCAACCAGGAAGCTTACACAAAGAATCTATTAGCAAAATTTGGCATGATGGGAGATTCAAAGGTCAAAGTCCCAATGGCGTTCGACACTAACCTCACTCCATCCCTGGATAAACCGGCTGTTGATCTTACACATTATCGTCAAATGATAGGCTCTCTAATGTATCTTACTGCTAGCAGACCTGACATAATGTTTTCTGTTTGTTACTGTGCTTGGTTTCAGGCAAATCCAAGGGTACCTCACATGCTTGCAGTGAAAAACATATTTCGTTATCTCAAGAGAACTACCTCTTTAGGTCTGTGGTACCCTTCTAACTCAGGCTTCTTCGTTCAAGCCTACTCAGATGCAGACCTTGGTGGTTGTGGTCTCGACAGGAAAAGCACCACTGGCGGTTGCCAATTCCTCGATGGGAAGTTGGTTAGCTGGCAGTCAAAGAAACAAACGTGCGTGTCTCTGTCTACTGCTGAAGCAGAATACATTGCCGCTGCTTCCTGTACCTCTCAAGTGATTTGGATCCAGAGTCAACTCCGAGACTATGGACTCAATATGAAAAAGATCCCCCTATATTGTGACTCTGAAAGTGCAATTAGGATTTGTCATAACCCAGTGCAACACTCCAAGACCAAGAACATCGCACTGAGGTATCACTTTATCAAAGATCACGTGGAAGACGGAAACGTTGAAGTACACTTTGTTCGAACCACTGATCAATTGGCCGATGTCTTTACCAAAGCTCTTCCTGAAACGACTTTCAACAAAATTCTACAAGGCTTGGGTATGATGGTAGGAGAGTCGGTCCCAAATCCTCAAATCTCCAACTAAGAATCAAGAACCGAAATAGACAGACCGCTCGGTCTCTCTCTGCTCTGGAGATTTAATGGAACCGCAGTAGACAGAACGCTCGGTCTCTCTCTGCTCTGGTGATTCAATGGAACCGAAATAGACAGACCGCTCGGTTCCTCTCTGTTATGAAATTGTCACCGAAATACACAGATCGCTCGGTCTATCTTTGCTTCATCATTTTTTTATGTTGTACAATTTTATCTTTCTGTTTTTATTTATTTTTCAGAAAAATTTCAAAATCACAAAAACATTTTATCTTTCTGTTTTTATTTATTTTTCAGAAAAATTTCAAAATCACAAAAACATTTTATCTTTCTGTTTTTATTTATTTTTTAGAAAAATTTCAAAATCACAAAAACATTTTTTTTTATTTCTTTTTCAGAACAATTTCAAAATCCCAAAAACATTTTATCTTTCTCTTTTATTCCGTTTTCTTACTTATTTCCACTACTCTCAAGTCCTGGGTGGTGTACGCTTTGCACGGGTAAATACAAGTATCATCTTCTGTAGTGTTCACCCAGGTGTGTTTTATCTTTCTCTCAGACTAGTTAGACGTCCCTAGAAGCATGCTGCTGTATGTTGTCGCAAGCCTCTATGACCTTGAGTACGCCTTAATGATTCGATCAATACCTATCGTTTCTTCCCAATCAGGCTATTCTCTAACACTCGGTCTAGAGCTACCTTACTCTTCTCATTTGAAACATGAGTTGCTCTGCTTTGTCCCACTTCTGTAGCAGAAGGTACGTTCGGTCTCTTAACCACCTCCTCAAATTCTACATTTACCTTCGATTCCCTAAAGTAACCCTTGATGCTTTCGGTCTTTACCACTGAAGCTTATGGTTACACAACCTCTGTGTTTATGATCTTGGATTCGATTACCACGTTCTAAGTGAAACCCAAAATCCAATACCTAAAATGAATTGACGGTGAGTGATATACTCAAGATGTTACTTGGAAATCTCATTTTCTTTTTGTGTGACCTTTTATGAAATCGTCTCCACGTAAGACATTTCTTCCCAAAGAGGTCCAGTTTATTTTTCTTTGAGATTTCTGTTTATCCAATGCTTGTCACACGATAATTCCCACCTACCTGTTCAACATATCACATCGGTCTCACAGGTATCTCTGCCAACACTCACTTTTATGTTAAGACTTGATGTTCGGTTAGAGGACAGCTACCCCACAGCCTATGATCAAAAGATGCCTTTCATTGTTTATTAATAGACAATTGATCGTATTTCCAGGGAAACCACACAAGCACTTCAAGTCTCTCTTGGCTTTGAAGGAAGTGATTCTTTCCCGGAATCTTCCGCTTCCTGTCTTCTTAATAGACAACACTCACATCTCAAACACCTTTGCTTTATCTCTTTATCTTTCACACTCTTATGCACGAAAATTAATTCTTTCCAACATTCTGATTTCTGTTTGGTATATGGTTTTAAGTTTCAGTTGTAACCAAACAAGGGCACAAGGAATTTCAAACGGTACAAAAATATGATTTGGGCGCGTGCAATTGATTCGTTTCACATCCACGTGTGCTGACGTATTCCTGGGATAAACCATAACATCCAATCGCGCTTTTTCTGGCGACGTTTTGGTTCCCTCATCATCACGATTTTCTCTCTCCAGTGAACGGTATAAATAAGGGGTGATCGTGTTCTTTGGCATTTACCTCCCACGTAATCTCTCTCTCTGAAAAGTTTCCACTGTTCATCTTCTTCTTCAATTCAACAATGGCGACTTCTTCTTCTGCACACGATCAAACTGCATCTTCATCTTTGATCTCTATCAAACCTAATCAGAATATGGTTATAGAGATGACCCCTTTCTTATATGATGCGTACATGCTCCAAGTGGTGGAATGCCTAAAATATTCCCCATTGCTGTTGGCACTCACGCAGGTGGAAGCCGTTCCGATGTCCCTGCTTTCTCAAGTCTACACAACAGCAAGTTATGACAAACATAAAGATCGCATCTACTTCACCATCCATGATAAGAAAACCTCTGTTTCCAAAACCAAGTTTTGCTCTCTTCTAGGGCTTTCAGTTGATTCTTCCGTCATCTCACCGGATTTTGTCACCACTACTCAACTTTTCTCGATGATGTACGAGATGGGTTATACGGATGTTCTTACGACAATCGCGAAGGTCAAGAAATCTTGTCTTCCTTCTCAGTGGAATGGATTGCTTACCCTTTTGATCAAGGGTTTAGCGGAGCGCTGTGGTGGTTCTGATACCACGAGTAAAGGATTTCTCACCATTCTTTATGGTCTTTACAACGGCATCAACCTAGATTATGGCTCCATAATCTGGTCTCAAGTCGTTCAGAGTCTAAACACCTCCACCCGGTACTCTGAGATCTCTTGCGGTCGTTTATGGACGCTCATCATGAAGAAGGCCATGGATTCCCTTGAAATCCCTGTGATGAAGGATGCTCTTCTGGCTTCAATAGCCTCTTACCACACTAAGAAGATCATAGTTTCTGATCCAAGTAAGTTTCTCCATTATGGATTAATCCCTGAATCCATGTACAGGTGTGTCACGCCTCACAGCAAAATCATGGCTGACTATAGCACCAGAACACCCTTGCCTCCAAGGGTTCTGTCCGAAGAACAGAAAGCTGCCTTGGAAGCCCTTGATCAACCTGCCAACTGCGGCAAGAGGGCTAGTAAAAAGGAGAAACAGGAGAAGAAAGAAACTGAACCGAAAAAGGAGAGAAAGCTAAGATCCTCCAAACGAAAAAATGATGCAGAGGAACCTTCTCATTCCAAATCAAAGAAGGTTAAGAAGATGGCTAAAAGGGCCAAAGGATCCCCTTCTCTTGGCTCTGCTCCTAATGACCAATCCGACACAGAGGCTGCTGCTCCTCATGCTTCTCCAACAGAGACAACTATTGCTCTGTATCCTCAACAACCATCTTCTCCTGTAGGCACTCATCTTCCCTCTCCACCAGCATCTCCCAAAATTATCAAATCACCCACTCCTCCACCTTCTCCTAAAATTCCTACCCCACCCCAATCACCAAAACAGAAGGTCCCACTTTCTGTTCCTATAACCATCCCTCCCACTACAACAGAACCAACCATTCCTTTCTCTGTTACTAAACCTACATCTTCTATCCCCACTCCAATCATCACCGACTCAGTCACTATCACCTCTTCCCAACCACCAGTAACAGTCAATGTATCTGATACAGGGGCTACTACTGTGGTGGAAACCGCCGTCATCAACATCCCACCATCCCCTTCTCCATCCTCCAACTCCGGTGCTACCTTGGGCGGTGATGATGAAGAGTACGATTCTCTTTATTATAGCCCATACCGGATTCCCACAGACACTGATGCTAATACCCCTATTACCAGTCAGCAGCTTCAAGAAATTCACGACAAACTCGATAGTCTGTTGGCTGATAATAAAGCCTATGGGGGTGTGGTGCTGAAAGCCTTCATCGAGTCTGCGATCAAGACGTATACTGACGCTCTGGATCGCTCCACTGATGCCATCGACAACTCAGCCGCTTCATGCTCCAAAGCTACAAAGGAAGTTTCTGAGGTTGTTCACACAACTCAGATCTTTCTTGATTCTCTCAAAGCACATGCTGATACTAGTGCGGCCAAGTTTCAGACGTCAGTCGACTCCTTTTCGGCTACCCTTCAGGGTGAAACCTCCAAGTTTGAGGCTCTGCGTGTTGACCTCAAAACTGAATCCACCTCTTTTCTCCAATCTTTGGATTCACGTTTTGCTTCTCTAGCAGCAGAGAGCACCTTAAAAGAAGATCTTGTCAAGCATCAGGCAACTATAGACCTTCAGAAGATACAACTGGCCCAGGCACAACAAGAAATCTCTTTGCTGAAAACTCAGCAGGCAGTTCTTCAAGGTTGCGCTGGTGATGTCAAGAATATGTTGACAACTATCCTTGACACTCATGATCCCTTTCTTACCCTTACCATCAGACAACATCTCCAGGCTAAACTCCTTCCAGCGATTAACATCTTGAGCGAAATGAAGGGTGTCTCGGAGAAGCTTGTTCTTCTGAGACAAGGGGGAGAGGAGGGTTTATCAAAGACAGAACCGAAGGTTAATGTAGCTTCGGGTTCTGGAAAACAGTTCCTTATTGAGAGCGAGTCAGATACTGATGAAACAATCGCTGAAGCTCTTCAACGAAAGAAAAGGGACAAAGAGCTGGATGAAACACTTAAAATAACTCGAGAGGCCGAGGCCAAAGAAAGAAAAATCAAGGAGGATGAGGATGCTCTACAAGCCAAGAAGACTCTGTTCCCAGAATGGGACAGAGACACACTCATCAATCAAGCGATTGAATTTCCCTCCATATATTGGTTGGAACCGATTGCATCTTTCGAGTGTGATAATACCAAAGACTCGCAGTTTGACATGCCAATCACACGAAAAGCTTTTACATTTCATTGCTTTGATGTCACTGCCGATGTCCCTCATCCAAACTTGAAGGTTGACAGAGAATTAATAGATTTCTATTTGAAGTATGGTCAACCACAGTACTTGACATGGAGTGCACAGAAGATAATTAAAGTCAAGGTACTGAAACCAACACAGGCTGGGAAATTTGTGAACGTTAACTTCAAAATCAACAGAGGAACGGCCAACACAGAACATTTTATTTCTCTGGCAGATCTTCCCAGTTTGAATCCGCATGATTGGATTCTGCTATACAACATTCTTCTCTCCAATCATAGAGAGTATGAACCGATTCTGAAACATCTCAAAAGAATGTTGGCTTCCTACATCCATGAGCTCGCCACTATGGATCAGGAAATAGCAAAAATAATGAACAAGAAACCGACCGTCAAGCCTACTTCCAAGACAGGAGACGTTCACAAAATGAAGTTAGGGCAAATTGACTCTTCAAATCTGACGGTCATGTTCACAAGAGGCGACAATCACAAGTTTCTGTTTTCTTTGGTAGACAAGCATCTGTTTTCAACAGATTGTCTGGAGCATATTATAAACATCATTCACCGATGCAAGCAGAACTCCACAGCAGACAAGAAGAACTTCACTGATATGCTTCGATGGTATATCACCTTTAGGCATCACATTCTGGCTATTATACCGAGGATTTTTGAGACGGTGAAGAAACCATCTGCTGTTAAAAGGGAATGAAGATTATGTGCCAAAGACGCAAAGGGGGAGATTGTTGAAGATTAGTATGTTGCGTCTTGGGCCCTTTTGTTTTACAACCGGATTGGGCTTGTCAATCCGTGTTTATCTAGATTAGCCTTTTTTTCTTAGATAATCGGTTAGGGTTTTATTATAAATAAATGCATGCATGTATGAGTATAGAGGCGGTCGTCACTCTCATTGATTATTGTAAACCCTAAAATCCTCTACAGTTGAAGTTCTTTATCGAGCTCTTCTGAGGATTGTTTGTTAAATCATTCGACACCTTTTGATCCATTAGCTTGTTCTTAATTGTTTATCTAGTCATTTATCTACCTGTTTCATAGATCTAATTGATCTTTAAGTTGGTTTTAAACTCATCAAATCACAACACATAAATAGCACTCAAGATACACTGTCACATAACTCTGATTACCACTCTAGGTAAAGTATAGTGATAAGACTCACCTTGGGAATCTCGATATCAGAAATACTGTCCTATCCTCCGTCTAGTCACAATAATAAATTACACCAAATAAATTTATTTTCACAACTTGGATATTCTCTCATGCAAATCCCTAGATGGGTAAAAGACCATTCTACCCCTCTACAGGCCCAAAGGTTCATCTGTTGACAAACCTTAAAAGTCAACTGCCCAATTTGACCAGACTCGCCGAGTGCATACGACGACTCGGCGAGTGCCATCGTCCCACATACTCTTTTCTTTCTAAGCCTCACTCAACTCACTGAGTCACCCCCCCAACTCACCGGGTCACCACTGAAGTCCGACCCCGGGGCAACCTAGTCCGACTCATCGAGTTCACATATGGACTCGGCGAGTTTCCTCCATGGACTCACTCAAACAACCTCCTGAGGTCAGATATTCTTAACCAAATCATAGATCTAATCCTTAAACACTTAAAAGTCACGTAAAGGTGAAACCTTTACGTGCATGCAACCCATATCAAGCCTCAAATGGAGAAATAACACTTGGAATGGCAACCTAGTCTCCAATTGCTTATTTGCTTGCAAAACGCTGGAAAATAATGACTCTAGGGACCTCTCATGGTCAAGATCTGATGTCATAATTCAAAAGAGGACCTCATACTCACTAGATTTCATAAAATCATGAGGGAAAAACCATAAAACTATGAAATCTACCATATGAACGTGAAATGAAAAGAATTATACCTCCAAAGACAATATCCCAAGATAATTAGCTCCAATCCAAGCTCCCTTCACGTTCTAGATGGATCCTCTCTTCTTCCTTTAGCAAAATCACACAAAAGATGAAGAAATAGCCTCCTCTTGCCCTCAAACTCGCTATCTCTCCTCTCTAGGGTTTCTCTGGAACAAGGTGGCCCCAAATGAAGGCTATAAAGGTCTTTAAATAGGCTACCAAATTCGGTGATTAGGGTTTTCCTAATTAGCACCGACTCAGCGAGTTAGATACCCGACTCGTCGAGTCCGATCGATAAACCGCGTCAACGGTTAAGACTCTACTCGACGAGTTGAGGCACCAACTCGTCGAGTTCCCCCAGCAAAATTATAATTCAAAAATAATAAAATTACCTATCCAAACTCCGGTTGTTACAACAAAGCTTCTTCCTGTATAGCCTTCTTGCCCTTCGCAACTGGTGCCAATGATCTCATCCCAGATAATAACTTTCCTTCCTTTATCACTTCATCTTCATGTGACTTGAGAATACCAACAAGCTTTTCCAGAGAGTAGTTTTGAACTGCTCATGCTCTTTAACCGTCGACACCACGACTTTCCATTCATATCTCAACCGGTTCACGAACGTGACTTTTTGTTCTATCACTTCACGTCCAATTTTATGTTTCATCATCCTGCTTAGAAGATGATTGTAAAGATTAAATGTTTGATCGAGACTCTCCTATGGCTTACGAACAAAGGCTCCAAAATTGAAAGCAGGAGTGTTTCAATAGGGTGCTCAAGATTAGCATCACTCTAGTAGAGTTCTTTAAGCCTATCCCAAATAGCTTTTGATGTATCATAGGAACTTACCAGATGAAACGTTTCTGGAGACAAAGAAAACCTAACAATCCTTATTGCCTTAATGTTGCTGATTAGCTTGTCTTTCTCATCATGCGGAACATCTTTGACTTGAAGAAGAAGATTATTATAATCAGCTTGACTTTTTATTTCTCTCCTTGTCCTAGAATGAATGAATGTATGCACAGTCATGGCATCCCATATCAAAGAGCCATTATATTCAATACCAAGGAAATAATTTTCATAATGTAGTACCCACACTTCATAATCATTTGGAAAGAGTATAAGGTTCCTTGTTGTAGATCCAATGCTGCTTGAGAGATTGATGGAGTTAACGTGAGTATCATCGGGCTGCATATTTTTTTATTCAATAATAACCTGTAAGAATCATCTGTGTAAATTGAATCGAGTTTAGGTTAGAATATAGATCTTGATTTAGCGTCTACAATTGATAAAAATGATGAAGACGGTTAAGAACAAATCCAATAAAAGTGGAAACCCTAATGAAACTCAACAAAAGAGTTGCGTAGATTTACACAATCTACTACTCTGATACCAATTGATGAGAATAAAAATTGAATGATCGATTAGATACAAATAGGTAAAATAATCAAAAAACAGAATGAAGATCAATTTATGTCAAATGATTTGTAATCAAATCCTTAGAAGAGCTCGATGAAGAACTGTTGTTGTAAAGGTTGTGTAGGGATTACAACGTAGATGATTACAAGATACGGTGCATGCATGCACTTTAAATAGTCAAACCCTAATAATAAATAATCAGGTGGAGATACCCAACCCATAACACAAAATGGACTAAACAATAATTACACAATGATGCAATATATATGACCTATCAGGAGTGGAAAAGATAACATAACAGATTCAAGACTAGCAGCCAACCAATCAGCAGAGAATTTGAAACAAGGGATAAGTGAATGAAGAAATTCATGAAATCTATCCAGAGGCTAGTAAAACCATTCAAGAGCTTCATCATCAAGCAAATAGCACAAATCGAGAATAGAATGGCAGACGCTCTTAGCAAACTTGCATCGACGTGCTTCAGGCACCTTTACAAAGAGGTCCTGGTCGAAGTTCTTGGAGGAAGGAGCATAGAGGAACACCATGTACATACCCTGTCGTCGGCACAACCCAACTGGATGACACCAATTGTCGATTACTTGTAACATGACATCTTTCCAGATAAACACGGAGAAGCCAAGAAAATCGTGATAAAAGTTCCACAATATACGATGGTCGGGGAATGCTGTACCGGAAGGGATTCGTGACCCCTTGGCTAAGATGTGTGGATGAGGCCAGGTGCAAGAAGGCGCTCCACAAAAGGCATGACGGGCCAACCGACGCACATGAGGGAGCAAGGGCTCTCACAGGAAAGATACTAAGAATGGGGATTTATCGGCCCGACATCCACCAAGATGCAATAATGTTGACAAGAACATGCGTGGAATGCCAAACCTACTCACCAATGTAGGGAGATCCCCCAAAACATCTAACAAGCATCTACGGCCCTTAGCCCTTAAACTATCAGGGAATCAATATTGTTGAGGATGTTCCTAGAGGCCCCTCAAAGGGTGAAGTTCCTAGTGGCCGCAGTGGACTACTTCATGAAATGGATCGAAGCCAAGCCATTAGCATGCATATCAGGGAGGCAGATGATTAAGTTTCTATAGAAGAACATCATAACGAGATTCAGAACACCCAAAATACTGTTCAATTATAATGGATTACAATTTGTTGAAAATCCATTTAGAAGTTGGTGTGCAGAAAGAGGGATAGAGCAACGATTCACGTCAACAACACAACCCGATGCCAATGGGTAGATGAAAGTGTCCACTGAGATCGACTAAACTTCCAGAAGTCGATCGCCACCTGTCGTAGAAGAACCCTCATGCGACTGTGCCAATGGTCTAAAAATACAACCAGGTGCTCGGTACGACGAGGTGGCGGATTAGTCTCGTGGAGGGTACACTCATAATGCTCTAACTTCCCCATATATCGTTTCCGCAGAATGGAGTCCATTGACAATGGAGACTTGACACCTGGCAAAGCAATGAAATTATTTTCCATTTGATAAGTTTGTCAAGTATAACAAGGGGGAGAAGGAGAAGATAATAAGATCAGAAGCATTTACTGTAACACCCGGTTCCCGGTACATATTTTTAATATAAGTTCTTGCACTTTTATACTAGGACTTGACTAGTTGAGGCCCCAAAATCGTTGAGTAGGGGCGAGTCCTGGACGCGTGTGGAAGAGTCTACTCGACGAGTCGGAAGCCCCGACTCGATGAGTAGATCTGTCTGAAGGAAACCTTAAATCCTAGGTTTTTCACCCTATTTAAACAACTTATATGGCCACCACTCTAGCCTCTATCACCCTCAGACCCTATTCTCGAAATCCTAATCAGTTGTGAGTGTTCTTGAGATTTTTGTGCCATTTTGTGTGTTTTTTGAAGCTTGAAAAGAAAGGGGAAGCTTGGGTGATCAAGAGGAATCAAATAGATCCAGAGATTTTGTCACATTCCCAGCTCATTTGAGGTAAAAATGTATGTAACTTGTTCATTCATTCATTAGATCTCTCTATGGGGTAGTTTAGGGCTATTTGGATCTTATTATGGAACCATTCATGGATGCAAGCTTGTTTTGGTGTTAGGACTTCCGATCCAGAGTCTTAGAGGGACTCCATGGCATAAAGATGCCAACTTTATGGCCATGGGAGTCCCATACATCTTATGGAATAGTTTTTAGGACTATATGGACTAGTTAACCCATGCATGCACGTAAAGTTTGTTACTTTACATGCTATATCGATCCTGGGTGGCCAGATCTATGTTCTGGATGCTTTAATCTGACTGAAATCGACTGGATAGACTTGGACTTTAGGGGACTCGATGAGTCATTCATAGGACTCGATGAGTCGGGTCATGGATCCCCAAGTTTTTCTGTTTCTGAGCAATCTGGTTGAGTCTAGAAGAGGACTCAACAAGATGGACATGAATGTCGACTTGAACTTCAAAGAACTTGCCGAGTTCAAGGATGAACTTGGCGAGTTCAAGGCAATGTCCCGGTGGATATGAAGAAGAACTCGACGAGTCAAGGATGAACTTGGCGAGTTACAAGCAAAAGATCCCAATTTTGTATGAAGGAGAACTCAACGAGTTCTTGAAAGACTCGACGAGTAGGATCGAAGTTCCAACATTTTGTGGATTATGGAACTCGACGAGTTGGTGGACCAACTCGGCGAGATGAGTAAACCAGGTGTTGGCTTTGACCAAAAGTTGACTTTGACAAAGGTGTTGACCTTGACTTTGACTCTGAACTGAGTTGACCCTTGAAAGGGTTACGAGTATGGAATGGTAATTAAGGGAGGTCGTTATGTGTAGGAGTTTAAGAGGAGTTGATCTCAGCGCCGAGGATAGGTCATTTACTGCACGACATTGATGTGAGTAACCTTCCGGTAGAAGTGGGTCGAATGCCACAATGCCGACCCACTAAGTAGGAGTTGTAGTTAGATGATTGTCTTTGAGACAATTATCTGGTAAGCCACTATCTTTTACACTTATCTGCTAGGATGCTATATGTGTTGGTAGTAGGGGGTGAAATAGTCCCCGGTTACCGGTTGAAAGATACCGAATGGGTAGACGGTACCCATGCATGCCTAGCTATATGTTCATGATATGTTAGTATGTGGTAGTAGTAGGGGGTGAAATAGTCCCCAGTTACCAGTTGAAAAATACCGAATGGAAGGTCAGCTCCCGGTTACCGGTTGAAAGATACCGAAAGGAAGGTCAGCTCCCGGCTACCGGTAGAAAGATACCTTAGGGAACCCCAGCTTCCAGTTATGGATGTCAGAAAGATACCTTAGGGAACCCCAGCTTCCAGTTATGGATGTCAGAAAGATACCTTAGGGAACCCCAGCTTCCAGTTATGGATGTCAGATACCGGTTGAAAGATTTTGGTTTGTATTTCACATATGTATGTAGTAAAGGCATTCTAAAGTATGCTCTTAAGCGACCATGTTTGATCACGTCTGACTCTTGTGCATTCAAGGGTTGGAAATTGGGATACGGCTTGGCAGCCTTGTGTTTTTTATGTAACACTAAACAAATTCTAAACATTAATCCGGTTATTTGTTTAATTGTTTAAATAACTGGCCGAATCCGAAAGCCGAATATCCAAACTATAATTATGTTCATGTATTGGTTACATTTTTCAATACTGACTTCTTCCGTATTACCATGTTATCTTAAAATGAACCGGGCTTATTAGGAATTTCTTTATTTCTAAAACAATCCTTAATTTTATTTATAAACAAATTACGTAACAGTTAAACAACCATGCCATAAGAAAACGTGGATTGCATTGCCAGCTACTAACATGTGGGTGGACAATATAATTAGCATGCTTATGTTGTTGCATATGTTTTTAGGACGATATGTAATTATTAAAAAAACGTGCATATAATAAAATGTGAGAAAATGTTTCTTTTCACCAAATTTAGTATGTGACATATCCTGGTTTGGTAAAAGAGGCTTTTTTAGGACCACCTCATAAAAAAGTTAAGTTTTTTGATTAAAAAGGCTAGACAGCTCTTTAGCCACTTGACTATTGCATCTGTGTGGCTTATTTTTCATTTTGCCAAAAGAATAATATTTTTATAATATGTTCATTTGATTCAAAAAACCAGTTGAATAAAAGAGTT
This sequence comes from Lactuca saligna, assembly GCF_052625555.1. Classification (NCBI taxonomy): domain Eukaryota; kingdom Viridiplantae; phylum Streptophyta; class Magnoliopsida; order Asterales; family Asteraceae; genus Lactuca; species Lactuca saligna. Next base: position 15,115,899 of record NC_136421.1, on the reverse strand, counting down.
GTCACATCAATGTAATATTTATATATTTTTTAATGGTAATATGTCAAATTCGGGCTTGCATATGTTTTTTGGGACTTTATTCCTGATATAGATAAGCATGAGAGAATATGTTGACAAAATCAAACAAACAAATATATTGAATTACATTACTCGCTAATTCTAACGGAAAGCGGGTGTACCGTGTAGGATTTAAATCACCACTTTAAGATATGTGAATTTTGACTTAAAATGTCCAACGTGCGAAGGAATTCATATGTTTCTTTGTGTTACATGTGTAAAATGAAAGACGGTATTGGTTTTGCAGAAATCGGTGGATTTCGGACCAAACATTTTAAAGCTTATCAGGTCAGAGATTTTGTTCCATGTTTTTAGACGTAAGGGTGGATGTTTGGACCGGACCGATTTTGCAGAAATTGGTGGAATTTAGATCAGATATGTAAAGACTTACCTGGTCCATATGTCAAAATACTCAACCTTAGGCAAACTAACATGAGGTATCTATAAGAGTTGTCAAAGTCACGAGTTAATAATAAGTTGTCTAAACCACAAAAAATTAAATAGACGTCTATGTAAAGTACAATGTTTAAGAGATTACATTAGGTATGTAGAGTTTTCTTAAGGTAGAGTTAATTGTTTGAAAACATGTATACGTTATTTATTAAATTAGTTTAATTTATTTTTGGTTTATTGGAATTAGTATATAATAAGAAAACCCACCTTATAGATTTTCATTTCTTTTTATTACCACGCGAATGGAGGGGGGAAATTTGATGGAGTAATACAATGATGTGGGGAAAATGACTCTTGAGGGTAATTAATTTTTGCGTTTGTACTCATTTTGTCCTTTTTTTTTTTTGTATTCAATATACCATCGAACTTGTTGTTGGTGTTTACCATAGCCCTTTTGACCGGCTTTTGACCTGTGATAGCCGGTCAAAGGGTTATGGTGAACACAAACAACACGTTCGATGGTATATTGAGTACAAAAAAAAAGGAAAGGGACCAAATGAGAACAAACGCAACAGTTGGTTACCCTCCTGATTCATTTTCCCTTTACTAATTTACAACAAATCCCACATCATCTCCTACTGATATTAATGATTTTTTGAGATTCATTCTTGCTTCTCTTCAAAACATAACCTACGAAAGAACATTATTCATGCATGTACAACTTTGTAATGCACTTGAATATTTATTAGGGGAATATTGACTAAGCAGACAAATTTCATGACTACATTTACATTTTGTAACACTCAAAAATTTAAGCAAAATTTAAACTTTCAAAAACACGTCGAATTCGTCAAAACATTAAAACTTTGTTCTCAAAATACATTTATATCATAGTTTTCCCAGAAAGATAACACAATAGGAGGAGCTGTACGATCATGCTTTTGCCTTGCTGCGATCCCCTGAGGTACCTGAAACAATAATCTGAAACTGTAAGCCCGAGAGCTTAGTGAGTTACCCCCCAAAATACCGATACACATACAGTCCACATAACCGTGTCACACGTTAACATATCATAACAAACTGAGCAAAAAAGCACATAACGGGTCCACAGCTTTACAAACTGGAATACCCCTGGGCCCACAGTGTGAGTATGGAATACCTACCGGGACCTCAGCTCACATCTGGATTGCTACCGAGCCCTCAGTACGCGTCTGGAATGCCTACCGGGGCCTCAGCTCGTATCTGGAATGCCCCCTAGTCCTCAGTATGAGTCAGTAATGCTTACCTGGCCCTCAGATCATATCTGGAATACTCTAGGGTTTGTTGGCTACCGCACGGAGCAGTATAGCCTGAACCCATCCCACATAACATATCAGATGTAACAGATAATGCACATACCGAAAATCAATCAGTATCACAGGTAGTCCTATAGTCCTACCCTCAAGCGTATCAAACTAGCATGCATAACTAACTTCGAATCAACATAATACAACTACTAGGATATCATCTCCAATGGGCCGGCCTTGGTGCCTTAGACCCCCTTGGGAGATTTATGAAAAAGGTTGTGTGGTACTTTTAGGTGGTGGGGTTCGTGTTGGACCCGAGAGTTGAGCTATCTTATTTCCGACGACAGTTGCGAGGTGAGTTATCCTCACTATACTAAGGGGGTCTAAGGCACCAAGGCCGGCCCATTGGAGATGATATCCTAGTAGTTGTATTATGTTGATTCGAAGTTAGTTATGCATGCTAGTTTGATACGCTTGAGGGTAGGACTGTAGGACTACCTGTGATACTGATTGATTTCCGGTATGTGCATTATCTGTTACATGTGATATGTTATGTGGGATGGGTTCAAGCTGTACTGCTCCGTGCGGTAGCCAACAAACCCTAGAGTATTCCAGATATGATCTGAGGGCCCGGTAAGCATTCCAGACTGATACTGAGGACTAGGGGGCATTCCAGATACGAGCTGAGGGCCCGATAGGCATTCCAGACGCGTACTGAGGGCTCAGTAGCAATCCAGATGTGAGGTGAGGGCCCGGTAGATATTCCATACTCACACTGTGGGCCCAGGGGTATTCCAATCTGTAAAGTTGTGGACCCGTTATGTGCTTTTTTGCTCAGTTTGTTACGATATGTTAACGTGTGACACGGTTATGTGGACTGTATGTGTATCGGTATTTTTGGGGTAACTCACTAAGCTCTCGGGCTTACAGTTTCAGTTTATTGTTTCAGGTACCTCAGGGGATCGCAGCAAGGCAAAATCATGATCGTACAGCTCCTCCTATTGTGTTATGTTTCTGGGAAAACTATGATATAAATGTATTTTGAAAACAAAGTTGTAATGTTTTGACGACTTCGACGTGTTTTTGAAAGTTTAAATTTGGCTTAAATTTTTGAGTGTTACAAAATGTAAATGTAGTCATGAAATGCGCCTACTTAATCAAGATTCCCCTAATAAATATTCAAGTGCATTACAAAGTTGTACATGCATGAATAATGTTCTTTCGTAGGTTATGTTTTGAAGAGAAGCAAGAATGAATCTCAAAAAGTCATTAATATCAGTAGGAGATGATGTGGGATTTGTTGTAAATGAGTAAAGGGAAAATGAATCAGGAGGGTAACCAACTGTTGCGTTTGTTCTCATTTGGTCCCTTTCCTTTTTTTTTTGTACTCAATATACCATCGAACTTGTTGTTTGTGTTCACCATAACCCTTTGACCGGCTATCACAGGTCAAAAGCCGGTCAAAAGGGCTATGGTAAACACCAACAACAAGTTCGATGGTATATTGAATACAAAAAAAGAAAAGGGACCAAATGAGTACAAACGCAAAAGTTAATTACCCTCAAGAGTCATTTTCCCCAATGATGTGAGGGTCGCGGTCGTGTCAATAGGTGTGACAGTTTGGATGATGACTTGGGACCTCTAAATTTCTAAGCACCCAACTTTAAATGCCTTATTATGTTAGGATTTAAAAAAAAAAACTATGTTATATCGTGTAGCTGAACAAAAAAGAAAGAAGCGGAAAAAGAAAGAAGTGGAAAAAGAAAGAAAAATGAGTCAAAGCAAAATCAAGAGAAAAGATTAAAGGACGTTTGATTCTTCTAGAATAATCATTAATCGGGCATCTAACCACCATCATTCGAATCGAAGTAGTCCATTAATCGATTATGAATATTTCAACGATAACAAAATAATTCATTCATAGTTAATCGACTTTGATTTTTTTTCACGTAGCCTTCTGCTTTCTCTTTTTAGATTATTTATTTCAACATTTTTAATACATCATTCCAATAATTTAATTCCATGCATCGTTCAAAAAAGTTGATCTTGTATTCATATTAATCTAAGACATCCTCATCGATTATGGTTTCTGATCATTTCTGGTTCGTATTAATCCGATTTCTTATTTGCATAAATTATAAGATCTCGTAATTGTTTTTCACTTTTTTATGTTAGTTTTCTAACAGAAAAGTTAAAATATGTGTTACTTTGTGATTTTTTTATAAACAACTTGAAATTTCAACATCACAAATTTAATTTAAAATCCTTGTTAAAGCCTAAAAATGATTCAAAAATCATTATCCTTGTTGTTGTAAAATGATTCAATAACATAAGTTCACAACCGAGTTCTTGTTTCCTTTACTTGTTTTTTTCTCATTGATAATGTTTTATAAGTTTAAAATATTAACATGTTGTCTAGAAAACATTCATCTGGTAGCGAAAGAAGGAAAAATAAATAATAACTAATACTATTACAAAAAAACGAGCTAAGGATAAATTTATAATAAGATGCTCCTGGGCTAACATCTCCGTCTCAACCAGTGGAACATACTCAACACGAAACCTCTCAGTGAACTGCTCCCATATCATCACGGCTCGCTCTTCAATAGAAACATCTTGAGTAGCAAACTTCCACCAATCCTTTCTCCCCCAGGCGAAGAAGGTTAAGTGCAAACTTCACCCTGTGATTCTCCGGACATGAACATGTGTAAAAATATCCCTCAACATCAGATATCCATCTCATGCAACAATCGGATCCTAGACTATGTCGAACTTTGGGGGTTTCATGTTGTTGAACTCCCGGTACTCCATAAACCATCCTCCCTGAAGTCTTGTATGGGTGCAGTGGTTGCGGTGGCAACATGCTGGTGATGGCAACATAAAGATCATCGAACATCTCAATCATAGTGGTCTTGATAGACCCAAACATCTCCGGGATCGCCACCTTGACCGCCAACGTTACCTGAGTAGTGATCAACTGATAGATCTCCTCGTCACCCAAAACTAACCTATCTGGGTCATCAGCACCTGATCTTGACCCTCTCGTAGTAACCCTACTAAAAATAATAAACCGAACACATCAGAAAATCACATTATACTCTAACACATCACTACTCGGTCACTCACTCCTCGAAAATCATGACTTCCTTGATATGCGTATGGGTCATGTGCTTTCAGTAGTACATGCACATACTACCTTCCATACTATAACACCCTAATCCAGGTTTGACTCGAAACCCTCATAGCAGTTATATATATATATATATATATATATATATATATATATATATATATATATATATATATATATATATGTGTGTGTGTGTGTGTGTGTGTGTGTATATATATATATATATATATATATATATATTGTTCCTTGAGTACGTTGGGTATACTCATGAGTACGCTTAGCGTACTCTGCATAATTGGTCGTGGAAGGGCTAGACGTACGTTGGGTATACATGCCGAGGGAGCAAACTCTAAATCTTAGACTTTTCCCCTATTTAAACATCTTTTAACCTCTTGAGCCAAACCCTATCAGTCTCTTTAGCCTCATTTCGTCCACCTTCAATTGTAATAGTGTGTGTGAGGATTTTGGAGCTTAAGGACTGGGTTTTGTGGCCATTTTAGAGTTCTTTCAAGAAGGAGGGGTTGCTAAACAAGCTTGGTTCGAGTTGGTGCTTCAAGAATTTTCATATTGGTCATCTTGCAAAGCTTCTAGAGGTAAAAAAAACTTGCACCTTTGCACTTAAATCCTTAGATCTAGCTAGCGTTTTCTAGCTTTGTTCCTTTTTGGATTTTGGACCTCCATTTGTGAGTTTAGCAACTCCTGAAAATGGGAATGATAGATTTGAGGTCCCTTGGTCCTTTAGTATCATAAAAATAGAGTCTTGAAGGGAGTTTTGGCTTAAAGGCCTTGGAAAGGTCTTAATGGAGGTGTTGGGTGTATATGAGGCATGCAAAGGCATAAAGTTGCCAACTTTATGCCTTAGGACGTCTTAACAAACTTAGATCTGGCTTTTAGACGTAAAGGAATCAAGTGTTAAGCACTTAATGGAGAAAGTGCTTAACCTGGTTGTACGTTGGGCGTAACCTAGTGTACGTTGCACATAGTCCCAAGACCCTAGTACGTTGCACGTACTAGGATGGTACGCCAAGCGTACGCTTCACAATTGGGCCCAAATCTGTTTTGGGCCTTTAAGCAATTGGGCCTCATTTGGTTATTGGATATGGTTATATTCTCGGAATTGCGAGTCATTTCATCTGTTATGGGCCATGGACATATTGATTGGGCCGTATTGGGCCAAGAGGCCCATTAATGATCTTGGACTTGGACTTTGGGGCCCATTAACAAGGGAAGGATAACTAGGCCTCATGGAAGGGTTTGGAGTTTGGGTTTCCTTTGGTTAATTAAAATCCTAAAAGTGATTAATATTATTATTCAGCATAGGAGGTTACAGACTATTAGGAGAGCAGCTTTTATATTTAACAGACAGAGGTGAGTCTTCTCAGCATACCCATGGGTCTAAGGCACCAAGGTCGGCCAATGATGTGATTATGATGTATGTATTAGTCATTCTGTGATTTGATATGACATGTGATTGTGTGTTTTGATGGGCTTTGAGGATTCTAACACTCCTATGGTGTACATAGAACCCTCGAAACCTATGATCTATGTTTGACTATGATGCATGCAAATAATTATTTGTCCAAGGTTCTTATCCTATCTTGCATGGCATGGGGAACTTGAATCAAATAAAGCTAGTAGAATCACTTACCTTGTAGTTGTAGTTGATTGCTTGGAGTTTTAGATCCTAGCACCAATAGTGTGGATGCCTCAAATGGAAATCACAAATCACCACAAACTTAGGAACTTAAAGAGATTAGTAACCCTTCTTGAAATCGGCCCTCTTACTTTACTCACCACAACTAGTGTGATTTCAAGAACCAAAGCCTCCTTTATACAGTGTGATGGATTAGGGTTACATCCATGTAAACCCTAATACCCATGTCTTTTCATTTCCATGCAATCCATGGGTTAAAGCTCCATGGAGTATCCATGGACTTTCCAAACAATCCTAGCCCATTCCAAATAAGCATTAGCCCACACTATATAAATATAAGAGCCCATATTTAATTAGTAATACTTTTGATCTCTAAATTAATTCTAGATTAATTATAGATCAATACTAATTAAATAATATGATTTTATATTAATATATTAGAACTTATAATATATTAATAAATCATAACTTATACTATTCTCAAGAGATTATCGATAAATTGTTCGGGTGAAGTGCAACCTAAATGGACCATGTCGGGTCGGGTCAAGTACATACCAAATATCGTTATGGACTTAGACACTATATCCAACATGTTTTGCATGGAAGACCCCCGGGGGAGCCCGTGGCGTTGGATGTAAGACCATGTGGGGTAGCCCATGGCAGTCCTAGGTAAAGATCATGTGGGATAGCCCATGACATTAGATGTAAGTCCATATAGGGTAGCCCATGACATTCCTATGTAAAGACCATGTGGGGTAGCCTATGGCAATCTTACAGGTTTTATGTATGCATGGATTATGTGATATGTGTGTAGCCTTAATTAGCTAACAGGATATGTGTATGTGTATTGTGTGTGGTATGCTTTGGGGAACTCACTAAGCATTTCGCTTACATGTTGTTGATTTGTTTCAGGTACATCTTATTGGATAAGGTGTCTAAGTCCATAACTATTTCTAGTAAATACTTGACCCGACCCGGCATGGTCCATTTGGGTTGCATGGCACCATGCAATTGGATAAACTAAAGGAGAGAAATAACACATATGGTTTATTAATATATTATAAGTTCTAATATATTAATAATATTATTTAATTAGTTTTGATCAAGAATTAATTTAGAATTAATTAGGTGATCAAAAGAATAACTAATTAAATATATGGGTAGATTATGTAAATCTTCCATATCTTATATAGTGGGCTAAAAGGCTCCATGGATTATCAAGTTGGGTTCCACCCATAGGATGCTCCATGGATGCTCCACGGAGTTAACCCATGGATTGAGAAATGAAGAGTCATGTTACATTAGGGTTTTACCTAATGCAACACACTATATAAGGACCATATCTCTCCCCAAAATCGGCTACACTAGAGAAACAAGAGGGCTTGGCCGATTTTGAGTGTCTTAGAGTATTCTCTCAAGTTTATACTTTGCATTTGGTGTTGTGTGAAGCATTTGAGGCATCATACATGAGGTGCTAGGCTCACAAGGTTTCAAGGAACACTTACAACAACAAGGTATGTAGTTCTATCTATTATTCAAGTTAAAATTGTTCCCCCATGTATGCTAGATAGGATCATAGCCTTGGAAATCAACTTTGCATGATAATTAGACAAACATAGATCCAAGGTTATTAGGGTTGCATGTACATTTAGGAAGTGTTAGAATGTTCAAAAGCCAATAGTGGTATCAGAGCCTAGGCTACGTTTGTTTGTTATTTGTGCTAAATAGTTGAAAAAAGTCGACATTTTTACAATCTGACTGATGAATTCGCCGAGTCCATGGGGGGACTCACCGAGTTCATGTGAATCTTCAACCTACTCGCCGAGTAGGTTCATGCACTCGGCAAGTAGGAGCCTCAGATTGCAGTTTTTTGACTTTAGTTGCTGGAAATGGACTATAAACATTACCCTAAACTGTTTTGGTACATGAAAACCTGTTTTAGATGGTGTAATGTCTTTGCTAATCCATTTACAACAACAATTTATCAAAATTACAAAGTTTTAAATGTAATTTTTGATTCATGAAAGTGTCCATATTCATGTTGTTGATCTTATGATGTTTAGATGATCATAGGAATTATTTGTAACCTATGTGGTAGATTAATTCATGATCATTATGTGTTTTAATGGAGTCCATAACTTGTCCTCAAGTTATAAAAAACCAAAAGTCACTTTGCTTTAAAACCATTAAAAGAACACATGGGTTATAAAAAATGAAGAGTCTTCATTTTTAATACCCTAATAAACTCATAAGTTACAAGAAATGAAAAATATTGAAAGTTTACAAAACTTGCCCTCAAGTTTTGGAACAAGTAAAGTCTTGATTAAAACTTTAGTTCCAACCCTTAGAATTTTAAAAGTTAAAATTCAACCCTTATACTTATAATATTATAAGTTAATAATATATATATATATATATATATATATATATATATATATATATATATATATATATATATATATATATATATATATATATATATATATATATATAAGATCAAAGTCATCTTACCGCTAGTACGCCTCATTCACGAAGCCGGTCTATAACGTTGGTATAAGGTTGTTGCCTATAAAATGGCAACTTAATGGGTGTCCACTCTCACCCACCGCTTGCTTGACTGGTGGAGGGTCGTTAGCCGAACGGGTAAGACATGGACTTATAAATTCTCATTAAAAGTATGATGAATATTATAAAGTAACTAAATGTTTTATTAAATTCCTAATCTTAGTTACTTTAGGAAAAATGTGAATAAGGTGCTAATCCATGAAATTACACTTTACACTTTGTCTAAGTCGTTAGTGGAGCGTGTGTGGTTAACCGGCACACTAACTTGGACTTAAAAAGGAAGGTAAAGGGTGACTTAATATTTATCATAGTATCGATGGAGCGTGTGTGGTTAACCGACACATCGATTGAGGGGTAATTTATTAAGGGTACCAAGTAATTTGCATGTTTACTTCACACGTCATTTTGTGATCCTCGGCATCCCAATCACAAAACTTAGAGGACACACTCGAGATTGAAACATGCCTTTGAAAAGTTCATTGAATCTCAAAAGAATCTAGGAGTTTCTAAGAACCAAATTAAATATTTTTAATATTTTGACTTTGGTGGAAATTGGTGAATCGTCATTCACTTACCTTTCAAATACGTTATTACTTAGATTACGGCATACCTCTTCTAAGTATAATATATTGTGATTGGGTCCTAGCCTTAGTACTACATTTGGTTGTTTTATTAAGGACTATCTCTATTTCTAAACTAAACTTTTCTTCTTTTCAGATGTCTGCAAACACTGTTGCTTCTGGCTCTAATCCTAACGGCTCATTTTCTCTTATGAACTTGTGTGGGAAAGTCACTTTTGATGGATCCAACTTTAATGAATGGATCAGAAACATCCGAATGATTACCCGCTACGAGGACAAAGAATATGTCCTCGATAAGGAGCTTAAGGAGATTGATGAGATAGTTGCTACTCCTCAAGACATCGCTGACTTTAGGGCACATGAAAGGGATACCACCAAGGTGGCATGCATCATGATGGCCACTATGACAGCCGATCTCCAAAAGTCCTACGAGGACTACTACCCTTTTGAAATGCACCAAGATTTGATGGAAAGATACCATCAAAGTGCACGACAAGAGAGGTATGAAATCATCTCCTCCATGATATCTACCCGAATGAAGGATGGAGAACCCATCACGGGCCACATGCAGAAAATGAAATGATTTGTGGACCTCTTGCTGAAGCTTAATGTGAACTTCCCCGAGGAGCTAGCAATAGATATTATTTTGCACTCCTTACCTTCATGTTATGATCAATTCCGCATGACATACCACATGAACAAGGAAAATGTCACTCTCAGCAAACTTCAAGGACTCTCAAAGACCGCGGAAAGTGGTCTTAAGGGTAAGGTGGTTGTTACTACTCCTACTCCTACCAACTCTGTCCCTGTCTTGGCAATCGGGAAAGGACGAGGGAAGAAGAGAAAGAGTTCTTCGAAGGGTACCAAGGTTAGGACCCTTGATGGCTCTTCTTCAAGTGGACCCAAGAAAGGTTTCATCAATCCTTCTTCTGACCCAAAGGAGGCTGAATGCTTTTATTGCCATGAAAAGCCACATTGGAAGCGGAACTACCCAAAGTACCAGCAAGATGTGAATGATTGGAAAGTTAAACCCAACCATGCAGGTATTTACACTATCTTATCTAATAAACCACCCCATTCTAACTCATGGGTCCTTGATACCGGTTGTGGTATTCATATCTGTTCTGATTTGCAGGGACTAAGAAGAAGTGAGAATGTGGAGCAAGGAAGTTTAAACTTGATCATAGGAAACATGAAAGCTTCACCTGTCACCAAGATTGGAGTTTATACTTTATCGCTATGTAGTGGGTTTAGTTTAGATTTGAATAAATGTTGTTATTCTCTAGAAATGGAAAGAAATATTATTTCCTTTCATGCGTTGTATAAACAAGGCTTCACCTTTTCATTTGATAATGAAGTTGGTTCAATTAATGCTTTCTTTAATAATGTTCTTTATTTTAAAGCAGTACCTTGTGATGGCGTGTATGAAACTGTATCTGTGGTTGATAACTTAGGAAATAATGTATTTTGTGTTGATTCTGTTAATTATAAAAACTTGGATAAAGCATCACTATGGCATTGTCGTCTTGGACATATAAGCAAGAAATGCATAAGCCAACTCCAAAAGGATGGAGTCTTGGAGTCATTTGACCTAAAATCTGATGATAGTTGCGAATCATGCTTACTTGGAAAAATGACAAAGTCGCCCTTCACAGGTTCTTGTGAGAGGGGTGAAGGTTTGTTGGATCTTGTGCACACGGATGTGTGTGAACCATTCAAACATGCAACAAGGGATGCTAATCGTTATTATTTCACTTTTACTGATGATTACAGTAGATATGGATATGTCTACTTAATCAAGCATAAGTCAGAGACTTTCGAAAGGTTTAAGGAATTTAAACAAGAAGTTGAGAATCAATTGGGCAGGAACATTAAGATGCTTCAATCCGATCGAGGTGGTGAATATCTTAGTTCAGAATTCCTCAACTATCTTAGGGAATGTGGGATTGTCTCACAATTGACACCTCCCAGGACACCGCAATTGAATAGTATGGATGAGAGGCGTAATCGAACCTGGTTGGATATGGTTCGTTCCATGATGAGTCGATTTCACTACCAATCTCATTCTGGGGGTATGCCTTAGTGACTGCCGCCCATATTCTTAATCTAGTCCCTACAAAGAAAGTCGCCAAAACTCCTCACGAGATGTGGACTGGTAAAGTACCTAAACTAGACCATATCAAGATTTGGGGTTGCGAGGCTTTTGTTAGGTGCGAGTCTCATGATAAGCTAGAACCCCGAAGCGAGAGGTGTGTTTTCATCGGCTACCCACAAAGATCCTTTGGTTACCTCTTCTACAGACCTAGTGATAATGTGGTCTTTGTAGCAAGAATAGGAGTCTTTCGAGAGAGAGAGAGAATTTATAAGCCAAGGAGATAGTGGGAGGAAAATTGACCTTGAAGAACTTCAAGAGTCAAGCGGTGAAGGAACTTCAAACCCTAGCTCTCAACTTGAGGAGGAAACTCCTGTTGAGCCAATTGACGAGTCTGTACCTCTGAGGCGTTCCATGAGAGTTAGGAATGCACCTGAGCATTACTATGGTTTCCATATTACTGCGGAAGGTGAGACACTTATTATTGATGAGACACTAGTAGGTCTGGATGAACCTAACAGCTACACGGAAGCCATGGTAGGCCCTAAGTCTGCTAAATGGAAAGAGGCTATGGATAGCGAGATACAATCCATGTATGACAATCAAGTTTGGAACTTGGTTGAGAACGTACCAGGTTGTAAGACTGTAGGGTGCAAATGGATCTTCAAGAAGAAGATCGACATGGATGGTAATGTACACACTTATAAGGCTCGACTGGTTGCAAAGGGCTTCTCTCAAATTCCTGGAGTGGATTATGATGCGACTTTTCTCCAGTAGCCAAGATTAAGTCTATTAGGGTTATGTTAGCCATAGCTACATTTCATGACTATGAAATTTGGCAAATGGATGTCAAAACCGCTTTCCTTAATGGAAAGTTGACTGAAGATGTTTACATGAGTCAGCCAGAAGGTTTTGTCAGCAACGAGTACCCTAATAGAGTGTGTAAGTTTGAGAAATCCATTTATGGATTAAAGCAAGCACCTCGCAGATGGAATCTTTGCTTTGATAAAAAGGTCAAGGCATTTGGCTTTTCTAGGAGCGAAGATGAATCTTGTGTTTATATCAAGGCTAGTGGGAGTATAGTTAGCTTCTTGGTATTGTATGTGGATGACATACTACTCATAGGAAATGACATCCCAGCTCTGCAGGAAGTTAAGTCCTGGCTTGGGAAGTGTTTCTCTATAAAGAACCTAGGAGAAGCTACTTATATTCTAGGGATAAGGATTTTAAGAAACCGGAGTAAAAGACTAATTGGACTTAGTTAAAGAACATACTTGGACAAGGTGTTGAAGAGATTCAGCATGCAGAACTCCAAGAAAGGAGAGTTACCCATCCAGAGTAACACCAGATTGAGTAATATACAAAGCCCAAGTATCGAGGCTGAGATAGCAGAAATGAGTCAAGTACCTTATGCTTCAGTAGTAGGCTCGATCATGTATGCTATGACGTGTACTCGACCTTATGTAGCCTTTGCATTGAGCATGGTTAGCAGGTATCAGGGGAATCCTGGCGAGGCACACTGGACTGCGGTAAAGAATATCCTCAAGTACCTACGGAGGACTAAGGACTAGGTCCTTACCCTCGGTGGGAGTGATGACTTGAGAGTTGTAGGGTATAGTGATGCTAGCTTCCAAACTAATAGGGATAATTTCCGCTCTCATCCGGGCTGGGTCTTTACCTTAAACGGAGGAGCAATCACTTGGAAGAGTTCCAAGTAGGAGATAGTGGCTGATTCCACTTGTGAATCAGAGTATATAGCAGCGAGCGAGGCAGCAAAGGAGGCAATATGGCTAAAAAACTTCATTGGAGACCTTGGAGTTGTACCAGCTATAAAGGAGCCCATGGAAATTTTCTGTGATAGTGAAAGTGATGTTGCCTTAGCCAAGGAACCAAGGGATCACGGGAGATCCAGACACATGGACAGAAAATATCATTTTATCAGACATCGCATAGAAGAAGGAATCCTCGTGGCAAAGAGGGTATCATCGGATGAGAACCCAACAGATCCCCTCACGAAGGGACTGAGTAGGGTTAAGCATCTCGAGCATGCTCGAAGCATAGGGCTGAAGGATGATATGAGTTTTAGTAGTTAGATAAATTATGAAATTTGTAAAGTGTAATTGACAATTGCTGATGAATAAAAGTTGTGTTTATTTATGAGTAAAGTGTTACTAACTTTTGTCAATCGTTTACTATAATTTCTTTTGCATGTTTTGACTTCCAGAATAGTATGTTGTGGTTTCACATATTATTCACATTTTCCACAGTCAGTCATATGTTGAAAGTAGATATGAAGTAAGACTGTCATGAAGTTGGTTGTAGGTGTCAAGATATAATACAACACTTCATGAGTGCTCATAGTTCTGAGTATTGGAATCAACCCACGCTCACTGGAATCACTTCATGGAATTTTATCTCGAGTGATCATGAGACAATAATATCATATAAGTATTCAAACCTAGAGATATGATTTGTTACTTACGAGTTGGTTATGCATTGATTATACGAAAACGCATTGGTAACTCAATGTTATAAAACGCGCTTTTGTGTGTAATTCAATAAGTGGTAGAACAAACATATGAGTCGAAGTTTATCTGTTCCTTCTTGGATTAGAAGCTGATATTTGGGCCCCACGATGATTTTGTTTTGACCTATGTACCGGGCCCGGTCAGAACTAAGGTGATGTTTTCAATTAAGTTCTTTGTCAAACAAATCGAAAATCGGGAAACAAACTGTTGGACAATAAGTAAGACATTGTTCCATGTATTTGTCCGGCTGATATCTAGAACAGAGGATTATATGATCACTTATCTTAAATGGCGTATCAACATCTTCTCAGTCCCAAGAGACCTTGAAAGAGCTACAATTCCCAATCGGTTCCTGAAGTATTGCAATTATAGTTATTAGACTTATCCAAGTGGGAGACTGTTGGATAAGGTGTCTAAGTCCATAACTATTTCTGGTAAATACTTGACCCGACCCAGCAGGGTCCATTTGGGTTGCATGGCACCATGCAATTGGATAAACTAAATGAGAGAAATAACACATATGGTTTATTAATATATTATAAGTTCTAATATATTAATAATATTAATTAACTAGTTTTGATCAAGAATTAATTTAGAATTAATTAAGTGATCAAAAGAATAACTAATTAAATATATGGGTAGATTATGTAAATCTTCCATATCTTATATAGTGGGGTAAAAGGCTCCATGGATTATCAAGTTGGGTTCCACCCATAGGATGCTCCATGGAGTTGACCCATGGATTGAGAAATGAAGACTCATGTTACATTAGGGTTTTACCTAGTGCAACACACTACATAAGGACCATGTCTCTTCCTAAAATCGGTTACACTAAAGAAACAAGAGGGCTTAGCCAATTTTGAGTGTGTTAGAGTATTCTCTCAAGTTTATACTTTGCATTTGGTGTTGTGTGAAGCATTTGAGGCATCACACTTGAGGTGCTAGGCTCACAAGGTATCAAGGAACACTTACAACAACAAGGTATGTAGTTTTATCTATTATTCAAGTTAAAATTGTTCCCCCATGTATGCTAGATAGGATCATAGCCATGAAAATCAACTTTGCATGATAATTAGACAAACATAGATCCAAGGTTATTAGAGTTGCATGTACACTTAGGAAGTGTTAGAATGCTCAAAACCCAACACATCTGAGCCCTAGGGCAATGGCAAGGCATGGTGCTGGGGCATGCACTCTATCTCTCTTTCACTAACATGTTTTTGGGACACTATGATGATTTAAATAAAGTTGTAATGAATGTTAATTTGAAAAGAATTATGTTGGGATTTCATGGTTTATGCAGTTGTGTTTTATTAATTACAAATGATAATTTTCGTTGAAAATTTGGGTCGTTACAAGTTGGTATCCGAGCCTTGGTTTGAGGGATCCGGGCACACTCTCGAGTGTGTCAGAACTCAAACTAAGGAAATGGTAATTTTTTTTTCAAAAGTAAGATAAAAGGGATTTCAAAAGGAAATGAAAAGATGAGAGTGCAATGCGCGTAACCAGCCGAGCCAAGTAAGTAGTTCTCTAATATGTTAGCCATGTTATACTGATATTTGATCCTTGTTGATGATATGGAACTTGCTATGTGTATGCTTTTAAAATTGTATTCGGTTAGGAGATTATAGCCTTAGAATGATTGATTTAGCCTTATTTCATGTTCCTTGTTTGGTTGTGGTCTTAGGCTAGAATCTTTTATTCGAAAGTTTATTTGATCATTTTCTGTGTACAATTTGCATGAATAATGGCAACTTGGTATGATTGGTTTGATTGATATGAGTAGATTGAATGTTAGGACAACCTGAGATTGATATATGCGACAGTTGTGGGATATTGTTTGATTTTGGGACAAACTAGAATTATTAGGTAGAGTAGTGGGGAAATGTACAGGTAGGTGTGGAAGGTTATATTAGGCCCATACTACTGGAAGCACAAGACTTGTACGTGAACCAATGTTAGGGCTGAGCTCGCTGCAGGCCAGGTTGGGCCCCGAACTCCCTCGTTTCGGGAGTTCAAGGCGTGTGGAGCGCCGGTGTTTTTCAGGGTCAAGGACCCCGTTGTCATCCGACACTAGGTGGCGGATATCGAGAACGCCCATTGCATGAGTTCTTGCCCGGATGCGGAAAAGGTTGGGTTTGCTTCGTGTATGCTGAGGGACAGGGCCCGAGATTGGTGGGCAAGATCACTAGCCAGGTGGGGCCAGCCGGAGTGGCTGAGATGACATGGGCTAAGTTTGTTCAGCGATTTGATTAAGAGTTTGCACCACTTATTGAGGTGCAATGGCTAGTACAGGAGTTTTATGACTTGCAACACGCCACCAAGATTATGGTGGAGATCACCGTCAAGTTTTAGGAAGGAGCTTTGTTGATCCCACAGTATGCTACCGATAAGGAGTTGATGTGGACCAGATACCATTCCATGTTGAGGGATGATATTCAGGAATTTATGAGCATTACAGGGTGCAAAACCCTGAATGAAATGGTGGAGAAGGCTCGTGAGAGGGAGATGGAGTTGGATACCCGCATGAAGCAGAAAACTGAGCAGGCGCCGGCAGCAAGGGGTCAGGCTAAGAAGCCTAAGACCTATGATTCTTTAGGTAGGGGCCAGAAGGGCCAGGGCCGGTGTGCCATGTACGGGAATTTTCATAGTGGGGCGTATCAAACAATTGAGATATCGAGATGTTACTCTTGTGGTCAGCAAGGCCACATGAGCAAGGATTTCCCCAAAAAGGGTCTGCTATGTTTCCAATGTAACCAGTATGGCCATAAAAAGTCCAATTGTTCGAGGTTGCAGGGAGGGGGAGGAGCAGTGGTGTAACAAAGTAAATTTTCAAAACAAAATTTTCATTTCTTAAACATGTTTTCATCCAAATCAAGTCATAAAAATCCAATGTATCATATCATCATACAAAACATATAAATCCCAAGATCATAAAATAAATCCTCCGCTAGTGTGTACAGATCACATCGGTGCCTTCCCACGGTCCTCACTAGTACCTGAAACACATAACACAACAACTGTAAGCATAAATGCTTAGTGAGTTCCCCAGAATACTACTTACGCACATACGCCTTCCCAGGCCATGACCTTCCGGTCCATGTGTCTTAAGGGACTTCTGTCTCGACCTGGTAAACCTTCCAGTCCTACCCGCGTCGACCTCCTGGTCCACATCACAATGCCTTCCGGTCCATACATAAATTCCTTCCGGCCCGTATCAAGCATAACATACATAGCATGTACAAACGCTTAACTTATTTATATACAGTGCCTACAACTCATAACATATCCGACCTTCCGGTCACACATAAATACCCTTCCGGGTATAGTATAGTGAGAAGACTCACCTCGTAGGAAGTCTAGAATCTCACGTGCTCATTATCTTCGAATCTCAAAACGAAGACCCAGCCCCGCTTAATCATATCGAAATATCATTCTAGTTGATATAGACTTCTAAGACTAGGCTTTACCCTTTTTATTATTCCTCAGAGGGGTAAAAGAGCATTTCACCCCTCCTTGACTCCAAGTCCACATGTTGACCAAAACCCTAAAAGTCAACAAAACTCAACATACCACAGTACGCGGGGCGTACCGGCTTCTGTACGCGGGGCGTACATCAATGAACCACAATCGGGGTCTCAACCCCTTACGCTGCGCGTACTGGGAGTTACGCCCAATGTAATTCCCAGATTCAGCCATACCATATTTTTGGTCTTAAATGGTTAAGACACTTCTTCAACTTCTAGATCCGGCTCTCTTTAAGTCTCCTAACCCATAAAGTCGGAACCTTTAAGCCTTGGCATGGCTGTAAAGGCTCCTACACTCTCTAATACCTTTCCTTTTCAATTCAAAAGATATAGATCTCATGCATGGCTAATCATTTACGTCCAAGATTACATTTTTATGAACATACAACTCAAATAGACCTGGAATGTGATAGATCTAAGCCAATGGAGACTACTTGCTCATAAAGTCTCCATCTTTGGGACAAAAACCCTAGAAATTGGTCCAAGAAGCATACCATAAGAACTACAAGGCAAGATCTTAACTTTTTACCTCAGGAAGAAGCTCCAACCTTTGCTATCCACGGATCTACACTTGTACACCAACTTCTAGCCTCCACAATGGACTCCTCTTCTCTTTTGCTACCTTGAAATGACACCTCAAAGCTTAGAACACTCACTCTCAAGCTATAAACAAAGGAACAACTCTCTTAGGGTTTCTTTCTAAAGAATGGTGGCTGAGGAACCAAGCCATCTCATTCCTTTTATTGCCAACAACCCAAATTAGGGTTTTGGGTCTGGACCGGTTACGCCCGGTGTAACCTTGGGTACGTCTAACGTACCCGGGTGATAACACGTTTAATGAGGCGTGCGAGTACGTGCAGCGTACTCCTTGTACGCCCAACGTACTCGCCAAACACAAAGGCCAAAAATGACAATTATTTAGAAGATGAAGGGCTAATTGGTTGTACCTGAATTTTGGGCTGTTACAATTTTCCCCCACTAGAACCAGACTTCGTCCCTGAAGTCTTATACCGAAAACAATTCCGGATGCTGCTCCCGCATCTCCGACTCGGACTCCCACGTCAGCTCGGACCCCTTCCGATGCTGCCACTACATTTGCACCAAGGGCACTTCCTTGTTCCTCAGAACCTTAACCTTTCGATCCCTAATTGCCACCAGTCTCTCAACATACTTCAGGCCTGCATCCACCTGAATATCCTCTAATAGTACTACTGCCGACTCGTCAGCAATACACTTCCTCTAATTAGGAAGGGTCAAGAGAGGAATGAGAGTCTTTATGGGTGATTATGGAGTCTTGTTCCTAGGATTGAGTCCGTACGAGTCGAGAGTCTTATGGAGTGTTGCTGCTTAGGAAATTCGTGTGAGAGTGCATTTATATTTCCATTTCAACACCAAGGTCAAGAGAGACAGCAGTTCAAAGAAATCTGGAAATATACGCCCTACTCGCCGAGTGCACTAACACTACTCGGCGAGTACATCTGCTTTTACACGAACTGTTTTGCCGTCGAGTTCTACTCGCCGAGTCTATACGCCTACTCGCCGAGTAGCCTGCTGCATGAGAAGTTTCTGAATTGCTCTGGCCAATTTTTCTGCACCATTCATATACTCTTTATGAATTACTACTGAAGATTGTTCAACAACCCTTTTCCTTGGAGTTTTTCGAGCTATCAACCACACGAGACGTATGACGCCCGTGCCATGGATGAGCTGTTCCCATGGTTAAAGTCACTAGAAGAAGGAGTTGAAGAGAGAGTGTCAACCTAGCGACTGCTACCCCAGGGGAGTTTGTTCCAACTTTTTCTCTATTTGCATTTTTAGTTGGTATAATATGCAATGAGGGCATTGTATAAAATAAGTGTGGGGTAGGGGGTTAGCACATCTTAGAACACTTAGAAACTTAATTTAGGCTAATTGTTGCATACCGGAAAATGTTTAGGTCTTAAATTAAAAAACTTTGGTAAAAAACAATTAGGATTCCATATTAGAATTGTGTTAATAATTGCATGAAAACTCAAATGTTTAGTTGAGCCTATATACGTTCTAGTGCATTTGTGGCTTCCTTATTTCAGTGAAATCATGAGACAAAAACACGACGTTGCTCAGCCTGAGGGATGCAATATGTTTAGCAGCCTAAACCTGAAATGTATCCAGGAAAGTTTTTATCATTAGCCAATAAAGGTTGAGATTGAGCGCCCCTGCTTAAGCATGTAGGGATTTGAGTGAAAAAATTGAGAAATATATGAAAAAAAAAAGAATTACTAGAAAACGTTATAGGAATTTTGGAGCAAATGAAGTGAAGATCTAAATATCAAAATTCCAAGAAATCCAAAAAGTTGAAGATACCAAAAGTCAATACAAGTTGGTGAATTCAAAGATATCAAAGATCAAATATCAAGAAAGTGAAGAATTCAAAGAGCTCCATAGTGGTATCAAAAAGTTGTAATTCTAGAATATGTGTGCTTGGGTTGCTCAATTAAAATTACCTTGAGGGTAAAGAGATTTTTTGAGGATGGATTCGGAGGGTTGCATAAAATAAGCATAGTTCGGGGTGAGTGGGCGAATGTTTATGAGGATTGTGAGTATTTGAAGTATGGGGGGTTTTTAGGAAATTTTAGACACAAATGCATGCGTTGCGGTCTTGGCATAATGGCTGGGTTGGAATGGAGTTATTACATGTGATTTTAATATGTTTAAAATTTAGTTTTGCTTGGGGGCAAGCAAAAGTCAAGTGTGGGGTATTTTGATATGTGCATAATTAGTTAATTATTTAGCATATATTCTTAGTTATTTTTGATTAATTATGTGAATAATGTGGACAAAAGGTACTTAAAATGTTGTGAATTGTGGTTTCAGTCCAAAAGATATGCTTGGAAGCAAAAAGGAGAAAAGGAAAGCAATTGAAGATTGAAGAGTGAAAGAAGGTGATATACTCAGCGAGTAGATCGACCCTACTCGGCGAGTACACGAGGATATTCCAGAAGATAAATACGACTGCTGATTCAAGACGGATAAGTATGGATCTACTCGGCGAGTTGATTCTGCTACTCGCCGAGTACACCCTGTTTTGGGATATCTATAAAACACGAATCCTTATCTCATAGGAAGGAACTCCTGGCGATTTTTGAAGGTTTAGCTGCGACTAAGAGATTCAGAAGGCGCTAAGGAACCCTAGGCTTCACTATTTTGAAGAATTCAAGCAATTAGGTTAATTCTACCACTTAGACTTAGGAATTGAACATGTTTGCTTTAGTAAACTTTGTTTTTATGTGTGTTTCTACTGCAATTATGAGCTAAATTTGTTTTTGTTTCTGTTTGGGGAATACCAAAGAACTCCGATGGTTTGATTATTGATTATTGATTAATTGTCTTTTGGTGATTTATTAAATTAAGTTTGTTAAAGAACCTTATGTATTAATCACTACTATTTTTTGTTAATTGGACGGCAATTAGGTTGCATGAACATCACTTAATTGTTAACCTCATATGTCTATGTGAATGCTAAACCATATGCTTAGAAGTAATGATTATGAAACTAAGATTAATAAGAAAATAGGAAGATTAATGTGTGAGCTTGTTTGAGAAACCATCAACAAGAGGTTAATTGAATTAATAACTTAATTGACCATTACAAATCTTATTTAATCCAAATAATTAATCTAGGGAATTAATTAGTTTAAACACTTGATCAACGCTTAAATTAGTTAATTGTCTAAGGGTTAGGAGTAATGAATATGAACCTAACTATTATAATTGGTAACCAATAGCAATTAATCTATCTTAAACTTAAATAACCATAGGAGTGAATTGGTTGAACCTAAATAGAAACATCTTTATCAAATTTGGTGAATAGTTGTTGCTTTAGTTAATTAGTTAATTTAGTTTGTCTAAGTTTCTAGTCTTGCAAAACTAGAGAAAAACCCTTTACTTTTATTATTTGTTTTAGTTAAAATTAGTTATTAGTTTAATTGTTTACCGTTCCCTGTGTTCGATACCCTACTTACCTGAACTAAACTGCTAATCGATAGGTACACTGCCTTTCGTGTGTTTGTCTTTGTGTTTAAGTTAGTAGGATTAAAACTAGTTGGTTTTACACACATCAAGTTTTTGGCACCGTTGCCGGGGAACGGTTCTAAATAATTAATCTAATTCCTAATTTTTTCGATCCTTTGTGTGAGTTTACTTGCATAAAGTTCATTTATTGCAATTTAGTAATTAGTAATTAGGTTTTAGAATCTGTTTTAGTTAGTTTAAAACTTAGAATTTTTTTTTGAAATATCACTGATACTCGCCGAGTGCAATCGCACCTACTCGGCGAGTAGCAGTTTACTCAGCAGTAGATTTTCTTTATTTTTACAATCTTTTTTTTATTGATTAATTTTATTTGCTAATTGTTATTTTTTTTGTTGATTAATTTTTTTATAGTTTGATTTTGATTTTAATTTTTATTTATGATGTATTTTCCCAATCTCGATGCTTTTGATGCTTTTCTTGAGGATGTAGTACAGGAAATTGAGCAAGGAGATGAGGAGTATGACTCAGATGAAGATTTGAAGAAATTTGGAAGATGGTTAGATAACATCTTGCCCAACACAAAAGGGACATCTGAGTTACAAGATGAAGAATTTAATCCAGAAAGAGACTTGGAGGAGCTGGAAAGATTGCTAGCAGAAGGGTCAAATGAAGAACAAGAAAAACCTGAGTTGCAGGAACCAAGTTGTGGTTTGACCAATACCACGACGTGGCCCCCTGTTCTTCCGATTTGTGTTTCGAAGCGTGGGGTGACGACTCCAACTTTGGAGAAAGTTCTGAGGCACGATCCATTTTTGATTAGTATCCAGCCGGTTACAACCCTTGTCAAGATTCTTGGGTTTTATGAATTCAAGCTCGTTTGGCCAATTTTTGAAGCAAAGAGCCAAATTTTACAAATTGGTCCAAAGAAAATATTTAATGCAATGGATGGATGGGCATCGAATTTATTAGAAGTTTATTAAGTTGGGAGTCCAGCTAAAGACTCGCACAAAAAGAAGCGCTTCTTAGGAGGCAACCCGAGTTTCAAGTTTGCATTTTCTTTCCTTTTCGTTATTTTTCATTTTATTTTTTTTCATTCTTCTTCGTTTATTCTATGTTTCTAAGTGCTTGAGGACAAGCTTTGCTTTAAGTGTGGGGTGGAGGGGCTAAACAAATGAATTGATACATTAAAATTGGCAAAATTACAAAAAATTTCAACCTGTGACATCTAGTCGGCGAGTATATCGACTATACTCGGCGAGTAAATGCCTGATTGCAGCCTTAAGTTGATAACACGCGTGTCTACTCGGCGAGTAGATCCATCCTACTCGGCGAGTAGCCGGTTCAAACCCAGTAAAATAAAACCTGTAAAAAATGTTATTATTCACCAATTCATCCCAACACTCGCCGAGTACTTCCTCTCAGCCGCCTACCTAACCATTTTTCAAGAACTCTCCAAATTTCTACTCTTTTCTCTTCATTCAAGCAACAAGGTAACATCTTTACCCTTTAATTTCATGAAAGGTTCAATCTTTATCACATATCTTCCCATATTTGATGTGATTTCGGATTTGGGGAGTTTTTCCCAATTTTTAGGGTTTTGATTTACTCATGAATTAGACGTTGTTAGGAGTAATTTCTTCAAGATCTATGGTTAGATAAGTAATTACAACAAAACCCTATGAACAATTTTGACTATTGCACAGATTACACAGATCCGATCTCGATCTGTCAAGAAGTTCATACTACTCGGCGAGTATGTTCGTGTACTCGGCGAGTAGGTCACAATCAGATCATAAATTTTCCTGTTTTAATTACTGGGTGTTGTTTGTTGCTGTGTTTTTGATATGTGTATGCAGATAGCATGGCAAGAAGAGGACAATCATCACGTGGGGGAGGCCATGGTGATATGCCATGGTTAGCCTTTCAACAAATCACCTCCAAATCATCCAAAACTCGAGCCCTAAACAGGTTGGAAGCACTTCGACTGAAAGAAATCCACCTACCGAATGCAGTGGATTGGGGATGGATGGGCAATGTTGGCTTGGAAGAGGAACTCACCCCATATTTGGTGAAAGATTGTAACTTGGGTTATGCCAACATCACTTGTGATGGTTGGTTGCAATTGTTCAAGATCCAAGAGCCGGTATACGCAGAGTTGTGCTGGGAATTCTTCGCTACCATCTCATTCCGAGGTGGTAGTGAGTTTTACAATCCTAACACGATCTCGTTTTCTTTGGGTATGGAGCTGCGACAATGCAGCATGGTTGAGTTCTCTTGGCGGTTGGGCATCTACGATCAAGACATGGCGATGACGGATTACTTTGAAGCCTTCTTGGAGAATACCTACAAAGAACTTCCCGAGGAGGTGGTGGCATCGACATGGTGGAGTACAATTGCTAACCGAGTCTACATACCTTCCACTGCTCAAGAAGGTCATATCCATTCTCCGATCCACCGACTCTTTCACCGGTTTGTTGCAAGCACGATCAACATGCGGAAGGATGGGGACAAAGTTCCCACCCTTGATATCTTTTCCTTGTGGAGTATCATCACTCTCGACGTCTTCTGCAACCTTCCGTACTGCATTGCTAAATTTCTTGCGGAGGGGGCTGTCAAGGAGAAGATAAACTCGAAGATAAATGGGGGCATGTTCATTACTCGGCTTGCGAAATCATTTGGGATCTTGGATTTTCCGCAAGCTCAAGCGCTAATGATTATCCACCCTCCTCCGTTCAACACTGCACTTTATAGGAGGGCTCGGATAGTTGAAAATTTTGGTGATTCCTTTACTATCCCGAATGAGGATGAGCCGGCGGTCCCCGAGGAGCCGGGAAGGCAGGTTAGGCCAAGGAGCGAGCGGGTACGGGAAGACCCGCCGTTTATTCCGGTGGAGGATAACGAGGGTTGGAACCAAGTGGAGTACCGACACTACTTGGATGATATTGGGCGAGGGGTTAATTACACCAATCAATCCTTCGAGTATCTTTTCCAACAAATGCACATTGCCCCGCGACCTGGACCCGGCTACCCGTATATTATGGATTGGGACGAGAGGATGCGAAGAAGGGGTGGAGAAGGAGGTAGTGGAGCTGTAGGAGCCGGAATGTAAGAGGAAGATTGAAGATTTTGTTTTGTTTTGTTTTGTTTTATTTATGATTTTTGTTTTAAGACAATTGTGGACATGTTGGATTTGGCTATGTGGTTGAAATATTAGTGTTACTTTTAGTTTTCTTTTCAGGTATTGAAGCTAGGAAGCATACTAATTAGGAAGGGTCAAGAGAGGAATGAGAGTCTTTATGGGTGATTATGGAATCTTGTTCCTAGGATTGAGTCCGTACGAGTCGAGAATCTTATGGAGTGTTGCTGCTTAGGAAATTCGTGTGAGAGTGCATTTATATTTCCATTTCAACACCAAGGTCAAGAGAGACAACAATTCAAAGAAATCTGGAAATATACGCCCTACTCGCCGAGTGCACTAACACTACTCGGCAAGTACATCTGCTTTTACACGAACTGTTTTGCCGTCGAGTTCTACTCGCCGAGTCTATACGCCTACTCGCCGAGTAGCCTGCTGCATGAGAAGTTTCTGAATTGCTCTGGCCAATTTTTCTGCACCATTCATATACTCTTTATGAATTACTACTGAAGATTGTTCAACAACCCTTTTCCTTGGAGTTTTTCGAGCTATCAACCACACGAGACGTATGACGCCCGTGCCATGGATGAGCTGTTCCCATGGTTAAAGTCACTAGAAGAAGGAGTTGAAGAGAGAGTGTCAACCTAGCGACTGCTACCCCAGGGGAGTTTGTTCCAACTTTTTCTCTATTTGCATTTTTAGTTGGTATAATATGCAATGAGGGCATTGCATAAAATAAGTGTGGGGTAGGGGGTTAGGACATCTTAGAACACTTAGAATCTTAATTTAGGCTAATTGTTGCATACCGGAAAATGTTTAGGTCTTAAATTAGAAAACTTTGGTAAAAAACAATTTGGATTCCATATTAGAATTGTGTTAATAATTGCATGAAAACTCAAATGTTTAGTTGAGCCTATATACGTTCTAGTGCATTTGTGGCTTCCTTATTTCAGTGAAATCATGAGACAAAAACACGACGTTGCTCAGCCTGAGGGATGCAATATGTTTAGCAGCCTAAACCTGAAATGTATCCAGGAAAGTTTTTATAATTAGCCAATAAAGGTTGAGATTGAGCGCCCCTGCTTTAGCATGTAGGGATCTAAGTGAAAAAATTGAGAAATACATGAAAAAAAAAGAATTACTAGAAAAAGTTATAGGAATTTTGGAGCAAATGAAGTGAAGATCTAAAGATCAAAATTCCAAGAAATCCAAAAAGTTGAAGATACCAAAAGTCAATACAAGTTGGTGAATTCAAAGATATCAAAGATCAAATATCAAGAAAGTGAAGAATTCAAAGAGCTCCATAGTGGTATCAAAAAGTTGTAATTCTAGAATATGTGTGCTTGGGTTGCTCAATTAAAATTACCTTGAGGGTAAAGAGATTTTTTGAGGATGGATTCGGAGGGTTGCATAAAATAAGCATAGTTCGGGGTGAGTGGGCGAATGTTTATGAGGATTGTGAGTATTTGAAGTATGGGGGGTTTTTAGGAAATTTTAGACACAAATGCATGCGTTGCGGTCTTGGCATAATGGCTGGGTTGGAATGGAGTTATTACATGTGATTTTAATATGTTTAAAATTTAGTTTTGCTTGGGGGCAAGCAAAAGTCAAGTGTGGGGTATTTTGATATGTGCATAATTAGTTAATTATTTAGCATATATTCTTAGTTATTTTTGATTAATTATGTGAATAATGTGGACAAAAGGTACTTAAAATGTTGTGAATTGTGGTTTCAGTCCAAAAGATATGCTTGGAAGCAAAAAGGAGAAAAGGAAAGCAATTGAAGATTGAAGAGTGAAAGAAGGTGATATACTCAGCGAGTAGATCGACCCTACTCGGCGAGTACACGAGGATATTCCAGAAGATAAATACGACTGCTGATTCAAGACGGATAAGTATGGATCTACTCGGCGAGTTGATTCTGCTACTCGCCGAGTACACCCTGTTTTGGGATATCTATAAAACACGAATCCTTATCTCATAGGAAGGAACTCCTGGCGATTTTTGAAGGTTTAGCTGCGACTAAGAGATTCAGAAGGCGCTAAGGAACCCTAGGCTTCACTATTTTGAAGAATTCAAGCAATTAGGTTAATTCTACCACTTAGACTTAGGAATTGAACATGTTTGCTTTAGTAAACTTTGTTTTTATGTGTGTTTCTACTGCAATTATGAGCTAAATTTGTTTTTGTTTCTGTTTGGGGAATACCAAAGAACTCCGATGGTTTGATTATTGATTATTGATTAATTGTCTTTTGGTGATTTATTAAATTAAGTTTGTTAAAGAACCTTATGTATTAATCACTACTATTTTCTGTTAATTGGATGGCAATTAGGTTGCATGAACATCACTTAATTGTTAACCTCATATGTCTATGTGAATGCTAAACCATATGCTTAGAAGTAATGATTATGAAACTAAGATTAATAAGAAAATAGGAAGATTAATGTGTGAGCTTGTTTGAGAAACCATCAACAAGAGGTTAATTGAATTAATAACTTAATTGACCATTACAAATCTTATTTAATCCAAATAATTAATCTAGGGAATTAATTAGTTTAAACACTTGATCAACGCTTAAATTAGTTAATTGTCTAAGGGTTAGGAGTAATGAATATGAACCTAACTATTATAATTGGTAACCAATAGCAATTAATCTATCTTAAACTTAAATAACCATAGGAGTGAATTGGTTGAACCTAAATAGAAACATCTTTATCAAATTTGGTGAATAGTTGTTGCTTTAGTTAATTAGTTAATTTAGTTTGTCTAAGTTTCTAGTCTTGCAAAACTAGAGAAAAACCCTTTACTTTTATTATTTGTTTTAGTTAAAATTAGTTATTAGTTTAATTGTTTACCGCTCCCTGTGTTCGATACCCTACTTACCTGAACTAAACTGCTAATCGATAGGTACACTGCCTTTCGTGTGTTTGTATTTGTGTTTAAGTTAGTAGGATTAAAACTAGTTGGTTTTACACACATCACTCCTCGTGAAACTTCTTCCAAAATCTGGAAGTAAATCGTACGTCCCGATCTGAAACAATCGACATCGGGACCCCATGCTGCGATACCACCTCCCTCACATACAACTCTGCCAACCTCTCAGCAGAAGAGCTCTCACTGATAGCAAGAAAATGAGCGCTCTTCATCAACCTATCCACAATCACCCAAATTGCATCGATTCCTCTCGTAGTCCTTGGCAATTTGGTGATAAAATCCATGGTAATTTGTTCCCAGTTCCACTCGGGAATCTCCAGCGGCTGCAACTTACCATGAGGACGCTAGTGCTCGGCCTTAACCTGGCGACAAGTCAGGTACCTCTCGACGAACCATGCAACATCCCTCTTCATACAGGGCCACCAATACTCCTTCTTTAGGTCCAAATACATCTTAGTAGCCCCGGGATGGATCGGGAACTTTGATCGATGTGCTTCTTCCATCAAAATGGTACGCGTCCCGCCCACAAACGGTACCCATATCCGACCTTGAAATATCATAAGTCCCCGACTATCGGTAACGAATTCCGATACCTGCCTGACAACCCGCTCCCTCTTTCGGTTTTCTGGTCTCGCAGCCTCAGCCTGGGCCCCTCGGACGCCCCATGGACCTTGGATTCCCCGATTGAGGTAGAGATTGCAGATGACCATACCATTAATGTGGTGTGGGTATATCAGGGTTGTTTTCTGAACGTGTTGGGTGAGAGGTTCCGTGTTGATCTAGTTCTGATACTGTTGCGAGGGGTGAAAGTGATTGTCGGAATGGACTAGTTGGGGTCCAATAGGGACATGATTGATTACGAGCGACAGTTGGTCAGGGTTCGAACCTAAAGTGGGGGAGAGCTTGTTAGGTGAAAGGGCCTCACTGGGACCGGCCCTCTGTTCAGCTGCAAGGGCTAGGAGGTTTCTACAGCAGGGTTGCACTGGATTTCTGGCATATATCTCAGATACGAGAATAGAGACCGTGACGGATGTGGGTAGTGTGCCAGCTGTAAAGGATTTTCGGTATGTTTTCCCTCAATATTTACCAAGATTACCTTTAGAGAGGCAAGTTGAGTTTCGCATTGACTTGGTGTCGGGTGCCGCCCCGATAGTAAAGGCACCATATCGGCTGGCACCACCGGAGATGCAAGAGTTATCTATGCAGCTTCAGGAGCTGCTGGACTGAGGGTTCATTCGTCCGAGGAATTCCCCGTGGGTTGTACTGATCCTTTTCGTGAAAAAGAAGGATGCATCCCATAGGATGTGCATCGATTATAGGGAGATGAACAAACTAACAATAAAGAATCATTATCGGTTACCGAGGATCGATGACTTGTTTGATCAGCTTCAAGGTGTGTCTTGGTTTTCCATGATTGATCTTCGGTCTGGGTATCATCAAATGAGGATTCAGGATGAGGATATACTGAATACGGCTTTTAGGACTCAGTATGGTCACTATGAGTTTGTGGTGATGCTTTTTGGGCTCACCAATTCCCACACAATGTTTATGGACCTCATGAACAGAGTGTGTAGACCGATGCTGGATCGGTCAGTGATTGTTTTTATCGATGATATTTTGGT
Source organism: Lactuca saligna (assembly GCF_052625555.1). Lineage (NCBI taxonomy): Eukaryota > Viridiplantae > Streptophyta > Magnoliopsida > Asterales > Asteraceae > Lactuca > Lactuca saligna. Next base: position 15,086,382 of record NC_136421.1, on the reverse strand, counting down.
CTATTCGAAGACCAGGGAGCACCATGATCAACATTTGAGGGAGGTACCAGAGTCCCTGAGGGCAGAGAAACTTAATGCAAAGTTTTCCAAATGTGATTTTTGGCTGCGGTAAGTATAGTTTTTGGGGCATGTCATTAATCATGAGAGTATATCAGTTGATCCAGCCAAGCTTGAGGCTGTAATGCGGTGGAAAGTACCAAGGAATGCATCAGAGTTTTGTAGCTTCTTGGGTTTAGCGAGCTATTACCCAATATTTATCTAGTATTTCCCCAAGATTTTTTTGCCATTGACCCGCTTGGCCAAGAAGAATGTGACCTTTCGGTGGGGTGCGGATCAGCAGATGGCTTTTGAGACATTGAGATGGAGGTTATGCGAGGCTCCGATTCTAGTGCTACCTACAGGATTGGATGATTTAGTGGTGTACTACGATGACGCATCAATTTCAGAGTTAGGTACGTTATTGATGCAAAAAGGAGATGTGATTGCTTACACCTCGAGGCAGTTGAAGCCTCATGAGGTGAATTACCCGACACATGACCTGGAGGTTGGGGTAATGGTGTTTACCCTCAAGATTTGGAGGCACTATTTATATGGAGTGCAGTTCACCATTTATACCGATCACAAGAGTCTAAAGTATTTGATGGATTATCAGAACCTCAACACTCAGAAGAGGAGGTGGTTGGATGTGATGAAGGATTATGATTGTGAGATCCATTATGCCGCAAGACGGAGGGGTCCCCGATTAGGGACATTTGTATGAGGATGACTGTGAGTTCGCCTCTGTTGGGTATGATCAAAGAGGCCCAGGTCGAGGTGTGAAGAAAGAGAATTGGAATATGGAGAAAATACGAGGATAATATCCTTTGTTTGTAAAGGATAGTCGCGGACTTTTGATGAAGTGTGGTCAAGTATGGGTACCAGTGACAGGGGGAGTAAGGCAGTGGCTATTAGAAGAGGCACACAAGTCTATGTTCTCTATACACCCAGGAGCTACGAAAATCTGTAGGGACTTAAGGCTAAGTTATTTGTGGCCCTGCATGAAGTGGGAGATCGCTTGGTTTGTGGAGCTGTGCTTGACCTACAGAAAGGTCAATGTTGAGCATCAGTGGCCTCATGGCATGGTTCAGCCACTACCCATTCCCATGTGGAAGTGGGAAAAGATCACCATGGACTTCATCAAAAAGTTGCCTACAACGGTGAGGGGAGTGGACGCTATATCGGTGATTGTAGAAAGACTGACAAAGAGTGCCCACTTTATTCCGATTTCCGAGAGTATATCCATGGAGAATTTGGCAGATATTTATGTACGTGAGGTGGTGGCTAGACACGGGGTGCCCGTGTCTATAGTCTCCGACGGGGATGTCTGGTTTACTTCCAAGTTTTGGAAGAATTTCCTTGAGGAACTGGGCACTAAACTACATTTTTGTACTACGTACCACCCTCAGACTGATAGTCAGAGTGAGAGGACGATCCAGAAGCTGGAGGACATGCTTCGGGCATGTGTGATGGATTTCAGAGGGAGTTGGGATACATACCTCCCAATGGTAGAGTCCTCGTATAATAATAGTTATCGTTCTAATATTGATCGAGCTCCATTCTAGATGTTATATGGTTGGAGGTTCAGGACCCCAATGTGTTGAGACGAGGTTGGGCGTTGGGTCATTGGGAGAACTGAGGTAGTGCTCAAGACTACCAGATTGATTCAGCAAGTGCCCGACTGGTTGCGAGTCGCGTAGAGCCATCAGAAAAGTTATGCTAATCGATGGCGTTCAGATCTCAAGTTTCAGGTGGGGGATTTTGTATTGCTGAAGGTCTCACCATGGAAAGGAATCATCAGTTTTCTGAAGTGGGGAAAGTTGGGGCCTTGGTTCTTAGGCTAGTTCATGATCACGGACCGAGTGGGAAAGGTGGCATATCGCTTAGAGTTACCAAAGGAGCTTAGCTAGATTCACAACACCTTCCACGAATCTCAGCTTCGGAAGTGTGTTGCTGACGAGTGTGGGGTCATTTCCTTTGATGATATTTAGGTGGATGGGTTTCTGAATTAGGTCAAAAAGTCGTTTGTCATCTTATATAGGAAGACAAACGGTCTTCAGAACAAGGAGGTAAAATTGGTAAAGGTGCAATGGTAGCACCGGAAAGGCTCCGAATGGACTTGGCAAACCGGAGGACTAGATGCGGGAGCATTACCCTGAACTGTTTGGAGCTAAGGGCTTCGAGGATGAAGTCGAGTTCAAGTACGGGAGTGTTGTAACACCCTGATCCAGCTTTGACTTGAAACCCTCATTGAAATTACATATATATATATATATATATATATATATATATATATATATATATATATATATATATATATATATGATCCCTTGAGTACGAAGGGCATACTCTTGAGTACACTTAGCGTACTCTGCATAATTGGTCGCGGAAGAGTTGGATGTATGTTGGGCATACTGGAGGTACGCTGGGCGTATGTGCCAAGGGTGCCAACACTAAATTTCGGAATTTTCCCCTATTTAAACATCTTTTAGACTCTTGAGCGAAACCCTATCAGTCTCTTTAGCATCATTTCGTCCACCTTCAGTTGTAATAGTGTGTGTGAGGGTTTTGGAGCTTAAGGAGTGGATTTTGTGGCCATTTTAGAGTTCTTTCAAGAAGGAGGAGTTGCTAAACAAGCTTGGTTCGAGTTAGTGCTTCAAGAATATTCATATTGGTCATCTTGCAAAGCTTCTGGAGGTAAAAATCTTGCACCTTTCCACTTAAATCTCTAGATCTAGCTAGGCTTTTCTAGCTTTGTTCCTTTTTGGATTTTGGACCTCCATTTGTGAGTTTAGCAACTCTGGAAGATGGTAATGACGGATCTGAGGTCCCTTGGTCCTTTAGTATAATCAAAATAGAGTCTTGAATGGAGTTTTGGCCTCATGCATTGGTTAAAGGTCTTGGAAAGGTCATAATGGAGGTGTTGGGTGTCTCCGAGGCATGCAAAGGCATAAAGTTGCCAACTTTATGCCTTAGCATGTCTTACCAAACTTAGATCTAGCTTTTGGATGTAAAGGAATCGAGTATTAATCACTTAATGGAGAAAGTTTTTAACCTGGTTGTACGTTGGGCGTAACCCAATGTACGTTGCGCGTAGTCCCAACACCCCAGTACGATGCATGTAATAGGATGCTACACTAAGCATACTCATCATAATTAGGACCAAATCTTTTTTTGGCTTTTGAACTATTGTGCCTCATTTGGTTATTGGATATGGTTATATTCTAGGAATTGCGAGTCATTTCACCTGTTATGGGCCATGGACATATTGATTGGGCCTTATTGGGCTAAGAGGCCCATTAGTGATCTTGGAGTTGGACTTTGGGGCCCATTAACAAATGGAAGGATAATTGTGCCTCATGGAAGGGTTTGGAGTTTGGGTTTCCTTTGGTCAATTAAAATCCTAACAGTGACTAATATTATTATTCAGCATGAGAGGTTATGGACTCTTAGGAGAGCAGCTTTTATATTCAGCAGATAGAGGTGAGACTTCTCAGCATACCCATTGGTCTAAGGCACCAAGGCCGGCCAATTATGTGATTATGATTTATGTATTAGTCATTATGTGATTTGATATGATATGTGATTGTGTGTTTTGCATGGAAGACCTAGGGGGAGCCCGTGGCATTGCGTGTAAGACCATGTGGGGTAGCCCATGGTAGTCGTAGGTAAAGATCATTTGGGGTAGCCCATGACATTCTATGTAAGACCATGTGGGATAGCCCATGGCAGTACTAGGTAAAGATCATGTAGGGTAGCCCATGACATTCTTACAAGTTTTATGTATGCAGGACTTATGTGATATGTGTGTAGCTTTAATTAGCTAACATGATATACGTATGTGTATTGTGTGTGGTATGCTTTGGGGAAATCACTAATCATTTCAATTACAGGTTGTTGATTTGTTTCAGGTTCATCTGAGCCCAAGGGCAAGGTCAATGCGTGATGGTGCGATGTGCACTCTATCTCTCTTTCACTGACATGTTTCGGGGACACTCTGATGATTTAAATAAAGTTGTAATGAATGTTAATTTGAAAATAATTATGTTGGGATTTCATGGTTTATGTTTTATTAATTAAAAATGAAAATTTTCTTTGAAAATTTGGGTCATTACACATACCTAGCCATATTTGTCACCGAGGATCACCACAAATTCTTGGCCACTAGGCCCAAAGCAACTAAGATACGCATATATCTTATGTACATTATTTTAAAAGTAGCTATCAATTCGTTACTTTTGCTGGCTCACTAAAAACCACACTCAACTCATAAAACCTTTACTAACTCTGTATTGGCCTTATGTATTCTAATCATACATAATGTTGGATTCTATACACAATCGAATAATTGATTCTACCCTAAGCCCACAACCAAACAAGGAATAACAAATAAGGCTAAATCAAACATTCTCAGGCTATAAAATCTTAGTTGTGTAGAATCATGATGCATACACTAAAAACCCCTACAGTAATAATGTCAGTTTCATATAACATATTAGGAAATACACTATGCTATCAAGCATCATAACTCAAACAATTCCATCATGCAATTCTTGAAGATTCGTAGCCTATAAGCTAGTACGCAATTCTAACATATCACCAATATACATATAAGAAGTATGGGTATCTTAGGGAATAACTTTTCCTTGAGCTACGGGTGACTATACACATCACATCCTCTCTTTTAGTTATTTCGAAATTATTAATGAAAAAAATCTTTTGTCAATTATATTGTTTGAGTTTGGAATCACACAAGTGCTCATCCAAATCCCTCAAACCAGGACTTTGATATCAACTTGTAACGTCCCAAAAACCATAATAATTTTTTTTAAAATTTTTCAAATTCATTTCATAAAAACCATAAGTCAACCATCATTGTTTCCAAAAAATAGTAATAAAAATCAAAGTATCAAATAACATCTCTCAACCTAAGAATCCACATGATGATGTGTAAGATCAATTATTCGTATTCCCTTAATCCTATGAAGTAGCTGGAAAATTTAAATTCATAACTGTTACCTAAAGCTTAGTAAGTTCCCCCAAAATACCCCATACAACAATACACATACAATACATGCATACATAAGCCTACAATATGCTTGGACCACCTCACAAGGTCTACATGAGGTCTGGACCGCTCTACCGAGCCTACAATCTACTGGCCCACCTCACAAGGCCTGCAATAGCTGGACTGCTCCCTTGGGCCTACAGCTTGACTAGACAGCTCGGGTATCTTTTCCTAAAGCACAAAGCAATACTACCTCAACCCAATCAACCCTAATATGTCGACATATGCAAACAAATAAAGAATAACCAGCAAATGCATGTAATAATACACATCTACCAATCTAACACATCATTACTGTTAGGTTTTATACAAACAATCCTATGTGTGCATACAACCCTAGTTTGGATCTATGTTTTCACTATAAGACATACAACTATATGAACACAAAATAAACCCTGGCATGCTTCTATGATTTTCGAAATTTACATAGAAGTGTAGAAAAACATACCTTTGTTGTTATATAGCAATAACAACTAGTTTCCTTGATCTCTTGAACTCTCTAGAACACTTGAAAGCAAGCACCACAATTGTAGTGCCTCTAATGGCTCACAAACACCTTGAAGCAAGAAGGCAACTAAGAGAGAGAAAGGAATGAAGCTAATTTCGGCCCTAGGGTTCCCTTGGAATCAAGTGGCCTTAAATTGAAGCATAGGGCATGTATTTATAGTGTAGGGTACTAGGGTTTCAGTCAAAACCCTAATGGACAGCTTAGCCACCAAGCAGCCCAAGAAACCTTATGGAATGAGGCCTTGGACGAAAATATGATGATCCTTCATCATAATTTCGTTCCCCCTTAGTCCATTAGGTTTCCTAGCCCAAAACTCAACTATCACACAATTGACAGTTTATACCCCTTTATTTAATTTGTCTCTTTTAGTCACCAAATTAATTCCTAATTAATTCATGACTAATACTAATCAAATAAATATGATTTCTCCTTTAATATACTATTCTTATAATATATTAATAAATCATAATATCTCCTCTCTCATATCAAATTACCTTGTCAAGTTGCTTTGGTGAAGGCAACCCAAAAGGACCATGCACACTCGGGTCAAGTATATACCAAATATGGTTACTGACTTAGAAATTAATCCAACAGTCTCCCACTTGGATAAGTCTAGTAACTATATCTCACGTATTACTACCGTACCCGATAGCAATCGTAGCTTTCAATAGCCGCTGTCAACTCTGACCAATAACTTGTCCTTTAGATAAGGGATCGTATAATCCTCTGTTCTAGATATCATGCTAACAATACTTATTGTCTAGCATTTTATTTCTTGATCTCTGATTCGTTCGACATAGAACTCAGTTGAACACATCAACTTCATCTTGACCGGGCCCGGCACATAAGTCAAACCAAATCATCAAGTGGCCGAGATATCGCTTTTATCCTCATAGAATAAAAGGAACAGAAAAACGTCGACTAATATGCCTTTATCATTTACCAGTTAAACCATACACAATAATGTGTTTTATGACATCAAGTTACTGATGCGTTTTCGCATTATCAATGTATAATCAACTAGCAAACAATAACCATATCTCTAGGTTTAAAGATTATATGATATTATCATCTTGCGATCACTTGTGATGACATTCATGAAGTAATACCAGCAAGTGTGGGTCTGTTCCAATGCTCAATACTAATTTCATAAGCACTCATAAACTTTGCAGCAAACCTTTGCTATGTCTAAAACTTTTCAGACAATCTACAAACAAATTTATGACAATCTTTCTTCATATCTACTTCCAACATATGAGCGATTGTGGACTGTTCGAATAATCTCATTATTCAGGAAGTCAAAACATGCAAAAATCGGAAAACAGATAAATAATCAACACATGATAGAAACTTTCTTATAAATAACACACTTTTATTTAATCATCAATTGTTGAGTATGACATTATCTATTACAAGTTTCCTACCTATCTAATCTAAACTAATATCGTCCTTCAGCCCTACGCTCCTAGCGTGCTGAAAATGCTTGACCCTACTCAGTCCCTTCGTAAGGGATCTGCTGGGTTATCTTCTGACGATACCCTCTTCACAACGAGGAGTCCCTCTTCTACCCGATGTCTAATAAAATGGTATTTCCTGTCGATATGTCGAGATCTGCCATGATCCCTTGGTTCCTTGGTTAAGGAAACCGCTCCTTCATTATCACAGAAAATTTCCATGGGCTCCTTTATGGATGGCACAACTCCAAGGTCTCCAATGAAGTTCTTCAACCATATAGCCTCCTTCGACGCTTCGCTCGCCGCAATATACTCTGATTCGCACGTTGAATCAGCTACGGTCTCTTGTTTGGAACTTTTCCAAGTCACTGCTCCTCCATTTAGGGTAAAGACCCAACCCGACTGCGATCGGAAGTTATCCCGATCCGTCTGAAAACTAGCATCACTGTACCCTCGTACCCTTAAGTCATCACTCCCACCGAGGACTAGAAACCATTCCTTGGTCCTCCGAAGGTACTTAAGAATATTCTTAACTGCAATCCAATGTGCTCTACCAGGATTCCCCTGATATCTGCTGACCATGCTTAAAGCGAAGGCAACATCAGGGCGAGTACAAGTCATAGCGTACATGATAGAGCCTACTGCGGAAGCGTAAGGTACTCGGCTCATATCAGCTATCTCTGTCTCTGTACTCGGGCTCTGAGTCTTACTCAGCTTGTTATTGCTTTGGATTGGCAACTCCCCTTTCTTGGAATTTTCCATACTAAAACGCTTTAGCACCTTTTCCAAGTATGTATCCTGACTGAGTCCTATCAGTCTCTTTTCCCTGTTTCTTATTATTCTTATTCCCAGAATATAAGCAGCTTCTCCGAGGTCCTTCATAGCAAAACATTTCCCAAGCCAGGACTTGACCTCCTGCAAGGTTGGGACATCGTTTCCTATGAGTAGTATGTCGTCGACAGACAATACAAGAAAGCTTATTATACTCCCACTGGCTTTGACATACACACAAGATTCATCTTCGCTTCGCAGAAAGCCAAACTCTTTAACCTTCTCATCAAAACAAAGATTCCATCTGCGAGATGCTTGTTTCAATCCATAAATAGATCTCTCAAGCTTGCATACTCTATTCGGATGCTTCACATCGACAAAACCCTCTGGCTGATTCATGTAGACATCCTCAGCCAACTTTCCATTAAGGAAAGCGGTCTTTACGTCCATCTGCCATATTTCATAATCATGAAACGCAGCTATGGCAAGCATCACCCTAATAGACTTTATCTTCGCAACTGGTGAGAAGGTCTCATCATAGTCAACTCCGGGAGTTTGAGTAAAGCCCTTCGCAACCAATCGCGCTTTATAAGTATGCACTTTCCCATCCATGTCCGTCTTCTTCTTGAAGATCCACTTGCACCCGACTGTCTAACGACCTGGTACATTATCAACCAAATTCCAAACTTGGTTGTCGTACATGGACTGAATCTCGCTGTCCATAGCCTCTTTCCATTTTGCAGACTCTGGGCCTGCCATGGCTTCCTTATAGTTGCTAGGTTCATCCAAATTTACTAGTGTACTATCACTAATAAACGTATCCCCTTCAGTAGTAATATGAAAACCATAAAACTGGGGTGGAACACTAGCCCTAAAGGAACGTCGAAAAGGTAAGGACACGTCAACAGGTTCAACAGGAGTTTCCTCCTCAAGTTGAGTGCCAGTGTCAGAGGTTCCTTCATCGCTTTGATCTTGAATTTCTTCAAGTTCAATTTGCCTCCCATTGTCTTCTTGGCCTATCAATTCCTTTTCTCGGAAAACTCCTCTTCTAGCTACGAAGACAACATTGTCACTCGGTCTATAGAAAAGGTAGCCAAAAGACTTCTGTGGATAGCCGATGAAATAACACTTCTCACTACGAGGTTCAAGTTTGTCATGAGTCTCTCGTCTTACGAAAGCCTCACAACCCCAAACCTTAATATGTGCCAACGAGGGAGCCTTCCCTGTCCACATCTCGTGAGGAGTCTTGGAAACCTTCTTAGTGGGAACTAAGTTAAGTATACGGGCGGCAGTCTCTAAGGCATACCCCCAGAAAGCTATTGGTAACGAAGTCCGACTCATCATAGAACGAACCATGTCCAACAAGGTCCGATTACGTCTCTCAGCCACACCATTCAATTGTGGCGTCCTCGGAGGCGTCAATTGTGAAACGATTCCACATTCTTTTAGATAGTCGTGAAACTCAAGACTTAGGTACTCTCCTCCTCGGTCTGACCGAAGCATCTTGATTTTCCTGCCCAGCTGATTCTCCACTTCACTCTTAAACTCTTTGAACTTTTCAAAAGTTTCCGACTTTTGCTTGATCAAGTAGATATATCCATATCTGCTATAATCATCTGTAAAAGTCACGTAGAAGCGGCAAGCATCCCTTGTGGTGGATCTAAAGGGCCCACACACATCAGTGTGTATGAGATCCAATAAACCCTCACCCCTTTCACAAGTGCCAGTAAAGGGTGACTTGGTCATCTTCCCAAGTAAACAAGATTCACATGTATCATCGTCCCTAAGGTCGAATGATTCCAACACTCCATCCTTTTGGAGTTGGGCTATGCGTTTCGTGTTGACATGGCCAAGGCGACAGTGCCACAAGCATGCTTTGTCTAGACTAGTAGACGAATCAATATTCAAAACATTATTTCCGAAATTATCAACAATCATCACAGATTCATAAATCCCATTACAAGGTAATGCATTGAAATAAAAGACACCATTCAAATAAACATTAATAGAACCATTACTATTATCAAAAGAATATCTGAAACCTTGTCTAAACAACCCGTGAAAAGAAATAATGTTTCTTGCCATATCTGGCGAATAACAGCAATTCTCTAAATCTATTCCTAACCCATTACTCAACACTAAAGAATAAACACCAACTTTGGTCACAGGCGATGATCTTCTGTTTCCCATAATCAGGTTCATCTTCCCATGCTCCATTTCCCTACTTCTTTTTAGGCCCTGCAAATCAGAACAAATGTGGTAACCACATCCTGTATCAAGAACCCATGAAGTAGCAAATGATGAGTTATTAGATTTAATAGAATACATACCTGCAAATGTGGGCTTGATCTTCCCATCTTTAATGTCCTGCAGATATTATGGGCAGCTTCGCTTCCAGTGGCCCTTTTGGTGGCAATAGAAGCACTCTGCTTCTTTAGGATCGGAAGAGGGTCTAGCGGGGCCTACTTTGGTCCTACTTGAGGACGAACCATCACGGGGTTTCCCCTTATGGTGGCTCTTACATGGAGCCTTCCTCTTTTTACCCTTTCCTTGACCTATTGCCATCACAGGAGCGGCCACAGCAGGGGACGGTGCAACGGATTTGTCTTTGAGGTTGCTCTCAGCAGTCCTCAAGAGTCCTTGGAGCTTGCTCAAGGAGACCTCCTCTTTATTCATATGGTAGGTCATCCTAAACTGATTGTAGCAGGAGGGCAAGGAGTGGAGGATTATGTCGATAGCCAAATCCTCATCAAACTTAACCTCTGCAAATGAGAGGTTAGGGATTCTCCACTCCCCATCTTAGCGGTGATCATGGTAGTAATGATCTCATAGCGCTCTTGCCTCGCGCTCTGGTGATACCTTTCCAGCAAATCCTGATGCATTTCATATGGATACATGTCCTCATAGGACTTTTGGAGTTCGGGGTTCATGGTGGCCAGCATGATGCAGTGAACTTTCGTGGCATCACGCTCGTGGGCCTCAAAGGCGGCCAATTCCTCAGGAGTAGCAACATCTGGGATGATCTTCTCAAGCTTTTCATCGAGGACATATTCTTTGTCCTCGTAGCGTGTGATCATGCGGATATACCTCATCCACTCGGTGAAGTTTGAACCATCAAATGTCACTTTCTGACACAAGTTCATCAACGAGAATGACCCAGAAGCGTTGTTGTTGTTATTTGTTGACATCTGAAAAGGAACAAAGTTTGATTAGAAATGAATCCCTAATTAAACACCCAAATGAGTAATTAGGGCTAGGATCCAACAACATTATTTACAACTTAGAAAGGGATGCCGTACTCTAAAAGTAAATAATTTGAAGGTAAGTGAATGACGATTCACTAATTCTCATCATGAAAAACGAAAAAGCAATTTAGGTTTTAAATGTATTGAAAACTCCTAGATCTTTGAGATTCATTGAACTTTTCAATGGCATGTTTAAATCTCGATATGCATTTCAAATTTGCGACTGGGATGCCGAGGATCGCAAACAAATTTGTGAATAACCATGCGAATCAACGCGGTGCACTCAATGTCTTTATCACCTAATCAATGTGCCGGTGAACCACACACGCTCCATTGATCTATGACAAACATCGAGTCACCCTTCGCTACCAATGTCATCCCCAAATTAATGTGCCGGTTAACCACACGCGCTCCATCAACGTTTGACAAGGGTACGAAGTGTAATTCCATGGATTAGCATCATTTTCACATTTTACCCTAAAGTAACTAAGAGTGGGAATTTGTAAAACAATGTAGTTACTTTAATATTTCCATTATACTTTTAATGAGGAATTAAGTGCCCTATCCTATCCGTTCGGCTAACGACCCTCCACCAGTCAAGCAAGCGGTAGATGTGAGTGTACATCCATTAAGCGCCATTTTATAGGCAGCAACCTTATACCCACCTTATAGACCGGCTGCGTGAATGAGGCCTACTAGCGATAAGACTAGCTTATTTTTATACATATATAATAATTAATCTTATAATATCATAATTGTATAAGGGTGTATTTTAAAGCATTTCAAAATACTAGTATCTTAATGTGTATTAAAATTTTTTCGAAAATTAAGGCTATTTAATTTAAAATTTTAAACACCAAAAATACTTTGATTTAATAATTATCAAAATCAAGCAATTAATTTGAACTATTAAATCTTTAAGGATTATCATAAAATTAAACTATTAATTTATTTAATCCTTTTATTTTTTTAAATATATGGAAAGGATAATACAAGATCTTCAATTATCTAGTTTAAACAATTAAATTGATAATCACAAAGATAGTATTATCCATATCCCTAAAATCTTGGGATCTTATCTTGGGGACAAGGGATTTTCGAAATCCCTAGGGTTTCATAACCCAAATTTCGAAATTTGGAGGCTAGGCAAAAAGGTTTCAAGAACCCTATCAAAAATCGCCAACTAGGGTTTGGCAACCCTAATTTGCGAAAATCACCAAGCCTTAGGGTTTACTTGCCATAAACCCTAATTTGTCAAGTTCATAATATGCATCAAATCCAATTGAAAACAAAAAACCAATGGCTCTGATACCACTGTTAGGTTTTATACAAACAATCCTATGTGTGCATACAACCCTAGTTTGGATCTATGTTTTCACTATAAGACATACAACTATATGAACACAAAATAAACCCTGGCATGCTTCTATGATTTTCGAAATTTACATAGAAGTGTAGAAAAACATACCTTTGTTGTTATATAGCAATAACAACTAGTTTCCTTGATCTCTTGAACTCTCTAGAACTCTTGAAAGCAAGCACCACAATTGTAGTGCCTCTAATGGCTCACAAACACCTTGAAGCAAGAAGGCAACTAAGAGAGAGAAAGGAATGAAGCTAATTTCGGCCCTAGGGTTCCCTTGGAATCAAGTGGCCTTAAATTGAAGCATAGGGCATGTATTTATAGTGTAGGGTACTAGGGTTTCAGTCAAAACCCTAATGGACAGCTTAGCCACCAAGCAGCCCAAGAAACCTTATGGAATGAGGCCTTGGACGAAAATATGATGATCCTTCATCATAATTTCGTTCCCCCTTAGTCCATTAGGTTTCCTAGCCCAAAACTCAACTATCACACAATTGATAGTTTATACCCCTTTATTTAATTTGTCTCTTTTAGTCACCAAATTAATTCCTAATTAATTCATGACTAATACTAATCAAATAAATATGATTTCTCCTTTAATATATTATTCTTATAATATATTAATAAATCATAATATCTCCTCTCTCATATCAAATTACCTTGTCAAGTTGCTTTGGTGAAGGCAACCCAAAAGGACCATGCACACTCGGGTCAAGTATATACCAAATATGGTTACTGACTTAGACATTAATCCAACAATTACAACATACCAACATCCAACACATAAGGATACATATTGCATTATAGAGTATAGTGAGAAAAATTACCTCGTAGTCTAGCAAATAACAACTCAGTTTACAAATTCCAAGAACTGTTACTACATGTCACCTATACAAGAATCAAGGAAGAATTCTTAAACTACATCCCAAAACACTAAAATAGATCTATAGTCAAAATTGGTCAAAGTTTTAAAAAATCAATCATCAAATGTCCATCATTCAGTTTCCAAGTCATGTCTAAGCATTTGACACGTTGTTGTAACCTCACAACAAAAAAGTTACGAAGATCTCCCACACCACATTATGGAGGCTAAACCTCCATGTTGTGGGATTTTTCCTAGCCAACTTAATTCATTAAGCTCTTGATCCTTCAATCTGCATGTCCATACTTTCCAGAAGGCTTTCTCTCACTTAATAAGTTATAAAATCGGTGCTTTATAGCCATGCATGTCTTGAACTCCAACTAGATCAAAAAATGGACAAAATAAGGTCAAAACCTCATGCAAGGTATCAAAACTCAATCATGTTTCAGATCTGGAACATATGACCTCAAGGATCCGTAAAGTTGACAACTTTATGAGATCCCACCGCCCTAACTAACGTACACATGAAGAACGAGGCACAAACGTCTAGATCTAGAAACGTGGAACATAAATATTAGATCGTGAAGACTCACAATGGTCCAAAATATGTGCCAGAATGTGGAGGAGGAGATTGCTCTGTAACATCCCAAAAATTCAACAAATTTATAACTTTTCAAAACAACCCTTTTATCTAATAGAATTTTTACAAAACCATTGTTTCTAAAACATTATTTAAAATCTGAGTCTCCTAAGATCCAATTAGTTGTAAAACCAAGGATGTGTACGGTCATGCCTTCGCCTTGCCACGGTCCACTAAAGTACCTGAAACACTAAACCAAAGCTATAAGCACAAAGCTTAGTGAGTTTCCCCCAAAGGACCACCACACAAATAGATAACATATACCAACAAACAACATACATACAGGGCCTTCAACATAACTCAAACGCCACACATACCTTTAATTTATTAGGTATGCTCATAGAGCCTTCAGTCTGACTTGAACGCCCCACCGGCCTAAAGTCTATCTCCTATGCTCACATAACCTTCAGCATGACTGGTACACCTCACCGGGACTTCAGCCTATTTGGACAATTCTCCGGGCTTTCGGTATGACTGGTACACCCCATTGGCCTTCAGTCTATCTGGGACGCTCTGGGCCTATTGGCCTTCAGCACAATGTAGGACCGCTTCAACCCAACCACACACCAACCGTGTCGACACATATATATATATATATATATATATATATATATATATATATATAACAGACAAGCATATAAATAACTAGTAACAACATATCGATATAAACATTTCAAGGGTTGTTGACTGGCAGCACTAAGCAATACAATGTTAACCCAACCACACTACGTCAACATATGCAACCAGTAAACATAGAGTTAGAACAAATAATTGGCATATCTACCAGATCAGTAAGCACAACACCATGCTATATACAAGGATACATACCTAACAGATCACTACAATATACCAACATGCGATAAACCAGGATTACAATCCAATGGGCCAGCCTTGGTAACTTCCACCAATAAGTACAGTAAGGAAAACTCACCTCTCGATCTGATCCATAGCTGATGAGGACCAACTCTGAATCTCAGCTCTTTAACTGATACTTGTTTCCACCGAGTGACCAATTCCATCAAAATCCCAAAATACCCTCAAGGTCGAACTTGGTCAAAGTCAACAGTCAAGGTTAAGAGTCCATGTTGACCCAACATGTTGGGTTGATATAGAAACACGCCGTGTTCCACCTGCACCCAAATAGTCGGGAAAATCCTGACCAACACGTTGTGTTGACTTAGAAACACGTCGTGTTTTCCAAAGTTCCAACAACTTAATACATAAAACTGTTTTCCTTGATTCAAAGAGCTCTAAATCTCAAATCTACTCCTAAATGTGATCCATAAGGATAAAGTTTCCAACTTTATTCATTGGGACTACCCAAAAAGATATAACACCCAATCCAAAAAGCTTAAAAATGCAAGGGCTTAACAAATAAGCACTTAATCCTTAAAGTCTGAAATCCATCGTTTCTAGAAGTGATTCTAACACTAAAACCATCCCAAAGGTTGGTGCTTTTCAGACATAAATGTCCAATGTATGTTTTGAACCCATATTAGGTCAAAATGAGGATTTATGACCTAATCTTTATGTATAGCATCAAAACTTGATTATAGACCAGATCCAAGATACTACTAGGTCACCTTGACCTAGAGATTCATAAAGTTGCAAACTTTGTGAGATCTAATCATTCCAACATTCAAGAACAAGTAGCAAAAGGGACAAAAACCAAGATCTAACAACTTCAAATGATAACAATCAAGTCTTTGACACTTACAAAGGTCCAAAAGAGTGTCAAACTGAATAATAGGGGCTTGCATGCTGGATCTTTGTTTCGTTCTTCCACATTATTCCTTCTTTAACTTCAAAAACACCAAGTAGCTTAAAAATGGGAGGGAAATATGGTTAGGGTTTCTTTCAAGGATTGAGGAGCTGATGGAGGCTGAGGGTGAACAAACCCAAGCCTCCACATTCCTTTAAATAGGGAGCAAAACAAAGAAGACTAGGGTTTTACTCCAGCCATCAACATGTCGTGTTCCAAGATGCAACACGTCGTGTTGTCCTCAATGAAATCCGCATTTCAAATCTAATTAAGTTTGGGAGAGTTGTAACACCTGAAAATATGAGGATCAATTTTAGGAACGAATCACCTTTTCAGGATTTGGACACGTCGTGTTGGTGCCTCCAACACGTCGTGTCAGATCCTGAAAAGGTGATTCATTGAAATCATCCCTTACTATCTCCTTTATCAAACTAAACGATCATGACTGGACTCCCTGAATCCCAAAAACGACTTGGGAAGTCACCTCGCTCTGATGACCGCCCACCCTTACTAACTTCGAATCCAAAATAGAAGATGTCACAAGCCGTAATGATTATTAAATATCAACTTTTCCTTGAGCCAACAAGTATCCAACTGCTATTCCAAAAATTGAAAACCCTAAACAATGACGGTCTGCAAGACAGACAGAACCAATGAAAACTGCTCCCGTATAGACTCAACTTAACAACTCGAACCGAAAAACCTACCAGGCCTAAACGATTTTACAGATACCTGAAACCATATATACCACCGACCACCTACCAGATCCTTGATAAAAGTCAAACCTAACATACGATGGCCTTCCATTACTCAAATACTTTCAAAACCAAATCCTCATACCGACAACGAACGAATCCTTTCTTCTACTGACATTAATTGATAAAGGACAACCATCATCAGTCAATTCCAAAACCAAGAATCCAATACCTTATTTAAAAAGAACCCAAACACATAAATTTCAAAATTTTCACTTATCCCAATTCCATAAGATGCACCAAAAACCTTTACCTAAACCGTGACTCTCTAACATGCCATTCGAACCACTGCTCCTATGAGCAAAGATGAAAATTCTAGGAATTCCATATTTACCTCCAATCCCTAAAAATTCAGGTGTATCCCCATCAAGCAAAACACTCATGACTTAACGAAGAACTTTTAATTTGAGTCCTCTTGACTGGTTCCCAACCTTGCTAATCAACCCATCGTAATAGCTTGCGAGCAAATGGGATTATAATGAAACATTTCAAGAGTTTTTCTCATGTATGACTGATACTCCCAACATCCTTTAATTGTTTCCTCTCCAAACCAAGAGATTGTCCCTCCCAACTTTCATCAATGCGCCAATACCGAAAGTTAAATACTCAGATGAACTCAATAATCATGATTACTGGGACCACATCCTATACCTGGAATGCTGTCGATATTACACCGATCCTACCAACATTAAATCACTCACCCAGCGCCCCAGGCCTAAAGATACTCACCTCATTACATCACCTTGCAACTATCTAAAAAACGTCCCTCTCAACGCCAACTAAGCGCAACAATTTTGAAATCTTACCACACACAATTCCTTTCATAGAACAACTTACTACCAATGTGAAACCCTACAAAATCATGGTTGCCTACAACCTAAGAACAGGATAATGGTTGCACCCTTGATCCAATTCAAAGGCTATCACCCAAAAGAACCATGCAAATAATCCGATCCAAGCCCCAATGCTATCTTGTCCAGCCCACATATACACAAAGAATTACCAATGCATGTCCTTAGGGAACCCATAGCCTTATCCAAAAAGGGCAGAAATACCAAAGCTCAATGGAACGATGAACCTCAATCATTAACAGAAGAAATTCTCGTGGTCGATCAAAACAATATTCCATACTTGATTGAGACTAAACATGTTCCACCAATATGTAACCAACTCGAGAAAACTTCTAAAGTGATCTTGAATGCCACCAAATCCAAAGCTGCTATGAACCAAATTTCTACACTGCAATTGAGGGTAAACTGATGGGTTTTACACAAAAGAACATCCTGTGTGCTCATGCAAACCTTAAATCTTGGATCTAGGGTTCTTTATTATACATGAAATTCATCCAAGACTTATAAACACTAGATCTACCATACATATTTTGAAAGTATCATAATGAAATCAGATCAAGATGAATACCTCTGCAAGAATACTTGAATCTTCTTCTCTTGGAGCTTAGAGTCCCAAATGTCACTCGTCTAATGGCATATAAACACCACAAGCAAGAGGCTGGTTTTGGAGAGAGGGGAGAGGCATGATTTTCATCTATGAACTCTTCTAGGGTTTCCAGTGACCGAAAATTGATGCATAAGGGGTGTATTTATACTTGTGATGCTAGGGTTTCAGTCGAAACCCTAATAGACAACTTAGGCCATAAGTAGCCTAAGGAACCTTCAAGAATAAGGCCTCAATAGCTGAAATTTAGGATGGGCACATCCTTAATTTTGTCCATGCCTAAACCATAAGGCTTCCTAGCCCAATATTTAACTATCAAACAATTGACAATTCTGGTCCTTTATTTAATTAATGTCTTTTAGCCACATAATTAATTCTTGTTTAATATTAATTAAACTATATGATTTATCTTTTAATATATTATTCATATAATATATTAATAAACCATAATAACCTCTCTCTTCAAAATTTACCCTGTTAGGTTGCTTTGGTGAAGGCAGCCCAAAAGGACCATGCATAACCGGGTCAAGTACTTACCAAATATAGTTGCAGGCTTAGATACTAATCCAACATAAACATACCCAGTGACCAAAGGAACTTAAAGCATACCAATCTTGATGATAGGTGGACACATCCATAGAACATCAACTGCCACAACTGAAATCCTTTAGAGAACCTTTGCTGAAAGACCAACAATGCGACCAATAAGCGTAAACATACCAAATTCCAAAACTGATTCCTTAATTGATCTCTACCCAAGCTAGATTATAATTATAAATCCATACCACCAGATGACAATTTCCTTCCGTCACCTATTTTCATCCTAAGTAATCCCAGTGGCTCATTATCTATTCATTAGCACCCTCAAAAGGGACCAATAGCTTCAACAAGCTCCTAGATTACCCACCCTTATATACCTCTTCCTTGGCCAAAACCTGAAATGAGATCCCACATACTTACACCGCAGAACCTAAAAAGACATTCTTCATTACCACGAATCCAAACATATCGATGATCCACATATCAGGATACCCAGTTCTCCCTTACTTATGGTTCGAACTACCACCCATGTCTATTGAAACCAAACCATAACTCAAACCGGCTCAACCAGGTACAACCATGCCTAGCCCTAGAATGCACAACATATGCAATGTGAGCTTCCAGATAAGGATCGAACAAATCCAAAGAGAATCTTAAATTTTAGCTGAAGTCCTTTGAAATTCCCAATCATGAACCCTTAACATTGAGGTTTCCTTACAAGAGCATAACCCAATACCAACTTATGATCCAAAACATACACTCCTTTCCTACAATTCCAACCACCAAACCGGTACCTGGCCTGCCTATCACCCAAGAACATAGACCTATGATCACATCACTAACATCCATATCCCATCAACCCACATGCGCACTACCGCACTGACAATCTATCTCCAAACTCCGCGACCAATAGTCCCAATATTAGGTTACATCCCAACACTGCAGTTCACAGGCCTGATTACTCCTCCTCTGAATTCAGAAGAATGATGGGAAAAATTGTTGCTAGTTATAGCCACATACGAAACCATCAAACAAACATTCTACCTCCAATTGCAATCCTTAAATCGATCATAACGGTCGATCCATCCTTAAGTCTTGTGACTCGAATGCACGGTCTTGAGCAAAACCCTCGAGAACAGTCTTTAGAATCCCCAAAACTTTCCTTATTTCAAGTATGGATCTTGTGCTTCCAGTAGTATGGGCCCAATACTACCTTCCACACCTATCCATACTTTCCTCAAGAATCATCTTGGGTCCTCTTAGACCTACTCATAATAACACTTCCGATACCTACTCAACAACGGGCAATTGCACTAAGCAAATACTTCCTAGGATCTCCTAGGATCCCCCACCTCCCCTACCATCAGTTGCTGAAGAACTACTCATAATGTCAGTTAGTTACTTCGTGAACACAATCACATGTAGTAAAGTGATATTGCCATATTTATACATATTTTTTGGAAATATTTATTTACATTTCTATTAATATTTTGGTTATTTGCATAGAACTATGGTACTTATAAGGTTAAATTGTTTTTTGCAGCCAAAACGAAGCAATTTTGAAGAAAGGGACCAAAATGGACAAAGCATGGAACTATGAAGGCTTGAAAGAAGAAAGATAAAAAAAATCAACAATAATATGTACTCACGATGTGAGCAATTATAGATTCACGTCGTGAGTGGAGTAATCTAGAAGATATGCATCCGGATGAAGGAATCCTTGTCAAACACGTTTATCTCTTATTCATGTCGTGAGACTTATTGGTTCACGAAGTGAACTCGGCAAATCAGAAACTATAAATAGTCTTTGCCATTACAATTTGAAGAACTTTTGGATGGTTAGAAGGTTTTTAGAAGATGATTTTTAGCAGGAGAGAAGTTCTGGAAAAAGGGTTTCAAAGCCAAAGCAGTAAAAGTTCTTAATACGTTTATTTGTTTGGTACTTATGAACATGTTTATAAAACTGATTTGTGTTTGTTTGATTTTTGATATGCTTAGCTGATTCTAGCTAATCATGTTTAGCTAGATGAAGCTTTTGACATATGGTTTAGCTTAATTATTAATGGATTTGATTATTTGGTAAATTGCTTGTGTTTTATTTGTTATTACCAAGCATGTTAATATTTGTTTCTTTACTTGCTTGAATTCATGTTCTGTGTAGCTTACTGATTATTAGATTACATGAGCTTGAAACCTAGTGATTTAGTGAACATTAAATTGCTAGAGCTAGGATCAACCAAAATCGTAGAAAGTAATTGAAGTAAATAAATTTAGCTGTGCTAAAGAACATTAATTATGACCATAATTGTGTTTGCCTAATCTTACATAGCAAATTCATAATCTACAACTTATTATGTGTTTGATTATGTGTGACCATATATAGTTTTACATGAATTAGTTAATATAGGTAAATTTAGACTTAAATTACTAATACAATAAAAACCAACTTGATAATCCATAATTGTTAGCTAACCATAAAGAAGAAGTGGATTCGAACTAAACAAGAGTGTTTTTAGTAATTCACTGAAATTAAGTTAAGTTCATATGATCTTGCAAAATCTAATAAAACCCCTTCCTTTCTTAGTAATTAGGTTAATTTAGTAGTAAATAGATTAATCAGTTAGCACCATTTCCTGTGATCGACACCCGACTTACTCAACTATTCTATAAATTTGACTAGGTACACTGCCTAAGTGCAATTTAGTTAGTAAGAAAGTTATGTTATAAATATTAATATTAGGTGTAGCTAATTGCACGCATCAAGTTTTTGGCGCCCTTGCCAGGGAACGGCTTAGTTAATTACTAGTTTATTTACTTTAAATTAATCGATCATTTTAGCAGGGTAAAACCTATAAAGAGTTATTTTTCAGTTTCATTTTTTCCCTGCATTACAGAACTCACGATGTGAGAACTGGGATTCTTAGTTTTATGTATTTTAGATTGTCTTTCTTAGTTCAATTTTACATTTTTATTTTTTTGTTGCAGGAGTTCATGACCAAAGGCTCGAACACACCTTTGGTACCACCACTTGAAGATCCAGAGTCAGCCCTTCTCAAAAAGAACGATAAGAACGTGAAAGAAGATCAAACACCAAAGAAGACACCTTTACAAGAATTTAAGTCAGTGTTCTTAAAGAAGTTTGGGAAAAAAATGGATAATTCGAGTTCATCTTCAAAGAGCAAGAGCAATGTTGAAAACTTAGATCAAATACATGTTCAAACCAAAATTCGAATACGATACCGGGCCTGGATTTGAATTACCTACGAGTGAACCCAAGAACGAGCCAATAAAAGAGATAGCGAACATTGAAAAAATGTCCATGGGAGCTTACATAAAGAGAATTCGAGATGATGTTGGTCCAGGTTTAGTACAACCTGCCATACCGGCCATTGCCACACTCGAGCTAAAAGGTCAAATCCTTTCTGCACTGAAGGATATCCCATTCTATGGAAAAGATCATGAGTATGCGTTTAAGCACTTTGATGAAGTCAACGACATTGCTGATTATTTTAACATCCCGAATGTTAATAGAGATGCCAGCTTGCTAAGGACGCTCCCCGTTACTTTTAAGGGAGCTGCGAAGGATTGGTTAAAAGCACTTCCACCTGGTACAATCACTACTTGGGCTCAAATGCGTGAGTAGTTTTTAGCCCAATTTTTCTCACCATCCAAGATAGATAAACTCAAGAAGGCAATAGCCAATTTTGAGCAAAACCCGAGGGAGTCACTTTACGAAGCATGGGAGCATTACAAGGGGTTGTTAAGGAATTGTCCTCAACATGACCTTAACATTCAACAAGTCTCTATATTCTATGATGGGGTCAATGTAATGACAAGGAAACTCCTTAATTCGTAAGGAC
The DNA here is from genome assembly GCF_052625555.1 of Lactuca saligna. Taxonomy (NCBI): domain Eukaryota; kingdom Viridiplantae; phylum Streptophyta; class Magnoliopsida; order Asterales; family Asteraceae; genus Lactuca; species Lactuca saligna. Next base: position 15,064,063 of record NC_136421.1, on the reverse strand, counting down.
CACTTACAAAGAACAATCTAGGAGAAGTCAACAAATTCGTTGAAGAATTTGCAAAGCATTCTCTTGAATACCACAATCCAAGGAATGAAGGTGTAAAAGGAGTTGGGAGTGCACATTCTGAAGAAATGGCTGCTATGATGGCAATGCTAAATACTATGGACCGAAGTCTGACCCAAATGGACCAGTCAATTCATCCAATTAGAGTTGGTTGTGAACAATGTAATGGTCCACACTTGACTAAAGATTAACGTTCAGAAGAATATAGGAACAGGAAGGCTCAAGTTTGCTACTCGAGTTGTAACGACCCGTTCCCGGTACGTTAATTCATTGATAATTGTTGTAAGTTTTCAAGAGGGACTCGGCGAGTTCTAGCCTGATTCGCCGAGTAGGGTCGCGACTTCGAGCACGCGTGAGCCGGGGACTCGGCGAGTCCATATCCCTGACTCAGCGAGTCCATCCGTCTGGGTGAAACCCTAAATTCCCGGGGTTGCCCAATATTTAAACCACCTTATAGCCCCCATTCTCGCCTCCTTCACCCTGAGAACACTGTGAGAAAGAACCTTAATCCTCCCTTGAGAGCTTATAAGTGTTTTGGTGCCATTTTGTGAAGGTGTGAAGAAGGAGAAGAAGAAAGAAGCAAGGAGAAGAGTTGTAGTGCAAGGATTCAAGGGCAAATCTGAGTTAATTGAGGTATTTTCGGAGTTCCCTTCTTGTTATATGCTTTAAACTTCCATTAGGGCTCTCCTAAGAGCTAGTTGATGCTTGTTCCAAGCCTTATGTTTGCATGAATGTATTAATAAGTCGAAATATCTTTGGATCTGAATGATGGGGTGTTGTAGAGCCCAGATCTACTGTCTTTTTGGAGTTACTTTGCATATTAACCATAGATCTACCCATTTTATGCATCCTTTAGCCTTATTTCCCTTATTCATGAGGTTGTACACGTAAAGTTGGAAACTTTACGTGGTAAATCAGCTTATTGGACCCAGATCTATCAATTGTATGTGTTGGATTCAAACAAAATCGAGTAAAAATCAGTATCATGGTGACAACTCGGCGAGTCGGGAAGAACGACTCGGCGAGTTGGGTCGCGAGTTCCCGATTCCTTCATTTTTACCAGTGTCGAGTGAACCCAGTGAGCTAGAGAGTGGACTCAGCAAGTTGAGGGTAAACTCAGTGATGGAGGGACTCGGCGAGTTGTTCATCAACTCGGAAAGTCCAAGGCAATCTCCTTAAGATCAAGAACAACTCGTCGAGTTTGTTCATCCGGCTCGGCGAGTCGGATGAAGATTGTCTGAGTTCTTGGATCAAGAGGGTACTCGTCGAGTCGATGCCAGACTCGACGAGTAGCAGCGAGTAAGAGTGAAAAGTGAGAGTAGGACTCGGCGAGTTGGGTGGCCCAACTCGGCGAGTCAGCCCAAAAGAGAATTGACTTTGACCGAGGGTAAAAGAGTCATTTTACCCCAAGCGCAGTGTTTAGTATTTGATTGAGTGTGTTTATGGACTTGTAGCCGAGGAGATTCAGGAGCAGCCGCCGTTAGCTTCCCGAGCCACACACTCAGCAGCCAGCTTACGAGGTGAGTTTCCTTCCAGTAGGAACGGGTCTAAGGCCACAATGTCGGCCCGTTCAGTTAGCAGTAGTTTCCGGATTTAGGTCCGATGCAGTAGTTAGTATGTTCGATGCCTTCGTGGCTCGAACAGGATTTGTGTGCTATGTTTTATGTGTTAAGTATTATGTGTTCCGGGCTACGGACCGATGTAGCATGTCGTATATGTGTTATGCTAGTTGATGTGTTATGCTATGCCATGTTCAGTCAGTCAGTTCCGGACTTCGGTCCGATGCAGTTAGTTCCGGACTTCGGTCTGATGCAGGGGACAAGGTCCCTGTCAGTTCCGGACTTCGGTCCGATGCAGGGGACAAGGTCCCAGTCAGTTCCGGACTTCGGTCCGATGCAGTTAGTTCCGGACTTCGGTCCGATGCAGGGGACAAGGTCCCGGTCAGTTCCGGACTTCGGTCCGATGCAGTTCCCGGGCTTCGGCCCGATGCAGTGGGCAAGGCATAATATGTGTTTATATGTTATTGTATGGTATGTGGTAGTTTGGGGGAGCTCACTAAGCTTCGTGCTTACAGTTTCAGTTTTGGTTTCAGGTACTTCCGCAAGCAAAGGGAAGAGCTCGGGGTGACGGCATCGCACACACCACAGCTTTAGCTTTTAGCCTGGGATTGATTTAGTTTGTTTGATTTGCCGTAGTATGATACAGTTTCCGCACAGTGTTTTCTATTATGTTGGATTACGTCACGTATGGTTTTATTATATGACACTCTGATTATGGTTTTGATTATATCGAAAAAACGAATTTTTTTTGGGTCGTATTTTTGGGTCGTTTCACGAGTGGGGACAAGTATGATGAAGTTGGAGAAAAACAAAGAAAGAGTGGTTGCCATATGAAGAATACAAGAAGCAAAAGGAATAGAAATATAAGCAAACTGACCGAGGCTTCTACCAAAAAGAGCAACCGCCAGCCGAGAAGAAAGTAGACTTGGAAAACATCTTGACCAGATTTATGGAGGCTTCCGAGAAAAGGAATGATGATACCGATGCCGAGCTAAAGGAGCATATGAAAATGATGAAAGAACAACAATCCATGATGATTGACCAACAAACTTCATTAAGAAATCATCAAACATCGATCCATAATCTCGAAGTCCATATTAGTCAACTAACTACTTTGGTAAGTAACAAATTATCTTCATAATTTCCTTAGACGAAGACTCAATACCATGTTATGGCTATTGATACTAAAGAAGAAGCAATCTCTAAGTTTTTGGAATAATTAGAAGTGGAGCCTAAGCAGTCTGATCCAAAGCCGAAGAAGCCAAAACTCGAAAATGAAAATGTTGCTAAATTACTAGACTCACACCGTGAGCCCGCTATGCTCACGACGTCGGCTAAGTCTAAACTGAACAATTCAAATTCCGTTCGGGTTTATCATCCACCTTTACCGTTTCCTTCCAAATCTGCTCTTAGTCGACTTGAAAGAGAACATTTGGAGTTTATTAAGCATGTGAGGGGTATCCCGATAAATGCTCCTTTTGTCGAGTCAGTATCCAAAATTCCCGAATATGCGAAGTTTTTACAAGACTGATAGACACTCGTTAGCAACTAAAGAAGAATTTTAAGGTAATTCTAACTGAGCAAAGCTCAAAAGATGTATTGGGAGAGATACCTAAGAAGATGGGGAATCCTGGATGCCTCACTCTTCCATCTGAGTTTGGGAATAATATGAAGATTTATGCTTTAGCTGATTCTAGGGCTAGCATAAATTTGATGCCTTTTTCATTTTATCATAAATTGAATATTCAGAAGTTGAAGGCTACAAAGATGTCTATTCACATGGAAAACCGTTCAGTGACACAACCCCAGGGCATTATGGAAGATATTCTCGTAAAAAAAGGGAAATTTGTTTTTTCAATAGATTTTGTGGTTTTAGATATGAAAGAATATCCCAATGTTCCGATTATTCTTGGTCGCCCTTTACTAAATACTGATGGGCTTTGGTTGATATACGCGAATCCAAACTCACTTTGAGAGTTGGAGACGAGAAGGAAATTTTTGGAATAGAAGATGGTTTCCGAGGGAGTGATGTTCAAGAAGAGGTTTTCAACATTGATGAAGAGAATGAACTTGAAGAATTATAGAAGCTTATGGAAGAAGAAATCAAAACAATTCAACAAGTCAAACACACTAAACCAAGAGCATCGGTTCCATTTTTCGTTGAAGTCATTGCCTACACAAAACCAACAACTTTGATGAGTGAGGAAAACGATCAGTTGTCAAGTGATGAAGACTAGGTTACTTCCAAGGAGACAGTTACAGTGGCAAAAGAAGAGAAGGTTCCTATTAAGATAAAGAAGAATGATGAAAAGTTGGAATTAAAAGGGACAAAAAGGAAGCTTAACATAGACGAGGCGAAGGCTAAAAAGGAAAATTCGAAAAAGGCATACATTCGATGTGTTCAAGCATACAAGAGGCAATGGAAAGAGCAAAAGATTCAGCTGGTGATGGATTCCTCTGAAAAATAAACGTAGGAGGCACAAAGTACAGCTCACAACTCTATAAAAAAAGAAGCGGTATTCGAGAGGGAACCCGACTTTGGTTTGAATTTTCTTTTCTTCTATTTTTTAGTTTTTGCATATTCATTTTTAATGGAGAATCAATCTTATTGTCTTCAACTTTTTCTGCATAGTAAAACACTTAGTGTGAGGTCCATGAAAATGAAGTGGTTTAATTAATTAAATTTTTAAGTTTTACGATCCAGACGAATTCACGATGTGAATCATTATGGTTCATGACGTGAGTCTAGTGTAGTTTACGGGCTCCATGTGTTGTTAGGCCATTATATTCCCCGATTCATTAGCCCGTTAAAAGTCCAACGCACTTAATCTTTTAGTTTAATGACCCATTTTTACGGCCTAAAATGAACTCACGACGTGAATCTTTATAATTCACGACATGAATAATGAATGGCACAGGACCACAGTAAAATGTAGAAACAATTTGACCTAAATGATTCTTTCTTTCCCATGAAGTGCGAAGCTACCTCTGGTCCCCCCTCTTCGCGACTCAGACCAACATTTCTCATATTCTTATTGTGCTTATGTAATTCACCATTCTAGGTAAATTAATCTTCTTCACATTTTTTATTATTGACTTATTTATTAGATTTAGGCGTTAGGGTTTGCATTTCACTTGAATCTTAAAAATTGATACCCTATATATGTGCTTATAATGAGTTTGAAATTGCATTAGGGGTGAACCCCATTGACATTGTTGGTCCGATTTGAGTTCTGCTATGCCCGATTCTGAATCCTACTTACGAACACACGACGTGAATCCTTAGGGATTCACGACTTGAATCCTGGACATTTATAGTTTTAGATTCTATTTAATGCTAATCTTTTGGGATGTTTGTGTTGGTTTGTTTTATGTTTATTTTTGTGGCAGTAGCTCCTAGAAGAGATGTTCCAACCGGGGTTTCTAATTTACACCCATTTTACATCTTTCCAACGAATGTGTCATGAGATGTTTATACACGTTAGAACATCCAGATTGGATGGTAGTACAACCGGGAATTTGCTATTTCCCCTACCATTCATTGGGCAAGGTTGAGGGAGGTTGGACTTGTTGATTGGATGTCCCAATATCTCACAAAGTTGTTTTTGGGGAATGGATTTTCGTTCACATGCAAGGGGTGGTATAATATGTTTGCTATACAGGAGAGGGTATACAAGGACCTATGCATGAAATTCTTTTTCAACTGTGGCATTCCATGAGAATGTCAAAGATCCTACTTTCCCATAAGCTTTAGTTTTTCGTCTCGGAGGTGAATACGAAGAATGTAGTTTGGTCGAGTTTTCATGGAGGATGGGGTTGTACGAGGCTCACGAGACCATGAATAATGAGTTTGTATTATTTCTGAGGGAAGCCACACGTGGATATGAGAATGGGTCATCGAAGCCTGAATTCTGGAGTAACATCGCATTTGGTGTGTTCAACTCCGGTGTATCTCCGACAAGCAACATTAAATCAATAGTTTATCGCCTTATCCATCACCTTATCACATTTTCCATTCACTACAAACGCCATGGTGATAAGGTTACTAAAATAAACTTGTTCTTTTTATGGTGCATTCTACACCCAGGAGTGTGTTGTAACATTCCGTACTTCTTGGCCCACTATTTGGCGGAGTATGCATCGAGTTCCCGTCCCGGGAGCCCTATTTGTGGAGTGCACTTTATTACACATTTGGCCCGGTCTTATGGTATGATCATTCCCGACATCACTCGTTCTTTGACTTTCATGGAGGAAAATGAATTCTCTATGGGATACATGGAAACAATTATGATTGTTCGGAATTTTTGGTCTCATTGGGTCCTTGTTCATACTGACGATGAGGGTAACAATGGAGGGCAACTTGGTGCACAGTCTGAGCAAAAACCACAACCAAGGCCTCAGAGGAGGAATGTGCGAGGACGAGGAGAGAGAGGGAAGCCAGTGCATCCACCTACACCCATTGAGGACCACATTTTGGGGATGATATGGATGGGTATCTCGATTAGTTCTCATTAAGTGTTAATTGGATTGGAGGGATTGTGGAAAATATGGTACAACATTTGCATGTGGAGAAACCTCCTCACATGGGGTATCATTACCCAATTTGCCCAAGGTGGATTGAGTATCGAGGTCAAAGGGGAGATGGAGTTGATACAAGTGGGGCACGGGATGAAGAAGATGACGATTGAGTTCTTATTTAGTGTTTATTTTCTTTTAGTTTTCATTTGTTTGGTTTTTAAACTTGCTAGGATTTGTAAAACTTATTAAACTATTATATTACTTTTAGTCATCCTTTGGTGGCTTTATCTTCAGATTTGCTTTGGTGCCTCGGAAAAGAAGGTTGAGTCGAGAGCGTATGTGTCTAGCCAAGGGTTGTCTAGAGTCGAGAGTCGCGAATCGAGACCCACAATTGAATATAAGTGTGCGGTAAGTTGAGAGAGGGAGGATGAAGTTAGAGAAACATTATAGACATTTTGCATCTAGAAGTGTCTTTGTCCATTAAGATATTGGGGTAGAATGCTAAAATTATTAAGAAGAATGGGCAATTTTAATTTTCAATCGCCCAGTTCTCATGTCGTGAGGCTATATTTCTCACATCGTGAGTTGGGTTACGAGGTATTTCAAAATCCACGGTTCAACGATTTCACATCGTGGGACGTGTTACTCATGTCATGAGTTTTTTTTCACCAAATTGAATTTTTTTTCTTGTTCCTATTCACCACATGGATTACCACCATATTACTTGGAGTTCTTATGATGACTATTATGACTCGTTTCCTCTACTAAAAATATGGCGTATGCTTTCCCACATTATTCTACACGTTTTGAAGATTTTCATCCACCTTTCTTGAAGATTTAAGTTTCGATTCGTTACTTGTTGGTTCATTTTAATATTTCGCAAGTTTAAGTCCGAGTTCTTATTTAGAAGAGGTTCATATTCGAGATGCACATTTTATTAGCACTTATGGAGTTCGATCAAGCCACTATCCCAAGGTAGTTTGTTCCTTTTTCTCACTTTTATTGCTTTTATTTATTTTATGCATACAATGAGGGCATTGTATGTAATAAGTGTGGGGTAGGAGTCGAAAATATAAAATTACTAGGAAAATTGATAAAATTTTAAATTTTTAATAATTGAATTTAGTAATAATAATTTGAACTGTAATTGTTAGTATTATATGGGATGATCTGATGAGATCTCAAATGTTTAGTTGAGCCAATATACCTTATAGTGCATTTGTGGCCTCCCTTATTCTAGTGAAATCATAAGACAAAAAAACAACCTTGCTTAGTTTGAGGAATGCGATATGTTTAGCATCGTGTACCAGAAATCTATCCAGGAAGGCTTTATTCTTAACCAGTAAGCGTTAAAGTTAAGCACCCATGCTTAAGCATGTAGGTTTTTGAGTGAATAAAGTGACTACATGTAAAAAAAGAGAGAGAAATTACTAAAAAGTGAAAAAGTTGAAGAATTTTTGGAGTTATAAAAGTATGAAGATCAAAAGATCCAAATTCTAAAAAATCACAAGTTAAAGATACCAAAATCACACAAGAAGGTGGTGAATTCAAAGAAATCAAATATCAAAGAAGAATTTAATAGCTCCCTTGTGGTATCTAAATGTTGTAATTCTCTAGATTATGTATGCTTGGGTAACTTTGCTAAAATACTTTGAGGTTAAGGAGGTTTTCTGAGGATCGATTTTAAGGGATGCATAAAATAAGCATTGTTTAAAAGAAGTGGGTGAGTGTTTATAAGGACTATAAGTATTTAAAGTATAGGGGGAGGGGGTTCTTTAGGAAATATTTTAGACACAAATGCATGCGTTGAGGTCTTGGCATAATGGCTGAGCTCGAATTGGATTGTTTTGTGATGCTAGTGATGAAGGTTTAAGTTTAAATTAATCAAATTTGCTTGAGGGCAAGCAAAGCATAAGTGTGGGGTATTTTGATATTGCCATATTTATACATATTTTTATGTAACAACCCAAAATACGACCCAAAAGTTTTTGTTTTAATATTACTAAAATCACATCATCGAATGTCATATATAATAAAACCATGGAAAGAATAACTTAAAAGTCATAGTAACTGTGTCAAAACAAAACTGTATCAATCATAATAAAATATATGGATAAAACTCCAAGGATAAAACTGAAGTTGTGGTGTGCGCGATGCCATAAACCCGAGATCTTCCCCCAAACTACCACATAACATACAATAACAAATAAACAACTATTAGGCCATGCCCACTGCATCGGACCAAAGTCCGGAAACTGCATCGGACTGAAGTCCAGAACTAACCAAGGCCATGCCCTCTGCATCGGACCGAAGTCCGGAAGCTGCATCGGGCTGAAGTCTGGAACTAACTGGGACCTTGTCCGCTGCATCGGACTAAAGTCCAAAACTAGCTGCATTGGACCGAAGTCTGGAACTGGTTGAACATAGCATAGCATAATCATAACTACTAACATAACACATATACTGCATACGACATCAAAGCGAAGTCCGGGACACATACCACAAAGACATGCTTGAATCACAAAGATATCAAGCACACTGAACTACTGCATCAGACCGAAGTCTGGAACTACTGGTAATTAAATGGGCCGGAAATGTCGGCGTAGACCCATTCCTACTGGAAGGAAAACTCACCTCGTAACGCTGGATGCTAAGATGCTAACTCTAAAACTGGCTGACCACTACTCCGGAACTGTCCGACTAAAAAATCCCAAAAACACTAGATTAGGTACTAATAAATGCCCTTAGGGTAAAATGATTATTTTACCCCTGGTAAAAGTCAACTCCTTGGTCAAAGTCAACTTTCAGTTGATCGGACTCGCCGAGTCAGGGTGTCGACTCGCTGAGTCCCTCCATCACTAGATCTGACTCTAACTCACCGAGTCCCTTCCCCACTCACTGATTCACCCTAAACTCTCAAATCGGGGAAGAACAGGGACTCACAACTCGACTCATCGAGTCTGAAGAACAACTCGCTGCGTCCGAGGCATGTCATTACTATACAGTCGATTTTCCTTGATTCCAGTGCATCCAATACATAAATATAGGTTCATAGGACTGATTTCACACGTAAAGTTTCCAACTTTATGTTAATTCAAGCACATAAGAAGCTAAAAGGCCCAATAAGAAGCTAAAAGAGGAGATCTAGGTTTGGAGTGGGTGTTTAGCTCAATAAATGTGGCGACTTTGAGCTCAAGGAGTCCATAAATGCTTAGATTTGAAACCCATTCATCTTAACTTCCCATAAAATAACCTCTATGTCTTGAAAATGGAAAAATAAGAAACACTAGCAAGCTTTAAGAAGATATATATGATGACAAGCCAAAAATTCGAGCTTTATACCTTAATGGAGGCTAGAATGACACAAGAAACTCAAATCTCCTTTGCTCCTCTTGAGAACCACTCTTCTCTCTTCTTCTTCTAACAGAAATGGGGCGTTACAAATCTCCCCCACTTATCTTAGACCTCGTCCTCGAAGTCTGTTGCTGTTGAATCTGAAAATAACTCTCGATAATGCTCCCTCATCTCCCCCTCGGTCTCCCACGTCCACGCTGAACCCTTTCGGTGTTGCCGCTGCTCCTTCACTAACTGAACCACCTTGTTCCTCAAGGTCTTCGTTTTCCGATCCAAGATCGCAACTGGTCTCTTGACATAATTCAGGCTGCTATCAACCTGAATATCTTCCAAGGGTACAACTGTTGACTTGTCCACAAAACACTTCCTCAACTGAGAAACATGGAAAGTGTTGTGGATCTGGCTAAGCTGTGCTGGAAGATCCAACCGATAAGCAACCCAACCCACCCGGGCCAAAACCCTAAAGGGACCAATTTTACCTGGGGTCGAGCTTGCCCCGCTTACGGAACCTGATGACACCATTCGAGGTTGATAACTTCAGGAGGACCATATCGTCCATCTGAAACTCCAAATCTGAACGCCTCCTGTCGACGTAACCCTTTTTCTGACTCCGCGAAGTCTGTAGTCTACTACGAACCTGCTGGATCAACACTGTGGTCTTAAGCACCACCTCGGTGCTCCCGATGACTCACTGACCGACCTCGACCTAAAAAATCGAGGTCCTACACTTCCTCCCGTAAAGCATCTCGAAAGGAGGGCGGTCAATACTAGTGTGGTAACTGTTGTTATACAAAAATTCCGCTAGTGGAATATACGTATCCCAACTACCACTGAAGTCTAGGACACATGCCCAAAGCATGTCCTCGAGAGTCTAAATCATCCTCTCATTCTGATCGTCCTTCTAAGGGTGGAAAGCGGTGCTAAAATGAAGACGAGTCCCCATCTCATCATGAAACCGCTTCTAAAACCTGGAAATGAACAGGACGTCTCGATCTGATACTAATAATAGAGGCACTCCATGCCATGCTACTACCTCACGCACATAAATATCGGCTAGCTTCTAAGCCGATATACTCTCCTAGATCGGTATAAAATGTGCACTCTTGGTCTGCCGATCCACCACTACCCAAATCGAGTCAACTCCACGTGCGGTCCTGTGAAGTTTAGTGATGAAATCCATAGTGATATCTTCCATTTCCATAAGGGAATGTCTAATGGATGTATTTTTGCATGAGGCCTCTGGTACTCCGCCTTGACCTTCCTGTAGGTTAGGCATCTCTCCATGTACCAGGCTACTTCCCGCTTCATGCAGGTCCAACAGTAATCGGGTCGAAGATCTCTATACCTCTTCATCGCCCCTGGTGGATGGAGAAATGAGACTTATGAGCCTCTTCCATCAACACCTGTCGTACTCTGCCCCCGTACGGCACCATACTCTCCCATGAAGGGTTAACAATCCTCTACTGTCATACTCAAAAGAAGCCACTCGACCCACAATCTTCTCACACTTCTGCCTCTCCTCCTTTAGGCCCTCAACCTGAGCTTCCTTAATTCGCTCCAACAAGGGAGTAATCACAGCCATCCTCAAACAAATATCCTTGATCGGGTTGCAACCGCCTTGAGGCTCAGGGCATCGGCCACTATATTGGCCTTACCTTGATGATAAGGGATCTCACAATCATAATCCTTTACCACATCTAACCATCTGTGCAGCCTCATGTTCAAATTCGGCTGATCCATGAAGTACCTCAAACTTTTTTGATCCGTGTAAGTGGTACAATGGACCCCATAGAGTTAATGACTCCAAATCTTGAGGGCAAACACCACCGCCCCCAGCTCTAAATCGTGTGTCGGATAGTTATCCTCGTGAGGCTTCAACTGTATGGAGGCATATGCTATCAGATGCCCTCGTTGCATCAACACCGCTCCCATTCCTGTGATAGAAGCATCACATTATAATACAAAGTCATCCACTCCCTCTGGCAGGGTAAGAATCAATGCCTCACACAAACGCTGTCTGAGGGTCTCAAATGCTGCCTGCTGTTCAGGCCCCCAGCAAAACACTACTGACTTCCTAATCAGTCAGGTGAGCAGAACTACTATCTTGGAGAAATCCTGAATGAATCTCCGGTAATACCCTGCCAAACCTAGGAAGCTCTAAATCTCAGATGGAGACCTCGGGACCTCCCACTACATCAAGACCTCTATTATGGTCGGATCTACCAGTATACCCCTCTGGTTGACAAGGTGCCCAAGGTCTCTAGCACCTCCCTCAGGTGCTCCTCTTGCTGCTCTTGAGTCATGGAATAGACTAAGATGTTGTCAATAAACATTATCACAGACCGATCCAACATCGGTCTGCATACGCGATTCATGAGATCCATTAATGCAGCCGGAGCATTGGTGAGCCCAAATGGCATCACCACAAACTCATAATGACCATAGCGGGTCCTAAAAGCAGTCTTCTGCACATCCTCACCTATGACCCGCATCTGATGATACCTAGAGCGCAAATCAATATTTGAGAACCAAGACGCTCCCTAAAGCTGATCAAACATGTCATCTATCCTCGGAAGTGGGTAACAATTCTTCACTGTCACCTTATTCAACTCCATGTAGTCTATGCACATACGGTGCGACCCGTCCTTCTTCTTCACAAACAGGATCGGGGCCCCCCAAGGTGAACTGCTTGGCCTGATAAAACCCTTTTCTAGCAGCTCCTACAGCTGCGTAGACAACTCCTGCATCTCTGGAGGAGCCAACCGATATGGTGCCTTGGCTATCGGAGCCGCACCAGGAACCAGATCAATCCTGAACTCAACCTGTCTCTCCGGAGGTATCCTAGGATAATCCTTCGGGAATATGTCCGGGTAGTCTCGTACTACCGGTACATCATCAACTGTCGCCTTACCCTTCTCTCGAGTATCTAAAACACAGGCGACGAACCCCGTGCAACCCTACTGGAAGTAGCACCTCGCTCTCGTTGCTGAACAAAGAATCAGTCCGCGCTGCGGCCTCTCGCCCTGAATCACTAACAATCCTCTACATGGAGTGCGAACCCTCACTAATTGTAGCTCACAATCAATCACTGCCCCCATTGGGGCTCAACCAATCCATGCCTACTATAACCTTGTTCCCTCGCAGAGAAATAGGAACCAGGTCTACTGAAAACTGCTCATCAAATAACCAAAGCGAACACACCTTATGCACTCTCGCGACCCTGACGGTCCTGTCATTAGCTATCTCAATCTCAAGTGGACAATCCAGCTCCCCATGAGCTCTGATAAACCTCTTTCTAAGCGCAAGCAAAACAAATGATCGGGTAGCCCCCGAATCAAACAAGATTGTAGCTGAAATGCCGTTCACTAAGAACGACCCTATATAAAACACATAACCATAAGAAACAATTCATAACAAATAAAGAGATGAAAGGAAGATAAATACCCATCACCACATCAGGAGTCGCTCGCACCTCCTCTGCTGTCATCTAAAAAGCTCTACTCTTCGCCAATGGTGCCTCACTCCGGCCCTAATAGCTGTCTATAATCCTCATTGTTGCAAGGGTAGGTGCTACCACCTTCCCTGCTGTTGGCAAACTCGGACACTGGGACTTTTTATGTCCCCTCTAACTGCAATGGAAGCAAATCAGATCAGATGTTGTGGTAGTAGCTGTCTAATCTCTGCTCATATGCCCGGTCCGGCCACACTTGTAGCAACCGGGACTCTCTGCCTTGCACGCCCCATCATGCAATCACCCACACTTGCCACACCGTCTATGGCCCTGCTGTCCTCTAGATCTATGATCTGATACCTTGGGCTTTTTGACCGAACTCCCAGTGCCAGGTACCACCTCTGGCTTCCTCTTCTTCTCCATCTCTAAATCTCTCTCTCTCTCTCTCTCTCAAGCCCTAGCAATCATGTCATCCAGCGTTTTAAAGCTGGACCGGCTCACAAACTGGCGGATATCACTCCGCAACATCTCATGATAACGAGCCTTCTTCATTTCCTTTTCAGTTGCATACTGAGGAACAAGAAGAGCTCTCTCCCTGAACTTGGCGGTAATCTCTACCACTATCTCTATAGCCTGATTAAGATCCTAAAACTCCCTGGCTAATTGTTGCACCTAATAACCAATGCAATCTCAGCTCTGAACCTGCTAGTAAAATCAGCCCTAAGTCATCGCATCAAGAGCTGCGTCATCTCCAATGACATGTCTAATCTCCTCCCACCAATCTCGTGCCATGTCCTTCAGAAGACCGGATACTAGTCTGACTTTGTACCCCTCGGACATCTGCTGGTGTGGAAAGTGTTGGCGACATCAGCCAACTATCTGGTACTCGCAATGGGGTCCCGTTCCCCATGATACTCAGGAGCTCCACAAGCTCTGAACTCCCTGAAAGTGAGTGTGCGCAACCCCATCATGGCCGCCACCTCAGCACAGAATGTACCCAACCTATCATCTATCAGCTCTAAAATACCCTCCTTGATCAAACAAAAGATCACAGGAGTTTACTCAAGTATGATACGAGTAATCTCTGAAGAGAAAAACTCCCTCATCTGCTCATCCAAATGCTCGGCCCCCGAGCCTAATCCTAATCCCTCACCAGCACCTGAATTGCCGCCTGTTGATCTGGGGCGTAAAACCACCATTCTGAAAACACATCAATTCAAACGTCAGAAACACTTATATATATATCGAGGGATCACTACTACTATAGGTTTTCCTGGTCTCGCCTCGGCCTTCCTAGATTCAAGTACAAATCCTCTTCTTTTAGTATTACGGGCCCATAATACCTTCCACATCTATCCGTACTTTCATCAAGAATTTCCTCGACTCCACTAAGTCACTACTACTACTACTGATCTCTGCTACTACCATCCCAGGCTTACCCTAGGGAAATCGCTGACCCAAACCAGTCCTCAATTGCTGAAGGCCTCCTTGTAAAGCCAATTAGCCATCACCTGAATACAATCACATGTGATGAGGCTCAGATAATCCTTCGAGTAAAAGACTCATCCCCACAACGGCTAGACTCAGACAAGAGCTGTGCAGTAGGACCGAATCTAGCACTCTGAGATTATCCAACCCTGATCATATGTGATGTGACATACTCACCTAATGGCTAACTCCCATTACTCCGAGTCCCACAAAGCACAAAGCAAGCAACATTTGGACACCGGAACCACACAATCAAATCTATTCCCGTAATGAGAAACTGTACTAGCATACAATGCTAAGCTCATACTACCAGGCATGACCTAAATTGGCTATCCTACTACTATGTACTCAATACAAGCATGCATTTCTCATAAAGCTGAAACACATATACCAGGCACATAAGGCATCATCCCTAGATCCTTAGTCCTACTCTAGCATGTTGTTCTACTGAAATTGAATTGGTAATCATAACATAAACTTGTATCGGTAATTTGAGAGTACTCATTTGAGCTCGGCTGATCGCATGCACCACGCACTTTTTTCCTTTTCAAAAACTCTTTTCTTTTTAAGTTTCTTTTTAAAAAATTCTTGCGAAAACATTTTTTTTGATAATATTTTTACCATTTCCTTAGTTTGAGTCCAGTCACAACCGTAAGTGTGCCTGAATCCCTCAAACCAAGGCTCTGATACCAACTTGTAACAACCCAAAATACGACCCAAAATTTTTTTGTTTTAATATTACTAAAATCACAACATCGAATGTCATATATAATAAAACCATGGAAAGAATAACTCAAAAGTCATAGTATCTGTGTCAAAACAAAACTGTATTAATCATAACAAAATATATGGATAAAACTCCCAGGATAAAACTGAAGTTGTGGTGTGTGCGATGCCATAAACCCGAGCTCTTCCCCTTGCTAGCGAGAGTACCTGAAACCAAAACTGAAACTGTAAGCACAAAGCTTAGTGAAATCCCCCAAACTACCACATAACATACAATAACAAATAAACAACTATTGGGTCATGCCCACTGCATCGGACCGAAGTCCGGAAAATACATCGGACCGAAGTCCAAAACTTACCAGGGCCTTGCCCTCTGCATCGAACCGAAGTGCGTAACTAACTGGGACCTTGTCCCCTGCATCAGACTAACGTCCAGAACTAGCTGCATCGGATCGAAGTTCAGAACTGACTGAAGATAACATAGCATAATCATAACTATTATCATAACACATATACTGCATACAACATCAAACCGAAGTCCGGAACACATAACACAAAGACATGCTTGAATCACAAAGCCATCAAGCACACTGAACTACTGCATCAGACTGAAGTCCGGAACTACTGCTAATTAAACGGGTTGGCATTGTGGCCGTAGACCCATTCCTATTGGAAGGAAAACTCACCTCGTAACGTTGGCTGCTGAGATGCTAACTCTAAAACTGGCCGACTGCTGCTCCGGAACTGTCCGATTAAAAAATCACAAAAACACTAGATCAGGTACTAATAAATGCCCTTAGGGTAAAATGACTATTTTACCCCTGGTCAAAGTCAACTCCCTGGTCAAAATCAACTTTCAGTTGACCGGACTCGCCGAGTCAGGGCGTAGACTCGCTGAGTCCCTCCATCACTAGATCTGACTCTAACTCACCGAGTCCCTTCCCCACACACTGATTCACCCTAAACTCTCAAATCAGGGAAAAATGGGGACTCACGACTCGAATCGTTGAGTCTGAAGAACAAGTCACCAAGTCCAAGGCATGTCATTACTATACAGTTAATTTTACT
Source organism: Lactuca saligna (assembly GCF_052625555.1). Lineage (NCBI taxonomy): Eukaryota > Viridiplantae > Streptophyta > Magnoliopsida > Asterales > Asteraceae > Lactuca > Lactuca saligna. The sequence continues at coordinate 15,047,842 of NC_136421.1, read as the reverse complement.
TTATTCTAGTGCATCCAATACATAGATCTGGGTTCCTAGGACTGATTTCACACGTAAAGCTTCCAACTTTACATTCATGCAAGCACATAAGAAGCTAAAAGGACCAATAAGAAGCTAAAAGAGGAGATCTAGGTTTGGAATGGGTATTTAGCTCAAAAAGGTGGCAACCTTGAGCTCAAGGAGTGCAGAAATGCTTAGACCTGAAACCCATTCATCTTAACTTCCCATAAAACAACCTCTATGTCTAGAAAATGGAAAAAGAAGCAACACAAGCAAGCTTTAAGAATATCTATATGATGAAAAGCCAAAAATTCAAGCTTTATACCTTAATGGAGGCTGGAATGACACAAGAAACTCAAATCTCCTTTGGTCCTCTTGAGAACCTCTCTTCTCTCTTTTTCTTCTAACAGAAATCGGGCATTATATTTTAGGTAATATTTATTTACATTTCTATTAATATTTTGGTTATTTGCATAGAATTATGGCATTTATAAGGTTAAATTGTTATTTTCAGCCAAAATGAAGCAATTTCAAAGAAAGGACCAAAATGGACAAAACATGGAACTATGAAGGCTAGAAAGAAGAAAGATAATATAATCAGCAATAATACGTACTCACGACGTGAACAATTGTATATTCACTTCGTGAGTGGAGTATTCTAGAATATATGCATTCAGATGAAAGAATCCTTGTCGAACACGTTTAACTCATATTCACATCGTGAGACTTATTGGTTCACAACGTTAACTCAACAAAATCACAAACTCTAAATATTCTTGGCCATTACGATTTGAAGAACTTTTGGCTGGTTGGAAGGTTTTCAGAAGACGATTTTTAGCAGGAGAGAAGTTCTGGGAAAAGGGTTTCAAAACTAAAGGAGTAAAAGTTCTTAATACGTTTATTTGTTTGGTACTTATGAACATGTTTATTAAATTGATTTGTGTTTGTTTGATTCTTGCTATGAGTAGCTGAATGTAGCTACTCTTGTTTAGCTAGATGAAGCTTTTGACATATGGTTTAGCATAATTATTATTGGATTTGATTAGTTGGTAAATTGCTTGTGTTTGATTTGTTATTACCTAGCATGTTAATTTTTGTTTCTTTAGTTGGTTGAATTCATGTTCTATGTAGCTTACTGATTATTAGATGACATGAACTTGAAACCTAGTGATCTAGTGAACATTAAATTGCTAGCGCTAGGATTGATCAAAATCATCGAAAGTAATTGAAGTAAATAAATTTAGATGTGGTAGAGAACATTAATTATGACCATAATTGTGTTTGCCTAACCTTACATAGCAAATTCATAATCTACAACTTATTTTGTGTTTGACTGTGTGTGACCATATATAGTTTTACATGAATTAGTTAATATTGGTATATTTAGACTTAAATGACTAATATAATAATAAAAAACTTGATAGTACATAATTGTCAGCTAACCATAAAGAAAAAGTGGATTCGAACTAAACAAGAGTGTTCTTAGTAATTGATTGAAATTAAGTTAAGTTCGCCTGATCTTGCAAAATCAGATAAAACCCTTCCTTTGTTAGTAATTAGGTTAATTTAGTAGTAAATAGATTAAGCATTTAGCATTCTTCCCTTCGATCGACACCCAACTTACTCGACTATTCTAAAAATTTGACTATGTACATTGCCTAAGTGAAATTTAGTTAGTAAGGAAGTTAGGTTATAAATATTAAAATTACGTGTAGCTAATTGCACGCATCAAGTTTTTGCCGTCGTTACCGGGGAATAGTTTAGTTAATTACAAGTTTATTTACTTTAAATTAATTGATCCTTTTTGTAGGGTAAAACCTGCAAAGAGTTATTTTTAATGTTTCATTTTTTTCCTGCATTACAGAACTCACGACGTGAGCCTTATTGCTCACGATGTGAGAACTAAGATTCTTAGTTTTATTTGTTTTAGTTTGTGTTTCTTAGTCTAGTTTTACATTTTTATTTTTTTGTTTCAGGAGTTCATGACCAGAGGCTCTAACACACCTTTGGTACCATCACTTGAAGATCCAGAGTCAGCCCTTCACAAAAAGAAGGATAAGAACGTGAAAGAAGATCAAACACCAAAGAAGACCTGTTTACGAGAATTCAAGTCAGTGTTCTCAAAGAAGTTTGGGAAAAAACGGAAGAGTCGAGCTCATCCTCAAAGAACAAGAGCAAGGTTGAAAGTTTAGATACCTGTCCAAACTGAATCTGAATACAATACCGAGCCGAAATTTTAATTACATACGAGTGAACCTAAGAACGAGCCAAGGAACAAGATAGAGAACATTGAAGAAATGTCCATGGGAGCTTACAGAAAGAGAATGAATATTTATTGGTCCAGGATTAGTACAACCTGCCATACCTTCCACTGCCACATTCGAGCTGAAAGGAAATATCCTTTATGCACTGAAGGATATCCCCTTCTATGGAAAAGATCGTGAGGATGCGTTTAAGCACTTAGATGAAGTCGATGACATTGCTAACTATTTTAACGACCCGCATGTTAATAGAGATACCGTCTTGCTAAGGATGCTTCCCGTTCTTTTATGGGAGATGCAAAGGATTGGTTAAAAGCACTTCCGTTTGGTACAATCACTACTTGGGCTTCAAATGCATGAGCAGTTTTTAGACCAATTTTACCACCATCCAAGATAGCTAAACTCATGAAGGCAATAGCTAATTTTGAGAAAAACTTGGGGGAGTCACTTTACGAAGCATGGGAGCGTTACAAGTGGTTGTTAAGCAATTGTCCTCAACATGGCCTTAACATTCAAGAAGAAGTGTCTATATACTATGATGGAGTCAATGTAATGACAAGGCAACTCCTTGATTCTCAAGGACCACTTACAAATAAAAATCTGGGCAAAGTCAAGGAATTATTTGAAGAATTTGCAAAGCATTCTCATGAATACTACAATCCAAGGAATGAAGGTGTAAAAGGAGTTGGGAGTGCACCTTCTGAAGAAATGGCTACTATGATGGCAATGCTAAATAGTATGGACCGAAGGTTGACCCAAATGGACCAGTCAATTCATCGAATTGGAGTTGGTTGTGAACGACGTAATGGTCCACACTTGACTAAAGATTGCATTTGGATGAATATGGGAACAAGAAGGCTCAAGTTTGCTTCTCGAGTGGGGAAAAATACGATGAAGATTGGAGAAAACCAAAGAAAGAGTGGCTGCCATACAAAGAATACAAAATGAAAAAGGAAGAGAAATATAAGAAAACTCGTCGAGGCTTCTACCAAAAAGAGCAACCGCCAGCCGAGAAGAAAGTAGATGTAACATCCAAAAATTTTACGCCAACTTTAAACTTTTTCAATCATAGATAAGAACAAATAGTATTTGTTTACAAAATGTTTTCAAATCATTATTCATCAGAGTGTCCCAATAACTAGATCAAAAGGATGGGGAGCGGTACGGTCACGCCTTCGCCTTGCCATGATCTCCTGAAGTACCTGAAACATTAAACTGAAATTGTAAGCCCAAGGGCTTAGTGAGCTACCCCCAAAATACCAACACCACACTGACAATACCATATCAACAACAGACAATCAACAACATGCATATTGGGCCATCGGCTTGACTGGACCGCCCTTTAGAGTCTGCAGTCTAACTGAATCTGTCCCGAGCCTTTGGCATAACTGGACTGCCACGTGGGCCTATAGTCTCCCCGGACCGCTCATAGGGTGTGTTGGCCTTCATCACAAAGCAAGACCACCTCAACCCAAACAACAAAAAAAATAACCATCTACGCATAACTACCATGTATTGGCATATATAAACACAAACATATCTATCTCACTATCATCAATCATAGCAATCTCTCATAACTAGAGCATCGACCTAGCAGGTCACTATCATACCAATCCTTACTGATCATAAGAGCATAACATACTATCTATCTGATTCCGATATAACAAATCATAACCATAGGTAGCATACCATAAAAATAACAACTAAAGGGCCGGCCTTGGTGCCTTAGACCCTATTGATATAGCGAGGATAACTCACCTTGCAGATGTCGAATGGGTAGATAAACTTCAACCCTCGGACCACCGCCCCAAACACCACCACCTGATAGCATAGCATGATCATACTCATAAGTTCCCAACCTTTCAACGTACCCCAACAGACAACAAATCAAACCCTGGTCAAAAATCAAAGTCATCAGTCAAGGTGAACATTTCATGTTAACCATAACTCGCCGAGTACCCTTGACTTCTCGCCGAGTTCCTTGAAACACTTGTCCACTCGCCAAGTCACGGAGTGACTCGTCGAGTTCCTTATGTTTACGATCGAACTTTGTGGCCACTCATCGAGTTTTCCTTCCTGCAACTCGACGGTTACACTCGCATACACCAATTGGGGAAAACTCATCCGACTCACCAAGTGGTTCATACCACTCGTCAAGTTTTATGGCGATCTTCATTGTACTCGCCGAATTGTTCATCCAACTTGTCGAGTCCAGGTATATCTTCATATGACTCACCGAGTCGACCTTGCGACTCGTCGAGTTCCTTCAGTCCATAAGCCATACAGACTCTTTTTAAGCCATGCAGTGGCTCCAAATCAAAGATCTAAGTTTCTAAGGAATGCATTGTACGTAAAGTTACAAACTTTATGTGCATGCATGGCTACAAAGGCTTTAAATGACAAATCCAAGCCTACAATGGGGTTTCATGCTCAAGGAAGGTTTCATACATGGCCAAGTCCATAGCTTTCTGACTCTAGAACCCAAGAAAGGTCTAGATCTGAAGTTATAACTTTAGATCTAGCTCATACCCCACATTATCATCTCAAATATGCCATAAAAGACCTATATCTCAACCAAATGAGGTCTAGGAGGAAAATGAAGTAAAGGTGGCGACTTGATACCTTCATATGATGCCAACTGAGGTAGATTTATGATTCCCACACTTTCCTTACTCCTAATCTCTTATCCTCTAAGCTCTTCCTTCCCAAAAACTCCTCTCTAAAGCTCAAGACACGCAAGGATGAACACCACACGAATTAGGGTTTCTCAATGGACTTTAAAGAGGCTAAAGGGGGCTTATGCTTCTTTAAATAGGGTGCAAAACCCTCGGATTTAAGGTTTCATCTGCCAGTTTTTACTCATCGAATCCCTTTATGGACTCGGCGTGTAGGCCACTAACTACGTGATCCCACCTTGCTTCTACTCGACGAGTTTGTTGCCCTACTCGTCTGCTGGGAATCGAGACGTTACAATTCTCCCCCACTTGAACTAGACATCGCCCTCGAAGTCTGCTGGAGCAAATAATGTCGGGTAATGCTCGCGCATCTCTGCCTCGGGTTCCCATGTCCACTCGGATCCCCTCCGATGTTCCCATTGCACCTTCACCAAAGGTATTTCTTTGTTTCGTAAAATCTTCTTCTTCCTCTCCAAGATGGCCACAAGCCTCTCCACGTAATTCAGGCGCTCATCGACCTGAATATCATCCAGTGATACTATCGCCTCTTGGTCCATAACACACTTTCGCAATTGCGAAACATGGAACATGTTGTGAGTTCAATTGAGCTCCTCTAGTAGCTCTATCCTATAAGCCACCTTGCCAACCCTGGAAATCATCCTAAATGGCCCAATATATTGGGGACCCAATTTTCCCTTCTTCCTGAAACGGATCATGCCCTTCCTGGGCGAGACCTTCAGAAGTACCATGTCACCAACCCGAAACTCCAGATCTGATCGTCATATATCAGCATAACTCATTTTCCGACTCTAAGCGGTCTGCAACCACTGTCTAGTCTGTTGGATCTTTTCAGTAGTCTGGAAGAATACCACTATCCGACCCATCACTCTGTGTCCAATCTCAACCCAACAAATAGGGGTTATACATCTTCTACCATACAACAGCTCAAAAGGTGGGGCGCCAATACTGGAATGATAGATGTTGTTGTAGGCAAACTCTGCAGACGGCAAGTGGGAATCCCAACTCCCTTCGAAATCAATAACGCACACCCTCAACATATCTTCAAGGGTCTAAATGGTTCGCTCACATTGTCCATCGGTCTGCGGATGGAACATTGCACTAAAGTGCAACCGCGTACCCAGTTCCTCATTGGAACTTCTGCCAAAACCGAGAAGTAAGCCTGACCTCCCGATTGGAAACGATGGAGACCAGAACGGCATGGCAAGATACAATCTCGCTGACGTACATGTCGGCCAATTTCTCAGCCGACAAACTCTCTTGTATGGTCAAGAAATAGGCACTCTTGGTCAACCGATCCACTATGACTCATATGTCATCGAACCCCTTAGCCATCCTCGGAAACTTCGTAATGAACTCCACCGTGATCTGCTCCAATTTCCACATGGGAATGTTAAGAGGCTGCAACTTACCATGTGACCTTTGATACTCAGCCTTGACCATCCTACAAGTCAGGCACCTCTCAACAAACCAAGCGATTTCTCACTTCCTATCGGACCACCAGTAACTCAAACTCTGATTGCGATACATCTTGGTGGCTCCTGTGTATATAGAAAAGTGAGACTTATGAGCCTCCTCCATCATTGTCTGTCGGACACCTTCAGTCATTGGAACCCAAATTCAACCATGTTCGGTTAATAACCCACGGCTATCATTAAAAAACCGGGTGCTCTCGCCCTTAATCCTCTGCAACTTCCATCTCTCTGGTCTCATACCCTCAACTTGAGCATCCCTAATCAAGCTCAAAAGTGGGGAATCCAACGTTATCCTCATACACCTCGTTGAGGTAGAAGACTCATCTGACATACGGCTCAAAACATCCGCAACCACATTCGCTTTACCATGATGGTAAAGGATCTCACAATCGTAGTCCTTAACAACATCCAGCCACCTGCACTACCTCATGTTCGAATTCAGCTGAGCCATAATCTGTCTCAAACTCTAGTGATCCGTGTATATAGTACATCGGACCATAATGCCTCCAACTCAAGATCGTGCGTAGGGTATCTCGTCTCATGCGGATTCAGCTGTCACGATGCATAGGCTATCACTCGTCCCCTCTGCATGAGGATTTCCCCCAAACTCATGATGGATGCATCATAAAATACTACAAAATCCTCAACTCCCTTGGGGAGTGTCAATAATGGTGCCTCGCATAGACTCTGCTAGAGGGTCTAGGCCCCCACCAAAAATCCACCCCTTCCTCATTAGACGAGTGAGGGGTACAACAATCTTGGAATTATCTTGAATGAATCTCCGGTAGTACCCTGCTAATCCCAAGAAACTCCTGATGACTGAGGGAGATTTGGGAATCTCCCACTGCATATGTAACACCGTAAATTTCAAAATAATTTTTCTTTTAAAAATGTATAATTCTCAATACAGATTTCACAAAACATCATCTATTAAAATCACAAAACATAGCTCCATGTTTAATAAAATGGTAATCCAGGATCCTCCCAACTCTTTCTCTGGTGTGTACAATCAAGTCGGTGCCATCCCACGATCCTAAGAAGAAAACCTGAAACACATAACACATAACACAGTAAGCACGAAGCTTAGTGAGTTCCCCAAAATACCACATACAAAACATATTAGCCACTCGAGGTTATAACTATGTTTGACCCTCTGGTCAATGTGTCTTAGTGGGACCCTCCAGTCCCATAACTTTGTGGACCCTCTGGTCCTAACTTTGTGGACCTTCTGGTCCTAACTCTGTAAACTCTGAAACATACATAGCATAAATCACATAGAAATAATGCAGTGTATCACATCATATAAATAACATACAAATACTCAGTCACATAACTCTAATTACCACTCTAGGTAAAGTATAGTAAGAAGACTCACCTCAGATGAAGAACAGCTCCTATGATCGTTGCTGCTACGCACCGTACACTAACATTGTGCCAAACCCACAATAAATCTCAATTAGGAGCTAAGTACAAACTCTCACTTATTGGGTCTAGAAATAGACCACCTAAAAGCCCATCAATGCCCTAAGCCCATTGGGCTCACCAAAGCCCAATAATAAATGGGCCCTCACACAGCCCAATTCCAACCAAAAAGGCAAGTCCAAACCCAAGGGCCCCAAAGCACATATATATACTTATCTGGTCCAAGGCTCTATTGCATGAAGCCCGAACCCCATGCCCAACACTCAAGGCCCAACACATCACTTAGTCCAAAAGCCCACAGAGGGGTTACACGGGGCGTACCTCCTTTGGTACTCTCAGCGTACCCTAGCATGCACAAATCAGATCGGGAACCTCAACCCAATACGCGGGGCGTACTAGAATTACGTTGGGCATACTCTCAGTTTTGCTTAAATCAGTTTTTGGGTCTTAACCCGTTAAGCCCTTAATTCATCTCTTGGATCTGGACTTCCTAACATCTCCTACTCCATAAAGTTATCGACTTTAAGCCTTTGCATGGCTGAAGAAGTCACAAGCACACAAAACACTTATTCTATTTACCCAATAAGCTCTTATCTCATGCATAACTTGGTTCCAACCCCTAAGGTCCCATTTTTATGACATTACACCACTAATAACTTCAAAAGGGGAGGGTCTTAGTCTCTGGAGTTCAGGATCTCATCAAGTCTCCACCTTTTTGGGACAAAACCCTAAAATACCCCATTAACATACTTAAAATAAAAGAGATGTAAAGTTTGAAGCTTTATACCTCAAAAAGAAGCTCCTATCTCATATATGCTCTGATCTAGAAGCTTGGACTCCAACTCCCTCTTCTTCAAGGCTTCCACTTCTCCTCAAGAGCACACAAAACTCTCAGAAGCACTTAAATACACATAAAAGCTCCAAGAACGAAGGACTAGGGTTTTGGAGGGTTTGTTCTCTAAGAAAGGTGTCCAGGAATGAGGCCATCTCATTCTTTATATAGGGTCACTTAAAATATTAGGGTTTTCCTTTTTGTGCCTAGTACACCCAGCGTACCATCTGGTACGCCCAACGTACTAGGTGGCTCTTGCTTAAGGAACACGCGCAATTGTACGCTAAGCGTACGCATGCGTACGCCCAACGTACTTTGCTGCCATACTTCTCCACTTACGGACTCATCTTGCCAAATCTTCAAACTTCCATAGCTTCTTTGATATAACTCCGATTACAAAGATCCTCATACCTATGGGAAGGTGATGAGATGCCTTACGATTCCAGCAACTCGCCATAACCCGAAACTTCCTCATGCCCAGCTCGTGGCCCACGAACCCTAATCATGGACAATCTGAATCTGGATGTTACAATTCTCCCCATCTTAATTATATTTGGCCCTCTAAATTGCTTCTTATCAACACTTAAATTGAAACCAAAAACCCAAGAAGCACCAATAAAAAAGACCTCATATCCCACCACTATCTCTCCATGGATGCCTGAGTCCAAACAAGAACTCCCAAATCCAGAACCAAAATCGAACCCCAATAACTCACTGCTCCTCTGTTTTCACAAGACAAAATTCAACAATCGGTTATCAATCACTCATACCAATGTACCAAACAATATGGATCACACCACAGGGAATGGAAGGGTTCACATCCCACCAAGGCTCATTCACTGAACTGCTATACTAACCTATCCGAACAGTGAATTCTCAACACTCTGCCATCAAACACAACAGAATAATCATGCTCGCTCAGAAGTGTCCTCAGACATAAAAATAACTATACACAACAGAATAATCATGCTCGACCCAACCATTAAACCCCTCAATATGGAATCTATCTGTGATTCTAGCATCTCATTTTACCTACTCAATACATCGCTAGAATCAAACTAAACTTGAGAGTCTGGTCTGGCACAAAATTGGAACAACTCGTCCTAATGAACACTCAACTCGTGACCCATAACCCGCAACCCATGCATACCTCACTGATCCACTTCCCTTTGGTCATGAAAACTACCACTCAATCAGATTATAATGACTTCCGACAATCATGGAGACTCCAGTCTCGCCCCTGGTTTGACCCCAGGCTCTCACAACTCAAATATTTGTTCTACCCAAGCCTAAAACTCTTTTTCGTCAAGCTCCGATTAGAGAGTACTTCATCACAACATTCTCTTACTAACCAGTGGGCCGTACTACGGCTCCTCGCAGTATCACAACGACCTCTCACTGAATGGTGAGTACTACGGCTTCCACGTAGCATCACCGCAACCTCTTACTAAATAGTAAGTACTACGGCTCCTTGTAGCATCACCACAACCTCTCACTAAATAGTGAGTACTACGGCTCCCCGTAACATCACCACAACCTCTTACTGAGTAGTAAGTACTACGGCTGCCCGTAGCATCACCACAACCTCTCACTAAATAGTGTGTACTACGCTCCCCCCCTCCCCCCGTAGCATCACCACAACCTCTTACTGAGTAATGAGTACTATGGATCCCCGTAGCATCACCATAACCTTTCACTGAATAGTGAGTACTACCGCTCCCCGTAGCATTACCACAACCTCTCCACACTGATTCATTGAAATTGACACTCCACGCAGTCTTACCGCACTTACTCTTCACAATCTCATCCTTAGGTTGACATCACACTGCAATCATTAACTCATGCTTTGCGGCCCAGCATAGATAGGTACACACACACCCATCCAGGCTAAGCAACACTACTTCGGAAGACCACCATCGTGACAAAACCTCTTCTTCTCGTTGCAATTCACATTCTCAAATAAATCCCTTTGATGTCAAGTAGCTGAAGGGCCTCCCATCAAAACCATAGACACTCGATACCCCTCTTGGCATCTCAAGCTCAAAACTCAAAATAATCCAAGATTTAGGACATTAAACTCAGATATCCCGAAATACTCCATCTTCCAAATTAAAACACATAGAAATTGCCAACGACTCAAAACACGAAGATGACAATCCAAAACTTCCTCCGCTATTGCCTAAAATTTATGCCAAAATACTCATAATGACTCTAAAATTGGTTGACTAATCAACTTCCGCCCTTCTAAAACTGCATAACGGCCCAAACATTAAAGCAACATTCCTCAACCAATGAACTACCCTACGAGCCAACCACCTTGATTTCATCATTATAACCTTAAAGAATTCCTATCTACTACAAGGTCTCCGATCGATGGCCATTTGCCGTGGAGACATTCATCCTTTACCAAACACATGCCACATGCATTATCTCGCTCTGTACCTCGCTTCAAACAACAATAACCCTAACCACATGAATCCGCACCGCAAGTCTCTATATCCAGATCTCTAACCGATCTCGAATAGATCTCAGATCCTCTCAACAAAATACCCGGTCCTCCCCCACTTAGGGTTTGAACCATCACCAATTGGTGCACCAACATTCTATCTTACAGACTGTCTCCACCAGTAACATCACACCCAATCCTGCAAGGTGCCTTGCAACGCTCAGTGATCTCCCTGACAGACATCAAACAACTCCAAGTACCCGAATCTCATAGGAAATCCTCGGAACTTACCATCATGACTGCCTTTAGTCATTCAGAATCTCAAATCATACCATCACCGGACCTCCCAAATGTCCAGTATTAACCCTGACTCCTAATCTGGAAATAATGAACTATCATGCTCCTCATCCTTTACTTCTCGCCCAATGCTCCGACACGTTGCTTATCATAAGAGTAGAAACCACATTTCCACTCTCTATGCCCATCACAGACAAAAAGAGTCACCGCCCTGATATATTCCTCTTGATTGCCCAACGCTGCAGCTAACACATGCGCTACTATAGTCAAATAGGGTGTATCCTGGTCCTTGACCATCTCAGTCCCCACTGACATCCTGCTCAAGCTATATCATTCCCTCACGACAGACCTACTGCCAGACACTCAGTTTGACGACCACCATCAGTGTGATCCCACAAGGCTCACCCCAACTCAGAAACCAAAACCTCAACACCTCTTACGTCTCCTTGAGGAAACGGAAATAGCACCACTCGAGTCAAAAAAGGTGACATCTCTACTATTTATCGGCTGCTCAGCTCAGACTGTATTATTCCATAACGCACCGTCCCTACTCAACTTTGAGTCTTGCGACTCTACTGTCATATCACCAAAAATCCCTCGGAGCTAACTCAATTCCCTTATCAAGGAATGCCCCACTGAAACTCGTTCATCCTGACGTCCTGGACCCATACTCTTTCACATCCGACCTTGGTTTAGATAATCTTTGCGGAATAACCGGTAAAACTAGAAGCACTGACCGCCACATATCTTGGTACTCGAACCATGATATCTCCTCTCAATCTGCCACCAATCATGGTACTCGAACCACGATATCTCCTCTCAATCTGCCACCAATCGTGGTACTCGAACCATGACATCACCTCTCGGTTTGCTACCAATCATGGTACTTGAACCATGACATCACCTCTCGGTCTGCTACTTAGAACCTCTGGAATACTTCCTGCATCAAGTATGGGTCCTCTACTTTCAATAGTACGGGCCCATACTACCTGCCACATCTACCCATACTCTCTATATGGATCATCCCAGATTCTCTAAGTAGCTACACATCCTTCTCATCGCCAATCTCAACACGCGTGCTTGCTCCCCAGGAAAATGCTCTACTCTGTCAGCATACTTATCTGACTAAGGCCACTTCCTAGGCTCTCTGTAGGTTCTCACACTTCTCCGCCATCAGCTGCTGAGAAACTCCTTATGATGCCAGTCATCTACCTCCTGAATATCATCACATTCACCTGGTAGCTGACTCCCATCATCGGGAGTTCCACAAAGCACGAAGCAAGCAACATTCAGGCGTCGAATAAACACATATAATCCGCTCTAGGTGAGAACTCCCTAGCTCTACTCATACTAAAAAGTTATCACCGAACTCAACAACTCTACCCCCACGGGTATCTAGCTACTCTCTCGGTAGGCTTCACAAATGCTCATCTAGGTATCTCTCCTAGATTACTCCTCTACCCAAATCTCTCTCTGCATAGGATTCCTGCTGGATACTCTTACTCAGCACATACTCGAAAGTGCATCACAGATAACAGTAACTCCTAGGCTAAGGCATCACAAATCAGGCCACTCTAGTCCTAAAATATGAAATACCTAGCCTATCTCTAGCATGCATAATATCTAATAACATATTTCATAACACAAAAGTAATGGTATTTTAGGAAATCACTGTTCGGGCTCGGGCTGATTGTACACACTGCTTCTTCCCGCTTTCTATTATAAACTCTTACTCATTTTAGAAAAAATCAGTTATTTTGAAAATTTTCTCATTTCCTCAGTTTGAGTCCAGATATACCCGAAGGCACATCCGAATCCCTCGAACCAAGGCTCTCATACCAACTTGTAACACCGTAAATTTTAAAATAATTTTTCTTTTGAAAACGTATAATTCTCAATACATATTTCACAAAACATCATCTATTAAAATCACAAAACATAACTTGTAACACCGTAAATTTCAAAATAATTTTTCTTTTGAAACCGTATAATTCTCAATACATATTTCACAAAACATCATCTATTAAAATCACAAAACATAGCTACATGTTTAATAAAATGGTAATCCAGGATCCTCCTAACTGTTTCTTTGGTGTGTATAATCAAGCCGATTCCGTCCCGCGATCCTGAGAAGAAAACCTGAAACACATAACACATAACATGGTAAGCATGAAGCTTAGTGAGTTCCCCAAAATACCATATACAAAACATATTAGCCACTCGAGGCTATAACTCTGTTTGATCCTCTGGTCAATGTGTCTCAGTGGGACCCTCCAGTCCCATAACTTTGTGGACCCTCTGGTCCTAACTCTGTGGACCTTCCGGGCCTAACTCTGTAAACTCTGAAACATACATAACATAAATCACATAGAAATAATGCAGTGTATCACATCATATAAATAACATACAAATACTTAGTCACATAACTCTAATTACCACTCTAGGTAAAGTGTAGTGAGAAGACTCACCTTGAATGAAGAACAGCTCCTATGATAACTGCTGCTACGCACCGGACTCTAACTCTGTGCCAAACCCACAACAAATCTCAATTAGGAGCTAAGTCCAACCTCTCACTTATTGGGTCTAGAAATAGACCACCTAAAAGCCCATTAATTCCATAAGCCCATTGGGCCCACCAAACCCAATAATAAATGGGCCCTCATACGGCCCAATTTCCAACCTAGGTGGCTCTTTCTTAAGGACACGCGCAATTGTAAGCTAAGCGTACGCATGCATACGCCCAACGTACTTCGCTGCCACAGTTCTCCACTTAGGGACTCATCTTGCCAAATCTTCAAACTTCCATAGCTTCTTTGATATGACTCCGATTCCAAAGATCCTCATACCTACAGGAAGGTGATGAGGTACCTTACGATTCCAGCAACTCACCTTAACCCAAGACTTCCTCATGCCCGGCTCGTGGCCCATGAACCCTAATCATGGACAATCCAAATCAGGATGTTATAGCATAACCGCCTTGAATTTGGATGGGTTGACTAAAATCCCCTCCTGGTTAACGAGATGTCCGAGGAACTAGACCTCTCATAAAAAAAACTCACACTTCGAGAACTTGGCATACAACCATTCTCGCTGCAGAACCTCCAGCAGCTCCTTGAGGTGCTCCTAGTGCTGCTCTCGAATCTTGGAATATACCAAGATATCATCTATGAACATTATGACTGAGTGATCAAGCATCGGTCTGCAAGTTCATCAAATTCATGAACATTGCCAGTGTGTTGGTGAGCCCAAACGGCATCACCACAAACTTGTAATGACCATAAAGAATCCGAAACGCAGTCTTCTCCACGTCTTCCTCCCCCACATTGACCTGTTGATATCTGAATCTCAAATCGATCTTGCAAAACCAAGATGCACCATGCAACCGATCAACAAGATCATCTATCCTCTAAAGTGGATAATTGTTCTTCACCGTTAACTTGTTCAACTCCCTATAGTCAATGCACGTCCTGTGCGAACCGTCCTTCTTCCTGACAAAGAGGATTGGTGCTCCCTAAGGAGAAGTACTTGGGCGAATGAACTGTTTACCCAGTAGCTCCTGCAACTGAGATGCCAACTCCTGCATCTCAGGCGGTGCCTGATGGTACGGCGCCTTAGCGATAGGGGCTTCACCCATCACTAGATCAATCCTAAACTCTACCTACTTCTCCGGAGGCACTCCAGGTGGCTCCTCTGGAAACACATCAGCAAACTCTCTAACCACTAGAACCTCTGAAACTGAAGCATGATCTTCAATCCGCGTATCCATCACATATGCTAAATAACCGGCATACCCATGCTAAAAAAACTATCAAGCCCTGGAGGCTGAACAAAACCCTGCTCCTACTCCGATTCCCTCACCATACAACACCAGTTCTCCCCTACTTTGGGTTCGAACTACCACTCGATGTCCCTCACAGTCAATCATAGCAACAAACCGCTTGAGCCAATCCATCCCTATGATCACACATACATCCCCCATGGGTATAGGAATAAAATATATCAGGAAGGATACCCCGAAAATCTCTAGCTCGCATCCCCGGTAGACCAAAGAAGCAGAAATATGTGTTCGTTGGCGATCAAAACTCGCAACGGACACTCAAGCTCATCTACCGGAACCCTGAATTCTCTACTGAAAGCCTAAGATACAAATGATCGACTCACCCCTGAGTCGAACATAACCAAAGCAGGAAAAGAGTTTACTAGAAACGTACCTAACCATAGGTACAACTGATAAGCATACCACATATATAATAACTGAAATAGAAAATAGAAATATTACTAGCAACCACATCCGGTGCTGCCTTGGCCTCCTCGGCCGTAAGCTGCAAAGCGCACCCCTAAGCCTTCGGAGGCTCCACCATGACTGGCCTCCCAACCCCAATCCTCAATGTAGCAGATGTGGATCCCAACGCCGACTTGATGACGAGCTGCGGACAGTTGGTTTTCACATGACCAACCTGATGATGGTAACAAATCCTCATATCTGCTGGAGGGGTGGATTGGAGAGAGTCCCTGGCATAGTCCCTCTCCTTGCCACATTTGTGGCAACCACCTCCTGTTCGACAAACCCCAGAATGACCCCTATCACACTTTCCACAAGTGCGGCTCTACTGACCCCCGATCCAAGTGTCAGTGGTCTTGGACCGCTTAGGTTCCAGCTGAGACTGTGTCGGAACCTAACGCTGCTCCCTCAACTACAACTCTATCTCTAACTCACACCGCCTCGCGGCTTCCTAAAGATCCAAAAGCATCTCCCAATGTTGTGTAGCAACAAACTATTGAATATCCATCTTGAGCATACTCAGATAACGATTCATCTGAGACTGCTCTGAAGCAAACTCCAGGAAAAACATAGCCCTCTCCGTGAACATACGAGTGATCTCCATCACTGACTCTCCATCCTACTTCAATGTCAAAAACTCCTGCGCAAGCCCCTCCCTCTCAATACGTGGGACGTAGCGTATGCGGAACATATCCCGGAATTACTCCCAAGTAATAGCAGCTCGCTGATCATCAGTGTATAACCTTGTCTTCAATCTCCACCAGTCCTTTTCCCCAAGCCTCAGCAGGTTCAGGGCACACCTAACCTTCTGGTCAGCAGGACATGAACACATGAAGAAACAACTCTCCACGTAAGATAACCACCTCATAGCCCTGATCTCATCCTGCATACCATCAAACATCGGGGGATTCATGTTATCGAAGTCCCGATACCGGAAAGCCCTGATGGCTCCTCATCCAATCCCTGCCACAGTTACAGCCGATGTAGTTGTTACATCAGCTGTCTCTGCTAGAGCTACATACCACTCATCAAAGTACTCAACCATCATGATCTTAATCGACCTAAACATCTCTAGCAGCTGCGCTCGGAACGCCACAACTATCTCATCATGCAGAATATCATGGATCCTAGCATCAAACTCATCTATCCCTATCTGTACCACGGGCTCAGGTGCTACCGGCACCTCCAACCCTCCGTCTCCCAATCCTGATCCTAATCCTAATCCTGAATAGGATCTAGTAGCAAAATGTCCTTTCACTACCATACTTCAAAATATAACCAAGATGTCAGATAAATGAGATGATATTGGGAGACCAATTCTCACAACCCTAGGGATTGTGACTTCCTTGCTACACGTATGGGTCCTCTACTTTCAGTAGTACGGGCCCATACTACCTTCCACACCTACCCATATTTGTCTCAAGGATCATCACAACACCCTAAAACTATCATCACATAATATGCGCTCAACCCTCGCTCTTAGGGGAATATCGACTATCTCGCAACTGGTCTCACATCTTCTCACAGCTCACACATCCATGGAACTTTCACCAACCCTACAGTACTAGTGTATGCTAGCCACACATAACGTTATACCCAATAGACTTTAGAATATCTAATCCTACACTAAGGTTGAATTAGACATTCTCAGGCTATAAGATTCTGATTATACACAGCCGTGATGCACACACTAAACATCTAAAATTATGATGTTAATTCCATATACAAGAAACCCTAGGCTAGTAGGCATCATATAATCAGGAAAATCTATATCATGTGATTCCTGAAGACTCTTAGCCTAGTACTAGCATGTTGTTCTATCATATCATAATGTCAAATAACTATATTATATTTTGGGGCTTACTTACAGGTTCCGGATGATCGTACCCTCTGCATCCTCCATCCTTATTTTGAAAACCATTTTAGTATTTATTTCAAAAATTCCCTGGATTGGAGGTTTCCTTCACACGAGTGTTACTCCAATTCACTCAAAACAAGGCTCTGATACCAACTTGTAACATCCAAAAAATGTATGCCAAATTTAAAAATTTTCAATCATAGATAAAACCAAATATCATTTGTTTACAAAATGTTTTCAAATCATTATTCATCATATTTTCCCAATAACTAGATCAAAAGGATGGGGAGCGGTACGGTCACGCCTTCGCCTTGCGATGATCTCCTGAAGTACCTGAATCAATTAACTGAAATTGAAAGCGCAAGGGCTTAGCGAGCTACCCCCAAAATACCAACACCACACTGATAATACCATATCAATAACATATAATCAACAACATTTATACTAGGCTATCGGCCTGACTAGACTGCCCTGCTATGATAACCCGAAACTCTTATCATGTGGAATTGATTCGTGTATCAATATTTATCTCGAAATTGTCAACTCTTAACGAAATATTCCTGCGGGTGCACACCCACGTGTGCGGCCAGCCAGCTACACACCACAGCTGTACACACCCTCCAGCCTCACACCTAACCCTATATATTAGAGGAAACCCCCCCTTCCTTCACTCTTTTCATCTTTTGGTTGCACTCTACTTTCTCTCTCTACTTTCTCTCTCTAAAAACTTCATCCAAGAACATCATTAAGGACTCAAAAACGTGAACTGCATCATCATTCAGGTTGATATAGTGGTAAGACACTTGAATCTAAGCCCAAAACTCATAGTGCTCTTCATCTTCTTCATCCTTTGAAGGAGTGCGGCCGTTTACCTTCATAAGGTGGCCGGACACACTTAAAAACCCTCCAAAGTGAGAGTATGGTCTCTATAATTAACATTTTGGGATCAAACAAGGAGTGTACGGCCGCACACACCCTTTGTAAGACCACACATTCCTGCTTGTAGCCACACACACAAGTTTGACCACACTTTTGTCCGCACACTCACTTTTATGGCCATACACCCACCCTAATGCTCATATTTGGCCTTAAACTTGCTAGGATCACTATGTGTGGAACCTACAACACTTAGTTCAAACATTTACAAGACCTTAGGATGGGTTTTCGCGTCATGATTAGTCATGAACTACCCTAATCTAATACATATATGTGTTACCATATGATTAATAGGGTCCACTTACGTTTAGAACATCTGTTAACACTCGACACTCATATCAATCGAATCCTACGTCAAACTGTGAGCTCATACCCCTACACTTTTCCGAGTTTTTTTCATGTTTTCAGGGGGGGGGGGGGGAATACAAGCTAAACAAAAAGGTTTTCATAACTTAAAAAATGATGCAATTACAATGCTTTTCTAATAAACGTTTAGATACAATTATCCCTTTTGTATTATGCAGAGCATAAGGGATGTTTTCAATTCATAATTGCATAGTTTTCCAAACCATACCCGAACCTAACAACCATTCAAACTATAATAGGTATAGTTTGGGATTTCATTACAAGTCATACAGGTTCAAACTTCATGCAAAGTCAAACATATAAACTATGTTAGATTTAGTTTATCCATTATTACGAATACAAAACTAGAGTATCATGCTAAATAATTATTTTATGTATAATTATTTATACTCTACACCATTACAAAACGATTTCGAACTCAAGAACAACCGAACAAACATGTAAACCAGTTAATACAGGATTGTGAGAATATCTTCGTTTTTCCCCTTGGGGTACCAATAAATCCTCACCGGTAGTATAACCAGAGTCTCCTCAAGGGAGAGTGTGAAATTTGTGAATAGATCTATTCAGGACCGACAATCCCACACCTGAACTGTTAGCTACAGTTAAGCGGGCACGCCTGGGTGACAAATTTTGAAATCGTACGACGCCTGAAGAACGTCAAGGAAGTCATCAGTCATATTAGTATGGTTATACGACTCACAATAAGTATAAACTAATCATTGTTTACAGGAGTTCTTTCTTCTATAGTTTTATTTTAAATAATAAAACTACTTATCTATTTACTGGAGGGTATTCCAGGGAAAAAACCTATAGTTTTATTTTAAGTGATAAAACTACTATACATACTGGTGGTAACCAGGGTTTTACGAACGATTATACATTACATACTGGTGGTAACCATGGTTTTCAAATAGAACGTACTTTTCATACAAAAATCAACAAACATGTTAGAAAATATTGGATTTTCTTGGTAAGCATGCATACATATTTCAGAACTCGGTAACAATGGTTTTCGATACAAACAATATTTACTTGTAATGGAAAGCAACTATTTATACAAACTTAGTGACTAGTTTTCAATACAAAAACATGTTTATGAACTCACCAGCTTTATGCTGATACATTTTCAAAAACCGCTTGTATTCTCAGGGCAACAGGTACCTAGCCAGCTTTTGGAGAAGACGGAGCATTTTTGGAGTCTCGTCTTTGTCTTTTGCTATATAATGTTATGTACAAACTATGTTTTCAAACACATGTATATATTCATATTGTAATGTAATGGTTGTATTTACTTTGATTGCTATGATACGATAGTCGTGATACTACGTATGACGTCGCCACCCCCCGGACGTTTCTGCCGTTGTTTTTCTGACGGTTCGGGGGTGTGACAGATTGGTATCAGAGCTATTTTTTATAGTGAACTAAGTATACGTAACCTTACATGGTATACAACTATAAACATTAAGCGGCCGAAGTGATCTGAACTAAAAGTATACTTTAAAAATATAAGTATTTTTACTCCAAGTATACAAGTATACCTACATACCAGAAATCATATCGTAAAATGAACCAAACAAAAGTAATTGGATGTTGAACACTGTACTTAAACCTGGGCAGTTATGTAATCATGTCTATGGTCAATATAGCTTGATCAACTATATTCATTCGATACATGACCAACATGTGCTTGGGAGTGACTGTGGTATTGTAGCAGACCTAAAACTTACCAAATATTTCTACCAAAAGAAAAAGATGGAACAAAACCTTCAACATAAAATACTATAGGAGTATTTTGATCAAAGCGGGATACATTGTAAAAATTCATTCCAAGTGTTGCTACTCATTCTTTCCTAGCGATAGATTACTTGCTTTAGTAATTTCTACATGTTTATCGCTTAGTAGAACACTTTACCTATCATATAGAGATACTTCTTGTTTCATATCTCTTGATTCAATTTAGTGGACTTACCTCCCTCTCCTTCCTAATCATTTTTAGAACAAGATGCCTCGAAAGAAAAGAGCCTGATCAAAGAACAACAATCCTCCACCACCACCTCCTTAGTTCGATCCCGCTATGTTCTAGGCAGAAGTTACTGCCGTTGTGGTTGCCACAATGTCATAGATGAACCCCGGTGGTTCTAACGGGCCAGGAAGTGGTGCCTATCCCCAAAATCCGGAAGGTAGTCAGGGACACCAGTAGGAGTGTACCTCTAAAGACTTCATGAACGCAAAACCCACACATTTCGATGGCACTGGAGGTGTCATTGCTTTGACTCGATGGTTTGAGAAGATCGAGTCCATCTACGAAATATGTTCCTGTTCTAAGGTCAACAAAGTAAAATTTCCCGGTTGCACCTTCGCCAACATAGCACTGCCTGGTGGAATGGTCGGGTCAAATCCCTAACCCTACCAGTGGTAAATGCTATGGGTTGGGAGAGCTTGAAAGAGCTCATGCTTGCTGAGTACTACCCTCGGGACGAGATGTAGAAACTAGAACACGAACTCTGGAACCTAAAGATGATGGGTTCCAATATTTCTACCTACACATCTAGGTTTGAAAACCTAGCGCTCCTCTGCCCGGGAATGGTCACCGCAGAAAGGAAAAAGATTGAAAGATACATCTGGGTGCTGACCCAGCCAACCAAAGGAAATGTCTTGGCTGCTAGGCCAAACACCTTTAACAACGCTAAGTGCCTGGCGGAGACTCTGATCGATCATGGAGTCGATCTTGATGAAGTAACCACCGTTCCTCAAACGGCTAAAGGGAGTGCTGAGAAAAGAAAATTTTGGAAAAAGAAGAAGGGTCAGTCTTCGTAGGAGCCCTCAAAGAAACAACAAACAGTAGAAATCCATGCTGCCACTATCCCTTCTCCTACTCCTGCAACTCAAGCACCTACCAGTGGATATACTAGTAATCTTCCTCAGTGCAACAAATGTAATTTTCATCATCATGGGCAGTGCCGCGAGATGTCGTGCAAAAACTGTGGCAAGAAGGGGCATACGGCTCGATTTTGCAGAACACCAGCCTAACCAACCAATCAGGCATCTGGAGCAGGTGTCGGTCAAGCCTGCTATGGTTGTGGTGAGGTCGGGCACTACAAGAGAAATTGCCCCAAGGCAGCAACGACTGGTAATACTGGGATGGTTCTAACAATGGGGCAAGAGGAGGAAGTTGCTGATCCTACCGTTATCACGGGTACGTTCCTCCTCGACAACTCTTATGCATGCATTCTTTTCGATTCCTGTGCGGAGAGAAGTTTTGTCAGTCATGCATTCAAACATCTTCTCAAACATAAACCTCAATCTTTAACCGAAATATTTACTGTTGAAATGGCTAACGGTGAGAAAGAGAGCACTAACGCTATATTCTGTGGCTGTATCCTTACCCTAAACAATCATTCCTTTCGTATCGATCTTATGCTAATTTCCATAAAGAGCTTTGATATCATCATCAACATGGATTGGTTGAGCCCCAATCGTGTTGATATCCTTTGTTTCGAAAAATCTATCCGTCTCAATCTCCCCTCTGGTGAAACCCTCATGATCTATCGCAGATTTATCCAGAATTTCTCCCGAATTCCCAAACCTTTAACCACTCTAACTTAGAAGGGCGTACCTTTTTGTTGGAGTGAAAAGCAAGTTACCACGTTCCAAATGTTGAAGCAGACTCTATGTAGTGCACCTATCTTGTCTCTGGTCGAAGGGATGGAGAACTTAGTTGTCTACTGCGATATATCCAACCAGGGCTTAGGTTGTGTGCTTATGCAACGAGGAAAGGTTAGTGCTTATGCCTCGAGACAATTGAAAGCACACGAAATCAATTACACGACTCACGACCTAGAATTGGGAGCAGTGGTCTTCGCATTGAAAATTTGGACACATTACCTCTACGGTACCAAGTGCACTATCTTCACCGACCATAAAAGTTGCAACACATCTTCGACAAGAAAGTCTTAAACATGAGACAACGGAGATGGGTAGAACTACTCTTTGATTATGAGTGTGAAATACACTACCATCCCGGCAAGGACAATGTGATAGCTGATGCCCTTAGCCGAAAAGAGTACTCAGACCACAGTGTTAAAGCACTTACCATGACCATCCATTCCCATTTATCCACGCAAATCAAAGAGGCTCAGTTGGAAGCCTTGAAACCAGAGAACCTGTCGGGTGAAACCCTAATAGGAATGGAAAAGAACCTAGAAATCAAGGGAGATGGAGTCTATTACTTTATGAATCGGGTCTGTACCCCAAAGTTTGGTGGTTATAGAGAAATCGTCATGAACGAAGCTCACAATACCAAATACTCCATTCACCCAGGATCGGATAAGATGTACATCAATCTCAAGAAGTTATATTGGTGGCCAAACATGAAAGTCGAGATCACTACCTTCATTGGCAAGTGTCTGACTTGCGCCAAGGTGAAGGTCGGATATCAAAAGCCCTCGGGCCTGCTTCAGCAGCCCGAGATACCTGAGTGGAAGTTGGAGATGATTTCTATGGATTTCATTACCAAATTACCCAAATCTCCGAGTGGGTATGACACCATCTGGGTAATAGTCGACCGATTGATGAAATCCGCTCACTTCCTGCCAATCAAAGAAACTTTCAAGATAGAAAGACTCACACGAATCTACATCCAAGAGATAGTCCGACTGCACGGTGTACCTGTGTCTATTATCTCCGATCGAGACAGCAGGTTCACTTCGAGATTTTGGAAGTCCCTTCATAAAGCTCTTGGAACTAAGCTGGATATGAGTACAACTTATCATCCTCAGACAGACGGACACAGTGAGAGAACCATTCAGACCATGGAAGACATGTTGAGAGCATGTGTCATCGACTTCGGTAAATCATGGGACACCCATTTTCCCTTGGTTGAATTCTCTTACAACAATAGTAATCAAACTAGTATCAAGGTTGCGCCTTTCGAAGCCCTCTATGGCTGTAAGTCTAGATCCCATCTGTGTTGGGCTGAGGTGGGCGACACGCAGCTAGCCAAAGGTTAAGTCCCTGATAGCACTATCATTGGTCCAGAAATCATCCGCAAAACCACTGAAAATATCGTACAAATCTGACGACTTAAGGCCTGCCATGATAGACAAAAGAGCTACGATGATAAACGAGGTAAACCCTTGGAGTTCTAGGTTGGATACCATGTCCTGTTGAAGGTCTCGCCCTGGAAAGGCATGATACGCTTCGAAAATCCTGGAAAGCTAAATCCAAGATGCATAGGACCCTTCGAGATCCTCGCTAGGATTGGTCCGGTAGCCTACAAACTTCGTTTACCGCAAGAACATAGCAACATCCATCTTGTCTTCCACGTCTCGAACCTTAAGAAGTGCTTATCCGATGAGACTTTGCGACAAGAACTTAAACTAATTAAACTAATTAACTCCCTAGTTCAATTATCTGGATTAAATAAGATTTGTAATTGGTTAATCAAGTGGGTGATTCGATTAACCTCTTGTTTTTTGGTTTCTCAAACAAGCTCACACATTAATTAACCCATTCTCTTATTAATTCTAGATTCATGTTCATTATTCCTAGTCATATGATAGAGTGGTCACATAAACATATGAGGTTAACAACTAAGAGATGTTCATGCATCTTAATTGTCTTCCAATTAACAGAAAATAGTTGTAATTAATGCATAAGGTTCTTTAACAAACTTAGTTTAATAAACTCACCAATAAACAATCATCAAAAGTATTAATTAAACCATAGGAGTAATTTGGTTCTTCGTAAACAGAAACCATCCAAAATTTAGCTCATGATTACAAGGAAAATAAGCTCAAAAACGAATTTGATTAAGCTAAACATAATTCAATCCTAAGATTAAGTGGAAAATATAACCTAATTCTCTTCCAAACTTCAAAAGGTCAAATATTAGGGTTCCTCAGGTCTTCAAGGGTTTCTCCAATCTAGCTCTCTCTCCAGGGAAGCCAGAAAAGTCTTCAATTCGGATTAAGACTCCATATTTATAGTTATCACAAAACTGGGGCTACTCGGCGAGTAGGTCGTGGACTCGCCGAGTAGGTGTATGGAATCCGTGTATGGCAAGGATTTTTGACTTTTCTTCGGGAACATTCTCACGGACTCGCCGAGTTGGTGTGTGGACTCACTGAGTAGATGTGTGATTCCTCCTTTTTCTTTATTCTTTGATCTCTAATCGCTCCTCCTTATTCCTTTTTGCTCCAAAGATGTCTTTTGGACTGAAAACACAATTAAGCATCATTAAGTACCTTTTGTATATATTATGCACATAATTAGCTAAAATGAATAAAAATATATGCTAAACATATGGCTAATTATCCAAATATCAAAATACCCCACACTTGACTTTTGCTTGCCCCCAAGCAAAACTGGATTTTTAGTACATTAGAATCACATATGACAACTCCAATCGAACCCAGCCATTATGCCAAGACCGCAATGCATGCATTTGTGTCTAAAATTTTCCTAATAACCCCCCCCCCCCCCCCCCCGGTACTCCAAATACTCACAATCCTCGTAAACATTCGCCCACTTTTTCTGAACATTGCTCATTTTATGCATCCTTCCGAATCCATCCCCAGAAAACCTCTTAACCTCAACGTATTTTTGGTTGAGCAACCCAAGCATACATAATCTAGAAAAAATTACAACTTTTTATACCACTATGGAGCCCTTTTGAATCCTTCATTTCCTTGATATTTGATCTTTAATTTCTTTGAATTCACCACCTTGTTGTTTGATTTTTGGTATCTTCAACTTTTTGAATTTCTCCAGAATTTTCGATCTTTCATATTTAACTTTGATGCTCCAAAAATTCTTTAAAATTTTCTTGTAATTCTCTCTCTTTTTTTTACATGTACTCATTTTTTTCCACTAAAAACCCTACATGATTAAGCAGGGGCGCTCAACTTCAACCTTTATTGGTTAACGATAATAATTTTCCTGGATACATTTCTGGTACATGATGCTAAACATATTGCATCATTCAAACTAAGTGAGGTCTTGTTTTTGTCCCATGATTTCACTGGAATAAGGAAGCCATAAATACACTAGAACATATATAGGCTCAACTAAACATTTGGGTTTCCATGCAATCATCAACATAATTCTAACATGGAATCCTAATTACTTTTTACCAAATTTTTCTAAATTAAATCCTAAGTATTTTTGGCATGCAAATTTTTTTAAAATAGACCCAAATTAAGATATTGGGGTTCTAAATTTACTAAAATGTAACCAACTCTCTACCCACAATTAATTCATGCAATGTCCCCATTGCATGCTACGCATAAAAACATGAAATATAGAAAGAATTGGAACAAACTCCCCTGGGGTAGTAGTCGCGAAGGTGATTTTCTTCAATTAAGCTCCAACCTTGAATGCCTTTAGACATGGGAACAGCTGATACATATCTTGTGTGTCATGTCACGTATGGTAGACTTGCAAACGACTCAAATAAATAGGACAAAGCTCCTAGAAACCTTCAGAAATGAATCTTTACGAAAAAGATGTATAACACTGCCATTAATATGCCCAAAACAACTCTGGGTTCGAAAAATATAGTTGGACTCGGCGAGTCTATTGTATACTCGGCGAGAATGTTGCCAACTCGCAGTAATATCGTATAATTGCCCATGTACTTGCCGAGTAGTCTATATGCACTCGGCGAGTAGGTGCTGAGTCCAGACAGATTTCCTGTTTGTTCATTCTTCGACTAAGGTGCTAAATAGGGGTAATCCAGTGACTCTTCTTCTAATTACTTCAGTAATAACACACTCAATCACTCCCAACTCTAACGAACTCAACCTTAATGGAAAAACTTCGCACTCTCTTTCAAAACATTCCTCACTTGAATCTTGACCCTTAAGACTTCTAAATGAATCCTAACCGTCAAACTTGGAAAAAAATATGCAACCACGAGTGAAAGCATCCAAAAAAAAAATCCTAAAAATACGATCATACAAGTTCAACAATGTTTCAAAACCAAACACAATAAAAACAAATAAAATCACAAAACAACCAAATCTCAATCTTCCTCATCCATATTAGCTCCTCCAGCACCACTACCTCCCTTTTCATTGTTCCTACGCATCCTCTCCTCCCAATTCATGATATAAGGATAACCAGCTCTGGGTCTCGAGGCGATATTCATTTGTTGGAAGAGATACTCAAATGATTGATTGTTGTAATTTACACCTCTCCCAATATCATCCAAGTATCGACAGTACACAACTTGGTTCCACCCGTCATTCTCATCCTCCACCGGAATAACCGGTGGATCTTCTCGGACCCTTTTGCTCCTTTGCCTCACCCGTCGACCCAACTCCTTGGGAATAACCGCCTCGTCCTCATGCGGAATGGCATAAGAATCTCCAATTTTTTCTACAATTTGCACCCTCTGATATAAAGTAGCGTTGAAAGGAGGGGGAGAAATGACGGTTAATGCCCTCACTTCTTGAAAATCCAAGATCCCGTATGATCTCGCGAGCCTAGTAACGAACATCCCTCCATTGATTTTGGAGGTCACTTTTTCGTTGACTGCCCCGTCCTCGAGATATTTAGCCAGGCAGTAAGGAAGGTTGCAAAAGACATCGGGAGTAATGATGCTCCAAAGATAGAAGATATCAAGTGTCGGGACTTTGTCATCGTCCTTCCACATGTTGATTGGGTTGGCAATAAGGCGGTGAATAAGACGGTGAACTGGTGAACGGATGTGACCCTCCTACGCGGAAGATGGAATGTACACCCGGTAAGTAGTAGTGTTCCACCAAGTGGAAGCAACAACCTCTGCGCGGAGGTCTTTATGGCACTGCTCCAAAAAGGTTTCAAAGTCTTCATTTAGCATGGCAGTTTGATCATAAATGCCAATCCTCCATGAAAGCTCCGCCATGCTGCATTGTCGCAGCTCCCCACCAAGTGAAAATGAAATAATATTGGGATTATAATACTCACTACCAACCCGGAATGAGATGGTAGCAAAGAATTCCCAACACAATTCCGCAAAAATCGGCTCTTGGATTTTGAACAATTGTAGCCATCCATCAGAAATAATGGTAGAATCTCCCACATCACAAGCCTTTATCAAATATGGCGTCAATTCCTCCTCCAACCTGACCTTTCCCAACCAGTCCCAGATTATTGCATTAGGGAGGTGGATCTCCTTCTGCTTTAAAGCTTCCAGCCTGTTTTTAGCGCGGGCCTGTGAAGATTTAGAGGTTACTTAGCAAAAAGAAAGCCACGGGATGTCTCCTTGGCTTCCCCCACGTAAATTTTGGCCTCTTCTGGACATGGTTCAGCAAAATAATATTAAGAAAGCACAAACAAGCAACACCCAAAAATTAAAATCCAACAATACATATCTGTCAAGACCCCTACTCGCCGAGTTCAAGAACTACTCGATGAGTAGGAAGAACTTCAGGACCAGATCATTATCGGACCATTATAGGTCAGTTAGAACATCTAATTCTTCATTGGGGTTTGTTGTATTAAGTCCATAAAACACAAATCCAAAAGAAATTTTGTCTAAAACCTCCTAATTCATACTAAAATCAAAACCCTAAAAATTGAGGAAACCCCAAATCCAAGTTTTGGGTGAAATAAGGGATAAGAATCGATAAAGCTTTAACCATTAACAAGTATTGGGAGTAAAGATCATACCTTTATGCTTCAAAGATGGAGATTCAACAAAAAATGGAAGAAGTGGCTTGAGAGTAGATATGCACGGCGAGTATGAGGGTAATGTTTAGAATGAGTGAAAAACCCTTATTTACAGATTATAAACTACCTGTGTAAATTTTCTACTCGCCGAGTAGAAAAATCCTACTTGCCGAGTAAATCCACGTATTCGCGAGATTCTGGGTTTATTAAGATGTACTCGCCGAGTATGCGTATTAACTCGGCGAGTAAGTCTTGCAGATTGAAAAAGAACTTAATTTTTTTTTATTTTCAAAACACCACCCCACACTCTAAGCATTGCTTGCCCTCAAGCAATCATTTAAAACATATTTTCAAAGAAAGAATGATAATAAAACAGCACTGATATGTGCATAATTAGTTAATTATTTAACATATATTCTTGGTTATTTTTGGTTAGTTATGAGAATAATATGGACAAAAGGTACTTAAAATGCTTTGAATTGTGTTTTCAGTCCAAAAGATATGCTTGGAGGCAAAAAGGAGAAAAGGGAAAGCAAGTGAAGGTTAAAGAATGAAAAGAGAGACTTACTCGGCGAGTAGATCGGCATTACTCGGCGAGTACACGATGAGATGCCAGGAGATATATACGACTGCTGATCTAAAGACGGATAAGTATTGACCTACTCGGCGAGTTGATTCTGCTACTCGCCGAGTACCCTCTGTTTTGGGATATCTTTAAAAGACGAATCCTTATCACATGGGACAGAACCCCTGGCGAATTTTGAAGGATTAGCTGCGACTAAAAGGTTCAGAAGGCGCTGAAGAACCCTAAGCTTCAAGAGTTGGAAGAATTCAAGCAATTAGGTTGATTCTACCACTTAGACTTAGGAATTAAACATGTTTGCTTTCATAAACTTTGTTTTTATGCTTGTTTCTACTGCAACTATGAGCTAAACTCGTTTTTGTTTCTGTTTGGGGAATACCAAAGAACTCCTATGGTTTAATTATTGAATTTTGATTAATTGTCTATTGGTGATTTATTAAATTAAGTTTGTTAAAGAACCTTATGTGTTAATCACTACTATTTTCTGTTAATTGGAAGGCAATTAGGTTGCATGAACATCACTTAATTATTAACCTCATATGTTTATGTGAATGCTAAAACATATGCTTGGAAGTAATGAGTATGAAACTGAGATTAATAAGAAAATAGGAAGATTAATGTGTGAGCTTGTTTGAGAAACCATCAACAAGAGGTTAATAGAATTAATAACTTAATTGACCATTACAAATCTTATTTAATCCAAATAATTAATCTAGGGAATTAATTAGTTTAAACACTTGATCAACGCTTAAATTAGTTAATTGTCTAAGGGTTAGGAGTAATGAACATGAACCTAACTACTATCATTGGTAACCAATAGCAATTAATCTACCTTAACTTAAATAACCATAGGAGTGAATTGGTTGAACCTAAATAGAAACATCTTTATCAAATTTGGCGAATAGTTGTTGCTTTAGTTAATTAGTTAAATTTAGTTTGCTTAAGTTTCTAGTCTTGCAAAACATATGCTTGGAAGTAATGAGTATGAAACTGAGATTAATAAGAAAATAGGAAGATTAATGTGTGAGCTTGTTTGAGAAACCATCAACAAGAGGTTAATTGAATTAATAACTTAATTGACCATTACAAATCTTATTTAATCCAAATAATTAATCTAGGGAATTAATTAGTTTAAACACTTGATCAACGCTTAAATTAGTTAATTGTCTAAGGGTTAGGAGTAATGAACATGAACCTAACTACTATCATTGGTAACCAATAGCAATTAATCTACCTTAACTTAAATAACCATAGGAGTGAATTGGTTGAACCTAAATAGAAACATCTTTATCAAATTTGGCGAATAGTTGTTGCTTTAGTTAATTAGTTAAATTTAGTTTGCTTAAGTTTCTAGTCTTGCAAAACTAGAGAAAAACCATTTACTTTTATTAATTGTTTTAGTTAAAATTAGCTATTAGTTTAATTTCCGTTCCTTGAGTTCGATACCTTACTTATCAATCTATACCACTTAAATACAGGTTCACTGCCTTTGTGTGCTCAAATTGTTAATAAAAAGTATGGATAAAACTAGTTGAATTAACACACATCAAGTTTTTGGCGCCGTTGCCGGGGAACGGTTCTAAATAATTAAGCTAATTCCTAATTTTTTCGATCCTTTGTGTGAGTTTACTTGCATAAAGTTCATTTATTGCAATTTAGTAACTAGTAATTAGGTTTTAGTATCTATTTTAGTTAGGTTAAAAACTTAGAATTTTTTTTTTGAAAACTCACTGATACTCGCCGAGTGCACTCGCACCTACTCGGCGAGTAACAGCTTATTTAGAATTTTTTTTTCTATTTGTTTACAATCTTTTTGTTCTTTTTACGCTTTTATTTGATTAATTTCAGGACTTTCGTGACCAGAGGAGCAAACACACCACTGGTACCCCCGTTTGAAGACCCCGAATCTGAATTGAAAAGAAACAAAGGGAAGGACGTGGAGAGTTCAAGCACACCAAAGAAATCACCATTGTCCAACTTGAAGACTGTTTTCGGGAAAAAGAAGAGCAGCAAATCAGGAGCTTCAAGCGCTTCCTTAATAATTGAAGAGCCAATTCAAGAAGAGATTAGATACGAAACCGAGGAAGAAGACGAGGCAACTTACGAACAAGACACCGAATCGGAGGAAGAGTTAGCATTAACTATGGCTAACATTGATGAAATTCCCATGGGAGAATGGAAGAAGAGGATGCACGACGACCATGGCCCAGGACTTGTGCAACCTGCAATTCCCGCAACTGCCACCTTTGAGCTAAAAGGTCATATCCTAGCTTCACTCAAGGAAATACCTTTCTACGGGAAAGATCATGAAGATGCCTACAAACATTTGGATGAAGTAAATGATGTTGCTGATTACTTCAACATTCCAAATGTCACCCGCGAAACTCAGCTGCTTCGGATGCTTCCGGTAACCTTCAAGGGTGCTGCTAAAGACTGGCTCAAATCACTTCCTCCCGGGTCAGTCACTACTTGGGCCAGAATGAAGGAAGAGTTTATTGATCACTTTTGCCCACCATCCAAGATAGCCAAGCTCAAGAAGGCTATTGCAAATTTTGAACAACAAGCTGGAGAGTCGTTATATGAAGCATGGGAGAGGTACAAAGAAGCCACCCCCGGTGATCAAATAACTAATTGAAGAATTCTCTAAACACTCTAGAGAATACCACAACCCTAGGAATGATGTCACGAGGGGATCCGCATACGCTGCTACTGAAGATTTATCCGCGGTTATGGCCATGTTAAAAACCATGGATAGAAGAATGGACAAAATGGATCAAACTATCCATGCCATACGGGTGGGTTGCGAGAATTGCAATGGACCTCACCTCACTAGGGATTGTGATTTGGATGAGCACGGCAACAAAAAGGCACAAGTATGCTATTCGAGCGGTGACCGGTATGATGAAGACTGGCGAAAACAAAAGAAGGAGTGGCTGCCTTACGAAGAGTACAAGAAGGCCAAGGAGGAGAAGTATAGACAAAAAGGGAGAGGCTTTTACCAAAAGGAGGAGCCGGTGCAAGAGAAGAAGCCAAGCTTGGAAGATATGCTAACTAAATTTGTGGCTGCATCCGAGAAAAGACACAGTGACAACGATGCTGCTATCCAAGAAACAAGAACAATGCTCAGTAACCAGCAAGCATCCATCCATAATATAGAAACTCAGCTTGGGCAACTCGCTCAACAACTAAACCAAAGGTCACCGGGAGAGCTTCCTAGCAAAATCGAGAACAACCCACGAGGCGCGCAAGTGAATATTGTTACCACAAGAAGTGGGAAGATTATTACTCCCTTGGCCCCCATTCGAACTGAAGCGAACAAGGACTCACAGAAGGAAGAAACGGAAGTACAAGTTGAAAACCAACATTCACAATCTGAGAGCCCTACTCGCCGAGTAGGACCGATGGACTCGGCGAGTACATCTGAAAAAACTAATGATCAGCCACCCTTAAAACCATACCAGCCTCCAATGCCATACCTAACCCGAGCCAAGAAGGAGAAGCAGGAAGAGGAATATCAGAAGTTCCTTGATCATATTAAAACTCTTCAAATAAACATTCCTTTCATTGAAGCTGTTATGCAAATGCCCAAGTATGCAAAGTTCCTTAAGGAACTCCTCACTAATAGAAGAAAGATGGAAGAAGTGCAGAAAGTAGTATTGAATGAGAATTGCTCCGCCGCCATGCTAAACAAATTACCAAAGAAGAAGGGTGATCTGGGGAGCTTAACTTTACCTTGCCAATTTGGCAACTTGGCAGCAATTCATGCTTTAGCTGATTCTGGAGCGAGTGTGAACCTTATGCCGTACTCGTTCTTCAAAAAGTTGGACCTCCCGGAGCCAAGGCCAATTCGGATGGCAATTCATTTGGCAAACAAGACGGTTACTTTCCCAAGAGGCATATGTGAAGATTTATTAGTGAAAGTAGACAAATTTGTCTTCCCGGCTGACTTCATCATTCTCGACATGGAGGCGGATCCGCAAGTACCAATCATCCTTGGAAGACCCTTCCTCAACACTGCTAGCGCCATCGTAGATATGAGAGATTCAAAGCTCACATTGCGAGTTGGGGATGACTCAGTAACATTCGGGGTAGACCAAGCCATGAAGTACTCAAGGAGTAGTGACGACACGGCGTTCTCAATCGACATGCTTGACGAGTTATTGGAAGAAGACATACCTGAAGATTCCAGCAAGTTTGCAGCTTTGGAAGAAGTATTTGATCCAGAAAAAGATTTATTAGAGATTGAAAGACTGTTGGAGGAAGCAGAGTATGAAGAACTAAAAAACCAAGTTGAAAGCCCTACTCGCCGAGTAGACCCGATCTACTCGCCGAGTACACCTGAAGAAAAGTCAGCAGTCGCGAATGCCGCCATCAACTCGCCGAGTACCACACCTGCACTCAGCGAGTCCGCCACTATGCACAATAAATTGGAGCTCAACACACTGCCTGACCATCTGGAATACGCCTTCCTGGAAGAAGGAAATTAGAAGCCAGTGATTATAGCCTCAGATCTCTCCAAGACGGAAAAGGAAGAGCTTGTACGGGTGTTGAAGAAAAGGAAAAGAGCCATCGCATGGAGCATCTCTGACATAAAGGGAATAAGTCCATCCTACTGCTCTCACAAAATCAACTTAGAAGAAGGAGCCAGGCCGGTGGTGCAACATCAAAGGAGATTAAACCCGAACATGCAAGAAGTCGTCAAGAAGGAGGTGGTTAAGCTTTTGGATGCAGGAATCATCTACTCCATCTCCGATAGCCCATGGGTGAGTCCGGTCCAGGTGGTGCCCAAGAAAGGAGGAATGACGGTCATTACCAACGAGAAAAACGAGTTAATTCCAACGCGAACGGTAACCGGTTAGCGAGTGTGCATCGATTATCGCAAGCTAAACGATGCCACTCGCAAAGACCATTTTCCCCTTCCTTTCATAGACCAAATGTTAGAGAGACTATCGGGCCATAGCTATTATTGCTTCTTAGATGGGTTCTCCGTGTATTTCCAAATACCCATAGACCCAATGGACCAAGAAAAGACCACCTTTACATGCCCCAATGGGACCTTCGCCTATAGACGCATGCCATTTGGACTATGCAATGCACCTGCGACATTTCAAAGGTGCATGACCACCATATTCCATGATATGGTGGAAAAATTCATGGAGGTCTTTATGGATGACTTTTCTGTATTCGGATCTTCTTTCAATGATTGCCTCACAAATCTTGACTCGATGCTTGCTAGATGTGAGAAAACCGACTTGGTCCTAAATTGGGAAAAGTGTCATTTCATGGTCAAAGAGGGTATAGTATTGGGACATAAAGTCTCTAAAAAAGGAATTGAGGTGGATCGGGCAAAGATAGACACCATTGCTAAATTACCCCCACCAACTAATGTGAAGGGCATTAGAAGTTTTTTGGGACACGCAGGTTTTTACCGACGTTTTATTAAAGATTTTTCCAAAATTACGAAACCTCTAACACAATTATTATTAAAAGATGCACCCTTTAATTTCACTAAAGAGTGTTTAGAGGCATTTGACTTTTTAAAAGAAAAATTAACTAATGCCCCAATCATTATAGCACCAAATTGGAACTTACCCTTCGAGATCATGTGTGATGCTAGTGACTATGCACTAGGAGCGGTCCTTGGACAAAGGGTTGATAAGCATTTTCAACCCATTTATTATGCAAGCAAGACCTTGAATCCTGCCCAAGAGAATTATACCACTACTGAAAAAGAACTGTTAGCCGTAGTTTACGCTTTTGATAAATTTCGCCCTTATTTGGTTTTATCTAAAACCACTGTTTTTACTGACCACTCGGCTATCAAGTATTTGTTTTCCAAACAGGATGCCAAGCCAAGACTAATACGTGGGTGTTGCTTCTTCAAGAATTCGATATAGAGATACGAGATAAGAAAGGAATGGAGAACGTAGCGGCCGATCATTTATCTAGGCTCGAGAACCCGGCATTGCAAGAAGATAAGGATGGAGACAACTTTCCGGATGAATACATTATGGTGTCCGTGGGAGAGGAGCCATGGTTCGCAGATATAGCTAACTATTTAGCTACCAATTACGTCCCGAAGGATTATAGTAGTCAGCAAAAGAAGAAATTCTTTTCGAAGATCAAATATTACTTTTGGGACGACCCATACCTCTTCCGAAGCTGCGCGGATGGAATTATAAGAAGATGTGTGTTCGGAAAGGAGAGTCGAAAAATACTAGAGCACTGCCATAGCGGGCCCACGGGAGGACATCATGGAGCACACTATACCGCGAAGAAGATCTTTGACATTGGGTTCTATTGGCCTACAATCTTCAAAGATGCAGCCTAATATGTCAAAGAATGCAATGCTTGCCAAAGGGTGGGAAACATTTCCTCCCGTAATGAAATGCCACAACATAGCATTCAAGTGTGCGAGGTGTTCGACGTGTGGGGCATAGACTTCATGGGGTCATTCCCCACATCCAAAGGAAACAAGTACATCCTCGTGGCGGTGGATTATGTGTCAAAATGGGCAGAGGCGCAGGCTTTACCTACAAACGACGGACGGGTAGTGGTACGGTTCTTGAAAAGACTATTCTCCCGGTTTGGTGTTCCAAAGGCCCTAATTAGTGACCGTGGCACACACTTTGCCAATGATCAATTGGACAAGGTGCTCAAGAAATATGGGGTGACCCATAAGTTCTCCACATCATACCACCCGCAAACGAGTGGGCAAACGGAAGTTACCAATCGAGCTTTGAAGCGTATCTTGGAGAAGTCGGTGGGAAGCAATCGCAAGGAATGGTCGGATAAATTGGATGACGCGCTATGGGCGTTTCGTACCGCTTTCAAAACACCTATTGGTACTACACCATATAGGTTAGTTTATGGAAAGCAATGCCATTTACCGGTTGAAATCGAGCACGAGGCATATTGGGCGCTAAAGAGATGCAACTTTGACATGGAAGAATTGAAGACCAACCGTTTAATGCAAATGAATGCCCTTGAAGAACTCCGAAATGAGGCCTATTCTAGTTCGTGGCTCTATAAAGAAAAGACCAAGAGATGGCATGACCAAAGAATCAAAAGCAAAGACATCCATGAAGGCCAAAAAGTACTACTCTTTAATTCCCGCCTAAAACTTTTCTCGGGCAAACTCAAATCAAGGTGGGATGGTCCATTTGTGGTTAAGACGTTGTTTCCTCATGGGGCTATTGAATTGATCTCAAGAGATGGCATGCCATTTAAAGTCAATGGCCATCGAGTGAAGAAATATGAAGAAGGAGTCCCCCGCAATGAAGGAATGGAGGAGCTCCTGTTGTGCGGAATTGCAAAAACATAGAAGGGGCAGAGTCCAGCTAATGACTCCATCCAAATAAGCGCTTCTCGGGAGGCAACCCGAGTTTCACGTTTGCATTTTCTTTCCCTTTCTTTATTTTTCGTATTGTTTTTTCATTTCTCTTCATTCATTCTACTTCTCTAAGTGCTTGAGGACAAGCTCTACTGAAAGTGTGGGGTGGAAAGGCTAAAATAAAGGAATTCGCAAAGTCAAATTGGCAAAAACTTAAAATTTTTTCAACCTGAGACATCTACTCGGCGAGTAGATCCATTATACTCGGCGAGTAGACGGTTAAAACCCAGTAAATTCAAATCTGTAAAAACTAATGATATTCAACATTTCACCCACCACACTCGCCGAGCATCTTCTCTCAGCCACCTCTCAAGAGTTCTTCAGGATCTAGTCAATTTCCTTTCTCTTTCTCTTAATTCAACCACCAAGGTGACATCTTTGCTCTTTAATTTTATGAAAGGTCCAATCTTTATCACATATCTCCCCATATTTGGTATATATTTTCGGATTTGGAGAGTTTTCCCCAATTTTTAGGGCTTTGCTTTACTCATGAATTAGATGTTATTTGGTAAAATTTCTTCAAGATATATGGTTAGATACACAATTACCACAAACCCCTATGAACAAATTAGACTATTACACTAATTACACAGATCCGGGTTCGATCTGTCCGAGTGTTCATCTTACTCGGCGAGTATGCTCACGTACTCGGCGAGTAGGTCACAATCAGACCATAAATTTTTCTGTTTTAATTGCTGGGTGATATTTGTTGCTGTGTTTTTTGATATATGCATGCAGTTAGAATGGAAAGAAGAGGTCAGTCATCACGTGGGGG
This sequence comes from Lactuca saligna, assembly GCF_052625555.1. Taxonomy (NCBI): domain Eukaryota; kingdom Viridiplantae; phylum Streptophyta; class Magnoliopsida; order Asterales; family Asteraceae; genus Lactuca; species Lactuca saligna. The sequence continues at coordinate 15,010,566 of NC_136421.1, read as the reverse complement.
AGGCCATGGTGATATGCCATGGTTAGCCTTTCAACAAATTACCTCCAAATCTTCCAAAACTCGAGCGCTAAACAGGTTGGAAGCACTTCGACAGAAAGAAATTCACCTACCGAATGCAGTGGATTAGGGATGGTTGGGCAATGTCGGCTTGGAAGAGGAACTCACCCCATATTTGGTGAAAGATTGTAACTTGGGTTATGCCAACATCACTTGTGATGGTTGGTTGCAATTGTTCAAGATTCAAGAGCCAGTATACGCAGAGTTGTGCTGGGAGTTCTTCACTACCATCTCATTCCGAGGTGGTAGTGAGTTTTACAATCCAAATACGATCTCGTTTTCTTTGGGTGGGGAGCTGCGTCAATGCAGCATGGTTGAGTTCTCTTGGCGGTTGGGCATCTACGATCAAGACATGGTGATTATGGATTACTTTGAAGCCTTCTTGGAGAATACCTACAAAGAACTTCCCGAGGAAGTGGTGGCATCGACATGGTGGAGTACAATTGCTAACCGAGTCTACATACCTTCTACTGCTCAAGAAGGTCATATCCGTTCTCCGATCCACCGACTCCTTCACCAGTTTATTGCAAGCACGATCAACATGCGGAAGGATGGGGACAAAGTTCCCACCCTTGATATTTTTTACTTGTGGAGTATCATCAATCCCAACGTCTTCTGCAACCTCCCGTATTGTATTGCCAAATTTCTTGCGGAGGGGGCGGTTAAGGAGAAGATAAACTCGAAGATAAATGGGGGCATGTTCATTACTCGGCTTGCGAAATCGTTTGGGATCTTGGATTTGCCGCAAGCTCAAGCGTTGATGATTATCCACCCCCCTCCGTTTAACACTGCACTTTATAGGAGGGCTCGGATAGTGGAGAAATTTGGTGATTCCTTTACTATCCCAAATGAGGATGAGCCGGCGGTTCCTGAGGAGCCGGGAAGGCGGGTTAGGCAAAGGAGTGAGCGGGTGCGGGACGACCCACCGGTTATTCCGGTGGAGGATAACGAGAGTTGGAACCAAGTGGAGTATCGACAATACTTGGATGATATTGGCCGAGGGGTTAATTACACCAATCAATCCTTCGATTATCTTTTTCAACAAATGCACATTACCCCGAGGCCTGGACCCGGCTACCCGTATATTATGGATTGGGATGAGAGGATGCGAAGAAGGGGTGGAGAAGGAGGTAGTGGAGCTGGAGGAGCCGGGATGGACGAGGAAGAATGAAGATTTTATTTTGTTTGATTATGATGTTTGTTTTAAAGACAATTGTGGACATGTAAATTTGGTTAAGTGGTTTGAATTTTAGTGTTACTTTTAGTTTTCTTTTCAGGTATTGAAGATAGGATGCATGCTATTTAGGAATGGTCAAGCGAGGAATGAGGGCCTTTAGGAGTGCTTATGGAGTTTGGTTCCTAGGATCGAGTCCGTACGAATCGAGAGTTTATTAAAGTGTTGCTGTTTAGGAAGTTTACTGGAGAGTGCATTTAGAAGGCTAATTAGTTTCTGGAATTATACGCTCTACTCGCCGAGTGCACTAATACTACTCGGCGAGTACATCTGCTTCTGCACGATCTGCTTTGTCCGACAATTTCTACTCGCCGAGTTTACTACCTTACTCGCCGAGTAGCCTGCTGCAGGAGGAGTTAATTGATTTGTTCTGGCTACTGTTTATGCGCCATTCATACATTCTTTATGCACTATACCTGAGGCTTGTGCAACAACCCTTTTTCCTTGGAGTATTCGAGCTATCAACCACACGAGACGTATGACACCCGTGCCATGGATGAGCTGTTCCCATGGTTAAAGTCACTAGAAGAAGGAGTTGAAGACGAGGGTGTCAACCTAGCGACTGCTACCCCAGGGGAGTTTGTTCCAACTTTCTCTCTATTTGCATTCTTTTTAGTTGTTATAATATGCAATGAGGGCATTGCATAAAATAAGAGTGGGGTAGGGGGTTAGTCACATCTTAGAACACTTAGAATCTTAATTTAGGCTAATTTTTTAAATTTGTTGAATTGCTTAGGTCTTAAATTAGAAAATTTTGGTAAAAAATTAGGATTCCATGTTAGAATTATGTTGATAATTGCATGAAAACCCAAATGTTTAGTTGAGCCTATATACGTTCTAGTGCATTTGTGGCTTCCTTATTTCAGTGAAATCATGAGACAAAAACACGACCTTGCTCAGCCTGAGGGATGCAATATGTTTAGCAGCCTAAACCTGAAATGTATCCAGGAAGATTTTTATCATTAGCCAATAAAGGTTGAGATTGAGCGCCCCTGCTTAAGCATGTAGGTTTTGAGTGAAAAAAAGTGAGGTATACATGTAAAAAAAAGAATTACAAGAAAAAGTTTGAAGAATTTTTGGAGCATCAAAGTTAAGTATGAAATATGAAGATCGAAAATTCCGAAGAAATTCAAAAAGTTGAAGATACCGAAAATCAAACAACAAGGTGGTGAATTCAAAGTTATCCAAGATCAAATTATCAAAGAAGTGAAGAATTCCAAAGAGCTCCAATGTGGTGTCATAAATTGTAATTGTCTAGATTATGTATGCTTGGGTTGCTCAATTAGAAATACCTTGAGGGTAAAGAGGTTTTCTGAGGATGGATTCGGAGGGTTGCATAAAATGAGCATAGTTCGGGGTGAGTGGGCGAATGTTTATGAGGATTGTGAGTATTTGAAGTATGGGGGGGTTTTAGGAATTAGACACAAATGCATGCGTTGCGGTCTTGGCATAATGGCTGGGAAGGATTGGAGTTATTAATGTTATTTTTAATGTGTTTAAAATTTAGTTTTGCTTGGGGGCAAGCAAAAGTCAAGTGTGGGGTATTTTGATATGTGCATAATTAGTTAATTATTTAACATATATTTTTGGTTATTTTTGGTTAGTTATGAGAATAATATGGACAAAAGGTACTTAAAATGCTTTGAATTGTGTTTTCAGTCCAAAAGATATGCTTGGAGGCAAAAAGGAGAAAAGGGAAAGCAAGTGAAGGTTAAAGAATGAAAAGAGAGACTTACTCGGCGAGTAGATCGGCATTACTCGGCGAGTACACGATGAGATGCCAGGAGATATATACGACTGCTGATCTAAAGACGGATAAGTATTGACCTACTCGGCGAGTTGATTCTGCTACTCGCCGAGTACCCTCTGTTTTGGGATATCTTTAAAAGACGAATCCTTATCACATGGGACAGAACCCCTGGCGAATTTTGAAGGATTAGCTGCGACTAAAAGGTTCAGAAGGCGCTGAAGAACCCTAAGCTTCAAGAGTTGGAAGAATTCAAGCAATTAGGTTGATTCTACCACTTAGACTTAGGAATTAAACATGTTTGCTTTCATAAACTTTGTTTTTATGCTTGTTTCTACTGCAACTATGAGCTAAACTCGTTTTTGTTTCTGTTTGGGGAATACCAAAGAACTCCTATGGTTTAATTATTGAATTTTGATTAATTGTCTATTGGTGATTTATTAAATTAAGTTTGTTAAAGAACCTTATGTGTTAATCACTACTATTTTCTGTTAATTGGAAGGCAATTAGGTTGCATGAACATCACTTAATTATTAACCTCATATGTTTATGTGAATGCTAAAACATATGCTTGGAAGTAATGAGTATGAAACTGAGATTAATAAGAAAATAGGAAGATTAATGTGTGAGCTTGTTTGAGAAACCATCAACAAGAGGTTAATTGAATTAATAACTTAATTGACCATTACAAATCTTATTTAATCCAAATAATTAATCTAGGGAATTAATTAGTTTAAACACTTGATCAACGCTTAAATTAGTTAATTGTCTAAGGGTTAGGAGTAATGAACATGAACCTAACTACTATCATTGGTAACCAATAGCAATTAATCTACCTTAACTTAAATAACCATAGGAGTGAATTGGTTGAACCTAAATAGAAACATCTTTATCAAATTTGGCGAATAGTTGTTGCTTTAGTTAATTAGTTAAATTTAGTTTGCTTAAGTTTCTAGTCTTGCAAAACTAGAGAAAAACCATTTACTTTTATTAATTGTTTTAGTTAAAATTAGCTATTAGTTTAATTTCCGTTCCCTGAGTTCGATACCTTACTTATCAATCTATACCACTTAAAGACAGGTTCACTGCCTTTGTGTGCTCAAATTATTAATAAAAAGTAGGGATAAAACTAGTTGAATTAACACACATCAAGCACCTAAGAAATTAAAAAGAAAATAAAGGGAAAAGAAATGCAAACTCTAAACGTGGGTGGCCTCCCGGAAGTGCTTCTTTTGAAAGAGTCATTAGCTGGACTCCTCCCATGCTACGTTTCTTCCATTCCCTCCATCAGCAACCCTTCTTCTATGTCTTCATTCCATGGGACTCCTTCTTCATATCTTTTCACTCTATATCCATTTACCTTGAAAGGGGTACCATCTTTTGATAATAACTCTATAGCACCATGTGGAAACACCTTCTTTACTAGAAAAGGACCATCCCATCTTGACTTAAGTTTGCCCGGAAAAACTTTTAGTCTTGAATTAAAAAGTAACACCTTTTTTCCTTCATGAAACTCTTTATTACTCTTGATCCTCTTGTCATGCCAACTTTTGGTTTTCTCCTTATACATTAAAGAACTAGTATAAGCATCATGTCTAAGTTCCTCAAAAGCATTCATTTACATCAACCAGTTGTTCTTGAGCTCCGCGATGTTGAAGTTGCACATTAAAAAGCTGTTCGGAAGGCCCAAAGTGCATCATTTATCTTGTCCAACCACTCTTTTTGGTTGCTCCCCACCGATCTTTCCAATATTCTCTTCAAGGCTCTATTGGTCACTTCGGTTTGCCCACTCGTTTGTGGATGGTAAGATGTAAAGAATTTATGAGTTACCCTATATTTCCTTAACACTTTCTCTAGTTGATCATTGGCAAAATGAGTGCCTCGGTCACTTAAAAGGGCTTTTGGGACTCCAATTCGTGAAAATAGCTTCTTCAAAAATCGCACCACCACCCGGGCATCATTAGTTGGTAATGCTTGTGCCTCCACCCATTTGGATACATAATCCACCGCCACAAATATGTATTTGTTGCCTTTTGACACGGGAAATGGTCCCATGAAATCAATCCCCCAAACATCAAATACCTCACACACTTGAATACTTTGTTGTGGCATTTCATTTCGGGATGAAATGTTTCCCGCTCTTTGACATGCATCGCATTCTTTGACAAATTGGGCTGCATCTTTAAAAATTGTGGGCCAATAAAACCCAATATCAAAGATCTTCTTAGCAGTGTAGTGTGCTCCATGATGTCCCCTGGTAGGCCCGCTATGACAATGCTCCAAGATTTGTCAGCTTTCATTCCCGAACACACATCTTCGTATGATTCTGTCCGTGCAACTTCGGAAAAGATAAGGCTCATCCCAAAAGAAATATTTTATTTCTGAAAAGAATTTCTTCTTTCATTAGCGGGTAAGATCTTTTGGGATGTACTTGCTAGCTAAGTAATTAGCTATGTACGCGAACCATGGCTCTTCTCCTATGGTCACCATAATGTATTCGTCCGGGAAGTCATCTCCAACTCTATCTTCTTGCAATTGCGGATTTTCAAGACTCGATAAGTGGTCGGCTACTACGTTCTCCATTCCCTTCTTGTTGCGTATCTCGATGTCAAACTCTTGAAGAAGTAGAACCCATCGTATCAATCTTGGCTTGGCATCCTGCTTGGCAACCAAATACTTGATAGCAGAGTGGTCAGTAAAAACAGTCGTTTTAGATAAAACTAAATAAGGGCGGAATTTATCAAAGGCATACACCACAGCTAATAATTCTTTTTCGGTGGTGGTGTAATTCTCTTGGGCCGGATTTAGAGTTTTTCTTGCATAATAAATGAGTCGAAAGTGTTTATCAACACTTTAACTAAGGACAGCTCCTAAAGCAAAATCACTAGCATCACACATTATTTCAAATGGTAACTCCCAATTCGGGGTAATAATGATCATGGAATTTTATCTTTCAGGAATTCAAACGCCTCTAAACATTCTGTAGTAAAACTAAATGGTGCGTCTTTTAAAAGCAATTACGTAGAAGTCTAGTTATTTTAGAAAAATCTTTTATAAAACGCCGGTAAAAACCCGCGTGTCCAACAAAACTTCTAATGCCCTTTACATTAGTTAGTGGAGGTAATTTGGCAATGGTGTCAATCTTTGCCCGATCCACTTCAATTCCCGATTTGGAAACCTTGTGGCCTAGAACTATAACCTCCTTGACCATAAAGTGACATTTCTAACAATTAAGAACTAAATCGGTCTTTTCACACCTAGCAAGCATTAAATCAAGATTAGTGAGACAATCATGGAAGGAAGATCAAAAAACAGAAAAATCATCCATAAAGACTTCCATGAATTTTTCCACCATGTCGTGGAATATGGCTATCATGCACCGTTGAAATGTCGCGGTGCATTGTATAACCCAAAGGGCATGCATCGATAAGAGAAAGTCCCACTTGGGCAAGCGAAAGTGGTGTTTTCTTGGTCAGTGGGGTCTATGGGTATTTGGAAATAACCCAAAAAGTCGTCGAAGAAACAATAGAAACTATGGCCCGATAATCGTTCTAGCATTTGATCCATAAAAGGTAAGGGAAAATGGTATTTACAAGTGGAATCGTTTAGCTTTCGATAATCAATGCACACTCTCCAACCGGTTACTATTCGTGTCGGAATAAGCTCATTCTTCTTGTTGGTTATGATCGTCATTCCTCCTTTCTTGGGCACTATTTGGACCGGACTAACCCACGGACTATCGGAAATAGAGTAAATGATCCCCGCATCTAAAAGCTTGACTACTTCCTTCTTGACCACTTCTTGCATGTTTGGGTTTAATCTTCTTTGGTGTTGTACAACCGGCTTGGCTCCTTCTTCCAGGTTAATCTTGTGTGAACAATAAGAAGGACTTATTCCCTTGATGTCGATAATGGTCCATGCTATGGACCGTTTTCCCTTCTTTAATACTTGCACTAGTTCTTCTTTTTCAGATTCGGAGAGGTCAGAGGCTATTATAACTGGATTTTGATGGCCATCTTCAAGGAAAGCATACTCCAAGTGATCTGGTAACGTTTTGAGCTTGGTTTTTGGGTTCTACATGTTGTACTCGCCGAGTACACGAAAGGAACTCGGCAAGTCAGATGCTGAATTTACAAATTCCACCTTTTCTGCACATGAACTCGATGAGTAGATCGGCCCTACTCGCCGAGTAGCTTTATCAGATTGCCTTATTAATTCTTCATACTCCGCTTCTTCCAGCAGCCTCTCGATCTCCATTAGTTCTTTCTCAGCATCGAATTCTTCATCAAAGATAGTGGAGTTGTTGGAATCTTCATTATCACACTCTTCCATCAACTCATCAAACATATCTATCAAGAATGCCATGTCATCACTATTCCTCGCATGCTTCATAGCTTGATCAACCCCAAAAGTGACTGAATCTTCTCCTACCCGTAAAGTAAGCTTCGAGTTTCTCATGTCCACTATAGCACTTTTCGTGTTGAGGAAGGGTCTTCCATGGATGATTGGGACTTGAGGATCTGCCTCCATGTCTAGAATTATAAAATCTGCAGGAAATACAAACTTGTCCACCTTGACCAATAAGTCTTCACATATTCCTCTTGGAAATGTGATTGTCTTGTTTGCCAAGTGAATTGCCATGTGAATTGGCCTTGGTTCCAAGAGATCTAATTTCTTAAAGAGTGAGTAGGGCATGAGGTTCACACTTGCTCCCGAATTAGCCAACGCATGGATGGTGGCCAAGTTGCCAAATTGGCAAGGCAAAGTCAAGCTTCCCGGTCACCTTTCTTCTTTGGTAATTTGTTTAACATGGCAGCTGAGCAGTTTTTATTAAGAATTACTTCTTTCACCTCCTCCATCTTCCTTCTATTTGTTAGAAGCTCTTTGAGGAGCTTTGCATATTTTGGCATTTGAGCGATGGCTTCAATGAAGGGTATGTTGATTTGCAGAGCTTTGATGTGCTTTAGAAACTTCTGGTACTCCTGTTCTTGCGTTTCCTTCTTAACTTGGGCTGGATATGGCATTGGAGGCTGAAAGGGCTTTTCAGGAACGTGTTCTTTTAAATTTTGCAGTGGACTCGTCAAGTTCATATTATGGACACGTCGAGTAAGGTCTGTGTCATGTAGAATTTTATTTTGGTCCCGTTTTTCTGCATCCTCCTTTTGCAAGTCTTTGGGTGCTTCATTCTGAATGGGTGCTAGAGGAGTAATTATCTTCCCACTTCTTGTTGTGACTATGTTGATGTGCGCGCCTCGTGGGTTGTTTTCGGTTTTACTAGGAAGTTCGTCGGGTGATCTTTGGTTGATTTGTTGAGCAAGTTGCCCAAGCTGCGTTTCAATGTTATGGATAGATGATTGCTGATTTCTAAGCATGGTTCTTGTTTCTTGGATTGCAGCATCATGATCATTGTGTCTCTTTTCTGAAGTAGCTACAAATTTGGTGAGCATATCTTCTAAACTTGGTTTTCTTTCTAATGTCAGCTCCTCCTTTTGGTGAAAACCCCTTCCCTTTTGCTTGTACTTCTCCTCCTTAGCCTTCTTGTACTCGTCATAACGGAGCCACTCCTTCTTTGGTTTGCGCCAATCTTCATCATATCAGTCTCCACTTGAGTAACAGACTTGCACATTTTTGTTGCCATTTTCATCCAAGTCGCAGTCTCTAGTAAGATGTGGCCCATTGCAATTCTCACAACCCACCCGAATAGCATGGATCGTTTGATCCATTTTATCCATCCTCCTATCCATGGTTTTTAGCATAGCCATGAACGCTGACAAGTCTTCTGTAGTTGCATAGGCGGCCCCCTACTCACATCATTTCTTGGATTATGGTATTCTCTAGAATGCTTAGAGAATTCTTCAATCAATCTCTTTATCAGCGGGGGTAGCTTCTTTGTGAGTAGGCCTTGCGAGTCAAGTAACTGCCTGGTTGTGACATTGAATCCATCATAGAAGATGGATACTTCTTGTTGGCTATTAAGCTCATGGTGTGGGAAATTCCTTAGCAGGCTCTTGTACCTCTCCCAAGCTTCATATAGAGACTCTCCAGTTTGTTGTTCAAAGTTAGCAATGGCCTTCTTCAACTTGGCTATTTTGGAAGGTGGACAAAAGTGGTCAATAAATTCTTCTTTCATCTTCGCCCATGTGGTGACCGACCCGGGATGGAGTGACTTCAGCCAATCTTTTGCAGCACCTTTGAATGTAACGGGAAGCATGCGAAGTAGCTGGGTCTCGCGAGGCACATTTGGAACATTAAAGTAATCAGCTACATCATTGACTTCATCCAAGTGCTTGTAAACATCTTCGTGGCCTTTTCTATAGAAAGGAATCTCCTTTAGTTGAGCGAGTATGTGGCCCTTTAGTTCGAAATTAGCAGTAGCGGGAATTGCAGGTTGCACAAGTCCCGGGCCGGTGTCATCGCGGATCCTCTTCTTCCATTCTACCATGGGAATTTCATCAATGTTAGACATGGTAAGAGCAAACTCGTCACCGGAATTGGAGTCGTGCCCGTATGTAGGTTCTTCTTCCTCCTCGGTGTCGTACTCGGTGTCTTCTTTGATCGAGTCTTTGCTTGCTAAAGATGCACTGGATGCTCTTGATTTGCTGCTCTTTTTCTTCCCAAAAACAGTATTCAAGTTAGACAAAGGTGACTTCTTAGGTGTATTTGAGCTCTCCATGTCCTTGCCTCTGTTCTTTCTTAATGCGGATTCTAGGTCTTCAAACGGGGGTACCAGCGGAGTCTTTGATCCTTTGGTCATGAAAGTCCTGAAATAAAACAAGATAAACACATAAAAAGAACAAAAACATGCAACTTAACTAAATAGAAAAATGAATATCAAACAGCAGGCTACTCGCAGAGTAGGAGCGAATGCACTCGGCGAGTAGCTTGTTATTTAAAAAAAAGACAAAGCTAAAGATAATAATTCTAAAAATTCTAAAAAAAATTCTAATAAATTCTAAAACCTAAACTACTCACTATTTGACTTAAACAAATTAACTTTCTGCCAGAAAACTCACACATAGGATCGATAAAAATTATGAATTAGATTAATTTTTGAATCGTTCCCCGGCAACGGCACCAAAAACTTGAAGTGTGTAAAATGCACTTGTTTTAATTCTACTTTTAAGTTATAAATTTGGCACACAAAGGCAGTGAACCTGTCTTTTAGTGGTATAGCTGGATAAGTAGAGTGTCGAACTCAGGGAATGGAAATTAAACTAACAACTAATTTTAACTAAGCAAGTAACAAAAGTAAAGGTTTTTCTCTAGTTTTACAAGACTAGAAACTTAAACAAACCACCTAACACGGGATTTAACTAAAAGCTAACAAGTAAAAATTCACCAAATTTTGATAAAGAGTTTCTGTTTAGGTCAAATTAATTCACTCCTATGGTTACTTTTATAGTAATGTGATCTATTGATTGTTATTGGTTACCAACTATAGTGGTTAGGTTCATATTCACTAATACTAACCCTTAGATAATTAATCAATTCAATCAGTGACCAATTGTTTAAACTAATTAATTCCCTAGTTAAATTATTTGGATTAAATAAGATTTGTAATTGGTTAATCAAGTGGGTGATCCAATTAACCTCTTGTTTGTTGGTTTCTCAAACAAGCTCACACATTAATTTACCCATTCTCTTATTAATTCTAGATTCATTTTCATTATTCCTAGTCATATGATAGAGTGGTCACATAAACATATGAGGTTAACAACTAAGAGATGTTCATGCAGCTTAATTGTCTTCCAATTAACAGAAAATAGTTGTAATTAATGCATAAGGTTCTTTAACAAAATTAGTTTAATAAAATCACCAATAAACAATCAAAAAAAGTATTAATTAAACCATAGGAGTAATTTGGTTCTTCCTAAACAGAAACCATCCGAATTTTAGCTCATGATTACAAGGAAAACAAGCTCAAAAACGAATTTGTTTAAGCTAAACATAATTCAATCCTAAGATTAAGTGGAAAATATAACCTAATTCTCTTCCAAACTTCAAAAGGTCAAAGATTAGAGTTCTTCAAGTCTTCAAGGGTTTCTCCAATCGTATCTCTCTCTCCAAGGAAGCTAGAAAAGTCTTCAATTCGGATTAAGACACCATATTTATAGTTATCACAAAACAGGGCCTACTCGGTGAGTAGGTCATGGACTCGCCGAGTAGGTGTATGGAATCCGTGTACCGCGAGGATTTTTGACTTTTCTTCAAGAACATTCTCACGGACTCGCCGAGTTGGTGTGTGGACTCGACGAGTAGATGTCTGATTCTTCCTTTTTCTTCATTCTTTAGTCTCTAATCACTCCTCCTTATTCCTTTTTGCTCCAAATATGTCTTTTGGACTGAAAAAACAATTTAAGCATCATTGAGTACCTTTTATCCATATTATGCACATAATTAGCTAAAAATTAATAAAAATATATGCTAAACATATGGATAATTATGCAAATATCACAATCACACCAAGGAAGGTATGTGCGGCTGCACACCCGCGTGTGCGGCCAGCCAGCCGCACACCCCTGCCGTACACACCCTCCAGCCTTACACCTGACCCTATATATTGGAGGAGACCCTCCTTCCTTCACTATTTTCATCTTTTGGCTGCACTCTACTTTCTCTCTCTAAAAACTTCATCCAAGAACATCATTAGGGACTCAAAACGTGAACTGCATCATCATTCAGCTTGATATAGTGGTAAGACACTTGAATCTAAGCCCAAAACTCATAGTGCTCTTCATCTTCTTCATCCTTTGAAGGAGTGCGGACGCACACCTTCATAAGGTGGCCGGACATACTTAAAAACCCTCCAAAGTGAGAGTATGGTCTCTATAATCAACATTTCGGGATCAAACAAGGAGTGTACTGCCGCACACTCTTGTGTACGGCCGCACACACCCTCTGTACGGCCACACGTTCCTGCTTGTAGCCACACACACAAGTTTGACCGCACTTTTGGCCGCACACTCACTTTTACGACCGTACACCCACCCTAATGCTCATATTTGGCCTTAAACTTGCTAGGATCACTATGTGTGGAACCTACAATACTTAGTTCAAACATTTCCAAGACCTTAGGATGGGTTTTCCCGTCATGATTAGTCATGAAATACCCTAATATAATACATATATGTGTTACCATATGATTAATAGGGTCCACTTACGTTCAAAACATCTGTTGACACTCGAAACTCATATCAATCGAATCCTACGTCAAACTGTGAGTTCATACCCCTACACTTTTCCGAGTTTTTTTCATGTTTTTAAGGGGGGATACAAGCTAAACAAAATGGTTTTCATAACTTAAAAACTGATGCAATTACAATGCTTTTCTAACAAACATTTAGATACAATTATCCCTTTTGTATTATGCGGAGCATAAGGGATGTTTTCAATTCATAATTGTAAAGTTTTCAAAACCATACCCGAACCTAACAACCATTCAAAGTATAATAGGTATAGTTTGGGATTTCATTACCAGTCATACAAGTTCAAACTTCATGCAAAGTCAAACATATAAACTATGTCAGATTTAGTTTTCAATACAAAAACATGCTTATGAACTCACCAGCTTTATGCTGATACATTTTCAAAAACCGCTTGGATTCTCAAGGAAACGATAGACAGGTACCTAGCCAACTTTGGGAGAAGACAGAGCATTTTTGGACTTTCGTCTTTGTATTTTTCTATATAATGTTATGTACAAACTATGTTCTCAAACACATGTATATATTTATATTGTAATGTAATGGTTGTGTTTACTTTGATTGCTATGATACGATTGTTGTGATACTACGTATGACGTCGCCACCCCCGGACGTTTTCGCCGTTGTTTTTCTGATGGTTGGGGGGTGTGACAGATTGGTATTAGCGCTATTGTTTATAGTGAACTAAGTATACCTAACCTTACATGATATACAACTCTAAACATTAAGTGGCCGAAGTGATCTGAACTAAAAGTATACTTTAAAAATATAAGTATTTTTACTCCAAGTATACAAGTATACCTACATACCAGAAATCGTATCGTAAAATGAACCAAACAAAAGTAATTGGATGTTGAACACTGTACTTAAACCTGGGCAGTTATGTAATCATGTCTATGGTCAATATAGCTTGATCAACTATATTCATTCGATACATGACCAACATGAGCTTGGGAGTGACTGTGGTATTGTAGTAGACCTAAAACATACCAAATATTTCTACCAAAAGAAAAAGATGGAACAAAACCTTCAACATAAAATACTATAGGAGTATTTTGATCAAAGCGGGATACATTGTAAAAATTCATTCCAAGTGTTGCTACTCATTCTTTCCTAGCGATAGATTACTTGCTTTAGTAATTTCTACATGTTTATCGCTTAGTAGAACACTTTACCTATCATATAGAGATACTTCTTGTTTCATATCTCTTGATTCAATTTAGTGGACTTACCTCCCTCTCCTTCCTAATCATTTTTAGAACGAGATGCCTTGAAAGAAAAGAGCCTGATCAAAGAACAACAATCCTCTACCACCACTTCCTTAGTTCGATCCCGCTATGTTCCAGGCAGCTGTTACTGCCGTTGTGGCTGCCGCAATGTCACAGATGAACCCCGGTGGTTTTGGCGGGCCAGGAGGTAGTACCCATCCCCAAAATCAAGAAGGTGGTCAGGGACACCAGAAGGAGTGTTCCTATAAAGACTTCATGAACACAAAACCCACACCTTTCGACGGAACTGGAGGTGTCATTGCTTTGACTCGATGGTTCGTGAAGATCGAGTCCATATTCGAAATATGTTCTTGTTCAGAGGTCAACAAAGCCAAATTCTCCGCTTGCACCTTCGCCAACAGAGCACTGACCTGGTCGAATGGTCGGGTCAAATCCCTAACCCTACCAGTGGCAAATGCTATGGGATGAGAGACCTTGAAAGAGCTCATGCTTGCTGAGTACTACCCTCGGGGAGAGATGCAAAAACTGGAGCACGAACTCTAGAACATAAAGATGAGGGGTTCCGATATTGCTGCCTACACATATAGGTTTGAAGACCTAGCGTTCCTCTACCCGGGAATGATCACCCCAGAAAGCAAAAAGATTGAAAGATACATCTGGGTGCTGAACCAACCAACCAAAGGAAATGTCTTGGCTGCTAGGCCAAACACCTTCGACAACGCTAAGTGCCTGGCGCTGACTCTGATCGATCATGGAGTCAATCTCGATGAAGTCACCACCGCTCCTGAACCAGCTAAAGGGAGTGGTGAGAAAAGAAAATTTTGGAAACGAAAGAAGGGTCAGTCTTCACAGGAGCCCTCAAAGAAACAGCAAACAGTGGCAATCCATGATGCCACTACTCCTTTTGCTACTCTTGCAACTCAAGCACCTATCAGTGGATATATTGGTACTTGTCCTCAGTGCGACAAATGTAATTTCCATCATCATGGGCAGTGTAGCGAGATGTCGTGCAAAAACTATGGCAAGAAGGGGCATACAACTCGATTCTGCAGAACCCCAGCCCAACCAACCAATCAGGAATCTGGAGCATGTGTCGGTCAAGCCTGCTATGGTTGTGGCAAGGTCGTGCACTACAAGAGAAAGTGCCCCAAGGCAGCAACGACTGGCAATACTAGGAGGGTTCTAACAATGGGGCAAGAGGAGGAAGTTACTGATCCTACCATTGTCACGGGTACGTTCCTTCTCGACAACTCTTATGCATGCATTCTTTTCGATTTTGGTGCGGAGAGAAGTTTTTTCAGTCATGCATTCAAACATCTTCTCAAACATAAACCTCAATCTTTAACCGAAACATTTACTGTTGAAATGGATAACGGTGAGAAAGAGAGCACTAACAGCATATTCTGTGGCTGTATCCTTACCCGAAACGAATATTCCTTTCCTATTGATCTTATGTCAGTTCCCATAAAGAGCTTTGATATCATCATCGACATGATTGGTTGAGCCCCAATCATGCTGATATCCTTTGTTTCAAAAAAGCTATCTGTCTCAATCTCCCCTCTGGCGAAACCCTCATGATCTATGGTGATAAACTGTATTATTTCACGCATCAAAGCCCAAAAACTTCTGCGAAAGCAGTGCCGTGCATTTCTAGCTCACGCTGTAAATTAGAAACAGGAGGTTAAATCCCTTGAGAGCATCCCCAAAGTCTGCAACTTTCCTGATGTCTTTCCCGAAGAGCTTCCGGGAATTCCTCCTGAGCGCCAAGTCAAGTTTCGCATCGACTTAATCCTTGGAGCTACCCCCGTAGCTACGTGCGCATATCGCCTAGCGCCAGCAGAAATGCAAGAGTTGTCTAACCAACTGAATGAGCTGCTCAGCAAAGTATTCATCAGACCGAGTTCCTCACCCTGGGGAGCCCCGGTTTTATTTGTGAAAAAGAAAGATGGATCTTTTCGGATGTGCATTGATTACCGAGATTTAAACAAACTCACCATTAATAACCGATATCCTCTTCCTCGGATCGACGACCTCTTCGACCAAATTCAAGGAGCCAACTATTTCTCCAATATAGATCTCAGATCAGAGTACCATCAGCTACGAGTCCACGAGGGTGATGTTCCTAAAACATCCTCTCGAACTCGATATGGTCACTACGAATTTGTAGTGATGCCCTTCGGTCTAACCAACCCACCAGTAGTGTTCATGGACCTGATGCACTAGATGTGTTGTCCTTTCCTGGACAAGTTTGTTATCGTGTTCATAGACGATATACTTGTCTATTCCTGAAGCGAGGAATATCACAAACAACACTTGAGATTAGTGTTGGAAACCCTAAGGATGGAGAAGTTGTACACAAAATTCTCCAAGTGAGAATTCTGGATTCGGAAGGTAACCTTCCTAGGTAACGTGTTAAGCGAGTAAGGCATACACGTGGACCCTTCCAAAATCAAGGCGATAAAGAGTTGGTCGGCATCAAAGACGCCCACAAAAATCCGTCAATTCTTGGGTCTCGCTAGCTACTATCGCAGATTCATCCAGAATTTCTCCCAAATTGCCAAACCTTTAACCACTCTAACTTATAAGGGCGTACCTTTTTGTTAGAGTGAAAATCAAGACACTGCGTTCCAAACGTTTAAGCAGGCTCTATGCAGCGCACCTATCTTGTCTCTGCTCGAAGGGACGGAGGACTTCGTTGTCTATTGCAATGCATCCAACCAGGGCTTAGGTTGTGTGCTTATGCAACGAGGAAAGGTTATTACTTATGCCTCGAGACAACTGAAAGCACACGAAATCAATTACACGACTCACGACCTAGAATTAAGAGTAATGGTCTTCGCATTGATAATTTTGAGACCTTACCTCTACGGAACCAAGTTCACTATCTTCACTGACCATAAAAGTTTGCAGCACATCTTCGACCAGAAAGACTTAAACATGAGACAACGGCGATGGGTAGAACTACTCTGTGATTTTGAGTGTGAAATACGCTACCATCCCGGTTCTGATATAACAAATCATAACCATAGGTAGCATACCATAACAATAACAACTAAAGGGTCGGCCTTGGTCCCTTAGACCCTATTGAAATAGTGAGGATAACTCACCTTGCAGATGTCGACTTGGTAGATAAACTTCAACCCACGGATCATCGCCCCAAACTCCACCACCTGATACCATAGCATGATCGTACTCATAAGTTCCGAACCTTTCAAGGTACCCCAACAGTCAACAAATCAAACCTTGGTCAAAAATCAAAGTCATCAGTCAAGGTCAACAGTGCATGTTGACCTTAACTCGCCAAGTACCCTTGACTACTCGCTGAGTTCCTTGAAACACTTGTCCACTCGCTCAGTCACGGAGTGACTCGTCGAGTTCCTTTGGTTTACGATCGAACTCTAAGGCCACTCATTGAGTTTTCCTTCTTACAACTCGACAGTTACACCCAAATACATCAATTAGGGAAAACTCATCCCACTCGCCGAGTGGTTCATATCACTCGTCGAGTTCTCTGGCAATCTTCATCCGACTCACCGAGTTGTTCATCCAACTCATCGAGTCCAGGCATATCTTCATATGACTCGCCGAGTCGACCGTGCAACTCGCCGAGTTTCTTCAGTCCATAAGCCATACAGACTCTTTTTAAGCCATGCAGTGGCTCCAAATTACAGATCTAAGCTTCTAAGGCATTCATTTCACGTAAAGTTGCAAACTTTACGTGCATGCATGGTTACAAAGGCTTTAAATGACAAATCCAAAAGAAGTCATCACAACCATTAGCATTGTCTTCTTCTACTAACGCTGTCAGTTCGGCTGTTTGTTGTTGAGTGACTCCCTTAATTGTATAAACATGATTAGGAGTTTTTTGAATCTTTTAATATACCACAGCCTTTTCCTTGAGGAATTTGGTCATGTTTTTGGACAAACGAGCGAACTCAACAGAATTTTCTGAAATAAGATTTTTGTGGGTTTCGGGTTCGCTCTTGACAAATTCGACACAGTCCACCTCATCTTCTACATATATTTCACTCAAATCATCATCATCATTGAATTCAGAAGTGTTTTCAACATCAATTTCGTTTTCTAAAATCAATTTGGTATTCAAAGAATCAGCTTTCTGTACAGCTTCAGTTTTGATTTTTAGTTTGTCATTTTCATGTAACAAATTTTTCAGCATGTCCTTATGGTCTTTTGACTTTATGAAGGACTCTATTTTGTCAAGACCAATTTTGTAAGCGGGAGATATATCATCAGAAGAAACAACGTTTTCACAGTTATATGCATCGGCATCGATTTCATCCTCCTTTAACTCAAGAAAGGGTAAAACCATACGATGTATCTTCTTTCCTATATCACAATCAAGATGCAATTGAGTAATGTTGGAATATAATCGTTTAGCAATTAAAAAAAACATTCCGTTGTTTTAAAAGCTTCAAATTATCTCTTTGCAAATAAATTGTTTCATCCCTAGACCTAATCAACTCCTTCTCCTTTTGCTCAATCCACATACGCCTCTCCTAACTCTTCGATGATATCCTGCTGATTTGATCAGTTAGGTTAGAGTTTGTGATGCGGGTTTGATTTAAACTACCACTTAGACTGGAAAATTTAGATTTTAATCCATTAAGTTCTTTTTCATAGTTTGCGATGGGGATATGCAAAGAAGCAAGAATAGATTGTACCTTCTTGATCAACTCATCGCATTCGTTGATCTGCTCACTGATCGGTTTCGCTGCAAAACATATGTCTTGTCACTCTTTCTCTTCGTCTGGACCCCCATCGATGGTATAGCCTCACATTTGTGACATCCCAGAGGTCACCATTAGACATTTTCCTGCAACATTCTCTTCTTTCACCAGCAATGCGCTGCCATGAGTAGGCTTCTCACTTCTTCATATTCAAAGTCTGTAGACCAAACTTCAACACCTCTGAATTCATCATCAATATTATTTCCCTGCATAATAAGAGCATTCATAGTGTTATCAGATCCAACTTTCTTCTTCTTGATTTCCTCCAATTGTCATATGAGGTTTGCTTCCTTGTCTTCATTGTCATTCTTTTCTAATGTCTTTCTCAACATGAAATCTTTAGCAAAGTGATTCTTGCCTCCACAATAGTGACAATTAAAACCTGAGTCACCACCAAATTTTGCTTCCTTCTTTGGTTCTTCGGACTGAGAGACACTCTTCGGTTCCTCCTTCACTTTCTCTGCACTGTAGCTTCCCTGCCAGTTTCGATTCTTATTAGCTAGGAACCTTTTTCTGATGAACTTCATGGGACTTGACACCATCAAAGCATAATCTTCACTTTTGTTAGATAATATTCAGAAAGAACCAAATCTTCTTCTTCTTCAACAGTTATATTTCCCTTAGATATTAGAGCTAAGGACCCCATCCCTGAAACCACATTCTTTTCTTTGATCACTGCACTCTCATGTGACTTTAATATTCCCACCAATTTTGCCAGAGAATAAGCCTTGAATTGTTCGTGTGCCTTCACAGTAGACACAACAGACATCCACTCGGGTCTAAGGCCATTCATGAATGTGACCTTCTGTTCAATGACTTTCCTTTCAATCCCATGCTTTATCATCTTACTAAGAAGATGATTAAAGTGATCGAAGGCTTGAATAAGCTTCTCTTCAGGCTTCTGCTTGAAGTCACCGAATTCTGAGAGCAACAAAGTTTGGATTGAATGCTCAAGATATTCATCTGTAGAATATAGTTCCTTCAGCCTGTCCCATATTTCTTTCGTCGTAGTACATGAATTTACCAATCGAAACGTATCTGACTGTAAGGCAAACCTTATCATACTTAGGGCATTGATGTTGCACTGAAAATTTTCCTTTAGATACTGGGTTATATCTTTTACATCATTGACGAGCTGATTATACTCCTTTTAGGTTTTAACAATTCGTGAAGTACTTGAGTGAGCGAATGGACCAACAATAATCGCCTCCCAGATCAAGTATCCATTATCTTCTGAACCAATCACATAGTCTTCAAAGTGATGTGTGCAGACCTCATAGTATTGAGTGTATAATATACGAATCATTGTCGTTGATCCTATACTGTTGGAAATATTGATTGGGTTTGTTTGAGAGTCTTCCATGGACATGATGATGTTTGTTCAAAAGCATGTTTAAGATCAGACTTGTAAATAACATTAGGGTAAGATCAATGATTAAATAACTATGTCAATGGCTAATGACGGCTCTAACAATACCGATCAAAGCGGAAAAACCCTAAGATATTCTTTAACAGAAGAGATGTGTATAGATTACACAGTCTTCTGCTCTGATACCAATTGATGAGTTGAAAACTCTTAGTTCGATTGATCTTCAACAGGTTCGAAATAAAACAAACAAATAAATATTGTGAACACAAAACATAATCAAAATATAGCTTAATGATTCAGGAATAGCCACATCTCAACAGAGCTCGACGAAGAACTTCCCCAGTAGAGGCGTACTTGGGTTTGTAGTACAATACTCAGAATAATAAAATGAAAGCGATGATTACAGAGGATGCATGTATGCCCCTTTAAATATTAAAACCCTAAACAAAATAAACACAGATGGACTGGCCCAACCCAGTAACAAAAGTGGGCCAAGAAGCGAGCCCAAGATGCAACTCATCTTGTCCCAACATGTATTTTGAAACCCTATGGGTCTTGGTTGACCTTCATATCCTACACTTTCATTAACATCATCTGCTTAACTGCCAAGCATGGGAGACTTATTTGTCTACTGCCCTATCATTGCACAAATACAACACACCATCAATTGTTGACCACTTCCCACTGCCATTTGACTTAACACATTAGTCAAATCCAAGAGCTTTAATTCCAAGTGTTGGGTGTTGCTAACTTCACCAACCACTTGTAGAGAATTTCTCTTCATTTCATTTTGAGTCCCAAAGTTTCTTTGATTTTTAGAAATGGTACCAAAAAGTAATCTTATCTCTTGACGTGTCTTGTTGAAGATTTCAGCCCAACTTGAAGCATCAATTCATCCTTCGATATTTTTCATTCATACCCTCATAAAATTATTGAAGAAGTAGTTGTTCGGGTATGTTATGTTGAGGACAAGTTGTACACAAGTTGTTGAATTGCTCCCAAAAATCATGAAAAGTATCATTCTCCCCTTGACGAATCCCCAAAATGTCACTCCTTTGACTTAATACTCAGGAAGTGGGATAGAAATTGCTATTTAAGGCATTAAGAAACTCTTCTCATGTGTGAATAGATCCTGGTGGTAAGTTGAATAACCACTCTCTAGCTTTATCTTCCAAGGTTAGCAGGAAGGCGATTAACTTGAAATTATCCAATGTCACATGTTAGGGTAACATGATAACACATATCATATGAAAGGACTACAAATGCATTTGAGGATCTTCTCTATCCAAACCATGGAACTTGGTGAGTTGATGTATGAAACTTGACTTCAATTCAATCCCTAGGCGGTTTACGGGATAAGAAATATCAAAACTTGTGTGAGTAACATCCATGTCCATCATTTGTATAAGTGTCAACTCTTGAGGGGGGGTGGGTGTATTGGGAAATTGTTGCATGTAAGTAGGAGGTTGTTGCTAAGGTGGATATGGGTATTGTTGGTGATTGTACGTTGGTGGTGGATAAGGTTGGTAGTGAGGATATTGGTTATAGGGAGGTTGTTGTTGTGGGTACACTGGGTGTTGGTACATTAGAGGTTATGGGTAATTAGGTTGATTTGGTTGATGTGCTTGTTGTTGTTAAACTTGAAAAGCATTGTTTTGAGGTTGGTTGTTTTGATGAAAGTTTTGGTTTTGTGGTTGTGGTTGCTGATAATTGGGTTGATTTGGTTGATGAGGGGGTTGGTTCCATGGTTGCATATCTATGAGAGGTTCTTGGTGTTGTTTTTGTTATTATTGTCTTAGTTGTTAGGATGGGGTATTGACATCTTCATTATTTAGGTTTGGGTTGGGATTGTAAGGTGGAGTGTGATTCATGGCTATGTAGTTTTCAAATGGAATGTATTCAAAGGAATGACCAACCATTTGAGAACTCGGTTCGGTGTTGGTATCACTTGAAGTATGAACTTGATCTTCTATGTTGATTAGTGGAGGACAGTAAGAAGATTGAACAAGTTTTTGTTGCTTTGCTTTTTTTGGCGAACTTTTTCATCCTTTTTGCTTCTATTTCAATCTTTGGATTTTAGAGTAGTTCACTAGTTCTTGTAGACCTAGGCATAAACAATCAAATAACAATAACCAATTTCCCCGAAAAAGTGCCAAAACTTGGTTAGATGTCATATCCACCAAGAAAATTATACCCTTTGTTTGTAAATAAAACGTAATATAATGGTAAAAAGGGGTATCGACCCTCGTGGGAATGATTGTATTCAGTCACCAATCCAATCCAATAGAACTAGTTTAAATAAACTAACTAACTACAATTAAACTAAAAGGGGGGGGGGTGTTTTGATTTCTTGAAAACTAAACGACTTGAAGAACTAAAAAGCTTGCAATTAAGCAAGATGGTGAGATGCTCAAATATTAGAGAGAATTGGTTAACCAAGGCAATTCAACACAATGAACATTTGTGTGTTTATCATTAGGATTTAGTATGAAGCATATCATTCATCCCAAATTGGTTATAGCAATCATGAAGCATGATATGCCAAGATTCCTCATAGGTAGTATAGAGGTTGGGGAAGCCCACAACACACCTTCTTAATCAAAATCAAGGATTCAATTGAAGCAATTGAACCCAAGAAGTTGATTAGACTTAACAATGAAGGAATCCCCAATTCCTAGAGGATGTCACTGCTTACACATCCATAAATGAGTCATGATTTATAAGATAGAGATGATTTATACCATCATAAATCCCTTGTTCTAAGTAAATTCAATGATTCAATGTTAAACCAAAGAAGTAAACCAATAATTGCTCATTCAAATACCAAGCTCGTGATGAAAGTATTAAACAAGCATAAGAAATATGAACTAGAATCATAAACATAAGATAAATGACAATTAAGCATGAATCTTAAAAAAAACCACAAATATCCAAGGGTTTTAGCCAAAGTTAACCAAAATAGAGAAATTAGTCACTCATGGCAACAAAATAACAATCACAAAAGTATAATTACATCAAGAAACTACCAATTACTTAGAAAGGTGAGAAGAATTAGTATCAACCTCAAAAAAATGCCTTTAATGGTCTCTAATGTTGGAAAATCGGAGTGTATCTGAAAGATCCAACCCCCCCCCCCCACCAAAGTAAATGGTGAGCAAAATGACCAAAATGCCCAAAAGTGTGAAGTTATGCGGGTACCCTCACAAGTGTTGTGCAACTGAGACTCCACCCTCGCAAATATTGCTGGAATGCTATTGGCTCATTTTTCTCCACTGCACACCCCACTACCCAAGATTCATTTGGTCCCCTCCATGCCTCACATGATTCAAATTTGACCAATCATCTTCAATATTTAAAATATAGATAATCCAAGTCCAAAATAAGAATCTATGACCCATCTTTACAAGTCCACATCATCCAAGTCTTCAACTTTTAAGCCCAATCTCCTTTGATGGATTTGTAAAGCCCAATAATGCATTGAAAAGCCCACCAATCCCAACTCCAATCAAACCGCCACCGCAACAAGCTCCAAAACCCTACAAAATATCTCATGCAAAATAGAAAGTACCCGACACAATCCATGATAAAGAAAATAAAGACTATACAATGCAATACCAACAAAAAAAACCTAAAAATTCTAATATAAACTATCACTTTGCATGTTTTTGCATGAGGGGTGCATACGTTGGTCATAAATCCATGTACGCCACGCGTACTGCATCTTAGTCACGTTCCTCCAGCTTTGGCAGAGTATGATGCACGTACCAGTTGGTACACCGAGCGTACGGCCTGGTTCAACTTGAAAGATTTTTAGGCCTGAACTGTTGGGCTCGTTTATTGGGTTGGACCATGGACTTTCCTAATAATGGGCTACATTTGATGATGGGCCCATATTGGACCTTAGATGATCATTAAGTTTGAGCCTAGGATTTTATTAGGCTTAAGAGGCTAGCTTGAACTTGGACATTAGGCAGGTGCTGTAGGTTTTAGTTTTGGGTTATGTCTTAATTATTATGTGGGACTTTATTGTTAAGTTAGCACGGGGTCTTCTCCAATCCAGCAGCCCGAGCGTATATCTGGGATTTTCAGTCATTGAGGTGAGTTTCCTCACTAGATCCGTGGGTCGAAGGCACCAATGACACCCCATTGTTTGTGGTGTTGAATTTTGAATGTTATGTGATGATTATATGAAAGACCAAGATCTGGCCCTTGACATTTGTATGAATGACCAGGATCTGGCCCCTATCCGTTATATGAAAGACTAGGATTACGCCCCTGGTATTTATATGGATGACCGGGATTTAGCCCTCGGCACTGAATAGAAGACTATGATTTGGCCCATAGCATTTATCTTCTTGCATTTGTGGTTTTTGGTACTCGGGGAACTCACTAAGTGTTATGCTTACAATTTTTTTATGGTTTCAGGTACTTCCAATTCCGAAGGGAATGGCCCGACGTGATATCACAACATCCTTCCCTCACGGTTTCTGCATTTGCAATAATTTGTACTTTAATGATTTGATACTGTGATTTTTATGGATTCTAAACAATTAATAAATGTTTTGAATGACTTTTAAATGAAATAATTTATTACTATTTTAGGAAGTTACAATGTATGAAGAGATTTCATTTATTTATTCACGAAAAACTCATTGCCTCATATTTACTCCATATGGACCTCGACTTCCATATTTTCCTTTCACCATTAATCACATGTAGATTTTATCTAAATTTCATCATTCATTTTCCGCTCAGCATAGATGTTTGAGTACTCAACTCTTCCATTCAACAATATGTCAGTTTTACTTCTCATGCGTCATACTTTACTTATTTCTATTTCTTGTCCCTTTCCTATGATTATGCAACCAAATTCTATATCAATAGATTTCTATGTCCTTTACTCATTATCACGTGACCTATAGTGATCTGATTCAATGTGTTATCTCCTATATGAATTCATAATAGAAGATCCCATTGTCATTAGTCAATCCGTTCTTTGTTTGTTTGTCAAATCCAAATTAGCAGTAATACATAAAATTAGCACTTAAATTGTAATTGATTGTACAGTCTGTGTTATCAGTTTTTAGAACTTGGGAATTCTAAATCTTGTATCCTTGGTTTGTTTATGTTACCCATAATTCCAAGCACCGCGTGTTGTTCTTACTCATCTCTTAGAGTATTGTGAGCTCTTGTAACATCACATCATCATACTTTTGTATACTTCTTACAATCTACCCCTTAAAGAATTCAGGGAATTTCTTTTAAAGTACAAATCACCCTATGACTCTTACATAGTAGCAACTCGTCTCATTGACGCTCATGGGATTTTCAAAAAAAATTCTTTACTTATTATCGTCTTCTTGACAGTCCTTTTAACAAACTTCAGGTGTTTATTATTTTCCCACCTTGTTAGTACTATAAAATCCTTGATGTTCACTTTTCATTCTTTGATATTCCATCATATGAAATCCTCTTCCAATTACTTAGCATCTAGTTACCACGTCTTGAATTTTCATTCCTTATGACACCCTTATCATGTTCTCCACAGAAGAAACTCAAATATTTATCAAAAATCTCAGAACTTTTAGGTAGAGCTTACAAAGTTCCTTCTGTCAAATTGTTCATCATGATAGTCTAGTACCGTAGGGTAAGATACTCTTATGGAATCATCATTGTCACTTTTAGTTTCCATTATATGCATCCTTCGAGACGATCTTCATATTGGTTGTCTTCCTTTCAGGATCTAGAAATACCTTTAGGTATCCTACACTACTATCATCATGCACCATTTCTCTACATCCCATTACATTAGGTAAATGCATAATTGCTCGCCTTTTATTAGTATCTTGGTGTTACAAGGACACCCGTCTTCTACAGCAACCATCATATTTGACACTTGATTTTCTGTCATCTGGTTTCCAACTCCTTAGGATCCTAAAGGATCTCATCGATTCAACATTATCCCGCTCCTTCACAAGCTATCTTGGTCGTGCTTTCTTTCACCATCTCTCTTTCTTCATCATATCACCCTTTCCCCCAACATAGCTATTGGCTCTCCTTCTAGTGTCAATAATCACATCAAGTCTTTATCTTTCATCTAAGGATTGAATTCATGATTCCATTCCATTCCTTTCTCAAATAACTTGTAACTTGAAGTTATCATTTTTATGTTTTAATAAAATTTCATCCCCAACTACCAACTCCAACTATTTTTCTTAATCATAACTTTGGAGTTTCAGTTCTTGTCTTATTTTAGACTTTTTCCAAAACTCAGCCATGTCCCGTTTGAGCTGAATATTTGTTAAAAATTTAAATAGCTCAATTTAATCCATTCCTTGGAATTTCTAACTCATTACTAATGATACTAAAAGGGTATAAACTCAATTTCAGCCATATATCAATTGTATCCCAAGTAATTTCTCATTTTCATACTAGTTGTTTGACTTTGACAGAAAAGTCAAATTTGTCAAAATTTTCCATTATCCATTAACATTTATTAAATTCCTTCATGACTCTTATTTAATACAAGGCACACATTCATTAAGACCCTAACGCACTCGAATCCTTACCACATTTCACAAAACCCCTCCATGGTTCCACCAAGTCTGTGTATGTATCATGTGTTTATAATAATACGGGCCCTATACAATTATAACCACATCATACATAACCAACCTTGACTTCACCACTTAGGAAGTTTTGATCCATAGGTTTAGATCTTCCATGCACTATTCTTACTTCCATTACTCACTTTAGAAGCACTCAATATTCTACAAGTTAATCCAACTTATCTACAAGCTTCATATCATCTAGAATGACAATTCATTTCTATCACTTGTTGCACAAGATTCTACCTAACTCAACGCATAGCAATCCTATGACTCATTCATAGTTTCCATAACCAAAGTCTAACCATAGGAATGGAACGATCCACTCCAAATTCCCTTAAATTGTGGCTCTGATACCAAACTATAACACCCCAATTATTTTCAAACTTCAAAATGCTATGGTTTTAAAAAGGGTATTAACCCACATATAACAAAAAAATCCCACAAAAACATTTACAAATATTGAGTGTTCCCGTACCATCATAAAAACCATAACACACAAAAGAGCATTACATCAATACAATAAATAAGGAACTTAAGAAGTTCCACTCCTTTCTCTATCTCTTGACTTCTAACTTTCATCAATCATCCTCTATCATGAACCGAAACATGAGATACACGGCATTAAAAGAGATACATAAGACAATAATGTCTAGTGAGTTATGTGGATTTGTGCCCCAAAACATTTATCATCTTTTCAACAAAATCATTTCATTTTTCCAAAACATAGTTTTAGATCATAAAATATTTTCAAGCATTTTCAAGGAAAAACTCTTTTCATACCATCATAAATATCATTTCATTTCAAAAGATATCTTTCCACATTCCATTATATATCAAAACATTTCATTAGCCATAACGTAATTCAAGACATTTCTTTTCAAATTCCATTCCTTATTTCATTAAGGGCAAATTCTGGTGTTAAACCATTACCATTTTATATTTAGGGCTTAGAAATATCCACAATACCATATTAAGGTGGAAAGAACAAATCAATTTACCAAGGCATCAATTTTCATTAGGACGTCTATCCCATGAAGGGGAGGCGCCACCCCGATAGATTCCTTTATATCCCGTTATGGGGACATCATGGCTCGAGCAATATATTCATTTCATTACTTTCTGAATCTTTCCAATTCTTTTCATTACTTTCCATTTCTTTTCATTAATTTCCATTTATTGTCATTACTTTCCATGCTTTATACATTTCA
This sequence comes from Lactuca saligna, assembly GCF_052625555.1. Lineage (NCBI taxonomy): Eukaryota > Viridiplantae > Streptophyta > Magnoliopsida > Asterales > Asteraceae > Lactuca > Lactuca saligna. Next base: position 14,983,160 of record NC_136421.1, on the reverse strand, counting down.
TACCTTAGTATCAAGAACTTATTTAAAAAATAAAGCATCTATATTTCAAAACATTTCAAACACCTTTTCAAAACATCTGATGTTCTAAAACGTTCTTTACTTTCAAAAACATTATTGCCTTCAAGGAATTCTTTCAAAATATCCTTTCCAAAAACATTTGAAACTTTCATTTCAAAACATTTCATATATCAAACGTTAGTGTTTCATTATCATAAAATCATTATCCATGTACCGCAAAGTGGAAAAAATACCAACACGTACTCGCCTCAATCGCACATAGGTTAGCTAGAGTTCTTCTATTTCTTTTGCCTAGAGCAATCCTCTTCAAAAACTACCTACACCATATGTGTACATAAGTCATTAAAGGTTCAAATACTAAATTTTATTGCTTCATACTATTTCTCATGAAAAAATATGAATATAGGCAAAAACCGCGTGTAAAACCGAGTTCGTATACGAAAGTTATGAAGAAAACAAGTATCTTTAGAGTAAGAGATTTTCACGGGCATGGAAAATAAGGCATGAGTTTCCACGGGTTGTGTTTTCATGCTTGTGCACATACAAAACTCAATTTTTCTCAAAATAACACCCTACTTTGCATAGCTCTTGAAGACCTTTTTCCCATTCATTTTGTACCATTTATTTATGTTCTCACACATGTTAAGGAAGTATTTTATCATCTTAAAACACTCTTCTTAACTCATTAAGTGATCATTGTACTTCCTTAGATCATACAAATCTTAAAATTCCATAATAAGTGCTAACTTTCCAATTGTTCAAATAACCACTGCAAAGTTTTCAAGGTTTGTTCCTAACTCAATGAATACTCAAATGAGTGTTGTCAAGCACATAAATCCTACATTAATCTCATTGTAAGTATGTAAAGTAACCATGGAATCCTCAATTTCGTTCCATGTTTACCAAATTGCCCTTTAGGCTAAAACAATCACTAGAACCACTTATAGATCAAGAGATCCTTCATGTTATTGTTCCAATTCCATATCTAAGGTGTCATTTCATATCCATGAATATCATTCACCTCTTAGATTCCATTCAACATGTAGTTATCCCCAAATTTCCCAAAATGCCCTTGAGGCCAATTATTCCATAAATTCACTAGATATCATTCAAGTCTTCATGTTTTTTTAATTAAAATCATGTTATTAGTATCAAATCATGCTTATGAGTATCATGTACTTATCAAATTCTCATATTCAAAGGATTCCATTGTTTCATCACATTTTCCTCAAAAAAATATAAATTTGATGTTTATGTTGTTGGATTAGGTGTCTAAGCCCATAACTATAATTGATATGTAATTAAATTGATAGTAGCACACTCCTTTTGGGTTGCATTCATACTAGCGACTTGACAGGATGATTAATTGAGAAAGAGGAAGAATTTATTATTTGGAATAATAAACTGATATAAATGATTTATTAATGTGTTGTGAAAATAATATATTAATTAGAAATCATGTTATTTAATTAATAGTTAATCAAAAATTAATTTTGGGGTTAATTGTATTAATTAAAAGTGCAGGGGCTATTTGGATTTTATTGATAGTTGAGGAAGAAGCCCTAGAACCCATTCGCATGTTAATTTTTCCCGAAGAGATTCATTGTATGCTTAATGCGCTTCAATGTATCCGTTTGCATGCCATGAAGCCTAGAAATAACTTATGTGTTTAATGGGCCGCAACTGTCCTTATTCATGTTTGTTGGGTTGTGTCTTTCACATTCAAGTATCATCAGGTGTTAGTAAATCAAACTACGTTTAACATTAAATATATTCATGTGGAAATCATTGGGGTATAGTGAGAATTATCAGTCGACACCATTGAGTATATATTTGGCTATAGTCTGTAGTTATAATCAGAATGAGAATTATCAATCGACACCATTGAGTATTTGGGAACATATTCAGTCGACACCATTGAGTATTTGGCTATAGCCTGTATTTGGCTATATACGGGGGTGACTCCCGCACACCTGATTTGTTTGCTACAGTTAGACTCGGTCAGTCTAGGGTGACAAAATCTTGATCAAAACCGGTGTTTGGAAAAATGACAAGACAGGCGAATTAGTCATTTATCATGCATGGTTACAACAACTCGCATAGAGATCCATTACCATCTATACTTTTCAAGGGAAATCAAATTCATATATTGTGGTGATGCAAAACAATTCATACGATAATACAAATATTACAATACTATTATAGATCGGGAAATATCGGATTTTCCGGGAATTACAATCATTTACTTTCTTTTACATACATCAAATACAAGACAAGGAAAACCTTTGGGATTCATTCATTTACACATGTTTTGAAATTACACATACATACATATATTCAATCATCACATCATGTTGTAAACAAATTTTAGAGAAAATATCGGATTTTCTCGGTTATACTATCGATACAAAGCTTTTTAAATCGAACTTGATTATGAACTCACCAACATTATATATTTTGACCGTTTTCAAAATAACTTGTATTCTCAGGAAACCGTTAAGCATAAGAACCTTCAAGTGTGTGGATTTATTTTTTTTAATTTCAAACATCATACAATTATTAATATTTTGGAATATGTAATCTAAGACAATGTACTTGATGTGAACAATACTAGTTGTATTATGTAATGTTTGGTGATAATTGTGTTATGTTTCATGTATATTCATTGTGATGATATTTCAATTTATAGTCACACGAGCCCTCAGACGTTTCCGCCGTCTGGTTCGAGGGTGTGACATGAATGGTTTGGGAGACCAGAATGGAGATTTTTCCGTCGGGACGGAAGATGGTCGAGTAGTCGTCTTGATTGAGGATTAGATGTGTTGGGAGTTCAGAAAACGTTCCAACAATTGGTTTCCGTTTTTCCTTGGCTTTGGATAGAAGTTTTTAGGAAGCCGAATAGAGCCCCAGTTGAGACTCAAGTTCAGTTGAGTGTTAGGTCTAGTGCGTGTTAGACACAGCATGAGAGTGTTTTAAGTCTACGGGTGTAGCCATAGCATTCACTAGCAGTCATATAGTGATAGATTGTTGTAAGTTTGTGGGTGTAGTCGTAGCATTCACTAGCAGTTAGATAGTGATAGGGTGTTGTAAGTTTACGGGTGTAGCTGTAGCATTCACTAGCAGTCAGATAGTGATAGAGTGTTGTAAGTTTGCGGGTGTAGCCGTAGCATTCACTGGCAGTCAGATAGTGATAGGGTGTTGTAAGTCTGCAGGTGTAGTCGTAGCATTCACTAGCAGTCAGATAGTGATAGCGTGTTGTAAGTATGCGGGTGTAGCTGTATCATATACTAGCATTCAGATAGTGATAGAGTGTTGTAAGTCTATGGGTGTAGCCGTAGCATTCACTAGCAGTCAGATAGTGATAGGGTGTTGTAAGTCTGCGGGTGTAGCCGTAGCATTCACTAGTAGCCAGGGAGTGTTAGGGTGTTGTAAGTTTGCAGGCATAGCCGTAGCAATCACAAGGTTGGCAGGTAGTGCTAGAGTGTTGTGAGTCTGTGGGCGTAGCTGTCGCACTCACTAGGTTGGTTGATAGCATGGGAGTGTTGTTAGATCGCAGAAGGAATAGTGATACCCACCAGTCTGGGTGCAGCAGTAGGGGAGTGGCAAATCCATAGGTTGGTTGACAGCTTTCCCCAGATGAATTAGACTTGCTAATCCAGTGATGAGAGCATATTTAGGTAGATCCCAGTAGACCTTGGGGAAGCAGTCATGTGGCAGCGTGTTGTTTAAGGCAGTTCAGCATTTTAGGCAGTCCAGTGTTCCAGGTTGTTCAGTGTTTCAGGCAGTTGAGTGTTCCAGGCAGTTCAGCGTTTTAGGCAGTTTAATGTTTCAGGCAGTTCAGTGTTGTAGGCAGTTTAGTGTCTTGGACAGTATTAGTGTTTCAAGTTTGCAGGTATAGACGGAGTAACTGATAGATTGGGTAGTGACAAGTCACTCGTAGTGGGATTAAATAATCTCAGAGTCGTTAATTTGACCCTGTTCCGTAACTCTTGTATGAGTCTAACTGTTGCAGGGATGAATCTTCTACCCAAAGGATTATATGAGCCTTCTGTGAAGTATAAGACTCCTGCATCGGGAGTATGGTTAAGGACTTTTGTCTTCAGAGGTTGCATCAAAGACATCAAAGTTGGAAGTTCTGTGGTTGAGCAGTTGTCCAACGAGGTTTGAGTATGGTAACATTGGAGTGAAGGTGGTCGGTCATGGAGACATACCATTATGGGACTCAGACGTTAGGAATGTTACGGTATTTTCGGGTTTGTGGCCACATTATTCAAGTCGTTCGGTATATCGGGGATGGTAACAAAAGATTTCGAGGACGAAATCTAATTTAAGTGAGGGGGAGTTGTAATACCCTGTTCCGAATGGACTCCTAGTCTGAGGCTGTGACCCGTAGGTTGGTCATCATAAGGATTATGGCTTTCGAAAAGGTAAGATCTATGCCCATTTGGGTGCGAGTGATGTATTAGAAATGATCCGGATGTTTGGTTTGTGTTTTGGAGCCTAGGGGTGTTTTGGTAAAGTATCAATTTGGGCTTTTGTGGAAATGGACTTTTTTTTGGAAGGTATTAAGGAAGTTATGATTTGATAGAAGTGTAGGGCTTCTCATCGCCTTTTCGTAGATATAAGGATCGTTGGAATCAAGTTTATAACGAAGAAGTTATGACCTTTAGAAGTTTCGTGGTTTTCAGGCTTAGTCGAGTACACGGGGTGTACTAATGAAAAAGGTAGTATGATGGGCGTACTGACTAAACTGGTCGCGAATGTTCTTCGGAGTACGATAGGCGTACCAGAATTACGTTGGGCATACACCAGTAAGACCATAACCCTATTTTAGGGTCTTTGTGTGACATCCCCAAAATCACGGCCAGAAAAGACCGGTTTTGTTTATACTTTATTTCAAAATCAGAGTTATCTTTTAATAAAAGGGTTGCGGAATTTGTCCCAAAACAATAATATGATAAAGATTTATCAAAAGCATTTCCATGGAAATGTATTTCATTAAAAGACTCGGGATGTCATGTTCGTACAGATCAAAAGTATAAACAGTACAATATAAGCCTTACTACATTATTTCATATCTACAGGCCTATATCCGTAATCCCTCGTCCAAAACATCACACCTATGCTCATGCGCCATTACCTGTAATGCATAAAGCTGAGTGGGTCAGGCTTGGGAGCCTGGTGAGCACATAGGGTTTTCAACCCACAATAAATAAGTTTATTAATTTCATCAATCAACAATAACCCGATTACCCGTTCCCGTTATCCTCACTTTACGTCCCTAAACACCTATCATAAGGGACCTAGCCTAAGGATCATCATCGGGACGAACACTACTGCTAAGGGGATTCCTCAGCAATAAATGTCCTAATAGGCAACCATGTGGGGGATGGAGTACACCGGTGAACACATCGTTCACAACACCTACAGGTTGCGAGCCTGCTAGCGTTCCACTGGACTGTCTAGAAGAGTCCGTGGTCGTCATCTATACTCCGCTAGATGACTGGATCAACAACAACAACATCGAGGCCTCTCATCATTTTATCACACATCACCTATTACATCTACCCATGTTTTACCCCAACATTTTCGTAGATATAAAATACATATACAGTTTAAATCATTGAAAACATGTATAACAACGTTCATCTAGCATAGATAGCAAGTATTCAGATAATATGCACACATAGCACGTAATTTATATAAAATACTTCATATCTATGTGTAAGTTGAAGGTAACTATGCACTCACCGGAAAAGGTGGTGATTCCGAACTCAGACAGTGCTTCGCTTCTTAAAAAGAATTTTTCTTCGACGAAACCTAGTATTATTACCACTAGAGTTTAGTTTATTATTCGTCGAGACTAATTAATAGTCTAGCTATTATTATTATTATATAAGCGTCAAAAAAAATACTTATATAACCCATAATAATAGCCCAAGTATTTATTATAAGTTCCTAATAACGTTACTATAATTAAATAAAAGTTATATTAAAAATAGCGTAGGCGTAGCTCACTTACAGCGGGTTTTATAGAAAACCGGGCTTTGCTTGGAGCAGCATTCTCGAGCCGAAAAGCTCTTCTTCTCGGAGCCTTCGAGCACTCCGGGGCTTCCGCCTCGTGCTAGGGAGGTTCCCTAGGCTTTTCGGGGGATTTCGGGGCTAGAGAGAGGTTCTAGAGAGAGAGAGAGAGAGAGTAAAGAGAAGAAAGAATGGGAAAGGTGTGAAGAAAATGAGGGTGGGAGAGGTGGTATTTATAGGGTGAAATGTGGCTGAACTTGGTGCCACATGTCACCATCTGGTGGCAAGCCTTGGGGAGAAAGCAATGGCCAAGATTGTGCCACATCACCCATTTTCGCACAGCACACTTCCGACTTCTAAAATCCGTAACTTTCACATACGATCTCCGTTTTTGACGTTCTTTATATCCACGCGTAGGTAATAATAAGATCTACAACTTTCATTTTGACACCGTCAGCTAATTCTCGACCGATCTTAAATTTAACAGTACAAGGAGATTATACTGTTAAACGTCTGCATAAAATTAATAACTTCTACATACGGACTCTGTTTTTGTCTGTCTTTTTACCGTTGATTTCCTATTAATGAGATCTTCAACTCTCATTTATGTTGCGTAAGCCAAAAACCGCTCGAACTAAAATTCGAGTTTCAGGCCGTGCACTGCTAAGCCGAATCTTAGAAAAATCATAACTTCTTCATACGAAGTCAGATTTGGGCGTTCTTTTTATTGATGTTCTTAGTTTAACATATTCTAAGACTTTTTTTTAGATTGCTAAGGCTAAAAAGTCTTCTATCGTAAATTCACTATTTACGTCTCCCGGTATCGTGCCGGTTTTGTCGTAAAACTTCGGCGGGCCATAACTTCTTCGTTATAGCTCGGATTTCGGTATTCTTTATATGTACGGAAACCTTGAGACATATTCTACAACTTTATGTAGAGATATCGGGATTATCTCACACTTTAATTTTGACGCTCATTTTTATTCTTTATTAATTATACATTTATAATTAAATAATAAACACATAAACACACATAATTCACATAATACTCAAATATTTCATATTTATTACTTCAAAAAGAGTTACAATAGTTGACCTAGACTATTACATTGACAAAAATGCTTAGCCCTGAAAACCCGGGCGTTACAATTCTCACCCCCTTAGGATGATTCCGTCCCGGAATCATGCATCAGCAAACAGATGTGGATAGCGACTCATCATGTCATCCTCTGTTTCCCAAGTGAGATTCGGCCCATTCGAATGTTTCCATCGGACTAGCACCAAGTCGACCATCTTGCGTCGTAACTTCTTAGTCTTACGGTCAATAATTGCCTCAGGCTCTTCGATCAGCCTTTTATTCTCATCCATCCTTAATTCCGAGATTGGAATTATGTCGGGAACATCTCCCATGAATTTCCTCAAATAACACACATGGAAGGTGTTATGAATACCATTGAGTTCTTCGGGCAATTCCAGCTTGTAAGCTTGGTTCCCAATCCTCTGAAGAACTTTGAATGGTCCAATAAACCTTGGACTCAACTTTCCTCATTTCCCAAATCGTATAAGTCCCTTCCACGGTGAGACTTTAAGTAAAACGGAATCCCCAACTTCGAAGGTTATCGGTCGTCTTTTCTTGTCGGCATAGCTCTTCTGATGATCCTGAGCTGCTAACATTCTTTCCCTAATCACCTTCAATTTCTCAACAGTCTCATGGACTATCTCGGGGCCCATAAACTGCTTCTCTCCGGCTTCAAGCCAACAAGACGGCGTACGACACTTCTGCCCATACAAGGCTTGATAAGGAGCCATCTTGATGCTCGAGTGAAAACTATTGTTGTAGGAAAATTCTACCAGAGGTAAGTGCTCGTCCCAATTCCCTTGGAATTCGAGGGTACATGCTCTCAGCATATCTTCCAACGTCTAAATCGTTCTTTCACTCTGACCATCAGTTTGCGGATGGTAAGCAGTACTCAAACACAACTTTGTACCCAACTCCTCTTGTAGACTCCTCCAAAACCTCGATGTGAAACGACTATCACGATCTGACACAATAGTAAGAGGGACACCGTGAAGTCTTACAATTTCCTTCACGTAAGCATTTGCGAGCTTATCCATAGACCACTTCTCGTTGGCTGCTATGAAGTGTGCACTCTTGGTGAAACGATCCACGACTACCCAAATCATGTCGTGACCATTCTTCGTTCTGGGCAGTTTAGTCACAGAATCCATGGTGATGTCTTCCCATTTACCCATGGGTACAGGTAAGGGTTCTAAACTCCCATACGGTTTTTGATGTTGTGCCTTAACCCTCGCACATGTTACGCACTCAGCCACATACTTCGCAACATCGAGCTTCATCGTCGGCCACCAGTAGTAGGGTTTTAGGTCCCTATACATTTTAGTGCTACCGGGATGAATCGAGTACATGGTCTTGTGTGCTTCTTCCATTAGAAGATCTCTTATTCCTCCCGTCTTAGGTACCCAAATTCGATCTTGGAATACCTTCAGTCCTCGACTGTTCGTACCGAACACTAACGTTTTTCCCAAACGTTCTTCCTTTCGGTCATTCTTTTCTAAGGCTTCTTCTTGAGCTTTCCTGATACTTTCCACAATCGTCGAGACGACTTCAATTCTTAACGCTCTCGGCCTTCTTCTTTCAAGATTGACTTTCCGACTGAGAGCATCAGCAACAATATTTGCTTTACCTGGGTGGTAAAGTATCTCACAGTCGTAGTCCTTGAGAAGTTCTAGCCAGCGTCGTTGCCTCATGTTCAACTCCTTCTGATTAAAGAGATATTGGAGACTCTTATGATCAGTGAAGAGCTTGCACTTCGTGCCGTAGAGGTAATGCCTCCATATCTTTAAGGCGAATACTACCGCTGCCAACTCCAGATCATGAGTGGGGTAGTTCTTTTCGTGCTCTTTCAATTGTCGAGATGCGTATGCTATCACCTTTTCTCTTTGGGTCAGAACACAACCTAACCCGACTCCAGATGCATCACTATAAACTGCGAAATCTTCGACTCCATCGGGTAGAGAAAGTATCGGCGCTTCACATAACTTCTTCTTTAGCTTCTCGAACGCCTCATCGTGTTTCTCACTCCATGTATACGTAGCTCCTTTATGGGTCAAAGCTGTTAATGGAGCAGCTATCGAAGAAAAGCCTTGGATAAATCGTCGGTAATATCCGGCTAATCCTAGAAAGCTTCGAATCTCCGTGGGATTCTTCGGACGTTCCCACTTCATTACAGCCTCGATCTTGGCGGGATCAACCATTATTCCCTCTTGGTTAACAACATGACCCAAGAATTGGACTTCCCGTATCCAAAAGTCGCATTTGGAGAACTTTGCAAAAAGCTTCTCCTTCTTTAACACCTCCAACACTTCTCGTAGATGCTTGTCGTGCTCCTCCTGGCTTTTCGAGTATATGATAATGTCGTCGATGAACACTATCACGGATTTATCGAGGAATGGTTTACAAACCCTGTTCATCAAATCCATGAATGCTGCGGGAGCATTGGTTAGTCCGAATGACATAACCAAGAACTCGTAGTGTCCATATCTTGTTCTGAATGCAGTCTTCTCAATATCCTGCTCTCTCACTTTCAGCTGATGATATCCTGACCTAAGATCGATCTTTGAGAAGTAGCTTGAACCTTGCAGCTGATCGAATAGGTCATCAATCCTCGGCAATGGATACTTGTTCTTCACCGTTGCCTTATTCAGCTCTCGGTAGTCTATGCACATCCTCATGCTTCCGTCCTTCTTCTTCACGAATAACACCGGAGCTCCCCAGGGTGATGAACTAGGTCGAATGAAACCGCTGTCCAACAGCTCCTGAACTTGCGTCATGATCTCCTTCATCTCCGTCGGTGCTAATCGGTAAGGTGCCTTTGCTATCGGTGTTGTTCCTGGTAATAAGTCTATACGAAATTCTACTTGCCTATCAGGTGGTAATCCGGGAAGATCTTCGGGAAAGACTTCCGGATAATCGCACACAACCGGTATATTCTGCACCTCTTTCTTTTCCTTCTTAGCATCGATTACGAATGCCAAGTATGATGCACATCCTTTGGACAAACATTTTCTGGCTTTCATCAAGGAGATGATTCCAGAATTCACTCTGCGTTTGTCCCCGTACACCATAAATGATTCCTTTCCGGGTGGGTTTATCCTAACTATCTTCTTTCGGCATAATATCTCGGCATCGTTGGCGCTAAGCCAATCCATACCCAAAACGATGTCGAAACCGTTTAACTCTATGGGTAATAGTTCCTCATGGAATTCGTTTCCGTTTAGGTTAATGACGATGTTCCTAATACGATTACTAACAGGTACGAATTTGCCACTGGCAACTTCTACAATCAGGGCATTATCTAGTTTTTCTACAGGCAATGCTAATCTTCCACCAAATTTATGCGATACAAAGGAGTAATTGGCTCCGGAATCAAATAGTATATTTGCAGGTAAACCATTTACAAGAAAGGTACCTGAAGCGATGTTTGCTGCCTCCTTTGCAGCCTCGAGCGTCATCTGGAAGGCTCTCGCCTTCGGCTTTGGTGGTATGTTGGGTCTTCCTGCCTCCTTCTTCTTCGGGCAGTCCTTCAAAATGTGCCATTCTTCATAACACCCATAACAGGCCTTCTGGTTGAGGGTGCATTCGTTGGCATAGTGCCCAGGCTTTCCGCATTTGTAACAAGTGACTCCTCCATCACACTTCCCAAAGTGCTTCTTCTTGCACTTGTCACACCACTTTGCTTCTGATCCTCCTCCTCTCGAACCAGACTTCGAGAATCTTCCTTTCTTACCGGACCTCGAGGATCCATCAAATTTCCGTTTCTCTCCCACTTCCACTCTCTCCAGACCCTTTTCTCGTATCTGGGTCTCCACATTCTTAGCAGCCCAGATGGCAGCTTTCAGAGTGGTAGTTTGCTTGACCATTGGACCGAAGTCCGCTGGTAATCCGAGGGCAAATTTGTTAACCTTGGAGAGTTCAGTTGGGACGAGGTGAGGAACAAGCTTCATTTTCTCAGTAAAGCTTGCAGCGTATTCAGTAACGCTCATCCTCCCCTTCTTCAGACTCTGGAATTCGTTGTTGATCTCCAGAAGATCCTGCTCAGAGCAGTATTGCATCTTTAACTGTACCAGAAAATCCTCCCACGACATCTTGCTTGCTTCACCTTTGGGCATTGAATCAGCTAGTAGCTTCCACCAGCTTAGTACTCCAGATTTCAATAGAGGAACTGCAAGAGCAGTCTTCTGCCTATTGCTACACTCGCAACTCTCAAACATTGTCTCCATCTCAGAGATCCAGTTCATGACTTCCACCGGCGTCGGGCTTCCGGATAGACTCGGTGGCTTGGATGCCATGAAATCCTTGTATTTGCATCCACGTCCATCATTTCCTCCATCCTGGTGGTTTTGCTTAACTATCGGTGGGTTGGCTTGACCAATAGTCCCACTGTAGTTTCCTTCTTCAGTCTGCCCTTCGTTCAACTCGGGCTGTTCGAGCTGAATAGTCGCTTCCTCTCGATTTTGCTGGAGCAAACGCCTGGTTTCCTCCATTTGACGATCCAACATTGCCTGGATCATCGCTTGCACTCCGGCCATCGTTATTGGTCCGGCAGCGGCTTCCACAACTGGTATTTGCTCGATCACGGGGGGTTGGTGTCCGTTCCCATTTGCGTTTACGTTTCCGCTACGGGTCCTTACCATCTTGATCCATACACCGAATAAGGTGAATTCAGATCTTTATTTAGGAGAGACGTTTTAAATCGTCCTTATCACTCCGAAACGTTTACATGCTAGTTCTAATATCGTAGTCGTACATTTAGAATCCTAAACACATAAGGTTTCCAGATCCGGTCGGCAACAGACCATAGATCCGAACAAAATAACGGCATATCATGCATAAAGCATTTAGCACATAAAAGCATTTTAGGCACAATTCCTAAAATAAGCTAGTACTCACACCTCACAATCATCGCTTAGCATTCTAAGTTTAAGTCTAGAAATCCTACAAATTCCTAGTTCGCTTAAACTAATGCTCTGATACCAACTGTGACATCCCCAAAATCACGGCCAGAAAAGACCGGTTTTGTTTATACTTTATTTCAAAATCAGAGTTATCTTTTAATAAAAGGGTTGCGGAATTTGTTCCAAAACAATAATATGATAAAGATTTATCAAAAGCATTTCCATGGAAATGTATTTCATTAAAAGACTCGGGATGTCATGTTCGTACAGATCAAAAGTATAAACAGTACAATATAAGCCTTACTACATTATTTCATATCTACAGGCCTATATCCGTAATCCCTCGTCCAAAACATCACACCTATGCTCATGCGCCATTACCTGTAATGCATAAAGCTGAGTGGGTCAGGCTTGGGAGCCTGGTGAGCACATAGAGTTTTCAACCCACAATAAATAAGTTTATTAATTTCATCAATCAACAATAACCCGATTACCCGTTCCCGTTATCCTCACTTTACGTCCCTAAACACCTATCATAAGGGACCTAGCCTAAGGATCATCATCGGGACGAACACTACTGCTAAGGGGATTCCTCAGCAATAAATGTCCTAATAGGCAACCATGTGGGGGATGGAGTACACCGGTGAACACATCGTTCACAACACCTACAGGTTGCGAGCCTGCTAGCGTTCCACTGGACTGTCTAGAAGAGTCCGTGGTCGTCATCTATACTCCGCTAGATGACTGGATCAACAACAACAACATCGAGGCCTCTCATCATTTTATCACACATCACCTATTACATCTACCCATGTTTTACCCCAACATTTTCGTAGATATAAAATACATATACAGTTTAAATCATTGAAAACATGTATAACAACGTTCATCTAGCATAGATAGCAAGTATTCAGATAATATGCACACATAGCACGTAATTTATATAAAATACTTCATATCTATGTGTAAGTTGAAGGTAACTATGCACTCACCAGAAAAGGTGGTGATTCCGAACTCAGACAGCGCTTCGCTTCTTAAAAAGAATTTTTCTTCGACGAAACCTAGTATTATTACCACTAGAGTTTAGTTTATTATTCGTCGAGACTAATTAATAGTCTAGCTATTATTATTATTATATAAGCGTCAAAAAAAATACTTATATAACCCATAATAATAGCCCAAGTATTTATTATAAGTTCCTAATAACGTTACTATAATTAAATAAAAGTTATATTAAAAATAGCGTAGGCGTAGCTCACTTACAGCGGGTTTTATAGAAAACCGGGCTTTGCTTGGAGCAGCATTCCCGAGCCGAAAATCTCTTCTTCTCGGAGCCTTCGAGCACTCCGGGGCTTCCGCCTCGTGCTAGGGAGGTTCCCTAGGCTTTTCGGGGGATTTCGGGGCTAGAGAGAGGTTCTAGAGAGAGAGAGAGAGAGTAAAGAGAAGAAAGAATGGGAAAGGTGTGAAGAAAATGAGGGTGGGAGAGGTGGTATTTATAGGGTGAAATGTGGCTGAACTTGGTGCCACATGTCACCATCTGGTGGCAAGCCTTGGGGAGAAAGCAATGACCAAGATTGTGCCACATCACCCATTTTCGCACAGCACACTTCCGACTTCTAAAATCCGTAACTTTCACATACGACCTCCGTTTTTGACGTTCTTTATATCCACGCGTAGGTAATAATAAGATCTACAACTTTCATTTTGACACCGTCAGCTAATTCTCGACCGATCTTAAATTTAACAGTACAAGGAGATTATACTGTTAAACGTCTGCGTAAAATTAATAACTTCTACATACGGACTCTGTTTTTGTCTGTCTTTTTACCGTTGATTTCCTATTAATGAGATCTTCAACTCTCATTTATGTTGCGTAATCCAAAAACCGCTCGAACTAAAATTCGAGTTTCAGGCCGTGCACTGCTAAGCCGAATCTTAGAAAAATCATAACTTCTTCATACGAAGTCAGATTTGGGCGTTCTTTTTATTGATGTTCTTAGTTTAACATATTCTAAGACTTTTTTTAGATTGCTAAGGCTAAAAAGTCTTCTATCGTAAATTCACTATTTACGTCTCCCGGTATCGTGCCGGTTTTGTCGTAAAACTTCGGCGGGCCATAACTTCTTCGTTATAGCTCGGATTTCGGTATTCTTTATATGTACGGAAACCTTGAGACATATTCTACAACTTTATGTAGAGATATCGGGATTATCTCACACTTTAATTTTGACGCTCATTTTTATTCTTTATTAATTATACATTTATAATTAAATAATAAACACATAAACACACATAATTCACATAATACTCAAATATTTCATATTTATTACTTCAAAAAGAGTTACAATAGTTGACCTAGACTATTACATTGACAAAAATGCTTAGCCCTGAAAACCCGGGCGTTACACTTTGACCCTTTTTAAGCTCATTATCTCATAACCTGGCCCTAATATCTTCAGCCTCCACCCTCTAAACCCTAGAAATCGACCCTTAGACCTCATTTGAGTGATTTTGGAGCTTGGATGGCCATTAGAGGAGTATTTTGGTGTTTTTGAAGAAGAAGGTGTTTAAGAAGAAGCAAGAGATTAAAGAGAGCTTGTAGATCTAGAGGCTTTACATCATTTCCAGCCTATTGAAGGTATAAAGTTCTCATCTTGGTGCATCTACATCATAGATCTAGGTTCTCATGGATGTTGTCTATTTTTGGTTTCAAGAATGGATTTTTATGGTACAAATCCGTTTCTGGACTTAGGGTTGGCACCCATGAAGCTATTTAAGTCCCTTGAGTAGTAAAGTTGCAATCTTTAAGGCCTATTTGCATCCATGCAAGAGATCTATCCATTTCCATGAAGATAGTTGCTATTTTTACAAGTTTGATCTCATTTGGTGAGGTGCAAGCCACCAAGTGATCATTTTTATGGGTTAAGAAGGGTTATTGGACTCAGATATGTAGTTTGGACATAGTGTCTTAAGGGTTTAAGAGGTTTGAAGAAATTGGCTTAACAGGAGAGTACATTGGGCGTACATACCAATACGCACAGCGTACAAGCCATGCAAGTTGTACGGGCAACGTACAGAAGAGTACGCTCAGCATACACTCATATTCTAGACTTTACGTTATTGGGCCTCAGTTTGGGCCAATCTTTGGGCTTAGCAGATGCTGGGTTGTGATGGGCCACCATGAGACAGTTAAGGGCCAAGGACTATTTTGGGCTTGGGTGGAAAGCTCATTTGAGGAGTTGGGCCCAATTTAGAAAATTGGGCCATTGAAGGACTTTAATGGGCCTTAGTGAGTTTGGAAAGACTAGAAAGGATTGGGCCTCGGTCATCATCCAATTTAGATTAAAGGGGTAAAATAGTCATTTTACCCTTAGATGGATTCTTAGTTTTTGACTAAGTGTTTATTTTGGTCATAATATTCAGGCAGTCATTGAAGCAGCTAAAAGAGATACCCTTGCTCAAGTTTTCAGCATCCAGTTTGAGAGGTGAGTTTTCCTCCAGTAGTAACGAGTCTAAGGCACCTATGTCGGCCCGTTTATGTAGTTGCAGTATGTCAGGGTTAGCCCGATGCAGTTTATATGTTTGCAGACTTCGGTCCGATGCTGGGTAGTCCTGAGAAGTAGTTAAGTATGTGTGATGTCTTTGTGATTCATGCATGTTATATGATATGTGTGTTATGTGTTCTGGGCTTCAGTCCAATGTTAGGGCAAGCCTGATGTATGTTAGTTTACATGTTATGTGTTATATGTTCTGGTGTAAGCCCGATGTCGAGGCAAGGCTGACGTATGTTAGTTATTATCCCTTGTATTATGTGTTCCAGGGCAAGCCCGATGTATGCCAGTTTATATGTTATATGTTATATGTTCCAAGCTTCGGCCTGATGTCGGGGCAGGCCCGATGTAGATTATGTGATTAAGTTATATGTTATTCCGAGCTTCGGTCCGATGTCGGGGCAAGCCCGATGCAGATTATGTGATTATGTTATGTGTTTATGACATATGTTATGTTGTGTATGTGTCGGGGTAAGCCCGATGCTGGGGCAAGCCCGATGCCAGGGTGAGCCTGATGCCCAATGCGGTCAGATGCTGAGATAAGCCTGATGTCGGGTAGGAGTTCGATGTCGGGTAAGCTGATGTCAGGATTTGTCCCGATACAGTTGGGAGTAGTCCCAGAGTTATGTTATTTTTATATGTGAAGTGTATGGTATGTGGTAGTTTAGGGGGAGCTCACTAAGCTTTGTGCTTACAGTTTCAGTTTTGGTTTCAGGTGCTTCAGTTTTCAAAAGAGGAGGTTAGAAAGATTGCAGTGCACACACCATTTCTTGTCTTGGGAGTTTACTCTAATATTTTATATGAGATTGTGATACGTTGACATATTTTATGAGATTTTGAGATACATGGTTTATTATTTTATATTATAGTGATGATGTTTATGTTTATTAAATGATTTTGGAAAACCAAATTTTTAGACTGTATTTTTGGGATGTTTTAGATTGTTGAGACTCTGATATTTTATCATTTGTTGTTGATGCAGTATTTTATATGATATTTTGAGACACATAAAACTTGGTTTTCTTATTGATTATGAATGATTGTAGTTTTATAATATTTTTCAAATGAAACTTTTGGGCCGTATTTTTGTGATGTTACAAACCTAGTCTTAAATTTTTAGAATGTTACACTTTCCTTCTAATAAGAGCTTAATCCAATAAGTCCTATCGTCCAAAAACCAGATCTAGTCCCAAGTAGTGTTCTAAACCATAAAGTTTCTGACTTTATGATCTTCCATGGCTCATAAGTGCCTAAACCTTGAAACCATAACTTCTTAACCCAATAAGACATCATAACATTTGCATGGAAGGACTAAAAGGGCCAAGATCACATTTTTATCATTTTAGACACTCTAAAACGTCCAAAAGGACAAGTCATTTGGTCTAGAGTAGCTTATACTCAAATGGACAAATATTATAGGGCTAAAAAGCACAAAACTCTATAAGTAGCAATATCTCATGAAATAACCAACAACATCTGAACTTTATACCTCTAAATGAAGCTTGAGGGCAAGATGCTTCTAGACCCAAAGAGGTTCTGAGCTTCTAAGGTGATTCCACTTCCTTCTTTCTCCTTCAAGAACACCAACAACACACTCTAAGGCTCAAATTGCTTACAAAAGTGCATTAGGGTTTGCAAGATATGAAATAGAGCTGGAGGATGATGAGGGAAGGATTCTTGGGGAGTTAATAATGCTTAAATAGGGTTCAAAGCCTAAAAATCAGGATTTGACCATTGACCATGTACGCCCAACGTACGCATCAAAGGTGTATTTTTCACTTAAGGCTCATTAGGACCAACTTTGCAAACAATTCGATATTAAGGGTCAAAATTATAAATTACCTGAATCAAGATGTTACAAAACTCGAAGGGCATTTTCCTCTAGCCATAAATTAACCACATATGTAATAGCACGTAGGAGGTCTTTGGCTATAGTCGAACCTTCTCTACAAAAACTGTCCAAAATGTGTTGAGCGCTTAACCTATCTCTCCCACATGAGGTTCCTTTAGGGAATGACTTAATGCCTTCGAGGACATTGTCAATATCCACTGCAAGGGATGATTTTGAAATATGGTACTCGACATGGAAGGTGGTGGCTTGTGTGGATGCTTATCCTCCAATGTCTTCATGGTATCATCCCCGTATGGAGTAACCCATGAGGAACATAATACTTCCATTGCTACTGTGAAATGCTCATCTGCAAACTTACGGAGACAATGCCTAATGTTGGTGTCGCCCGTGTTCTATCATCTTGAGTGTACTCTTCTTTTTTTCCTTGTTGCTCTAGCCTTTCATTGTCAACCAAGTTTTTAGCAAGCTTGGCTATACCGTCTTCTGTACCCCAAGTAGTTAATGCGCTAAGGATATTACGATGCTGCAAGGACTTCCTGTTTCCCTAACCTACCTTCTTGCCTATTCTTAGGCCTGGTTAATTGAATAGTATACCTAGGAAGAATTAACAATGCAACCCACACTTCAACGGACATGGGATGAGCAACCACCTTGAAAAGAACTGCTTTCAAAGCCTGAGAGAAGGCCTTACAACATTTATAAGGGATTTGATGATGATTATATGATGTTTAAAAACACGATCAAGTAGTTGAGCATCCAACACCAACCCATCATTAAGGTCGGCTTCCGGTTCATTGGCTGGCGGCTTTGGAATGCCAACAATATGCTCACTCATGTCACCAGTCCCGTCGATAAACTTAATCGGACCACCTGGATGGTGACACGAACAACTCAGGGCATGAAGACTCATGCAATTCTCACATATCCATTGACTAAACGCGTTCAATATTGCTGCCACAGACATAAACAATCAATGGTCAGAAGATGTCATCATATGCTAAATGTAGTTAATAGAAATAGTATTTTGATAAAATTTCCATTATTGTTATAAAAGATGTCATCATGCAAAAAAATGATAATGCATAAGAAAAATGTGTATAAAAATCAATACATGTTTATATCATATGCATATAATGCTTTTGGTTTTCTTACATCATATGTTGTAAAATTCATCAATATAATCAAGCAGGTCATGCAGAATAATGATATGATCCCAATATATATATATATATATATATATATATATATATATATATATATATATATATATATATATATTATTGAACATAAAAATGTTATATTTTAAAACTGTTTGTTATTTTAAGAAATAAACGAGTGCAACATTTTCATTGTGAATGGAAACAACAATTGGGTTGATTTATTAATTTACTTTTTAAAAACATGGTTCATTTGAAAAACTACAAAGCTTGGTAATCTAAAATGCGAACTAATCAAAGCACAAGGACCAATAGTTAAAGGAAATGGACTTATTAAGGTAATTAACTTTTCGATTTGTTCATATCTGGGTAATTATCTTTTTTTTTATACATCTAGGTAATAAACTTTTTAGAAGTGTTCACATATGACTATTAAGACATGTTGTAGTAGATTACATCCAATCATAACCGGTCATAATGGTCATATGTGAACACTTCCAAAAAATTCGTTACCTAGATTTATACAAAAAAAGATAGTTACCCAGACGTGAACTGAACATAAAATGTAAAAGTAAGTTACACGAATGGTCCATGTGGTTTGGGTAATTTGTGCGTTTGGTCCCTAACTTATTTTTTAACTCGGATGATCCCTACTATTTATTTGTGTTTTGTGTTTGATCTCTATCTTACCTCAAAAGATTATTGTTCCCTTTTTAATTTATTTTTTAATTAATTTTCTTATTTACCTATTTATTATATATATATATATATATATATATATATATATATATATATATATATATATATATATATATATAATAGACCCCACATACACCACAACCTTTCTATTGGGTTGTGGTGGTGGAAAATTCAATGGAGAGATAGTGGATTGTGGTGTTGGTTCGTCATAGTTCAAGGATCGAAAAAAAAATGATGATGAAGACGTCGATGTCATTAAAGGTGAGAAGGAAATAGAAGTTGAGAATGATAAGAGTTGGGATGGTGATCGGTGGGATCCAACTTAAATTTCTCAAATGTGGTTTCAGGTTTAGAGTGAGAAAATACAGATATATAGGATCTATTAATTTTTTTTAAATATATAAAAAAATAAATACATAAATAAGAAAATTAATTAACAAATAAATTAAAAAGAGCACAATAATCTTTTGAGATAAGTCAGTGACCAAAAGCACAACATAAATAAACAGTAGAGATCATCTGAGTTAAAAAATAAGTTAGAGACCAAACGCACAAATTACTCAAACAACAGGGACCATTCATGTAATTTACTTTTATATTGTACACATCTGGGTAACTATCTTTTTTTATATATATCTAGATAACGAACTTTTTGGAAATATTTACATATGATCATTATGACCGGTTATGACCAGATATAACATGCTACATAATGGTCAAACAATTTCAAAAAAATTATTATTTAGATTTGTACAAAAATAAATAAATAAATAAATAACTAATCAAATATGAACAAACTGAGAAATTAATCACCTTAATTAGTTTATTTCTCGATAGTTAACGACTTAAGGGTCTACCATACCGTCCGTAGTTCCGTAACATCGACGAGACCACCGGCTCCATTTACTTGCTATGTTACAAAATTCAAAAGGGAGTTCTATTCTAGTTTTTAAATAGCACGGACTTTAAATTTCAATTCAATATAGTTTTATGGGAAACAACCTCACAACAACCAACATCCCTTTTCAAGCAACGAATCATCATTTGCCACGTGTATCACACAAGTGGTGTTTAGCGTGAGGTGGGCCCCAATCTTGTTGCCGCCCAATAACAAACCTTCGTCACGTTTTTGGATGACTAATTTTTCCTTATTGTCTCCGATCGCGAAGATATTTTCCACAAAAATAAATTGTTGATTTTTAGTTTCTGATTCTAATTTACGATTTTATATTTTTCTACAAAATATCTTTCCAATTAAACCAAAATAAATTTTAAGTTTTTATAACTTAAAGGCATGAGACATTGTCACAAAACGCCCCTCGGATAGATAAGGCATAAGTCATTCATTATATGTTAAAATGTTGTATTTCTGAATATATATATATATATATATATATATATATATATATATATATATATATATATATATATATATATATATATATATATATATATATTTTGAATTGATATTATTAACTTTTTAAAAATCACATTTATTTATAAAAAAGTTTGAATTTTGTTATAATTATGTGTACATAACTAACTATTGCTTACATTAATTCTCATTGATGTGATGTCGGTCTATGATGTAACTTCGTTGGGGCGATTATGATGCGAGAAAGATCAGTATTCACAATCAAGAGAAAAAACTCTTCAGTCGTGCTTCGGAAGAAGGTAATGAAGGAACACTCTAACGGTCAAGTCAATTTTCCGATGAAGGGTTTTAATGCACGTGAGTGGAATGAGAATGATCCCTTACTGGTATGAGATTGTGGCCTCCTTATATTGTAAGGCTTGGTGAATTTCTGTCTTTTAGGAGACAAGTAAATCAGTCCTAATATGTGATAATGACGTTGATTGGTGGATCGTTTATGTGGGTTCTGATTGGATTAGATGGAATATCTGTAAGTGCATTACTTGTGACACATGCAAGTGTTGTTATGTCGCAAGGTGTCTTTCTTGTGGATGTGCCAACTTGTCGTCAAACAACAAGACTATCATATGGCAAGGTCAGCATAACAACAAATGAGCAAGGTTGCGAGGCAGTTGATGATAAAAGGTATTGATGAAAGAGTTGATGTTAAGACACGGCTAGGTGGTTTTGCCGTTAGGCCTTATGATGTGGCTAGAAGACATGTTTTCACTTACACTAAATAGTTCGATAACGTAAAATTTAAGTTTTTTTTTTTTAATGTTTTATTCGTCAATGGATATATACCACATGTGTTAGCTCAACCTACTTACGCATGAAACTTTCCATGTGGCGACAAATTTTCCGATGGACAATGGATACCACGGTGGGGCTAGGTGGTGGTCATCTTGGTCTCTACTCTTTATTTATTTATTTTTCTATTTTATATTTGTATGTATGTGTTCCGTGTGTTTGTTGTTTTCTTTTCTTTTTTTCTTATATATTTTTTTTATTTTTATGTGCATGTAATATTATACATTTATCATTTTTTTTAAATTGACCAATTATTACTCGATGCCGGCACCCCTTAGATGAGTCCGTTATTATATCACATTTTAATGCGCGCTATTTGTTTATATTGTTTAAATAAATGTAACAATAAACTTTAACCTAAACCTATCAGCATAGGAGACGCTGACGGGAACAAAATGAAACTTATAATAACGATTAGGATCCATTTTTTCTGGTTCGTGTTTTGCTTTTATGGATATTTAAATCCTTTTGAACGGCCTCACACATCAATCCACTCTAATAACATTACAGGGAAAAATAATATTAGTAATATTAATTATAATTATTAGTGTAGTCATTTAATTCGATTAATAAAATATGGTTTTTTAAAAATAAATAGTTAAAGTAGTGGTGCGAGTTGATGTGGGTGTTGGTGGTAACCTCGTGGGGTGCAAGGAACGGTGTACGGGAGAATTTGGACACAATTAGCCTCACTGTCTCCCTTAGGTCCTAACCCTCATTTAGTTTTTTTATTAGTTTTATTTAAATTAATATAATATGTTTAATGTTGACTTAATTATAAGAACAAGTAGAGTTTTCGTCCTTCTCGTTTACAACTTACTACATGATTAGTCTTATTTTTTTACAAATCCTTAAGTAATACATATGGTTCTAATTCAAATGGTCTTCTGTGTTTATTTCATCTGTAAAAGAATTAGGACTTTAAGCAAAAGTCTTACAATAAGTTTTGTTCAGGAATCAAGTTTTTTATAATTGTGGGAAGTTTGTATATACAAACTTTGTTTTATCTGTGAATTCGTTCGCTGTTTTCAATATTATAATTTTCATTTTGTATTTCTCATATATCAAATTTATAATCCTTAGATTTCATCAAAACGTACTCAAACCGTCCGTACATCATCAAACCGCACCGTACTGCGTAACGTGGTTTACGATTATTGCGATGCGGTTTATGGTTTCAGAAAATATCAAACCACACATGTGGTACGATTTGCGATTTTGAATATAAACCACACACCACACACCTTCGTAGGGCATATTTATTTAATAAATAAAAATAATATATTAAAAAAGTAAAAGACAAAAACATAAATATTATGTTAGTTTACACATACGTGATGCATACTTAGGGGGTCTTTGGATATGAAAAAAATAGATTTTTTATTGGTTATTGCTTAATCCCACCACAATAAATAAATTTAAGTGTTTGGATATGAGTATTTAAAAATCAACTTATTACGGTAGGAATAAACCAAATAAACTGATTTTAACAAGTAAAGTGGAGAATGCTTATTGTTTATTCTTATTGTTTATTGGTCATTCAACTCATATAAATTGTTTTGTTTGATAAACATTTAAACTGTTTATTTCTTATTGTTTATTTTCACTACAATAAACTAATCCAAACATATTTTTAAAAAGTATTTATTCCAACCACAATAATCAAATAAACAATAAAATAATAAACTAAAAACAATTTATCTAAACACCCCTAACACTTATATCTCTGCCCTTTGATATTAATAAAAATCCAAAAAAGTCACTTAAAATGGAAATCATCAAAGAGATCAACTATCATGCATCGTATAGTTACGCAAATACACAAAAGTTATTGATCGATCTATATAATACAACGATGATTTTTTTTTTCTTTTTTCCCTTTTTTTTTTTTTTTTTGAAAATGCTAATATACAATAATACTACATAATATATTATTTTTATATTTATATTTTATATATCAGCCATAATAAAACTGAAAAAGAATATATAAACTTTTGTGGTTTTCTTATTTATCGAAAACGTTAAAAACTATCAATTTGACACATTTTATAACCCACACCATGATGAACATTAAATGCCCCCTGTCCTTATAGAACAATAGTATTAGATGTTAATAGGTGATTTTAAGAGTCTCGCAAAAAACATATATGAATTAGGTAAATTTTAACACATATATAATTGAAGTTTTTACAAATATATGTTTTTTTAAATGTAACAATAACGTTATTGTTAAATTTGATATAATAATTCGTATGCTAAATTGATATAATATATTGATTTTTTTAAATTACATGATAATATATACATCTATTATAACTGTATAATCTCAATCGTTTGAATGATTTGTACCAACGAGTTACACATGGATAAAATTAAATATAATATATATTTTAATATTATTTATAGTTGTTATTGTTAATTCATTTTTTAAAATTTATTTGCTTAATGTTTTAATTTCCATCATTATAATTATTTTTTTTTGGAAAGGGAACTTCCCTAACGAGGGTTTCCGGGCCAGCTTTCGCGCACCGATTAATCCCCCGCTGCAAACATGAGGCTTTGCCTCATGCCCTGGAGTCACTGCAGGCGAACCTCCATGGCCACAAGGGCTTAGTAGTGCCAGGATTTGAACATGGGTCAATAGGTTACCCACCATATCTTCCACATGCCTTACCAAGTCACCACAACCCAAGTGGTTCATTATAATTATTAAAAACAGTAAAGATTGTTTTTTATTTTAAATGTAACAATATAATCATTTATATATACTTATTTTTAACTATTGTTGTTGTAAATTATTTTAAGATATTTTTTTGAAAACTTTTAACGATTATAAAAATATATTTAGAAAATATTTTAGTTAAATTAAGATTACAATTTAGTTTTTGTATTTATCACTACAATTTAGCACTTTTAAGTATTTACAAAATATTCTTTGGTTTTTTAGGTAGAACTGAAATTTATATTTAAGTTGATATTGTAATGTTATATTTAAATTAACAATTTAAATATTTTATCCAAACTGTTCAAAAGTTGTAGCTTTAAACTGATAATGATATACATAAAACAATATTTTAAATCTAATAAATTAAGTATAATATGTTAAAAGTTAAAGACAACATTATAATTAGAAGTAAATATGTTATTTTAAAATTGAAATTTAATTTATTTATGATTACATTTTAGGTTTGATATTTATTTAATCTTACTATCCAACTTATAAATATTATTAGAAAGACAGTACAATTTATCAGTTTAACTATTTAAAAAATATTTTTTGGACTGTTTAAGTTCAACAAAATTTATATATAAGTTGATCTTGTAATATTATATTTAAATTAATAATTTTAGTATTTTATACAAATTGTTCCAAAATTATATCTTTAAAATGATAATGGTTTACATCCAATAATATATTAAAACTAATAAATTAAGTATAATATGTTAAAAGTTAAACAACATAACTTTATAAGTAGAAGTAAAGATATTCTTTTAATATTGAAATTTAGTTTATATATGATTACACTTTAGGTTTAATATTTATTTAACCTTATTAACCAACATATAATTATTATTAGAAAGAAATTGAAAAGTAATAAGAGTTTCAAATGAATGTTTTGAAAGTAAAAAATGCATGAGAGTTTCAAATGAATTTAATAAAAAGAAAAATGCTTCCTTTATAAGTATATATAAATTTTAGGAGTAATTTATAAATATATATTTGTCGTTTTAAAAAAAATGTTAATAGAAATATGTTCACAAAGTCTCATATGAGACAAAACATTTATTACAACATATTTCAAAAATTAATAATGCATCGATGATTTGATGGTATATTTAGTTTATGGAGTTGAATCATATATAACATTTCCTAATATATAATAATTTGTGTTTTAAAATATTATACCATATAATCTTATAAAACATAATTTATTGTCTATAAATAACTAGTTGTGAAACCTTTATATTACAAGTGTTAATTTAAAAAAAAAGTTAAATATAAAAGTCAAAATATTTAAGAACTTTGAATTTATAAGAAAATAAGAAAAATAATGAATTATTATAATTGTAATGTCTTTATCTTTTAAATTTCAATGAATAATTTAAACAAATAAACATAAGATTCTAATTAGTTTTAATTTGGGAATTTTGAAATTAAAAGGTAAGTTAATTAATGAAACTTATATCTATTTATTACTACATTTGTTGTGTGACCCGTATATTATACGAGTTGATTAAAACAAAATGTTAAATACGAGCGATTAAATGAAAAGTTTATTTGAATTTGAATTTGAAAGCTGAAATAAATAAAAATTATGAGAAAAAACATTAAAAAAAATTAAAGTTATGTGTTTAGTTGTCAGACCAATCTACTAAACATGTTAATTATAAAAAAATTGTTAAATACAAATGTTTAAACTATAAAATTATTTGTAATTGAAATTGAATTTCAGAATTTAAAATTTGAAATTAGTTATCATTATGGTAGGTTTAATTTATAAAAACTAAATTAATGATATATTAGAATAGAAAAATTAAGTAAATTAGAAGTGGAAAATAAATATATCTCATAATTATAACAAAATGATATGTGACAAATTAAATAAGAGAATTACAAGTGACAAAATCATCTTTATTTATTAGGATAGATTTATTGCAATTATTCTATTAAAATATTATGTTAAATTTAATAAGATAGAAAACTCATAAAAAAAGTTAATTCAAAAGAACCGCAAAATAAAATTTAACAAATTGAATGTGAGTATAACATATCACAAAAAAAACCCTTCATTTATTAGAGTAGAAACGTATTCGATACCTCATTTTTTTGGTTTTGCCTAAATATTAATTAACAGCTGTTTTTTTCTTTAATATTAATATTAATATTTGGTTTTGCCTAAATATTAATTAGCAGCTGTTTTTTCTTTAATATTAATATTAATATTATATTAAATTCTTACAAAATATCTTAAGAGTCAGTTTCAACACTTAAAGATAACATTAACTAAAACAATTAGTACTTGATTTTACTTTTAAATTAAACGCGCCAATAAAGCAGACTAATTAAGAATGTCCCCAGTTCTGTTGCATGTCTCTTCTCATATTATTTTGATATTATTATTATTTTATTTTATTAATTTTAATCATTTTTGAACTATTATTCATTTGGGGAAAGTCATCGTCTTAGCTGGCGTTTATTTATAGTTATATTATGAGTAAACTACACGAATGGTCCCTATGGTTTAGGGTAATTTGTGTGTTTGGTCCCTAACTTATTTTTTTAACTCGGAAGGTGCCTATTTTTTGTTTTTGTTACGCGTTTGGTCCCTATCTTACTTAGAAAGAGTATTTTGCCCTTGATTTTTTTATATTATTTATATATACACACCCACAATCCCTCCCCCCCCCCCCCCCCCCCCCCCTCCCTCACCTTACCTTACCTACCTTAACATTTTTTTTATTTAAATAATAGTTTTTTAGTTAAGATAAGGACCAAACACGTAACAAAAACAAAACAATAGGAACCAAACGTGTAATAAAAACAAACAACAGCGACTTTCCGAGTTAAAAAAAATAGTTAGGGACGAATCACACAAATTACCCCAAACCATAGAGACCATTTGTGTAATTTACTCTTATATTTAAAAATTTAGATAGTAGTATCTTTGATCCTTATTTTTTCAACTCTCATAGTGTTTCATCTTCATTTTTGTTGTGTATTTCTAATGGAAAACTATAAAAAAAAAATTATATATTTATCTCATAATTGATTTAGTTATTATATATTTTCAAAACCGGTAATCGTATTTAATTAAACACATTTACCCGGTAAACATGTTATCTAAATTGCAATAATTACACTTTTGGACTATATTTTAAATTTTATTATAAACTAGAAAGTTTTCTCCCGCGTTGCGGGGGGCGGAAAGTGTTGCTTTTGTGTCAAAGTAAAGTACATTGCATAAGTTGTTAGCCTACATTTACAAATGTGTAAATGTTATAATAAGAAAAATTTTAAAATACAATCCAATAATTAGATAGAATTTTGACAGAACAATGTGATAATAAGAAAAGATATCAAAATGTTGTAATATGCTATAAACAACAACCTTATCCATCTTCCCATCCAGTTCAACTTTCCACAATGAAATTAAATCACATCATTATCTAAGACTAAGACTGACATCCCATGCAGCTACCAATTTCTCCAACACTAAAAATTCATACGATACTGAATTCTCCACTTGTAAGATTCATCCCATGCAAAAATGTGTAGATCTCGTCTGTTGAATCAAGAGCACATGAGTAACCATAAACGTATCAGAAAACCACCAAGGCAACCATCATCACAAGGGCAAAAAAGTCTACACAGGAGCATCTGCGATCCATCCAAATTAAAACAATTAAGGTCGCCATTGCCATACACCGGGTAATGCATATATTGCGATCAGGAACTGGTGGATCAACACCTTTCTTAATCTTATACAACTACATGATGCAAAGTTGATGAAAGTAGAAAATAATCAAATTTAAGAAAAATATTTTGAATCCATGTAAGTGTAAGTCTGACATTCATACCCTTAAAAACCCCAATTAAGATGGGTTTTGTTGTTCCTTTGTCCAGGCAATAAAAAATAAATGAAATCACTAAAGAGAAAAAATGATAATTTTTCATTTGTATTACTAAAAGTATGAATATTGGAAAGAAATCTTAGTAAACATCCGAAACACTAAAGAAATAAACAAATGTAACATTTTTTTTATGAATTTTTACCAATATCATAAATGTACTTACAAAAATGTTTAAAATCCTCTATAATCAAGTTTGCTTCAAGCTTGGACATGTGACGGTGAATGTACATAGAAATAAGGTATAGGGTATGAACAATTAGCAATAGATTTTGGTGCTATTTTATTTTCTAAGCTTTTCAAATTCAAAAGCTAAAATTTGTCATTTTCTAATAATAATTTACATATTTTGTTTATCTAGATAAGTTTCTTTCCCAAAAAAAGTTATATCAAATTAATCAGGTTAATTTTATAAATATAAAAAGTGTGCAATGGCAATATCATCCTAAGAATGTAAAAATTGTTTTTTTTTTAGTATTGAAACACTATTCAGGGGCAATATAGCTCTAAAACTATAAAAATTGGTTTTTATTAATATAAAAATAGTGTTCATGGGTAATATCGTCCTAAAACTATAAAAATTGAATTTTTTTTTAAATGTAAAAACGGTGTGCAGGGTCAGTATGACCCTAAAACTGTAAGAATTAAATTTTATTAATATAAAAACAGCGGGAGGGGCAATATGGTCCTAAAACTATAAAATCGTTTCTAAACAACTTGATATTTACCATTTTAAAGAAGATTACTATGTGTAAGTTCATAAGTATATATATGTTTCATTGATATTCTTTTGTTTTCTTCCAGTTCATACAAAACCAAGGGTTTATTTTCAGTGTCTCAAATGAAAATGAAATACAGGTAAGATATTTATATTTCCTCGTAATTTCATCTCTTATACATTTTAATATATAGTTAAGAAAAATACATTAAGAACTCACTAAAGTAAGAAATTGAATGGATAAAAACATTTGATATATTTACTAAACCGTTAATATATAAGGTATATGTTTTATATTGAAAAATAATAAATAACTATCATTACGTAGCATAGTGGTTTGGAGAATGGTAGTCAAAACTATACTTTTTTCTCATACTATTATGTTGCCTGTACCACCTACCAACGGTTTTCATAGCTTCCAATAGACTCCAGATTCCACCTATTACTAACAGTAGATTTGAATGGAAAAAGACAACATGTAAAAAAAAAAAAAAAAAAAAAAAAAAAGGAAAAGTTAAATCAACTAACTCCCTTTGATGAACTTCATGATTTTGCTCCATAAATTTGACCATAGATGAACAAAAACACCCGATTTCAGCTTTCTTTACTTAAAACACCAATAACCTACTCACTGATAATCAATTCAAAAATACAAAATAAAATAAATCTGAAAAGTGTGTTTGTCGCATATCACAATTAATGTTCACCTGTTTAGTAGCTATGCTTTTTCCCCAAGAAAGGTGGACTATAGTTTGACCAATTTGACTTCCATGCATCCTTTGAATTTCTTCTTCAGCAGATGTCCTATAGGAAATTAGTAATTAACTCTTTACAGTTTTTTCATGTATGATTTTTTTTTTTTGACAAATTTAGGACCTACCTGTTGACAAACTGAACAAACCTGCATCCTTTTGCAGTAGGAATTTTGACATAAACTATTTCACCAAATTGCAAGAAAATCGACCTCAATCCCTCATCTGCAACACCAGGGTCAAGATTGTCGATATAAACCTGCAATAAGAAAGATGAAAGTTATGAAGAAAATGGGCATAAATGTATAATTCAAAATTGCTAGACTTACAGTTGTGTTTGTTAGATCAGTGTCCATTGGGATACCAAACATGCATATTTGTGGTTAAAAAAGTTAGTGAACGAGTGATGGATCACTCGATTTTATATGTCTGCCTGCAAAAAATAGGGGTAATCAATACATTCACAAATCAGAACCAGAAAAAAGTTGGTGTAAACATACGAAAATTAGTAACCAGATCTCATTATTAAGATCCACAATGACTTCCTTTATATTGTATTGCATAAAAAACCATGAAAATAAACATATTCCTAAATAAATTCAATGACTCAAGGATTCTCTCATTCCTGGCAACCTGATGCATTATAAATATGCCAAACAACACACATATTATCATTCTTTCTAGAAACATCACCCTCTTAGGTGCTGTTTGTTTTTTCGAAAAGAAAATTCATGAAGTCTGCAGACCACCTCTGCAATCCTCTGTAGCAGAAGAGGTGGAACAAACGGCTGCAGCCTATAATAAGAAGCATGTTTGTTTTTTAACATCTGCAGACTGTTGCGGTAAACTAAAATTTAAATAAACTAATTTTATAAACTGAAATAATTCTCAACATTGAAATTTAATAATTCTAGTTTTAAAACATTGAAATAATAATAACAATAACATGTAAAAAACAAAAAGTATAAAACTTTTTTTTTTTTTTTAAAAAACATAAAAAAATGTAAAAGAAGCTAATAGTTTTATTCTAGAAAAAAAAAACTAATTTAAAAAAAGCATTAAAAAAGAAAATAATAAAAAATTTGAGAAAGTATTGCAAACGTTGTCTACAAAGTTCGTAAAAAATTACACACGTTAAAAAAAATGTAACTGAAATTGAAAATATTATTAATAAAACGGTAAAAAAATTAAAAAAAAAAAAACAAATTAAAAAAATCGTGGAAATTATAAAAATAAATTGTATCACATCCGTAAATAAAAATTTAAGAAAATCAAAGTTTAAAAAAAAAGAAATTAAAAAAAAAAGTTATACAAAAATTCTTAAAAAAACACTTAGAAAAAATGAAAGCTGAAGAGGTTAGAAGAGGCAAGTCAAGTGCTGCGCCACGCAGCACATGCGTAGAGGTTTTGTAGTCTGAAGTCTTCCAAAAAACAAACTGTTGCGAGAGGGAAAGTGTTGCGCGTGTGCTGCGCCGCGCAACAATAAGTGGTTTGAAGAGGTTTTTATAGAAAAACAAACAGCACCTTAGTTTTCATCAATCACTCATGATCAAAATATGGATAAATAAAAAAGAAAAGGCAATCTCCTTCAGGCATTTCATCAAACACTTGGTCTGCATCTCTAATCTATGATACGACAATCAACCTTAACCTATCTTGGATCTTGGATAAACTATATAATGTTAAACAAATGATGCACGCACATGACATGAACTAATAAATTAATCAACCAATGTTATGATTTATATCTCAGGAGAGAAGTATACTAACAGATTTTGAGGCATGATGTCCCTGTGACACACTCTAATATGTAGAGTAGCATACCAATAGATTTTGAGTCTTGATGTGTAGGCCACGGCTCTGAAAATCTGCAGCATAGTCAATGAAAATGGCTTAGTGATCATACAAGATACAACTAAAGTTGAACATGGTCATGCCAATGTCGCGTGGGGGGAAAGAGAGATCTAGTAGTGCACAAACATTTTCATGGCTTGTAATGACCTGAAAACAATGTATACAACTGAATTCAGCATCCACGTTATACACAGAAATCATTTCCAGAAAAAGAAATTCGTCTTTAGTTCAATACCTAGCCAAGAATATGAGCACTTGAATGCGAGTATGGTTCGACGCTTTTCCTTCCATCATCGATCAAACAAATTTTCCAAATTTTGTAACCTAAGGTTCATAATACGTACCTGAAGCAAACAAATTTTGAAATTGTAGTGAAGCCAAAATCCAAAAAAGATAATCCAAAAATCTCAGTTGTACAACTTACAACTCGGTTGCACAACTTGACTATTCCCGATAAAGGCAAGAAAAATCCGAAAGGAAAATAGAAGATACAGGAGGAAAGCAGCAAAGGCTATACCTGATTTGTACCTGATCGTTGCTGCAATGACTTCGACCACGACTTCGCCCAAAGAGTGGTGGTGGAAGCCCTCTTCTTCAAAGAGAAAGCCCCCACTGGCAGCGGACCATGGCCGCGAACAAAGCCCCCAACCCCAATCGCGGCTTCGTGGAGCACGCGTAGAAGTATCGAACCGTGAAGGTGGTGGAGTTTGAGCTGCCACGTCAGCAGTGCATGGTGTACCTTGACCTGAAAAGGGAAGAAAGCAAGAAACCCTAAGTTTCTTTGTTTGAAACCTTGGTAGGTCTGTTAGAATCAGTTGCCTCATCTACATCGTGTCTGTTGGAATCACTTACCTCATTTGTATGGTCCCGTCTGTAGATTGGAGAAGAAAAACAAAAGCAACGATCAACATAAATTTGAAGGTGATGAGTTTAGACGAAGATTGAGAGTTTTCGAAAAGCGGTGAAATCTGAATATGGTTGGATGAGAAAGCGGGTGGGGGAAGATAAGGCAGAACTACCAGAAGTTTGAAGAAAAACACTTACCTCATCTGTATGGTCCCGTCTGTAGATTGGAGAAGAAAAACAAAAGCAACGATCAACATAAATTTGAAGGTGATGAGTTTAGACGAAGATTGAGAGTTTTCGAAAAGCGGTGAAATCCGAATATGGTTGGATAAGAAAGCGGGTGGGGGGAAGATAAGGCAGAACTACCTGAACCAGCAGGGGATACGCGGGAACGACACGTATCGGCCTCATCCTTATCTTTACACCTCTATTAATAATTTAAGGGACCAAATTGCCAATATACCAAACTTTAGTGCCAAAAATTTGAACCACTGAAAATATGAAAACTTTTGGGTTATTTTTGCCAAAAAATCAGGATGTTCATTATTCCTAAAAACTATCCTCCTTTAATATATATATATATATATATATATATATATATATATATATATATATATATATATATATATATATATATATATATATATATATATATATATAAGAATTGGTCTAAAATTTATATTTTTGATCTAGATTTTCAATTTTATTATAAATTTGGTCCAAAATTTAGCCTTTTGGCCTAGATTTAAAAATTTTGTTATTAATTCATCATTACTTTAGTTTTTTTCAAGGTTGTAAAAATCGTTTGACAGTAGCTCGACAGTCGACTCGTGTTAATAAAATATTAAAATTAATTATAATCGGGGATTAATCGGTCTTGGAGGGGATTAATCGAGAACCATAGATTATTAATAAAATATTAAAATTAATTAAATATTAATATATCTTAAGAAAAAAATAAGTACTTCAAAATTAGAAAATAAGAAAAATTATAATTTGAAAATTTGGAAATACGAAAACATGAATATTTTGGTATAATAGTTGAAATTTTGAAAATTTGAAAAATTGGAGTAAAAAAAGAAAGTTGGTTTTTTGAATTTTTTTAAAACTTTTTAAAATTTTTTTGATCTTTTTTTCGACTTTTGTTGACCAATTAATCCCGCCAAACCCGATTAATCCTAAATTTCCGATTAATGCCCTAATCCTCGACTGTTGGAGAACGCCAAACGATTAATTCACGATTAATCGCCGATTAATCCCGATTTCTGCAACCATGGTTTTTTTTACAACTTTTTTACTAAAAAAAATTTTGAATATTTTTTTTCTTTATAAAAGCATATTCATATACAAAAACAAAAACATATTTTCACATAAAGAATCTTATATTTTCTATATAAAACTCTTTTTTAAGAACTTTTTTGAATGTGAAATACCTATTTATAAAATATGTATTTATTAAATACATAAATATATACAAATCCATTATTATAAAAAAATATAGAAACGCATACTTTACAAAACAATCTATACTAATATCTATTTTATTATAAATATATTTTATAAAAATATATTTATACGCACCCAAATAAGTGTTCGTATACATTTCTTTTGTAAAACCATATTTATATATCTTTTATAAGCACTTGTTTTATAATAAACGCATTTGCATTGAAACACATTTCTATATAAAATTTAGATAAAACTACAAATTTGGTCCTTGTGGTTTGTAAAAAAACTTTAGATAGGGTCCAAAAAGGTTTCGACTTGCATGGAATGTCCAAAATCAAAACTTTTCCGTGGTTTTAGTCAAAAAATTAGAAGATTCCCGTGGTTTTGGTCCTTGGAACACCTAAAATGACGGTTTTGCCCTTTTAATTTCTTTTTTGTATTTTTTTGTATTTATTTTAATACTTCTTTTATTTTAAAAAATAAAAGATAACATCCCATCTTCTCTCTCTCTCTCTCACACACACACACACGCACACACAAACATATACAACTTTTCTCCCAAAAAAAATACTCAGATCTTCTTCTCAATCTCATCTTCTTCACAACTACCGTCATTTGTAAATCGTCATCCTCAACCACCCAATCGATATTTCATAATCACCCACACATCAAGCTACCTTCGACTGCATCCTTCACAAGGTCTGAGGTCATAAATAGAAACTCAATCTCCATGATTTCTCCTTAAATAACCCCAATGAAACCATCATCGACCCTCTGTATGAGTTCCTACAACAGTGGAATAAACCCAAATCTTGGAATGACTTATCACCTGCACATTCATGCTTCATTCATGAGTTCCCAATTCTACTAACTTACGTGTAACAGATTAAAGAGATATGTTTTGATTTTTTGTTTCAGATTCTTGTTCATTGCCTCCATCGACGATAGCAGTCAGCAGTGTTGTGTACCGCTAAACCGTTAGCAGCTCCGCCTAGGGCCACCGTATCATCTCCGACTGGCTTCCTTTCCAATAATCATCCCCGGTGCACCTTTCCATCAACCTATCATCGACATCCCCTTTACTTAACCTCCTGATGATCGATCCAAACAAAGATCAATTTTAGGAAATCGATCTAGTTGTCAATTGAGGAGTAGTGATGCGGAAGTGGTGTTAGCCCTTTCTTAATCCCATCATCTTCGCCTTTTCTATTATCATTATCACACATAGAGACACACACACAAACAATGTGTGTGTGAGTTCCCTCCTATTATTCAATCACAGAGTAAACCCAAGATAGGTGCTTATGTTTGTTTTATCAACTATTGCTCTTCCAGTTTCTTGATGACGATGGTGAATGGGTGGGACTCGTCGGAGGTGTCGAAGGTATGTTAGAAGAATGAGGAGACGAAAGAGATAAAGGGGGGGGGGAATGTGAGAGAGAGAGAGAGGGAGAGAGAGAGAGAGAGAGAAAAAAAAAAGAGAGATAAGGGATGGTAACGTGGATGTGGTGGGTGGGATATATAATCCTTTTTATTTTATTATTATTTTAAAAATAAAATAGTGTTAGAGTAAATATATAATATATAAAATGGAAATTAAAAGGGCATAAAAGTCTTTTTAGCTTTTTTATGACCAAATTCATAGAAAATTCCTTATTTTGGACATGCCATGCAATTTGGAAACTTTTTGGACACTATCCAAAGTTTTTTAGAAACCACAAGGACCAAATTTGCAGTTTTGTCTAAAATTTATAAAAATACGTATTTTATAAAAATATATTCAAACACGTTTGACAAAATTGCAAAAATTGTCATTGTGGTTTGTCAATTTCTGTGGATAAGATCCAAAAAAAAAAGTTTATTAGCAAAAAATATCCTTATTTGATGGTTTTATTGCGGTTTTGGTCCCAACATCATTAAGTTTAACAACATGGCTATTAACTTTTGGCAAATGACGGATTTACCTCTGGGATCATTTCTGCAGTTTTATCTTTTTACCAAACTACAAGGACCAATTATGCGATTTTTCTTTTTTCATTTTATTGAATTATAATATATTAATTATTTTGGTTACTTTTTTATTTTTAACTTTTTTCTTGTTGTATTATTTTTTATTGAATTGTTATATATTAATAAATATTATTTTTAATCTATTATATTTATATATTAATAAATATTACTTTTTTATTATAAACTTTTTTAATTATTTTTTTGAATTTCTTCTTTATTGCATTAATTTTTTTATTGGATTATTATATATTAATAAATATTATTTTTAACATATAGTATTTATCTATTAGTAAGTGTTAGTTTTTTAGATTATTAAATTCATTTAATTAATTTTTTTAATTTTTTTATTTCGTTAATTCTTTTGATTGGATTATTATATATTAATAAATATTATTTTCCATATATTACATATATATATATATATATATATATATATATATATATATATATATATATATATTTAAATATTACTTTTATTATTATTATTATTTAATTGATTTGTTTTAAAATTTCTTCTTTATTGTATTAGTTCTTTTTTATTGGATTATTATATATTAACAAATATTATTTTTAGCATATAATATTTATCTTTTAGTAAGTGTTACTTTATTGGATTATTAATTTCATTTAATTAATTTTTTTATTTTTTTTATTGCATTAGTTCTTTTTATTGGATTATTAAGTTCAATTTATTATTTATTATTTATAATAAATAATATTTATTTAATTGTTTTTATTTTATTTTAATTTCTTTCTTTATTGTTTTAATTAAAAAATACCGAACACTCCGAGTCAGCTCCTCCATTCGTTGCATTTTACCACCTTGCGTCGTCGTATCATCTCGTTGGAAATAATCGATCATTGACTACAATCGGTCATTCTCGATGAAAACTACACCAGTTGACTACCTACATAATGTAAAATAAACCCCAGACACTACTAGAAAAACAGCCTTTTACGACGCTCATTGCACGTCGTAAAAGGCTCAGACGACGCGCAAATGCGCGTCAAAGAAGGCCCTGTTATAAAGAGAGACGACGCGCATTTACGACGCTCATTTACGACGCGCAATTACGACGCGCGTTTACGACCGCAATGCGTATCAAGGAAGGCCCTGTCATAAAGGAAGACAACACGCATTCGTGTTTCGTAACCTTACGACCCGCGTGTTAATGACACGCAATGCGTATCAAGAAAGCCCCTGTCGAGAAAGGCCATGTCATAAATGAAGATGACACACATTTTTGCGTATCGTATATTTAAATGTTTAAAAAAAATTATATATTTATTAATTTTTATATTAAATTTGCATTTAATTTCTCATAATAGAAATAAAATACTTTTTTGATAGATTTACTAATTTTTCAAATTAAATAACACATTAAAAGTCTCATAATACAAAATAAAATACCATAAACAATAAAGATAATTCATTGCACTAAGGACCATGTTAACAAAAGAATATAACATTATATACCATAAGTACCCTCAAGTAATCAATCTCTTACAATGTTACTAAAAATACCCTCAAGTAATCAATGTCTTACAAAGTTAAGAGACTTAGATACTCAGTTGGTATGTAATATGGCACTAAGAAGCCCAAAAATTGTTTGTGTTTTTCCTGTTCCTGGATCCTACATGGACAAAAGGTAAAGAAGTTGTTGCATCAAACCAATCAAGAAACAAAATATAGACCTTTTAGTTTATGTTTCTTGTTTACTTAACAAAAACAAGACTTAATCAAGAAAAAAAATATAGACCTGTCCCTAACCTTCTGTGCTGTGGAAAAAGCTAATCCAACCAAACCTCTTATTCTACCAACTTCTTTCTCAACTGCAGCCTTCAACTTAGCATCAACCTGAAACCAAACTCATTTTATACATTAACCAATTATAAAACACTTCATATTAATATCTGAAAATTTTAACTAATGACAAAAATAAGAGGTTATTGGAATCGGAATAGGTGATTCCATCTTTGTACTACTTTTGGAATTCACTTCATTTTGCTTTAAGATTCCTGATGTCTGAAACAAATCATAACCACACAATGCAAAAATATAAAAGTCAAAAGTCAAAAAAAGACGAACTTCACATAAAAAAATACCCATAGACTATCATTGCAAAAAAGACGAGCTTCACATAAAAAAATACCCATAGACTACCTTGATTTAAGAGGAAACAGAAATAAGTGGTTAATAATGTGTGGCCCAACAGAAGCTTCACGGTTTCTATCAGCAAAAAAGTACAGAAAACATGAGAATTTAATCATTTATATATTGAAATTTGTTAAATATGAGGAATGATATAACTTACAGGCAAACGATCACAAACAAGGTGACCATCATTTGGTTTGAGGTGATAATAAGAGCATCCAAAAGCAACAGCAGCCACACCAATGTAAAAGCATGTCCAACCACAAAGCTCACCTTGTAGACTTAGGCATTTTATACCAGGCAGAATCAGGGGCAGTATAAACCTGAGAAGTGGATGCTACTTTGTTTAATTGTAGTTATCACTATTATATAGGTCATCCATAAAAGTTAAAAGGTACACCATTTGAAAGAGAAAACAAGAAAAAGATAAAAAGTGTTATCTGTTAAGGATGAAAAGTGGAAAGAGTAGCTCTTTAAAAAGATTGACTAAATCAGAAAATATATTTCCGTTGACTCGTTAACACAAACCCCTCGCTTTATCAATCTTTTATAAGTATATCATAAATCTAAAAAGTTATCTACGTTGAAACCCAACAAACCAAGTTTCAACAAACATAGCAATGGATATGGAACACCCATGTTAAAATATATACAAGATGAAGGGCATAATCATCAATCTACCATCGACATATCCCAGGTGCTTCTGTCCTCAACATTGATATCGCCTCTTCATACTCTGAAGCATATACAAACCCCCACAGCTGCACACATTGACATTCATATCAACTCAACTTATGCAAACTATTTATATTAAATTACACTTTTGGTCCCTGAGAATCTCTAATTTTTCTGATTTTGGTCCCAAAAAGTTTTCTCTTGCAACTTTAGTCCTTATTTGACTATTTTTGGTCCCGAACCATTTTTTCAATTTTGGTCCCCAAAAATTCTCTTACAATTTTGGTCCTTTGAAATTTCTTGTAGAGTTTCATTCCTTGTTCTAAGTAAGATGACCATTTTTGGTCCCTGAGTATTGCTGATCTTTTCAATTTTAGTCCCAACTCATTTTACTTGGAACGAAGAGTAAAAACGTTACAAAAACCTCAAATAAGGATCAAATTTGCAAGAGAATTTTGTAGGACCCAAATTGAACAAAATCAGCCATACTCGAGGACCAAAAATGTAATTTTTGCAAAAATAAGTGAGAGAAAGCACCTCAATTTCCTTCACTTCAAATTCTTGGGTGTGTGACAAACAAGAGTTACCATAAGTTTCTGAGGCCAAACTTGACCCATTCAATCTGGGGAAAAAAATATGCAAATTGCCAAATTACCATATTATCCCTCAAAAAGAAAAATAGGAATGGTGCAAGTGCAACACTCTTACAAGTCACTATCGAGATACAATGCAAAATGATTTCCCCCACCAAGCGCTAAATACTCAGTTGAACAAAGAGTAAAATACCGATTCACCCCTAATAAATGCTCAATTAACATAATAAATCCCAAATAAATATTAAAATTATAAAAGATTTTTTTATATATTATCAAGAAAATGCAGTACCTGTGGGGCGATATATAACAGGAAGCCCTGGTGTATTTGTAAACACAAATGTATCATTCGATCCCTGTATAGTATTTACTCATCATAGTGAAAAAGGGTAGAAAAGTCTTTTGTCAACATATAGAGAAACGAACTTAATTAAACAATTACAAACCTGGTATCTTTTCTTTGTTGATGGTTTCAAAGGTGCCTCAACTAAACCACCAAACACTGCACCTTTACGATCTCCAACGACCTGAAAATGTTTAATCAAGTTTCAGTTAAAGGGTAAAGTTGACATTTTGCATAGTTACTGAAGACAAGACATTACCAGTAGACTTAACCCAGGGCAAAGATTGCTTCTTCTATATAAGGTTGAAAGAGATATGACATGCCTCCATGTACTAACATATAAAAAAGATAATGATATATCAAGATTCAAGAATAATGTGAAACTGAAAATATGAAGAAGATGAAGTTTTACCTGTATAGTAAGACCCATTTCTTTCCTTGACTGAGAACAGGGAGTGCAACATAAAGATCAGAACGTGTATTTCTGTCATAAGTTGTGAAGGTTCTGACATTTTTGGAAGTTTATTAGAAGGAAAAGATGCAATCACATTTTGTACAGGAACCCCATCATTAGTGTCAAATTGAGAGCTTGTTTCTTTCATGTCATCGATCTTTAATTCAGTGTTTACTTTCCCAGATGCATGAGATCGATACCCACTAAACCTAGCAGCTTGTGAAAGAGCCTTGCTGAGTGACTGTTTTCCCTTAGAGAATAGACCTTTCTTTCCATTGTTTTCTTTTGAAACGTTTGGGGATGATGTGTCATTTCTGTAGCTAGTTACCACTTAGTTGTCGTTCCATTCTGAATATTCAAACTCATTTTCTGATCTTCCTGGTGATAAGAATGAGTAGAGAAATGCGGTGAAGGAGGAAGTATCTGGCCCATCAACCAAGATCAATCTCTCTGTAGCCCTATGTAAAACCCTCCATGGTATCAAGCTCAATCTTTGTAGCCCTACGATCTGCCATGTCCAAATCTCTCTCGTCCTCCAGAGAATCGTCCAACCCAACCGACCTTCATAGCCATTTCTATTGATTTCCAACTCGATATCATAAATTATGTTTCGACATGAGAGTGTGGGGAGGTTTCAAGAAGAATAGAGCAGAAGCAACAACGCAAATGATAACATTAGGTATCGAGGGCTAATCGAGTTTGATTAAAAAGGTTATAAAACTCGTAATAAAGGAAGAAAAACCTCTGGAACAAATAAAGAAGTAGAATGTTGATGGTGATTGACCATGGAGTTTCAAGACCTTGACTTTAATGGAGCTACTGTTCTACTTGATATGGAAATCACTCTAAATTTGTAGTTGTGATACAACTCTTCTATTGATTGAGAGGCTGAGAAAGTACTTGAGGAACTGAAGATCGAGGGAAGTAGATGAAGGGTTTTTGAACTGAAACCCTAGTTCCAACAATAGTCATGGTTCCAAAAACTGTACCCCTTTGATCAATTTCATGGCCTGGTGACCAAAAAACCTTCGATTTCACTAAGAACCGGAACCCTAGTTCCAACAATA
Source organism: Lactuca saligna (assembly GCF_052625555.1). Taxonomy (NCBI): domain Eukaryota; kingdom Viridiplantae; phylum Streptophyta; class Magnoliopsida; order Asterales; family Asteraceae; genus Lactuca; species Lactuca saligna. Next base: position 14,942,116 of record NC_136421.1, on the reverse strand, counting down.
GTCGATTTTTGGTATTTGATTGAGAGAGAGAAAGAGAGAGAGAGAGAGAGAGAGAGAGAGAGAAGAACGATTGAAAGAAGGTAGAGGAGAGCATGGCGGGGTTTTTAATTTTTTCAGAATTTCATTTCCCCATTTCCCCCACTATTAAAGGATGGAACGCGCGTTCCATTAAAAAATATAAAGCGACATCCTTAGACGATGCGCATTTTATTATAGGTGCCCTCCGTGTTTTTTTAGACACTAATTTAAGGGCGCAGAATAATGCGTGTCTTCTATCCTTAAATTTTTTGAAGAGATGACATTTTTCTAATGTCACTCTCCTTTGCGTAACATAGATCAATGAGCGTCGTATTTTGTGCGTCGTAAAAGGCCTTTTTTCTAGTAGTGAGAAAACATACTTCCTCCATCCGAACGTTCATTACGGATACCACCATCGATGACAACAATGTTAGGTCGAGGGTTTTCAAACCACCATAGCCACTATAGGTGGTGACAAAGTTGTAAAACTCGTTATTTGGTACTTGTTGGACCGACCGCCGAGTAGCAAATACTCAGATTTGGTAATTCATGTAGAAATATTTTTAGGGAAATTATATATGTTAAAATCATAAGTTTATTGAAATAAATAACAAATTTAGATATATGTGAATACACAAAAACTAAAATACACACGATGATCTCACTTAGTGAATAATTACTGAACTTATATATTTATATATATATATATATATATATATATATATATATATATATATATATATATATATATATAGTAACAGAGTTGGAGACGACTCAATAGTGGTTTGTTGTGACTGAGTGATGGTGGTTGTGTTGTCCAAAATATGTTATCTTCCAAATATTTAAGATAAATTAGAGAATGTGGGGTGGGTATGACTTTTTTGGTATTTTTATCTGAGACAATAAAGAAAGAAATTAAAAAAAAACAATTAAAAAAATATTATTTATTATAATTAAAAATAACAAATTTAAATTAATAATACAATAAAAAGAACTAATGCAATAAAAAAATTAATTAAATAAAATTAATAATCCAATAAAGTAACACTTACTAACAGATAAATATTATATGCTAAAAATAATATTTGTTTAATATATAATAATACAATAAAAAAGAATTAATTCAAAAAAAAATCAATTAAAAAAATTAATAATAAAAATGTAATATTTATTAATATATAAATATAATATATTAAAAATAATATTTATTAATATATAATAATACAATAAAAACAAATAACAAAATTAAAAAAATTTAAAAAATTAATTAAATGAATTTAATAATCTAATAAAATAACACTTACTAATAAATAAATATAATATTATATGTTAAAAATAATATTTATTAATATATAATAATCCAACAAAAAAAGAATTAATGCAATAAAAAAGAAATTCAAAAAAAAATTATTAAAAAAAATTAATAATAAAAAAGTAATATTTATTAACATATAAATATAATATATTAAAAATAATATTTATTATTATATATACAAAACTTCAAAAATGGTCCCTATAGTTTTCAAAAATATCAAGTTTAATCCCTAAGTTCAAAAAACCTCACAGATGGTCCCTGTGGTTTCAAAACTTTTAACATTTGGTCCTTCCGGCTAACTTCGTTACCATTTAGTCGTTAAGTAAGGGGTATTTTTGTCATTTCACTACCCAGGGACCATTTATGAGGTTTTGTATTACTTTTTTTAAAATAAATAAATAAATAAATAAAATTTAATATGCAAGGGTCCAACCTCTCTTTCTCTCTCTCTCTATCTCTCTCTCTCTCTTTCTTTCTCTTTCTCTTTCTCTCTCTCCTGTAAGTTGTATAAAATTCTTTCTCGTCACTGGCTCCCTGTAAGTTGTATAGATTCCATGTCTCATTCATCATTTGATTCAATATCTTCATGAATCAAATTGAATATGAAATTGTTTTGAATTGCCTTTGTATACCTTCGACTCTGCAGGGCATGGGTAAAACCACTCTGATCGCTAGGGTTTTGGAGAATCTCAGAACTTCCTATCCTAATTTGAAAATACAAGGGTTTTTCACTCGTAATGTTCTATCATTCCACACCCTTCCATCGCTCAAATATGTTTTTATTTTCGCCTTCGTTTACTCATGAAATTTGAGATACAAAATAGGTGAGATCAGACAAGAAGGCGAAAGGGTAGGGTTTTAAGTGGTTATGTTAGATGGTCGCGCTGCTCTACTTGCTCCTATTAACAATTCCAGGTAACCATTTCTTCATATCTTTTTATCATTCAACGTTGAATTAGGTTTTAATTAAGTTTTTCATGGCAATGTAGCGTCCATTAGATGGCCTACTGTGGGAAGATACAGAGTCGATGTAGCATCATTCGAATCATTAGCTTTGCCCGAGTTACAGGTTCGTTTAGCTTCATCTCCAATTTCTCAGTAAGAAGTTGATTTTCGATTTTATTTTCAGGTCAAAGAAGATACATACCTGTTTGTGATTGATGAAGTTGGAAAGATGGAGCTCCTCAGTTTGTTGTTCTTCCCTGCAGTGTTACATGTTCTTGAGTCAAAGAAGATAAATCTTCGGTGGTTGTTTCTTCCACCGATGAATTGGAGAGAGAGAGAGAGAGAGAGAGAGAGAGAGAGAGAGAAAGAGAGAGAGAGAGAGAGGTGGGACCCTTGTATATTAAATTTTATTTATTTATTTTTAAAAAAGTAATAAAAAACATCATAAATGGTCCCTGGGTAGTTAAATGACAAAAATACCACTTACTTAACGGCTAAATGGTAACGGAGTTAGCCGAAAGTACCAAATGTTAAAAGTTTTGAAACCACATGGACCATCTGTGAGGTTTTTTGAACTTAGGGATTAAACTTGATACTTTTAAAAACCACAGGGATCATTTTTGAAGTTTTGTCTAATATATAATAAATCAATAAAAAAAATAATACAATAAGTAAAAAGTTAAAATGAAAAAAGTAATTCAATTATTTAATATTTCAATAAAATGAAAAAGAATAATTGTATAATTGGTCCTTGTAGTTTGGTAAAAAGATAAAAGTGTAGAAATAGTCCCACGGGTAAATCCATCATTTGCCAAAACTTAACAGCTATGATGTTAAACTTAATGAATTAATGACCAAAACCACAAAAAAAAAAACCATTAACTAGGGACTTTTTTTGCTAATAAGTTTTTTTTGGACCTTACCTACATAAATTGACAAACCACAGCGACCATTTTTGCAATTTTGTCAACACGTTTCTATATAAAGTTTATAAAAGTACGTATTTTATAAAAATATATTCAAATCGTTTTATAAACAAATGTATACAAACATGTTTTTATAAAAAAAAATATACAAACATGTTTTTGATAAAAAAAACATCATTTGAGAATTAAATTATCGCCAATTAAATTATCCTTCTAAATGCATACTCTAAATAATAGTTATATAAGAAATAATACCATAAAATAATAACTCATATTCAAAATTCAAAAGGAATTTTGATCGCAGATAAAAAATGTGCGTTTTCAAATTAAAAAACAAAATTTATTGCTATAATTATATTTTTGTTTTAAACCCAAAATAATCTATCAAAATAGGTTAATTTCAAAGTTATAAGTTACCATATTCTAAAGCAAATTAGATTTCATTGTCTAACGTGCGAGTCGCCAGGTATGAAATTAAGCCATTATTTAGTTAAACGTCATGAAGGGTCCATGAGTATGTTGGGCGTACACTAGGTATGCACGACGTAAACTAGGTACGCACGACATACACCTTGCATGCGCGCATCGGGGTGAACCCTACATACACTTGGCGTACCCATGCGTACGCTGAACATACACAGGGGGAAACCATATATATATATATATATATATATATATATATATATATATATATATATATATATATATATATATATATATATAACGGATTTGTATATATTTATGTATTTAATAAATACATATTTTTATAAATAGGTATTTCGTACACAAAAAAGTTTTTATATAGAAAAAAAAAAATTATGTGAAAATATGTTCATTTTTTGTGTAAATATGATTTTTTAAAGAAAAGACATATTTGATTTTTTTTAGAAAAAATGTTGTAAAAAAACTATAGTTAGGATGAATTCATAACAAAATTATGAAATCTAGGCCAAAAGTGTAAATTTTGGACAAATTTCGTAATAAAAATTAAAATTTGGGCCAATAGTGTAAATTTTGGACCAAATTCGTAATAAAATTTAAATTCTAGGCTAAAGGTGTAATTTTTGAAATTTAGATGACTTGTTGACCAGATAAAATGAAACGACCCAAAATACGATCCAAAATTTTTTGTTTTAATATTACTAAAAATCACATCATTGAATGTCATATATAATAAGAACCATGGAATGAGTAACTCAAAAGTCATAGTAACTGTGTGAAAACAAAACTGTATCAATCATATAAAAATATTTGAATAAAACTCCTTGGATAAAACTGAAGTTGTGGTGTGTGCAATGTCATCAACCCGAGCTCTTCCCTTTACTAGCGGAAGTACCTGAAATCAAAACTGAAACTGTAAGCACGAAGCTTAGTGAGCTCCCTCAAACTACCACATACCATACAATAACATATAACAAATTATTGGGCCTCACCCACTGCATCAGACCGAAATCCGGAAAGTGCATTGGACCGAAGTCCGGAACTAACCAGGGCCTTGCCCTCTACATTGGATCGAAGTCCGGAAACTGCATCGGACCAAAGTCCAGAACTGACTAGGACCCCGTCCCCTGCATCGGACCGAAGTTCGAACACTGACTGAACATCGCATAGCATAAACATATAAACTAACATGAACACACATACTGCATACTGCATCAGACCGAAGTCCGGAACACATAACACAAAGACATGCTTGAATCACAAAGACATCAAGCACACTTAACTACTACATCGTACTGAAGTTCGGTACTACTTCTAACTAGACGGGCCGACATTGGGGCCGTAGACCCATTCCTACTGGAAGGAAAACTCACCTCATAACGTTGGCTGCTGAGATACTGACTCTAAAACTGGTTGACTGCTGCTCTGGAACTCACCGGCTACAAATCCCAAAACACTAGATCAGGTACTGATAACTGTCCTCAAGGTAAAATGACTATTTTACCATGTCAAAGTCAACTTTCAAGTCAAAGTCAACTTTCCGTTGACCGGACTCGCCGAGTCCATCCGTCACTATATCTGAACTCTAACTCAGCGAGTCCATTCCCACTCACTAATTCACCCTAAACTCTCAAATCAGGGAAAAACCGGGGACTCGCGACTCGACTCGCCGAGTCTGAAGAACAACTCGCCAAGTCCCAAGCATGCCATTACTATACAGTTGATTTTTCTCGATGCCAATGCATCGAATTTATAGATATGGGTTCCTAGGACTGGTTTCACACGTAAAGTTTCTAACTCTACGTTCATTCATGCACATAAGAAGCTAAAATGCCCAATAAAGAGCTAAAAGAGGAGATCTAGGTTTGGAATGGGTGTTTAGCTCAATAAAGGTGGTAACCTTGAGCTTAAGGAGTCCTGAAATGCTTAGATCTAAAACCCATTCATCTTAACTACTCTTAAATCGACCTCAAAGTCTAGAAAATGGCTCAAAAACAACACTAGCAAGCTTTTATGGAGATCTACATGATGACAAGCAAAGATTTGAGATTTATACCTTAATGGAAGCTGGAATGACACAATAAACTCAGATCTTCTTTTGCTCCTCTTGAAAACCCCTCTTCTCTCTTCTTCTTCTAACTTCAAAATGCACCAAAATCCTCCACAAAATGAGAAATACTCCAAGAATGCTTAAAGGGAGACAAGGGTTTAGTAAGGGACGTTCTGAGGGTGATGGAGGCTGGTTTGGGGCGCATAATGTTGTTTAAATATGGTGCAAACCCTTGAAATTAGGGTTTCATCCAGACTGGCAGACTCGCCGAGTCCAAGAATATGAACTCGTCGAGTAGCCAACTTAAAACGCGTGCAAAACCCGTCCCTACTCGATGAGTTAGGATACAAACTCGTCGAGTACCCCTTAAGAATTGAAAATTACTTTATTTAAATCACATACCAAAAATGGCGCGTTACAACTCTCCCCCACTTGTCTTAGACTTCGCCCTCGAAGTCTGCTTGATGAGAATAAAACTCTAGATCGATTAAATCTTTCACAGATATGATTATGGAAATCGAACAAGTCAAAAACAGTATGAAAGTGAACACATGATGGAATCAAATGTATGCTTATGATTCAAAATAAAGTCACGCCTCAGCAGAGCTCGATGAAGAACTTCCGCTGTAGAGGCGAGCTAGGGTTTACAAAACTCAGAGAAACTAAATAATAAAAGCGATAACATCTAAGACTGCATGCATGCAACTTATATACTAAACCCTAGTACAAAACATGCATGGTTGGATAGGCCCAATACCGACAATCAAAACTGGGCTAAGGACCGAGCCCATGACTCAATCTAATAATCCCAACCATCTACCCCTTTGCATCAAATGATGCGAGATATCATTTCTTCTATGTTGGATTCACTATCTTTATTACTTTGAACAGACGAGGAATTATTGCGAGAAGTGTCTGTCGAAACTGTATGTACCACCTCAGCATGTCAGTGAATAATTTCTTATCAGCAGCATTGTTTTGATCACACCTCTGAATAATATCTAAGATATGCTCCAGGCATGATGTTGAGAAGAGGTGTTTGTCAACGAGAGCGAACAGACATTTCTGACCTTCTCCCCTGAGGAACATAATAGTTTGGTAATTCGTATCAATCTTCCCATTGACCATAGTGTTGACATTGCCTGCTGTGCCCATAGCCTTGATCCTGGTTCGCTTGTGAATGGCAGAGGCAATCTCCTGGTCCATCTTTGCTACCTCATGAATGTAGCACACTAGCATTCGCTTCACATGGTCAATTATTGGCTGGTACTCCTGTGGATTTGACAGTATAATATTGTTGAGGAGTATCCAGTCGTGGGGATTAAGGTTTGGTAGATCAGCAAGGGTGAAGTTTTGAACCGAGCCTTCGGTGCCTCAAGTCACTTTGAATTGAACGTTAACAAACTTCCCCGCTGAGTAGGGTTTCAAAAACTTGACAGTTGTAATCTTCTTCAAACTCCAGGTCAAGTACTGGGGTTGAGCAAACTCCAAGTAGAACTCTAGCAAATCCCTATCTACCTTCGGGTTTGGGGAAGGAATAGCAGCAGGCAAATTGAAGAAATGGAAAATAAATGCCTTTTGTGTGATTGGCATGTTGAACTGTGCGTCCTTGGAGTTCTCGAGCCTAAATGACATTACTGGCTCAAGACAAAGAATGCTTGGCTCATCGATTGCGCATCTCTGAAGCGAAATTGCAGTCCAGACAGGAAACATGGACTTTTTCTTCTCTAGGAGATCCGTCTCCTTTTTCTTTTGATCTAGCTCAGCTTGTTGTTTCTTGAGTTTTTCTTCCATCTCTTTTTCAGAGAGCTTTATCTTCTGAAAATGATTTTTAGGATTTTCAGCATAGACGTCATCCTCATCATCTGTGTCATCTTCTCCAATCTTCTTCTTCTTTTTCCCTTTGTTACTGACTGAAGCTTCATTACCCTTCGGTTCAGTAGATGGTTTCGGTCCAGGAGGAGGTTGAGTTTGCTTTTATCCCCTTGTTTCGGTTGGACACCAGTCACCGGAACAACCTCGATACGACTAAGGATGTCCAATGTTGTCCTAAGTTTATCAGTCAGATGCTGTCTGGTTGTAATGGTGATGATTGGATCATACGCTTCAAGGAGATGAAGGAGGATGGAGTGAACATCAGCCACCGAACTCCGAATGACTTCCTTTTCCGACTTCAGATCATTGAGCTCAGTAGTAGCAGTACGCAGCTTGTAGTTTTGCATTTTTAGCTGTGAGGTTCGCCTGTCAAGCTCATCCATGATGTGATTCTCTACAGCTAATTCGACCTCAAGTTGAGTAAGACGATCATTGACATTAGCATGTATAGAGGCTTTGGCAGCTTCAATCGCTTGGCGTGTAGCTTCAAGGTTGGATCTTTCAGACTGAAGGGACCGCTAAAGATTATCCACCGAAGCGTTGACGGTTTGATCATTTTTCTGAGTAGCAGCCTGCAAGGAATCTAAAAACAGTTGAGCTTCAGAAACTAGTTTATCGAATTTTGCGGTCGCTTCCTTGCATTCCTTAGTAGAAGCATCAACAACAAGTGAGGCTTGTTGACACTGTGAAGTAGAGGCTTCAATGGCTTTTGCTGCAGCAGAGAGTGAGACACTATGCTCTGATACCAATTGATGAGAATAAAACTCTAGATCGATTAGATCTTTCACAGGTATGATTATGGAAATCAAACAAGTCAAAAACAGTATGAAAGCGAACATAGGATGGAATCAAATGTATGCTTATGATTTAAAATAAAGTCACGCGCCTCAGCAGAGCTCGATGAAGAACTTCCACTGTAGAGGCGAGCTAGGGTTTACAAAACTCAGAGAAACTAAATAATAAAAAGCGATAACATCTAAGACTACATGCATGCAACTTATATACTAAACCCTAGTACAAAACATGCACGGTTGGACAGGCCCAATACCAGCAATCAAAACTGGGCTAAGGACCGAGCCCATGATGCAATCTAATAATCCCAACACTGTTGCTGCTGAATCTGTGAATAACTCTAGATAATTCTCCCTTATCTCCTCCTCGGTCTCCCACATCCACTTTGAACCCTTTCGGTGCTATGACTGCACCTTCACTAACTGAACCACCTTGTTCCTCAAGGTCTTCGTCTTCCGATCTAAGATCGCAATTGGTCTCTCGATATAATTTAGGATGCTATCAACCTGAATATCCTACAAGGGTATAACTGATGACTCATCCACTAAACACTTCCTCAACTCAGAAACATGGAAAGTTCTATGGATCTGGCTAAGCTCTGCTAGGAGATCCAATCGATAAGCAACCCGACCCACCTAGGCTAAAACCCTAAAGGGACCAATAAATCTGGAGCCTAGCTTGCCCCGCTTCCGGACCTGATAACACCCTTCCAGGGTGATACCTTCAGAAGGAGCATGTCGCCTACCTGAAACTCCAAGTCTGAACGCCTCCTATCGGCGTAACTCTTTTTCCGACGTTCGGCAGTCTGCAGTCTGCTACGAACCTGCTGGATCAACTCTGTGGTCTTGAGCACCACCTCAGTGCTCCCAACGACTTGCTGACCGACCTCGCCCCAACAAATTGGGGCTCTACACTTCCTCCTATAGAGCATCTCAAAAGGAGGGCGGTCAATACTAGCGTGGTAACTGTTGTTATACGAAAATTCCGCTAATGGAAGGTACGTATCCCAACTACCACCGAAATCTACGACACATGCCGGAAGCATGTCCTCGAGAGTCTGAATCGTCCTCTCGCTCTGCCCGTCCGTCTGGTGGTGGAAAGCGGTGCTAAAATGAAGACGAGTCCCCATCACGTCATGAAACCGCTTCCAAAAACTGGAAGTGAACCGGACATCTTGATCTGATACTAATTATCCAGGCACTCCATGTCGTGCACTACCTCGCGCGCATAAATATTGGCTAGCTTCTTAGCCGATATACTCTCTTGGATCGGCATGAAATGCGCGCTCATGGTCATCCGATCAACCACGACCCAAATCGAATCAACTCCACGTGCGGTCCTGGGGAGCTTAGTAATGAAATCCATAGTAATATCCTCCCATTTCCACACGGGAATGTCTAATGGCCGCATCTTGCCATGGGGCCTCTGGTTCTCTGCCTTGACCTTCTTGCAGGTCAGGCATCTCTCCACGTACCAAGCTACATCCCGCTTCATGCATGGCCACCAATAATCAGGTCGAAGATCTCTATACATCTTCGTCTATAAACACCTGCCTTACTCCACCCCAGTACGGTACCTATACTCTCCCATGAAGGGTCAACAATCCTCGACTGTCATAATCAAAAGAAGCTACTCATCCCACAATCCTCTCACACTTCTGCCTCTCCTCCTTTAGGCCCTCAACCTGAGCCTCTTTAATTTTCTCCAACAAGGGAGTAATCACTGTCATCCTCAAACAAATATCTCAGATCGAGGTTGCAACCGCCTTGTGGCTCAGGGCGTCGGCCACTACATTGGCCTTACTTGGATGATAAAGGATCTCACAATCATAATCCTTTACCATGTCTAACCATCTGCGCTACCTCATGTTCAAATTCGGCTGATCCATGAGGTACCTCAAACTTTTGTGATCCGTGTAAATGGTACAACAGAACCCATAAAGGTAGTGTCTCCAAATCTTGAGGGAAAACACCACTGCCCCCAGCTCTAAATCGTGCGTCAGATAGTTAGCCTCATGAGGCTTCAACTGTCTAGAGGCATAAGCTATCACATGCCCTCGCTGCATCAACACTACTCCCATCCCTGTGATTGAAGCATCAATAGACTACAAAGTCATCCACTCCCTCTGGCAAGGTAAGAATCGATGCCTTACACAATCACTGTCTGAGGGTCTCAAATGCTACCTGCTGCTTAGGCCCCCAACGAAACACTGCTGACTTCCTAGTCAGTCGGGTGAGCGGAACTCCTATCTTGGAGAAATCCTGAATGAATCTCCTGTAGTACCCTACCAAACCTAGGAAGCTCCGAATCTCAGATGGAGACCTCGGGACCTCCCACTGCATCACAACCTCTATCTTGGCCGGATCTACTAGTATATCCTTCTGGTTGATGAGGTTCCCAAGGAACTGCACTTAGCGCAACCAGAACTCACACTTTGAGAACTTCGCGAAAAGTCTCTCCCTCCTCAAAGTCTCTAGCACCTCCCTCAAGTGCTCCTCATGCTGCTCCTAAGTCTTGGAATAGACAAAGATGTCGTCGATAAACACTATCACAGACCGATCCAACATTGGTCTGCATACGTGGTTCATGAGATCCATGAACGCGGCTGGTGGATTGGTGAGCCCAAACGACATCACCACAAACTCATAATGACCATAGCGGGTCCTAAAATCAGTCTTCTGCACATCTTCACCTCTGACCCGCATCTGATGATACCCGGAGCGCAAATCAATATTTGAGAACCATGACGCTCCCTAAAGCTGATCAAACAGGTCGTCTATCCTTGAAAGTGGGTAACGATTCTTCACCGTCACCTTATTCAACTCCCGGTAGTCTATGCACATACGGTGCGACCCATCCTTCTTCACAAAAAGGATTGGGGCTCCCCAAGGTGAACTGCTCGGCCTAATAAAACCCTTGTCTAGCAGCTCTTGCAGCTGCGTAGACAATTCTTGCATCTCTGGAGGAGTCAACCGATATGGTGCCTTGGCTATCGGAGCCGCACCAGGGACCATATCAATCCTGAACTCAACCCATCTCTCTAGAGGTATCCCAAGCAACTCCTCTGGGATTATGCCCGGGTAGTCTCGCACTACCGGTACATTGTCGACTATCGTCTTTCCCTTCTCCTGGGCATCTAAAACATAAGTGACGAACCCCATGCAACCCTGCTGAAAGTAGCACCTCGCTCTCACTGCTGAACAAAGAATCGGTCCGCGTTGTGGCCTCTCGCCCTGAATCACCAACTCTCCCCCACTGGAAGTGCGAACCCTCACTAACTGCAGTTCACAATCAATCACTGCCCCATTGGGGCTCAACCAATCCATACCTACTATAACCTTGTTCCCTCGCAGAGGAATAGGAACCAGGTCTACCGAAAACTGCTCATTGAATAACCGAAGAGAACACCCCTTATGCACTCTCGCAACCCTGATGGTCCTGACATCAGCTATCTCAACCTCAAGTGGACAATCCATCTCCCCCGGAGCTCTGCTAAACCTCTTGCTAAGTGCAAGCGAAACAAATGATCGGGTAGCCCCCGAATCGAACAAGACTGTAGCTGAAATGTCATTCACTAAGAACGACCCTATATAAAACATATAACCATAAGAAACAATTCATAACAAATAACAGATGAAAGGAAGATACATACCCGTCACCACATCAGGAGTTGGTCGCGCCTCCTCTACTATCATCTGAAAAGATCTACTCTTCGCCAGTGGTGCCTCACTCTGGCCCTGACGGCCGTCTGTAATCCTTAATGTTGCAGGGGCAGGTGCTACCACCTTCCCTGCTGCTGTCAAACTCGAGCACTTGGACTTTTTATGTCCCCTCTAATTTCAGTGGAAGCAAATCAGATCAGATGTTGTGGTGGTAGTAGTAGTTGTATAATCTCTACTCATATGCCCGGTCCGGTCACACTTTTAGCAACCAGCACTACCTGCCTTGCACTCCCCATCGTGCAATCTCCCACACTTTCCACACCGAATGTGGATCTGTTGTCCTCTAGATCTATTATCGGATACCTTAGGATTTTTGCCCGAAATCCCAATGCCAGATGCCGCCTCTGGCTTCCTCTTCTTCTCCATATCTAATCAATCTCTCTCTCTCTCTCTCTCACGAGCCCTAGCAATCATGTCATCCAACATTTTACAGCTAGACCGGCTCACAAACTGGTGGATATCACTCTGCAACATCTCATGATAACGGGCCTTCTTCATTTTCTCATTAGCTGCATATTGAGGAACAAGAAGATCCCTCTCCCTGAATTTGGCGGTAATCTCCGCTACTGTCTCTGTAGTCTGAGTAAGTTCATGAAACTCCCTGGCTAACTATTTCACCTCATTAACCGGTGCAAACTCGGCTCTGAACTTGGTAGTAAAATCAGCCCAAGTCATCGCATGAAGTGCAATATCATCCCCGATGACACGCCCAATCTCCTCCCACCAATCGCGTGCCCTGTCCTTCAGAAGACAGGATGCTAGTCTGACCTTGTCCCCCTCAGGACATCTGCTGGTGCGGATTGCATTGGCGACATCTGCCAACCATATAGTACTCGCAATGGGAACTCGCACCCCATGGTAGTCAGGAGCTCCACAAGCTCTGAACTCCCTGAACGTGAGTGTGCGCGACCCCATCATGGTCACCACCTCAGCACGGAATGTGCTCAACCTCTCATCCATCAGCTCCAAAATACCCTCCTTGATCGAACCAAAGATCACAGGAGTCTGCTCAAGTATGATACGAGTAATCTCTGAAGAGAAAACTCCCTCTTCTGATCATCCAAATGCTCGGCCCCCAAGCCTGATCCTGATCCTTCACCGGCACCTGAACTGCCGCGTGTTGGTCTGGGGCGTAAAACCACCATTCTAAAAACACATCACATCAAACGTCAGAAACATTGATAAATCTCTAGGGATCGCTACTCCTACGGGTTTCTTGGTCTCGCCTCGGCCTTCCTTGTTTCAAGTACGGATCCTATGCTTTTAGTAGTACGGGCCCATAATACCTTCCATATATATCCGTACTTTCCTCAAGAACTACCTTGACTCCACCAAGTCACTACTACTGCTATTGATCTCTGCTACTCTCATCCTAGGCTTACCCTAGGGAAATCTCCGACCCAAACCAGTCCTTAGCTGCTGAAGGCCTCATTGTAATGCCAATTAGCCATCACCTGAATACCATCACATGTGACGAGGCTCAGATAATCCTTCAAGTAAAAGACTTGTCCCTACGACGGTTAGACTCAAACGAGAGTTGCGCAATAGGGCCAAATCTAGTACTCTGAGATTATTCAACCCTGATCACATGTGACGTGACGTATTCACCTAATGGCTAACTCTTATCACCCAGAGTCCCACAAAGCAAAAAACAAGCAACACTCGGACACAGTAACTACTAAATCAAATCTATTCTCATATAGAGAAACTGTACTAGCATACAATGCTAAGCTCATACTATCAGGAATAACCTAAACAGGCAATCCTACTACTATCTGCTTAATACTATCATGCAATTCTCATAAAGCTAAAACACATATAGCAGACATATAAGGCATCATTCCTAGATCCTTAGTCCTATTCTAGCATGCTGTTCTACTGAAACTGAAACTTATAATCATAACATAAACTTGTATGGGTAATTTGGGAGTACTTACTTGAGCTCGACTGATCGCATGCACCACACCCTTTTCTCTTTTTAAGAAAACTCATTTTCTTTCTAAGTTCTTTTCAAAAATTCTTTTTGAAAATGTTTCTCTTTTGAAAATCTTTTACCATTTTCTTAGTTTGAGTTCAGACACACCCGAAAGTGTACCCGGATCACTCAAACCAAGGCTCTGATACCATCTTGAAACGACCCAAAGAATTTTGTTTTAATATTACTAAAAATCATATCATTGAATGTCATATATAATAAGAACCATGGAATGAGTAACTCAAAAGTCATAGTAACTGTGTAAAAAAAACTGTATCAATCATATTAAAATATCTGAATAAAACTCCCAGGATAAAACTGAAGTTGTGGTGTGTGCGATGCCATCAACCCGAGCTCTTCCCTTTGCTAGCAGAAGTACCTGAAACCAAAACTGAAACTGTAAGCACGAAGCTTAGTGAGCTCCCCCAAACTACCACATACCATACAATAACATATAAACAACTATTGGGCCTCGCCCACTGCATCAGACCAAAGTCTGGAAACTGCATCGGACCGAAGTCTGGAACTAACCAGGGGCTTGCCCTCTGCATCGGACCGATGTTCGAAAACTGCATCGGACCAAAGTCCGGAACTGACTGGGGCCCCATCCCCTGCATCGGACCGAAGTCCGGAACTAACTGAATCGGACCGAAGTCCGGAACTGACTGGGACCTTGTCCCCTGCATCAAAACGAAGTCCGGAAACTGACTGAACATAGCATAGCATAAACATATCAACTAACATGAACACATATACTGCATAATGCATCGGACCGAAGTCTAGAACACATAACACAAAGACATGCTTTAATCACAAAGACATCAACCACACTAAACTACTGCATCGGATCGAAGTCCGGTACTACTGCTAACTAGACGGGCTGACATTTGGGCTGAAGATCAGTGTAACGCCTCGATTCTCAGGTACTGTCTAAATATGAGTTTTGGGTTAAGCCCTACTCGACGAGTCGGTTGATGTACTCATCGAGTAGCAGTGGGAAGGATTGCGGGTTAAGTGACCTACTCGAAGAGTCCATATTGAGACTCGATAAGTAGGAGCTGGCAGTTGAAACCCTAAATCTCGGGGTTGTGCACCCTATTTAAGGGAACACAAACCTATTTTATCCTCTTTGTAGTCTCTTATCAAACCCTAATACATGTGTGTGTGTGTGCATTGTGTGTTTGAAGCCTTGGAAGGGGATTTTGGTAAAAAGAGCTTGGGAAGCAAGTGGTTTGAAGCAAGGAGCTTGGGGGAAATCTGGATCTACTCCATTTGTCATCTCTTGGGAAGGTATCAAGGTGTTATCCTCCTTCTATTTCGTTCTAGACCTCCTTGGTTGGAGATTAGGGTTCTTGGTTGGATTATAAAGTCATTTCTAGAGTATAAGCCAAGATCTGAAGTTCTAACTTTAGATCTAAACTCTCTAAGGATTAAGGGACCATAAAGTTATTAGTTTTGGCAAGTTTGAGCCCCTCCCTATGTGTAAAACCCTATTTCAAGCGTAGTTTGGGCTTTTTGAGACATTGGAGCCTTGCATGCACGTAAAGTTTGCAACTTTACGTGATAAGAAGGCCTAAGGAGGTTGGATCTACAATTTGGGGCCTTGCCATGGCTTAAAAGTTATCTGCTTGATAAAATGACTAAATGAACTCGGCGAGTCGCACAATTGACTTGGCGAGTCACATGAAGATAGTCGTGAACTCGACGAGTTGGAAGAACAACCCAGCGAGTCCGATGAAGATTGCCATAAGACTCGAATAGTTAAAGAACAACTCAGCGAGTCGGATGAGTTTTATCCAGGACACGTTTACATGTATGTCCGTCGAGTTCAAGGGAGGAACTCGACGGGTGGCATTAAGGGTTGATCGAAGATTCGAAGGAACTCGACGAGTCACTCCGATGACTCGGCGAGTTGGAATGTGCTTCAGAGAACTCGGCGAGTACCCAAGTGTACTCGGCGAGTTAAGGTCAACATGGACTGTTGACGTTGATTGGGGACTTTGACTATGACCAGGGGTTGACTAGTGGTTTATGGAGCACCTTATAAGGTGAATGAATTATGAGCATGTCATAATATGGTAATAGGTGGTGGAGTCTTTGACAAGTGATCGGAGAGCTTTGATTAATTACCGAGCTTACATCTTCAAGGTGAGTTATCCTCATTATACTAAGGGGGCTAAGGCACCAAGGCCAACCCATTGGATTTGATATCCCAGTAGTTATTGATATGATAAGTTGAGTCAGTAATGTATGCCAGTTGATATGCTAGTCGGGTAGATCTTTAGGACTGCCTAGTGCCTTTGAAACTGATTGATTATTTGTATGTGCATTTATTTGTTACATGTCGACATGTTATGTGGGGTGGATTGAGGTTGTACTGCTCTGTGCGGTAGCCCACAAAACCGAGAGTATTCCAGATATGAGTTGAGGGCCCGGTAGGCATTCCAGACTCATGCTGAGGACTCGGGAGCATTCCAGATACGATCTGAAGGCCTGGTAGGCATTCCAGGCTCGCACTGAGGGTCGATGGCATTTTAGATACGAGTTGAGGGCCCAGTAGGCATTCCAGACTCATACTGAGGGCCCAAGGGGTAATCCAACTTGTAAAGTTGTGGGCCCAGTGCATGCTGTTCTGTTTTGTTGATATGATATGCTAATGTTTATATGACTATGTGGACTCTATGTGTATCGGTATTTGGGGGTAACTCACTAAGCTTTTGGGATTACAGCTCCAGTTTATTGTTTAAGGTACATTAGAGGATCGTGACAAGGTGAAGGTGTGATTATACTGCTCCTCCTATTATATTTATGTTTCTGGGAAAAACTCCGATAACCAATATTTTGAAAATAAAGTTGTAATGTTTTGATGAACTTGACATGTATATAAAGTTTAAATTGGTTTGAAATTTTTGGGTGTAACAAGTTGGTATCAGAGCCTTGGTTTGAGTGAATTGGAGGAACATTCGTGTGAATCCAGTCTCAAATCAAGGTAAGATTTTCAAAAATGGTTTTCAAAATAATTAAATGAGGATGCTAAGTGTACGATCAGCCGGAGCCAGTAAGTAGACCCCAAAATACCATACAGTTATTTGATTATGTGATATGTTAGAACAACATGCTAGTACTAGGCTAGGGATCTTCAGGAATTGCATGGTAAAATTGCCTGATTACATGATGCCTGCTAGCCTAGGGTTTCTCTTATGTGAAATTGACATCATTACCGTAGTTATCTAGTGTAGGTATCACGGTTATACATAACTAATATCTTATAGCCTGAGAATGTTTGATTTGGCCTTATGTTCTGTTCTTGTTTGATTGGGAGCTTAGGTTAGGATTGAATATTTGAAAGTCTATATGGTCCAGCGTTATGTATGGATAGCACTCACTAGTGTTGCAAGGTTAGTGGAAGTTTCGCGGATGGATAGGTTTTTTGGGAGGTATCCGCTGACTTCGAGGCACTTAGCCTTCTTTTAGGGGTGAAGTTTGAGTGATCGATGTGATTATGTGTGTCGTTAGGGCTTTGTGATGATACTTGGGAAAGATATGGGTAGGTGCGGAAGGTAGTATGGGCCCGTACTACTGAAAGCACAGGACCCATACGCGTAAGAAGGAAGTCACAAACCCTAGGGATTTGTCGGGGGTTGGTCCCCAGTTATTGGTATGAGTTATCTAATGCCTTGTGTTATGTTTCAGAATGGTGGTAACCAGGCGCTTTGTGATTGGATTCGGTTCGGGATCAAAATCAGGATCAGGAGAGGGCGGACAGGGGGAGCTAACAGCACCCGAGACGATAGGCCAGATGAGGTAGATGACAGGATCTGAGCGATCCTGCACGATGAGGTTGCTGCGTTGTTCCGGGTTGAGTTGCTGGAGATGTTCGGGTTGATTAAGACCGCCATGGTGGAGTATTTTGATGAGCGCTACGCAGCCCTCGCAGAGACAGCCGCAGCAGCAGCGGCATCAGCTGTACCTACGGTAAGGGGAGGAGTTGGTAGGGGTTTTCAGTATTGGGACTTCGACAACACGAAGCCCCCTACTTTTGATGGAACACAAGATCCCATCAAGGCTATGTGATGGATTTACGATGTGGAGGGGTGTTTCTTCACCTGCTCGTGTCCTACTGACCAAAAGGTCAGGTGTGCTCTGAACCTGCTTAGGTCTGGAGCCAAGGACTAGTGGAGACTTGAGACTGGGGCCTACACTGATGATCAGAGAGCTGTTGTTACTTAGGAGCAGTTCAGGGATATGTTTCGTGCTCGTTATATTCCGAGAGTCGAACGGGAACGGTTGGCACAGGAGTTTCTGAGTTTGAGGCAGGATGGAGAGTCGGTGACGGAGATCACCCGTGTGTTCACTGAGCGGGCGATGTTCTGCCCAGAGTTTTCTTCCGAGCAATCTCAGATGACCCGTTATCTGAGTATGCTCAAAACCGATATCCGGCAGCTTGTAGCTACCCAACGATGTGATACTCTTCTAGAGTTGCAGGAGGCCGCCAGGTGGCAGGAGTTGGAGATTGAGCTGCAGCTAAGGGAGCAGCAGCTGGCCCCGGTACTGTCACAGCTGGCACCGAAGCAGCCTAAGACCGTCGATACTAGGACCAGGGGTCAGCATGGCCGCACTTGTGGGAAGTGTGGCAAGGGACATTCTGGTGTATGTCGGGCCGATAGTGGGTGCCACAAGTGTGGCAAGGACGGGCATTACACGAAGGATTGTCGCCAGGCTGCCCCAGTTCAGGGTATGAGGTTATGTTATCGCTGCAACCGGGTCAGCCACATGAAGGCCAACTGTCCACTACTTGCCGCCAAGCCGATGCAGGCTGTAGCACCGGCTACCTTGAGGATCACAGATGGGAGACCAATCAGGACAGAGCCTCCGAAGGCTCAGGGCCGTGTTTTCCAACTTATGGCAGAGGAGGCCAGAGCAGCACCAGATGTGGTTGCTGGTATGTTTCTATCCTCATCTTGTTTTATTTATCTGTTATATGCTTATCTGTTGTACCTATGATTAGGTACGTTTTTGGTGAACTCTTTGCCCGCTTTGGTCTTATTTGACTTGGGGGCGAGTCGGTCCTTCGTTTCTCGGTCTTTTAGTAGGGAGTTCAGTATGCCGGTGGGTGAGTTGGAGTGTCCGTTATGATTATCTATCCCCAACGAAAACATGGTTTTTGCTTTTTCAGTTTATCGAGGATGTGACTTGGAGATTTTCGGGGTGTCTTTTTCGATAGACTTAATTCCGATTCCCATGGGGGAGGTGTGCGTGATTGTGGGAATGGATTGGCTTAGTAAGTTCGGTGCTATGACTGATTGCAAGGGCCAGCGAGTGGTAGTTTGAACCCCAAGTGGGGGAGAACTGATTATATATGGTGAGGGAACCAGAGTAGGCTCGGGTTTTTGTTCAGTTGCCAGGGCTCGACAGTACATTCAGCATGGGTGTACGAATTATCTAGCGTACGTGGTAGATACGCGAGTCAGGGACCAGAAATTCGTTTCCGATGTACCAGTGGCCAGGGAATTTGTAGATGTGTTTCCAGAGGAGTTGCCAAGGATACCTCCGGAGATGCAGGTCGAGTTCAGGATCGACCTGGTCCTAGGTGCGGCCCCTATCGCTAAGGCATCGTACCAGTTAGCGCCACCAGTGATGCAGGAGCTGTCGTCACAGCTACAGGAACTGTTGGGCAAACAATTCATCTGACCTAGCAGTTCTCCATAGGGAGCGCTGATTCTCTTTGTCCGGAAGAAGGACGGTTTGCACCGGATGTGCATTGATTACCGAGAGTTGAACAAGCTAACGGTAAAGAACCATTACCCACTCCTGAGGATAGACGACCTCTTCGATCAGTTGTAGGGCGCATCTTGGTTTTCCAAGATAGATTTGAGATCTGGGTATCACAAGTCAGGGTCAGAGAGGACGAGTGATAGCCTACGCATCGCGGCAGCTGAATCTGCATCCGACGAGATACCCTACGCATGACCTGGAGTTGGGGGAGGTGGTGTTCTCCCTCAAGATATGGTGATATTACCTTTATGGGGTCCGCTGTACCATTTATTCGAATCATAAGAGCTTGAGACATATCATGAATCAGCCGCACCTAAACATGAGGCAGCGCAGGTGGCTGGATGTAGTCAAGGATTACGATTGCGACATCCTTTACCATCCTGGTAAAGCGAATGTGGTTGCGGATGCTTTGAGTCGCAAGTTGGCTAGGTCTTCCACCCCCGCGACATGTATGAGGTAACAGTGGATTCCCCGCTTGTGAGTTTGATCAGAGATGCCCAGATAGAGGGCATGCGACCAGAAAATTTGAAGCTGGAGAGGATCAAGGGTGAGAACACCAGGTTCGTGCAGGACAGTCGGGGATTACTGACCCGATGCGGTTGGGATTGGGTTCCAATGTCTGGAGGGGTTAGGCAGATGGTTATGGAGGAGGCTCATAAGCCCCACTTCTCTATTCACCCGGGGGTCACCAAGATGTACTGGGATTTGAGTTTGAGCTATTGGTGGCCTTGTATGAAGCGCGAGATCGCTTGGTACGTCGAGAGGTGCTTGACCTGTAGGATGTCAAGGCCGAGCATCAGCGGCCGCATGGCAAGCTGCAGCCCCAGGAGATTCCCATGTGGAAATGGGAGTAGATCACGATGGACTTTATCACAAAGCTGCCAAAGACGACGAAGGGGTTGATGCCATTTGGGTCATCGTGGATCGATTGACCAAGAGTGCCCATTTCTTGGCCATACGAGAGAGTTCGTCGGCCGAGAAGCTAGCCAAAGTGTATGTTCGCGAGATCGTGTCTCTCCATGGGATTCTCGTTTCCATTGTCTCTGATCGGGATGTCAGGTTTACCTCCCGTTTTTGGCAAAAGTTTCACGAGGAGTTGGGTACGCGATTGCATTTCTGTACAGCCTTTCACCCGCAGTCAGACGGCTAGAGCGAGCGTACTATTCAGACCCTTGAGGACATGCTGAGGGCATGTGTCATCGACTTTGGTGGGAGTTGGGATTCTCACCTACCGCTTGATGAGTTCGCCTACAACAACAACTATCATTCTAGTATTGGTTCCCCGCCATTCGAGCTGTTGTGCGGGCGGAGGTGCCGCACCCCGATTTGTTGGGGCGAGGTGGGTCACAGGGTGATTGGTCGGACAGAGGTGGTCTTGCAGACTACAGAAAAGATTCAGCAGATCAGGCAGCGACTGCAGACAGCTCAGAGTCGGCAGAAAAGTTATGCCGACCGGTGCTGATCTGAGTTGGAATTTCAGGTGGGTGACATGGTTCTTCTGAAGGTCTCACCCTGGAAGGGCGTGATCCGCTTCAGGAAGAGGGGAAAATTGGGTCCCCATTACATTGGACCATTCAGGATTATTTCCAGGGTTGGAAGTGTAGCTTATAGTCTAGAGCTTCCAAAGGAGCTTAACCGGATCCACAACACATTTCATGTTTCGCAATTGTGAAAATGCATTATGGACAGGAGGCAGTGGTATCGTTGGATGACATTCAGTTCGATGAGCGCTTGAACTATGTGGAGAGGCCTGTGGCTATTTTGGAAAGGAAGAAGAAGATTCTGTGGAACAAGGAAATACCATTAGTGAAGGTACAGTGGGAACATCGAAAGGGATCCGAGTGGACATGGGAATCAGAGGCAGAGATACGCGAGCATTACCCTGCATTGTTTATTCCAGCGGACTTTAAGGGTGAAGTCTAGTTCAAGTGGGGGAGAGTTATAATGCCCTGATTCTCAGGTACTGTCTAAATACGAGTTTTGGGTTAAGCCCTACTCGACGAATCGGTTGATGTACTCTTCGAGTAGCAGTGGGAAGGATTGCGGGTTAAGTGACCTACTCGAAGAGTCCATATTAGGACTCGACAAGTAGGATCTGGTAGTTGAAACCCTAAATCCCGGGGTTGTGCACCCTATTTAAGGGAACACAAACCTATTTCAGCCTCTTTGCAGTCTCTTATCAAACCCTAATACATGTGTGTGTGTGTGTGCATTGTGTGTTTAAAGCCTTGGAAGGGGATTTTGGTAAAAAGAGCTTGGGAAGCAAGTGGTTTGAAGCAAGGAGCTTGGGGGAAATCTGGATCTACTCCATTTGTCATCTCTTGGGAAGGTATCAAGGTGTTATCCTCCTTCTATTTCGTTCTAGACCTCCTTGGTTGGAGATTAGGGTTCTTGGTTGGATTATAAAGTCATTTCTAGAGTATAAGCCAATATCTGAAGTTCTAACTTTAGATCTGAACTCTCTGAGGATTAAGGGACCATAAAGTTATTAGTTTTGGCAAGTTTGAGCCCCTCCTTATGTGTAAAACCCTATTTCCAGCGTAGTTTGGGCTTTTTGAGACATTGGAGCCTTGCATGCACATAAAGTTTGCAACATTACGTGATAAGAAGGCCTAAGGAGGTTGGATCTACAATTTGGGGCCTTGCCATGGCTTGAAAGTTGTCTGCATGATAAAATGACTAAATGAACTCGGCGAGTCGCACAATTGACTTGGCGAGTCACATGAAGATAGTCGTGAACTCGACGAGTTGGAAGAACAACCCAGCGAGTCTGATGAAGATTGCCATAAGACTCGAATAGTTAAAGAACAACTCGGTGAGTCGGATGAGTTTTATCCAAGACACGTTTGCATGTATGTCCGTCGAGTTCAAGGAAGGAACTCGACGGGTGGCCTTAAGGGTTGATCGAAGATTCGAAGGAACTCTGATGACTCGGCGAGTCGGAATGTGCTTCAGAGAACTCGATGAGTACCCAAGTGTACTCGGTGAGTTAAGGTCAACATGACTGTTGACCTTGATAGGGGACTTTGACTATGACCAAGGGTTGACTAGTGGTTTATGGAGCACCTTATAAGGTGAAGGACTTATGAGCATGTCATATTATGGTAATAGGTGGTGGAGTCTTTGACAAGTGATCAGAGAGCTTTGATTAATTACCGAATGACATCTTCGAGGTGAGTTATCCTCATTATACTAAGGGTCTAAGGCACCAAGGCCGGCCCATTGGATTTGATATCCCATTTTTTATTGATATGATAAGTTGAGTCAGTAATGTATGGCAGTTGATATGCTAGTCGGGTAGATATGTAGGAATGCCTTTGATACTGATTGATTATCTGTATGTGTATTTATCTGTTACCTGTCGACATGTTATGTGGTGTGGGTTAAGGTTGTACTGCTCCGTGCGGTAGCCAACAAACCCGACAGCATTCCATATATGAGCTGAGGGCCCGATAGGCATTCCAGACTCATACTGAGGACTCGGGAGGATTCCAGATACAAGCTGAGGGTCCGATAGGCATTCCAGACTCGCACTGAGGGCTCGAAGGCATTCCAGATACGAGTTGAGGGCCCAGTAGGCATTCCAGACTCGTTTTGAGGGCCCAGGGGGTAATCCAGCTTGTAAAGTTGTGGGCCCAGTGCATGCTGTTCTGTTTTCTTGATATGATATGCTAATGTTGATATTACTATGTGGACTGTATGTGTATCGGTATTTGGGGGTAACTTACTAAGCTTTCGGGCTTACAGTTCCATTTTATTGTTTCAGGTACATCAGAGGATCGCGGAAAGGCGAAGGTGTGATCGTACTGTTCCTCCTATTATATTTATGTTTCTGCTGATAACCAATATTTTGAAAACAAAGTTGTAATGTTTTGATGAACTTGACATGTATATAAAGTTTAAATTGGTTTGAATTTTTTAGGTGTAACAACCCGTTCCTACTGGAAGGAAAATTGACCTCGTAACGCTGGCTACTGAGATACTGACTCTAAAACTGGCTGACTGCTGCTCCAGAACTTACCGGCTACAAATCCCAAAAACACTAGATCAGGTACTGATAACTGTCCTTTGGGTAAAATGACTATTTTACCCCTGGTCAAAGTCAACTTCCTGGTCAAAGTCAACTTTCAGGTCAAAGTCAACTTTCAGTTGACCGGATTAGCCGAGTCAGGGCGTAGACTTGTCAAGTACCTCCATCACTAGATCTGAACTCTAACTCACCGAGTCCATTCCCACTCACTGATTCACCCTAAACTCACCGACTCGCCGAGTTTTAAGAACAACTCTCCGAGTCCCAAGCATGCCATTACTATATAGTCGATTTTGCTCGATTCCAATGCATCCAATTCATAGATCTGGGTTCCTAGGACTGATTTCACACGTAAAGTTTCTAACTTTATGTTCATGCATGCTCATAAGAAGCTAAAATGCCCAATAAAGAGCTAAAAGATGAGATCTAGGTTTGGAATGGGTGTGTATCTCAATAAGGGTGGCAACCTTGAGCTTAAGGAGTCTTGAAATGCTTAGATCTAAAACCCATTCATCTTAACTACTTTTAAATCGACCTCAAAGTTCGAAAATGGATAAAAAACAACACTAGCAAGCTTTTAAGGAGATCTACATGATGAAAAGTAAGGATTCGAGCTTTATACCTTATTGGAAGCTGGAATGACATAATAAACTCAGATCTTCTTTGCTCCTCTTTAAAACTCCTCTTCTCTCTTCTTCTTCTAGCTTCAAAATGCACCAAAATCCTCCACAAAATGAGAAATACTCCAAGAATGCTTAAAGGGAGACTAGGGTTTAGTAACGGACGTTCTGAGGGTGATGGAGGCTGGTTTGGGGCGCATAAGGTTGTTTAAATAGGGTGCAAACCCTTGAAATTAGGGTTTTATCCAGACTGGCAGACTTGCCGAGTCCAAGAATATGAAGTCGTCGAGTAGCCAACTTAAAACGCATGCAAAACCTGTCTCTACTCGACGAGTTGGGTTACAGACTCATCGAGTACCCCTTAAGAATTGAAAATTACTTTATTTAAATCACATACTAGAAATGGGGCGTTACATAAAAAGGTTAAATTGAATATTACCACTTTTGAGACTTAATTGAATAAAAAAAGATATAAATATTAAATCGATTATGAGGCCAATATGTAAGAACTTTTTTGCAGTTTTCCCTATTTCTAATGGTAATTTCCGGTTATTACCCTACCATACACAATAAGGTGTAATACACAATGAGGTGGGCAGAGGGACATTCCTTGGTCAATAATGAAACCTTAAGGTTCAAACAAATCTATTAGCTTAGGGAACAAGTAATAGGGATGAGTAGCATAACTAAATACCCGTTTTCAGAACCAAAATCGACCGGTTCCGGTTTCGGTTTTTGTAACAACGTAAATTTTTAAGACAAAATTTTCATTTTTAAATTTCATAAAACACATGTCTTTTTAAATAAAAACCATTTAATACTCAACAAAGTTTTCAAAGCATTATCAAAATCCAGGATCCTAATTTATAACTCTTTTCTCTTTGCATGTATAATCGAGCCGCTGCCGTTCCGCGATTCTGATAAGAACCTAAAACACATAACACATAACACGGTAAGCACGAAGCTTAGTACCACATACAACAGATATTAGCCACTCGAGGCTATAACTGTGTATGAACCTCTGGTCAATGTGTCTCAGTGGGACCCTATGGTTCTAACTATGTGGACCCTCTGGCCCTAACTTAGTGGAACTTCCGGTCCAAACTATGTAAACTCTGAATCATACATAGCACAAATCACATAGAAATAATGCAGTGTATCACATCATATAAATAACATACAAGATACTTTGTCATATAACTCTAATTACCACTCTTGGTAAGGTATAATGAGAAGACTCACCTCACATGATGAACAACCCCTATAAACGCTGCTGCTACGCACCGGCCTCTAACTCTGTGCCAAATCCACAACTATCTCAATTAGGAACTAAGTCCCAACTCTCACTCATTAGGTCTAAAGGTAGTCCACCAACTTGGTCCATAATAACTCAACTCATTGCGCCCACCAAGGCCCAATACTAAATGGGTCCACTCAAAACCCAATCCCTTAAACTTGAGTGAAAAGGCAAGCCCAACACAAGGGCCCACTAATGGCCCAACCTTCCTAATTGGGCCCATCCCCCAAATGGACTTAGCCCGACAGTCCATAACCTTTCACAAGTACTTAGGAGGGAGAAAAGACCGTTTTCCCCTCTAAATCCACATTTTCTCGAACACTAAAAGTGTACGAAGAGGTTAACACATGGCACGTATGTTGGGCGTACGTCTTATTACGTGGGGCGTACGTCCAGCCATGCATGCAACAGGGGTGGCTTAGCGCTACGCTGCATGTTACTGGGAGTACGTTGGGCGTACGTCCCATACTTGCTTATCCCACTCAAACAACCTTAATCCGTTAAGATTATGGCTACCATTATAGATCTCAGTCAAATGAAGTTTCTTAAATCATAAATTTGATGTCTTTAAGCCCCCTCAAGGCTGAATAGGTCTAGATCTCAAATAATCTCACACATTCACCATAAACATCATAGTATCTCTTAATGGGGAAGGTCTTGACAACCAAGACTCCATTTTGATGGACTATAGCGTCTAAATACATGAAGAAAGAGGGTTTCAAGGCTCTGGGGTGGACCAACCCATAAAGTTTCAAGCTTTGGGGACATAAACCCTAAAATGGACCTTTAAATGAACTTTTCAAAATAAGAGTAAAGCATAGAGCTTGATACCTCTTAATGATGCTCCGTCCTCAAGGAAACATAGATCCATAAGCATGAACATCCACTCTTCCTCTTTCAAGGTTCCTTCTTCTCAAAAGAATCCCACAAGATGACTTCTTAAGCCTCCAAAATCACTCACAAGATGAGAAACGAGATTTAGGGTTTTGAGAGGAGGAAGGTGCTGGAAAATGGTGGCTGAATATGAAGGCATGATGTTCTTTAAATATGGATGCTCCAAAAGTTAGGGTTTTCTTCCAGGACATATTATGCCCAACATACCCACCAGTACGCCCATCGTATTGGGTGGCCTTCGCATTCCTCCCACGCATACAAGTACGCCCGACGTACCCATAATTACGCCCCACGTACTCAAACTAACATACTTTTCAAAATAGGGACTAAACTTGCCCAAAACTCCAAAATGTCGTAGCTCCTTCATTACAGGTCTGTTTACTATGAATTTTATACCCACAAAAGATGACGACAAGTTTTATGTTCCCAACAACTTTCCGCAACCCGAGACCTCCTCATGCTCGGCTCGAGGCCCACGAACCCAAACCACAGACAATCCAAAATATGATGTTACAATTCTCCCCCACTTAATTAGAATTTGCCCCCGAAATCACTCCTTATCACTGTATAGTTTGATCCCGTACCCAGGAGATCCTATGTACCACAACAATCTTATCCAAAAACGTCGGAACCTGACAGGGACCCCCAATCTTCTTTGAGTCCCTAAACCCTAATTTTTAGTGTGTGCCACTATATAAAGAGCATTATACCCTCAAGGGTCATCCTACTTCTCACACTTAGACAGTTTTCATGAAACCCTAATCTTCTTTGAGTGTTCTTGGAGCTTGGAAGGCTTTGTGAGAGCATTTTGGTGTTTTGGATCCACCCTTCAAGAAAGCAAAGGTCTATGCTAGGTGTTGGTGCAAAAGAGAAGTTTCAGATCTGGGATTTCTGCTTCACTCCATACCTTTTTAAGATATAAAATCATGAGCTTGATGATTAATCTCTTAGATTTCTCTTAGGATGAGTTTATGGACTCTTTTGGTCCCAAGAATGGATCTTTATGACTCAAGCACATTTCTAAGTCTAAGGTTGCCACCCTTAGTATCATATGAGTCCCATAAGCAGTAAAGTTTCAATCTTTAGGGATCATTTGTGGCCATGCATGAAATCTAGCCCCCTTTTCATGGAAGTTGTTGTCATATTTCAAGTTTGGGCTAATTTGGTGGATTGCAAGCCACCAAATTATCAACTTTATGGATTAAGATGTCAAAGACGAGTTGGATCTGTAATAGTAGCCATTAGAATAGAGTACTAATCACTTAATTGAAAGGTAGATTAAGAGAGGAGTACGTTGTGCGTACATACAGGTACGCGCAACGTACACCACCTTTAACCAGTACGCTTAGCGTACAAGGGAGTACGCCCCGCGTAGTCATAAGTTATGAGCTTGGAGTGTTTCGGGCCTCAGATTGGGTCAGATAATATACTTTGGGCCTTTAGGCTTTTGTGGACCATCATATGTCAGATGTTGTGGGCTAGGAAAATGTTTGGGCTTAGGGTAAGGCCCATTAGAGGGAATTGGCCCCAATTTAGCAAATTGGGCCATTAGTGGACCACTAGTGGGCTTGGAAAGCCTACCTAGTGTTGGGATTTTGTTTTGGGGATTGGGCCTTAGTTTGGATCATAATGGGACAGGGGTAGAATGACCGTTTTACCCCCATGCATGGATTAAGGATTATGGTATTAGGTCCCACTTTCTAATTGGGTATATTGATCGGTATTGATAGTTTAGGAAAGGGACAGGGCAGCAGCTAGGGATTTGTTTTAGGAAGCTTCTGCATTCGAGGTGAGTTTTCTCACCATACCAATAGGTCTAAGGCACCAAGGCCGACCCATTTTGTGATAGTTGGTAGACTTGCTGTGTAGAGGCGTGTGGCATATTTATGTATTGATACGTGGTAGATATAGCTTTTCAACTAATGGTAGAGATAGCCTTATGGATAATTGTAGAGATAGCCTTTATGGCTAACGATAGAGATTGCCTTTATGGCTAATAGTAGAGATAGCCTTTATGGCTAAGGGTAGAGATAACCTTTGTGGCTAATGGTAGATATAGATTTAAAGCTAATTGATATGTGATATGTGGCAGAGGTAGCTTTTATAGCTAATCGATATGTGTTATGTGGTAGAGGTAGCTTTTGTAGCTAATATGGTATGTAGATTGTGTAGGGTATGCTCTGGGGAATTCACTAAGCAATAGCTTACAATTTGTTAATTTATTTCAGGTACTTCAGGTTCCAAGGACAAGAGAGAGGCGTGATGGTGTGTCGTGCACTCACTCTCAGGCGTTTTCACGGGACACTCTGATGTTGGAATAAAATTTGTATTTGATTTATGTTTTGAAAATAATTATAACTGGATTTCTTAATGTATGGAATATGTTTGATAATTCGAAAATGAAAATTTTCAGTGAAAATTTGGGTCGTTACAAGTTGGTATCAGAGCCTTGGTTTGAGGGATTTGGGCACACTCTCGGGTGTGTCCGTATTCTAACTAAGGAAATGGTAAAAAATTGTTTTCAAAAAATAAAATGAAAAAGCTTTTAAAGAAAGAAAAATATGAGAGTGCAACGCGCGTGATCAGCTGAGCCAAGTAAGTAGTTCCCCAATGTGTTAGCCATGTTATACTGATATTTGAGCTTTGATGATCGTATGTAACTTGCAACATGTATGCTGTTAAAATTGTATACGGATAGGAGCTTATAGCCTCACAATGATTGATTTGGACTTATTTCCTGTTTCTTGTATGGTTGTGGTCCTAGAGTAGAATCTTTTATTTAAAAGTCTATTTGATCCTTTTTTGTGTATAATTTGCATGCATAAAGGCAACCTGTTATGATTGGTCTGATTAATGTTAGTAGAGCAAATCTTAGGATGACCTAGGATTTGATGTATGTGGTAGTTTGTGGGATATGGTTTAGTTTTGGGACGAATTTGAATTATCAAGTAGAGCATTGGGGAAAGGTACATGTAGGTGTGGAAGATAGTATTGGGCCCGTACTACTGAAAGCAGATGACCTGTACCCGAACCAATGTTAGGTCTGACGACTTCAAGGAGGACCAGTGTGGGAAGATTCCTTATATGGAAATCCTGATCAATGTGATTTATGACATTTCTATTCAGCATGGTGATGACACGATTTGGAGCAGGGGGGTTAGGATCGGGATCTGTGTCTGGGGCTGGATCAGGCGACACTACCAATTTCATTGATGAGAGGTTACGTGAGCTTTTCACAGCCGTGTTTACCAGGGGCATCCTTGACGCTACCCCAATCATCTTTGGGATGGTCAAGGAGGGTATGATGGAGATTATAGAGGAGAGACTCAGGGCATTCAGCGTTGAGATTGCTAAGGGTCAGGTTGGGGCCCGAACTCCCTCATTCCAGGAGTTCAAGGTGTATGGGGCACCAGAGTTTTTTTAGGTCAGGGAGCCCATTGTTAGCCGATGCTGGGTGGCGGATATCGAGAATGCCCAGCGTACGAGTTCTTGTCCGGATGCAGAAAAGGTGGGATTTGCTTCGTGTATGCTGAGGGATAGGGCTCGAGACTGGTGGGGTGAGGTTATCAGCCAGGTAGGAGCATCCAATGTGGCTGAGATAACATGGTCCGAGTTTGTTTGGCAATTTGACTTGGAGTTTGCACCAGCCATTGAGGTGCAGAGGATGGTGAGGGAGTTCCAGGAACCGAGATCGTGGCGGAGATCACCGCCAAGTTTCATGAGTGAGCATTGTTGACTCCTCTATATGCTACTGACAAGGATATGCGCAGGATGAGATATCATTCCATGATAAGGGATGATATCCAGGAGTTTTTGAGCTTTACAGGGTGCAAAACCCTAAACAAGATGGTAGATAAGGCCCGGGAACATGAAATGGATCTGGACGTTCGCACCAAGCGGAAGCCGGAGCCAATGTAGGCACCAGTGGATCATGCTAAGAAGCCTAAGACCTCAAACACTTCCAGCAGGGGTCAGCAGAGTTAGGGCCGGTGTGCCAAATGCAGTAGGGTGCGTAGTAGATCTTGTCATATCACAGGCTCGGGATGCTACACATGTGGCCATCAGGGCCACTTAAGCAGGGACTTCTGTCACACCCCGCTAAAGCGGAAACGCAAGGTATGACAGCGATAACGGTTTCAATGCAAAAGATAAAGATACATCACCATAGCAGTATTTAAAAGTTTACAACCCATAGTTTCAAAAGAAACAAAATACAAGTTTTTCAAAATAACATTGTTCAAAATATAGCTTCATAATAGCTTAAACACGATGCAGCATGCTCTATGATGATGAATCTTTACATCCACTTACTAATTACTTCCTGAAAAAGCATGTAAAACGAGCGTCAACTATGAAAATAGTTGGTGAGTATCACAAGTTTATAAAAATCGAGCGTACAATAAGGCTTTTCGTAAATACAAGTACATTGCTTCAATGATAAACAAGTTGATTGCTATTAATGAATACAAGTTTATTGCTATAACGAGAAACGAGTTTGTATGTGTATGAGCAAACAATGAGTCTCAACCAAACCTATGACTGAAGCCTTATCGAGATCTATGCTTATCGTTCCATAGATGAATATGGTATCATGCACTCCAGCGATTCGGGCGAGTGAGGAGTTGTCAATTCCTAATAGCGCTATCCATAACGACCATTGGCTCAAAGAGTTAATGGTTAGAGATAAGGGAAGGGCCTTAGTACGATAAGTTCTCATGTTCCGTGTTGCATAGACATACATAAAGAAACATAGCAATACAATAGCAATCATGTTTGATACAATTCAATTTAAATACAACATGCAAACAGTAGTTTTTCTAGACATGCTTTTCCACCCCAAAACATAAAAATCGAAAATAGGGGAGTGCGTGAATACTCACGATGTTTTGTGTAGACACAAGCGGTACTTCGGGATGCACCAACGTCTTACTACCGTGATCCTACGACATCAAACACACGCACTAGTGAGTTTCCATGTCGATATCTAATGCTAATATACTAAACTCTACATATAGGGAAATGCCAATTTATGTTTTAGTATTGGATTTTATATCAATTAGTTACACTTTTTCTGAAGTAATGAAATTCTATATATCAGGCGATTAATTACAACCTTGGAATATAAACTTTCCAAATTTTTAAGTCCTTATTACAACATAAATTCACGAAAATAGCATTCGAGGGATAAAAATTCTCAAACTTTTTATTTAACTGTTATTACACAATACTAAGCTGGGAAAATTATAAAAATGGATTTCCAAGCTGTTTAATTATATTTTATGATTTTTGAGCATTTATTTCAATAAAAATTGAAATAAATAGAAAACTGTTTCCAAAATTACCCAAACTTTTTATTTAATTGTTATTATACATAAATAGGCTAGGAAAATATAAAAGATATTTTTTAGTGGGTATTTCTATTTTTCCTTGCTTTATTCCTTTAAATAGTCATTAATTAAAGAAATAATATTAAACAGTTAAAATAAATCACCATAAATTTTTGTAACATCATTTACAGTATAAATATCCTGGGAAAAATATCAAAAGTGGTTTTCATAATGTATAAACTGGTTTTGGGTATTTATGTATATTTAAGTGTATTTTAGTGCAATTAACTTTAGAAAATAAGAGAAAAATAGTTTACAGTAGAGAAAAATATTCAAAATTTTTATGTAACCTCCTACTCTATAATATTATATCCTGGTAAATTTTCATGAATTTTGGATAATCAGAACTATTTCTCCCATTTTTAGACCATTATAATTACCAAAAATTGGGAAAAACAGTAAAACATGATGGAAAATCTTGAAATTATTTTCTGGAGTCACCCATCACAGGTAAGGTATGCGAAAATTGTTAGATACAACTTTCACATCCTATAAAGTGGTTTTGTAATTTATCATGTCCTAAATAAAAGAAAATTAGAAATCATATGAAACAGTAACAAAAATTACTGAAACTTCGTGAGGGGTCATTATTCCCCATAAGGATCATCCATGAATTTATTTAGGATTTATTGACCTCTGGAAGTATTTTATATTATTTATGCCCTTGGTTTTAGCAATAATTCTAATAAATCAAAGAAATAACAAAAGCTCTTGAAATTTTCCAGATTATCTCATGCATGCAAGGGCTTTCAAAAGGAAAAATGTAAAAAAATGTATTCAGAAGAGAAATGAGGGTAATGATTTCAAACAATTTAAGAAAAGTTGCATGCAATAATGCATGAAGTGTAAATGTGGCTGAAGTTCATGAATTTGTGTAGCCCATTCAGTGAGGTTTTAAGCCACGAAATTTCAACCATTATTCACTAGATATGTTAAGTTTCTAAGGTATTTTTCCTCAGATTTATGGTTGGGTTTAAGGCCATTGTTTAAGCAAGATAAAAATAGTGATCACAGAAAAAGAGCTGTATGCGCAACCGTTTTGTAAAATCTGCTAAAAATCGGATATTTAATATTTTGCAGTGAGACCAGTTGGGTTTGAAAGTTAACTCGTGGAAATAACCAATATAAAAAGAATATCATGATTTGGTTAAGAAATGGTTGAGTTATGACTGTTCAAAGTCGAACAAAGTAATCTGGCAGATTGCATGTTTGCTTGTGTGCATTATTAGGGTATTTCAACAAGAACATCATGCATGTCTTTGGTAAGGCCCGATTTCTAACACATGCATGGAATGAATGAGCATCCAAGATGTACTAGAAATGGTTTAAATGCTTTTGTTCATGCATGAACACAAAAGAAATGGAGAAGAACATGAAATATTAGGTTTTGATGTCACATGATCATATGTGCATCTTTTCCACTCCTTGCATGGGTTTGAACCCGGATTTTTCACCATCTCTAACACATGCATTGTGTTATGGTGAGAATCTACAAACCACAAGGGGAGAATAAAGATTTCTAGCCATGGAAAGGCATAGAATCCGAAAAGTAGAGAAGACTAAGAAGAAAAAGAGGTTTAACCATGAAACTATGGAAGAAGATGTTGTTGTTTACCTTGGTTTTGACCTTGAGAGAAGTAAGAACACTTCAAGGGCTTCACAATCTCGAAATTTTGCAGAGAAATGAGAGGATTTTCGTGAGTTTAGAGAGAGGGAAGAAGAGAGTGAAGTGTGTGAAGAGAGTGAAGTGAGAGAGTGAAGAGGGAAGAGGTGGAGTAAGGGTTTAAGCTTAATGATTGTGTTTTGGGGAAGAGAGAGGGCATGGGGAGAGGTGATGGCCGGTTTTTGCATGCATTTTGGCCTCCTCTCTCCTAAATTTTAAACTTTATAAACTTCCCTCCTATATTTTATATAAAAACATTCATTTTTATAAAATGTTTATTAAGCAATTTGATTTATTTAAAAATCTTGTTTTCAAAAAATAATTTATGATTAATACTTGTAATTTATATTTCTAGTTCATTGGTATAATCCATAATTTGATTAATAAAATTTGATATTAGGAAGTTTATAGCCAAATTTTATAAAGTTTTTAAGCTTTATAATTTATAACTTTGGATTTTTGGCTCTTTAGGGTTTTTAGAATATTGTTTGATATTCAACAACATGTTGAAGTATAATTAGAATGTTTTAATTTATTTTTAGAGTTTTATACCCTATTTCAATTATAACAAAGCTTGAAGCTTTATTCTAATTATAGTATTGGCATTTCCTATTGTAACTAAGCAACTTACTAGAATTGTAAGTATCAAGTATATTAGTCCTAGACCTTAGTTGGATCCTAGTTTATGCAAGATTTTTGACCTAATTTATACTACTAGGTCATGGCATGTTGTGCATCAATGGTTATTATAAAGATGCATGAGTCCAAGAATGACCTGAATTGGCAGTTGTCACAGTATCCCCCACTTAAAAGGAATTTCGTCCCGAAATTCATTCTATGTCATCGCTTGTCATCGCAAGGGAAAAGTTGCGGATACTTTTCCTTTATGAAGTCCTCGCGCTCCCAGGTGTACTCCGGCCCGCGTTTTGAGTTCCATTGAACTTTCACAATCGGGATCTTACTCCGCTGAAGTTGTTTTACCTCCCTGTCAAGGATTTCTATCGGTTCCTCAACGAAGCTCAGCTTATCATTGATCTTAATTTCCTCCAGGGGTACTATCAATGTTTCGTCGGCTAGACATTTCTTAAGGTTGGAGACGTGGAATGTGTCGTGAATGGCGCTTAACTCTTGAGGCAATTGGAGTTTATACGCTACTGGACCAATCCTTTCAAGGATTTCAAAGGGTCCAACATATCTCGGGCTTAGTTTTCCTTTCTTACCAAAACGCACAAGCCCTTTCCAAGGCGACACTTTTAAAAGTACCTTGTCTCCTACTTGGAATTCTAATGGTTTTCGAGGATTATCCGCATAACTTTTCTGACGATCTCTAGCAGCTTTAAGCTTATCCTTGATGATAGCAATCTTGTCGGATGTTTCCTGGATAAGTTCGACTCTAGTCAACTGTATGTCTCCGATTTCTGTCCAGCATAAGGGCGAACGACACTTGCGTCCATACAATGCTTCATATGGAGCACATTGGATACTTGTGTGGTAACTGTTATTGTAGGAAAACTCAATTAGGGGTAAATGAGTATCCCAATTTCCTTTGAACTCAATGACACACGCTCGTAGCATGTCTTCCAATGTTTGTATTGTTCTCTCTGTTTGCCCATCTGTCTGAGGGTGGTAAGCTGTGCTCAAATCTATCTTGGTTCCTAGTGCCCTCTGTAACATCCACCAAAATCGAGATGTAAAACGACTATCTCTATCAGAAATGATAGATAAGGGTACACCATGCAGAGAAACAATTTTGTCGATGTAGATTTGGGCCAATTTTTCCATCTTGAAATCTTCTCGAATAGGGAGGAAGTGTGCAGATTTCGTCAGTCGATCCACTATGACCCAAATTGAGTCATGACCTTTAGCAGTTCTAGGAAGTTTGGTAACAAAGTCCATAGATATTTGCTCCCATTTCCATTGGGGAATTTCAGGTTGTTAACCCTTGGAATCCAGACCTTGTCTTTAAAATAATGAACTCCATCAGGTTTGGTTTCAAATCTTTCTTCCAAACCATGTAAAGTTTCGCCTGGAAGATTTTCCTTACATAACGCTTTCTCCTGGGCATTAATGATTTGAGATTTCAAGCTTGTCTGAATTACCATTCCCAAAGTTCTCACATGGGAAGGTTTCACTCTTTCTTTCCTACTAAGAGCGTCGGCTACTACGTTAGCCTTCCCTGGGTGATATCGTATCTCACAATCATAATCACTAAACAACTCTACCCATCTTCTCTGCCGCATGTTTAACATTTTCTGATCCAGGATATGCTGAAGGCTTTTGTGATCGGTATAAATGGTGCACTTGGTTCCGTACAAATAATGCCTCCATATCTTAAGGGCGAAAACTATTGCTCCTAGTTCTAGATCATGGGTGGTATAATTCTTCTCGTGTGGTTTGAGTTGTCTGGAAGCATATGCAATGACCTTATCTTTTTGCATTAGCACACATCCTAATCCTTGATGAGACGCATCACAATACACCACAAAGTTCTCTAATCCTTCTGGTAAAGCCAGAATTGGTGCATTGCACAGCTTGTTTTTCAGGATTTGAAACGCCTCTTCGTGTTTCTCTTCCCAGAGAAATTTTCTATTCTTTTGGGTCAAAGATGTTAATGGTTGAGCAATCCTAGAGAAATTCTCAATGAAGCGTCTGTAGTACCCAGCTAATCCTAGGAATTGTCGTATTTCTGTCGGGGTTTTGGGGGGCTCCCATTTCTTGATTGCCTCTATCTTAGCTGGATCTACTTGGATTCCTCTTTCACCGATCACATGACCAAGAAAATGTACTTCCCGAATCCAAAATTCACACTTAGTGAACTTGGCATACGATTTCTGTTCCTTCAACAGCTCCAACACTAGCTTTAGATGTCTATTGTGATCTTCTTTGGTCCGCGAGTAAACAAGTATGTCATCGATAAATACAATTACAAACCTGTCTAGGTATGGTCTACAGACCCTATTCATCAAATCCATGAATACAGCGGGTGCGTTCGTTAGTCCAAAAGGCATGACTAAGAACTCATAATGTCCATAACGGGTTCTAAATGCTGTTTTGTGAATGTCCTCTTCGTGAATTCTTAGCTGATGATACCCTGACCGAAGGTCGATTTTTGAGAAGTAGGAAGCGCCCTGCAACTGATCGAACAAGTCATCTATTCTAGGGAGGGGATATCGATTCTTGATTGTCAACTTGTTCAATTCTCTGTAATCAATGCACATTCGGAACGAACCATCTTTCTTTTTGACGAATAACATTGGGGCTCCCCAAGGTGATGAACTTGGTCGAATAAACCCTTTGTCTAGAAGTTCATGAAGTTGTCCGGATAGTTCTTGCTTCTCGGATGGTGCAAGGCGATATGGTGCTTTTGCTACCGGTGCCGCTCCGGGAATTAAGTCTATCCGAAATTCGACCTGTCTATAAGGGGGTAGACCGGGCAATTCCTCCGGAAATACTTCAGGATAGTTTTGAACCACTGGAATCTCCTTGAGTTGCTTAGCTTCAGGTTCTCTTTCTAGCACGTGGGCCATGAATGCAATACAATTCTTCTTCAGGTACTTGTGAACCTTCACGCTTGATACTATGTTTAAACTTCTTCCTGGCTTCTCACCGTGTATGATAAGGGTTTCACCATTAGGGAGAGGCATTCTGATGACTTTCTCATAACAACCAATGTCCACTCTATTTTTGGATAACCAATCCATCCCTACTATCACATCAAAACTACCTAGCTCTATAGGAATTAGGTCAATACTAAAGAGTTTATCAGCTAAATTCAAAGTACAACCAGGAATTATATCACTAGCCCTAATTTCATACCCATCAGCAAGTTCAATAGCATAAGCATTCCTCATCTTTACCGATTTCAAGCCAATTAACGGTCTAAATGCTAAAGAAACAAAACTCCTATCTGCTCCCGCATCGAATATTACTGATGCAAAATGGTTGTTCAGGAGGAACGTACCTGTTATCACTTCAGGGTTCTGACGAGCTTCTTCTGCACCAATCACAAAGGCTACACCTCTTGGCTGTCCAACTTGATTTCCTTGAAAGTTTTGCCTGGCTTGGCCTTGTCCATTGTTACCAGGTCCATTGTTCAGTTTAGGACATGTTCTACGGAGATGATCATTACTCCCGCACTCGTAACATGTCCTTTTTCCCTCCTTATTCACCTTACAATACTTCGAGTAATGGCCTGTTTGCTTACAGTTTTGGCACACTGGGCAAGCGCCCTTGTGATGGAAGTTACACTTATTGCACTTCGGAAGCGGTCCTGAGTACTGCTTTCGCTCCTGCACTTCCCGTTCTTGAGTTTTCACTGGTTCTTGCTCCTGGGCTCTTACCATAAAGTTTCTTGAGACTTTCTGCTTCCTCCCTGACTTGCCTCCATACTTCTTCTCTCCCTGATCTGCTGGCTTCCTCTTGCTACTAGAGCTTTCCTTTTTCGATGCTCCCATCCTTATCACATCACAATCAGTAATAGCCCACCAAGCACATAATATGCTGTCATCGCATGACCTGCCTCTCGTCTAGCAGCACTAGCAGTGTCAGCAGTCTCCATCGAATGCTGATACAGGATTTCCATTCCTGCCAAGACTTCATCCAAAACTTCTCGATGCCCAGCTATCACAGCGAGACTGTGACGTAGGCCCGCTGCTATCGACTGCAATCTCCGGGACTCCTCCGGGGTCATACCTGGCTGTCTGACAGGTATCCCTATGACTTGATGAGGTGAGGGTGCTCTCGGTCCTGCATCGCTGGGTTCTGCTCCGCTAGGTCCTGCCGTGCCATGTCCTGCTGTGCTGGCGGGTATCCTTCCTGGAATGGGAACACTCTTCCTCGCTGTCCTCCGAATGCGAAGTCCATAGAGCGGTGGCTGTGGCAACACCGATGTCGGTGATGCCTCGCGTCGTTGACTCGGGGCGTTGTCATTGCTGATCTCCACCGAGTTCCCAGTATCTTCCGTATCCTCTGATGGGTCTTCTTCTACCGAGGCGGGGGGATTACGTCGAGGGATAACAGTGACGTAGCCGGATTCATCGGCTGAGGCGGTAGCGCGGGAAGATGACGATGTTGACATAGTGGACTGTGACATAGTTTCAATGAGATATGAAATAAATGACAATGCATGCCTATAATATGCAATGCTTACACACACCAAAATTAACCTTTTGAAAATTTGAAATAAAGTTTTCTCAAATATTTTTGTTGAACATATTCCCATTATAATTAGCTCAAGCTTTGTATAAATCTTTTCTTAATTAAACATAGGTGATCAGGCTATGTTTAATCAAGGTCCAATAATACAACTCCCGACCTAATTATACTAGTAATATGTTTGATGTAAAAAGAATTTCTTGGTAAGTTTTAGTTATAGGTTGTGTTTTCTTAAAGAAAAACCGATGTTCTCTATAACTTTAGCTCTGATACCACTTCTGTCACACCCCACTAAAGCGGAAACGCAAGGTATGACAGCGATAACGGTTTCAATGCAAAAGATAAAGATACATCACCATAGCAGTATTTAAAAGTTTACAACCCATAGTTTCAAAAGAAACAAAATACAAGTTTTTCAAAATAACATTGTTCAAAATATAGCTTCATAATAGCTTCAACACGATGCAGCATGCTCTATGATGATGAATCTTTACATCCACTTACTAATTACTTCCTCAAAAAGCATGTAAAACGAGCGTCAACTATGAAAATAGTTGGTGAGTATCACAAGTTTATAAAAATCGAGCGTACAATAAGGCTTTTCATAAATACAAGTACATTGCTTCAATGATAAACAAGTTGATTGCTATTAATGAATACAAGTTTATTGCTATAACGAGAAACGAGTTTGTATGTGTATGAGCAAACAATGAGTCTCAACCAAACCTATGATTGAAGCCCTATCGAGATCTATGCTTATCGTTCCATAGATGAATATGGTATCATGCACTCCAGCGATTCGGGCGAGTGAGGAGTTGTCAATTCCTAATAGCGCTATCCATAACGACCATTGGCTCAAAGAGTTAATGGTTAGAGATAAGGGAAGGGCCTTAGTACGATAAGTTCTCATGTTCCGTGTTGCATAGACATACATAAAGAAACATAACAATACAATAGCAATCATGTTTGATACAATTCAATTTAAATACAACATGCAAACAGTAGTTTTTCTGGACATGCTTTTCCACCCCAAAACATAAAAACCGAAAATAGGGGAGTGTGTGAATACTCACGATGTTTTGTGTAGACACAAGCGGTACTTCGGGATGCACCAACGTCTTACTACCGGGATCCTACGACATCAAACACACGCACTAGTGAGTTTCCATGTCGATATCTAATGCTAATATATACTAAACTCTACATATAGGGAAATGCCAATTATGTTTCAGTATTGGATTTTATATCAATTAGTTACACTTTTTCTGAAGTAATGAAATTCTATATATCGGGCGATTAATTACAACCTTGAAATATAAACTTTCCAAATTTTTAAGTCCTTATTACAACATAAATTCACGAAAATAGCATTCGAGGGATAAAAATTCTCAAACTTTTTATTTAACTGTTATTACACAATACTAAGCTGGGAAAATTATAAAAATGGATTTCCAAGCTGTTTAATTATATTTTATGATTTTTGAGCATTTATTTCAATAAAAATTGAAATAAATAGAAAACAGTTTCCAAAATTACCCAAACTTTTTATTTAATTGTTATTATACATAAATAGGCTGGGAAAATATAAAAGATATTTTTCAGTGGGTATTTCTATTTTTCCTTGCTTTATTCCTTTAAATAGTCATTAATTAAAGAAATAATATTAAACAGTTAAAATAAATCACCATAAATTTTTGTAACATCATTTACAGTATAAATATCCTGGTAAAAATATCAAAAGTGGTTTTCATAATGTATAAACTGGTTTTGGGTATTTATGTATATTTAAGTGTATTTTAGTGCAATTAACTTTAGAAAATAAGAGAAAATAGTTTACAGTAGAGAAAAATATTCAAAATTTTTATGTAACCTCCTACTCTATAATATTATATCCTGGTAAATTTTCATGAATTTTGGATAATCAGAACTATTTCTCCCATTTTTAGACCATTATAATTACCAAAAATTGGGAAAAACAGTAAAACATGATGGAAAATCTTGAAATTATTTTCTGGAGTCACCCATCACAGGTAAGGTATGCGAAAATTGTTAGATACAATTTTCACATCCTATAAAGTGGTTTTGTAATTTATCATGTCCTAAATAAAAGAAAATTAGAAATCATATGAAACTGTAACAAAAATTGCTGAAATTTTGTGAGGGGTCATTATTCCCCATAAGGATCATCCATGAATTTATTTAGGATTTATTGACCTCTGGAAGTATTTTATATGATTTATGCCCTTGGTTTTAGCAATAATTCTAATAAATCAAAGAAATAACAAAAGCTCTTGAAATTTTCCAGATTATCTCATGCATGCAAGGGCTTTCAAAAGGAAAAATGTAAAAAAAATGTATTCAGAAGAGAAATGAGGGTAATGATTTCAAACAATTTAAGAAAAGTTGCATGCAATAATGCATGAAGTGTAAATGTGGCTGAAGTTCATGAATTTGTGTAGTCCATTCAGTGAGGTTTTAAGCCACTAAATTTCAACCATAATTTACTAGATATGTTAAGTTTCTAAGGTATTTTTCCTCAGATTTATGGTTGGGTTTAAGGCCATTGTTTAAGCAAGATAAAAATAGTGATCACAGAAAAAGAGCTGTATGCGCAACCTTTTTGTAAAATCTGGTAAAAATCGGATATTTAAGATTTTACAGTGAGACTAGTTGGGTTTGAAATTTAACTCGTGGAACTAACCAATAAAAAAAGAATATCATGATTTGGTTAAGAAATGATTGAGTTATGACTGTTCAAAGTCGAACAAAGTAATCTGGCAGAT
Source organism: Lactuca saligna (assembly GCF_052625555.1). Taxonomy (NCBI): domain Eukaryota; kingdom Viridiplantae; phylum Streptophyta; class Magnoliopsida; order Asterales; family Asteraceae; genus Lactuca; species Lactuca saligna. The sequence goes on along the minus strand of NC_136421.1, from coordinate 14,900,454 downwards.
TGCATGTTTGCTTGTGTGCATTATTAGGGTATTTCAACAAGAACATCATGCATGTCTTTGGTAAGGCCCGATTTCTAACACATGCATGGAATGAATGAGAATCCAAGATGTACTAGAAATGGTTTAAATGCTTTTGTTCATGCATGAACACAAAAGAAATGGAGAAGAACATGAAATATTAGGTTTTGATGTCACATGATCATGTGTGCATCTTTTCCACTCCTTGCATGGGTTTGATCCCGGATTGTTCACCATCTCTAACACATGCATTGTGTTATGGTGAGAATCTACAAACCACAAGGGGAGAATAAAGATTTCTAGCCATGGAAAGTCATAGAATCCGAAAAGTAGAGAAGACTAAGAAGAAAAAGAGGTTTAACCATGAAACTATGGAAGAAGATGTTGTTGTTTACCTTGGTTTTGACCTTGAGAGAAGTAAGAACACTTCAAGGGCTTCACAATCTCGAAATTTTGCAGAGAAATGAGAGGATTTTCGTGAGTTTAGAGAGAGGGAAGAAGAGAGTGAAGTGTGTGAAGAGAGTGAAGTGAGAGAGTGAAGAAGGAAGAGGTGGAGTAAGGGTTTAAGCTTAATGATTGTGTTTTGGGGAAGAGAGAGGGCATGGGGAGAGGTGATGGCCGGTTTTTGCATGCATTTTGGCCTCCTCTCTCCTAAATTTTAAACTTTATAAACTTCCCTCCTATATTTTATATAAAAACATTCATTTTTATAAAATGTTTATTAAGCAATTTGATTTATTTAAAAATCTTGTTTTCAACAAATAATTTATGATTAATACTTGTAATTTATATTTCTATTTCATTGGTATAATCTATAATTTGATTAATAAAATTTGATATTAGGAAGTTTATAGCCAAATTTTATAAAGTTTTTAAGCTTTATAATTTATAACTTTGGATTTTTGGCTCTTTATGGTTTTTGGAATATTGTTTGATATTCAACAACATGTTGAAGTATAATTAGAATGTTTTAATTTATTTTTAGAGTTTTATACCCTATTTCAATTATAACAAAGCTTGAAGCTTTATTCTAATTATAGTATTGACATTTCCTATTGTAGCTAAGCAACTTACTAGAATTGTAAGTATCAAGTATATTAGTCCTAGACCTTAGTTGGATCCTAGTTTATGCAATATTTTTGACCTAATTTATACTACTAGGTCATGGCATGTTGTGCATGAATGGTTATTATAAAGATGCATGAGTCCAAGAATGACCTGAATTGGCAGTTGTCACAACTGCCCCATGAAGGGCTTGATTTGTTTTCACTACAACCAGACCAACCATAAGTGGGTCAACTGTTAGAGATTGTAGGTAGGGAGAGGAGTGGTGGCGCCGCCTACACCCACCATAATGAGGATTACTGATGGCCACCCTGCCAAGGCAGGTGCTCCAGCGGTAAAGAGCCACACATTCCAGTTGACCACGAAGGAGGCTCAGGCAGCGCCAAACGTTGTGGCTAGTATGCTTTTGTTATTCTTTGCTCTTTATTATTCCTATGATTTATGTGTACATTATGTTTATATGAGGATCTTTGTGGTCAATGGTATGTCAGCGCATGTCTTGTTTGATTCAGGTGCTACCTGATCGTTCGTGACACTTGCGTTTAGCAAGAAATTTCGGGATGTGCCAGGAACTCTGGATTCCCGCTCGAGGAAGAGATTGCAGATGACCGCACGGTAGGTACCATGAGTGTGGTATTGGTTTGAGCATCTAGAGTCATTGGCAATGTTGGGATTCAAGAAGTGTTAACTAGTTTTCAGGAAGTATGTTGTTTGGACAACGATACTTTTGGTGTGATAGCTTTGGTAAGCACCGGTCATCAACACGGTGATTAGTGGAATGTAATGAGGAATGTGGAATCCTTCAATTTTCCTATGTCGAGTGGACTTAGTTAAATCTAAGTGGGGTAGAATCATCTAGGTATCTAGGTTAGAAGAAAGGGTGAAAGTGTTGTAAGACTACGAGCGAGCCATGGCATTCACTAATGTTCAATTGGGGTGAAAGTGATATAAGACCACGGGGGAGCCATAGCATTCAATAATGCTCAGTTAGGGTATAGTGTTGTAAGACTGCGGGGGAGTCATAGTATTCACTAGTAGTAGAGAGTGTTGTAAGACTGTTGGGATGTCGTGGTATTCACGGGATCTTTCAGGTGATTTGGACTAGGGTAAGCTAGTTCATAGGGTTGTGGGGTAGTCACAACTTAGTTAGGATCAAACCAGAGGTTATTGATTGATTAGTTATCCGGTGGCGAGCCCGGACGAGTAGGAGAATTCAGGTTGGAACCGGTAGAGACTGTTGAGACAAGGGTTGGACCTTAAGATACAAGATCATGGGGATGAGTAGTGCATGTTATAGTAGGGCTGTGGCTGGGTAGCCCTGATACTGGACCTCATAAGAACCCGATGGTTGGACCAGGTGCGAGACTAGTATTCTCAGAGAATCGGCTAAGGGTATTTATTAATCGTTCGAGTAAAGGATGGTGGGAAGTCGAGGTGCGTTATGAAAATGCTGATTTGAGGATCTCTGGATAGGAGCGGGGTAAAAATTCGGATTTGGATAGGGACCAAGTCGGAATTTGTGTAGGATTTTGTTTCAATGAGATGGGATGTGGGGCATTTATATGCCAAGGGCAGCGATGGTAGAATTCCAGGGTGATGAACGGGTTGGTTTATTGGTAGTTTAAGCCATTGTGATGTGTCTTGGGTAGCTCTATCCATAATAGAGCCACGAAATCTTGGAATCAGGAAACAGTAGGTCGAAGGAGACTAGGTATGATGTAAGACTACAACTATTCTGGTAGTATTCATCCTTTTTGCACCGGATTCAGTGGCGACAGGTTGTCAGCCTATCATGATCAGATGGATCAAAGGATGGAAGAGTCGTGAGTAGTGGTACAGATATGGTAGTTATTGCCAGAAGAGGTGTCTTTTGAAGGTCATGTGGCACTGCAATGCATGTGTTCCTGGCTTAGCAACCAGGTAGGTGTCGGTGTTTCGGATTGTTGGGAAGCAAGTTAGGATCAAGGAGGTCCCAACTGTTCTCTAGGAGAGCAGCTATGTGGCAGCAGGAGGAGTTGAAGTGGTTTTAATGATTAGGGGTCTGTATGTGGAATTACCTATCATTCGGGGCATATGCTAAGTGGTTTACAATTGGACTAAATAATATCAGGAGTTGAATAGCCAGTTGGGAGGTAAGTGTCGTGATCTCGACAACGATTCGACGTGGGTGGTCTGTCAGGGAGACAAGCCATCTCGAGATTTCAAGTCTCAGATTGAGTAAACGGAATTATGTAAAATGAATTCATTTCACCTTTGGGTATTTGAACCATGTGGGATTGGTCTTAGTTGCCTTGGAAAGGCTGTGGTAATTACGGGCTTGTAGCCATGTTGCTCAGTTGTTTGGTATGATGGGGATGGAGATGCATGATTTCGAGGACGAAATCTAATTAAGTGTGGGAGGGTTGTAACACCTGTTTTAGAAGGTGCTCGGTTGTGACTTCAGAGGCCAAGGGTATAAGCATAATCTGCCGATTCGGCCTTTTATGGGTCTCAGGTCTTATTTGAAGGGTTGTAGGGCTTGGGTGTGGATCTAGGAGCGTAGGGTTTCTCATCACCTTTTCATGGATATGAAGTTCGTAGGAAACAAACATAGAATGAAGAAGTTATAGTACTTTGAAGATATTGGCATTATTGGTCCTTAGTAGAGAAAAGTGGCAAGAAGATCCCATGCATGCAAGGTGGCTAGATCAAGAGTACACCCATCATAGAGGGGATAAGTAGTCATGGGTGTTGGAGACATACGCCCAGCGTACGCTCAGAGTCCCTAAACCCTAATTTTTAGGGTGTGCCACCATATAAAAAACATTATACCCTCAAGGGTCATCCTCCTTCTCACCCTTAGACAATTTTCATGAAATGCTAATCTTCTTTGAGTGTTCTTGGAGCTTGGAAGGCTTTGTGAGAGCATTTTGGTGTTTTGGATCCACCCTTCAAGGAAGCAAAGGTCTAGGGAAGGTGTTGGTGCAAAAGAGAAGTTTCAGATCTAGGATTTCTACTTCACTTCATACCTTTTCATGGTATAAAGTCACGAGCTTGATGATTAATCTCTTAGATCTCTCTTAGGATGAGTTTATGGATTCTTTTGGTCCCAAGAATGGATCTTTATGACTCAAACACATTACTAAGTCCAGGGTTGCCACCCTTAGTATCATATGAGTCCCATAAGCAGTAAAGTTTCAATATTTAGGGCTCATTTATGGCCATGCATGAGATCTAGCCCCTTTTCATGGAAGTTGTTGTCATATTTCAAGTTTGGGCTCATATGGTGGACTGTAAGCCACCATGTTATCAACTTTATGGATTAAGCTGTCAAAAAGGACTTGGATCTGTAATTGTAGCTACTGGAATGGAGTATTAAGAACTTAATGGAAATGTAGCTTAATAGATGAGTAAGTTGGGTGTACACACAGGTACGTGCAACGTACACCATCTTCAGTCAATACGCTTAGCGTACAAGGGAGTACGCCCCGCGTACTCATCAGTTATGGGCTTTGAGTGTTTCGGGCCTCAGATTGGTCCAGGAAGACGACTTTGGGCCTTTGGACCTTTGTAGACAATCAGAATTCAGATGTTGTGGGCTAGAAATATATTTGGGCTTAGGGTAAGGCCCATTAGAGGGAATTAGGCCCAATTTAGCAAATTGGGCCATTAGTGGACCACTAGTTGGCTTGGAAAGCCTACCTTGTATTGGGCTTTTGTTTTGGGGATTAGGCCTTAGTTCAAATGATATTGGAACTGATGGGTTTTGAGCATTCTAACACTTCCTAAGTGTACATGCAACCCTAATAACCTTGGATCTATGTTTGTCTAATTATCATGCAAAGTTGATTTCCAAGGCAATGATCCTATCTAGCATACATGGGGAACAATTTTAACTTAAATAATAGATAGAACTACATACCTTGTTGTTGTAGGTGTCCCTTGAAACCTTGTGAGCCTAGCACCCCAAGTGTGATGCCTCAAATGCTTCACACAACACTAAATGCTATGGAGTAAACTTGGAGAGAATGTATAACACTCAAAATCGGTTCTAGCCCTCTTGTTTCTTGTCTAACCGATTATGGGGAGAACACATGAGCTTTATATAGTGTTGACACATTTAGGGTTACACCCTAATGTGTCATGACTCTTCATTTCCATGACCCATGGGTTTGTAACTCCCATGGAGCCTCCATGGACCATCCAATGGGTATAACCCATCTTGATTATCCATGGAGCCTCTTAGCCCACTATATAAGTTATGGATAATCAATCCATACATTTAATTAGTTGTCTTTTGATCACTTAATTAAATCTTGATCAAACTAATTAAATAATATTATTAATATATTAGAACTTATATTATATTAATAAACCATATGTGTTATTTCTCTCATTTAGTTTATCCAATTGCATGGTCCCATGCAACCCAAATGGACCATGCCGAGTCGGGTCAAGTATTTACCAGAAATAGTTATGGACTTAATCACCTTATCCAACAGTCTCCCACTTGGATAAGTCTAATAATTATAACTACAATACTTCAGGAACCGATCAGCAATCGGAAAAGCACATGGAACATGGTCTTGCTTATTGTCCAACAGTTTGTTTCCCGATTTCTAATTTGTTTGACAAAGAACTTAATTGAACACATCAACTTAGTTCTGACCGGGCCCGGTTCATAGGTCAAAACAAAGGGCCCAGATATCAGCCTCTAATCCAAGAAGGAACAGATAAACTTCGACTCATATGCTTGTTCTACTACTTGTTAAATTACACACAAACGCACGTTTTATAACATCAAGTTACCAATGCGGTTTCGCACGTTTAATGCGTAACTAACTCATAGTTAACAAGTCATATCTCTAGGTTTGAAGACTTATATGATATTACCATCTCGCGATCACTCGAGATAAATTCCATGAAGTGATGCCATCGAGCGTGGGTTGAATCCAATACTCATAACTTATGAGCACTCATGAGTGTTGAGGCCATGTCCAACATCTTAGACCTCTACAACCAACTCATGATAGTCTTATTTCATATCTACTTCCAACATATGACCGACTGTGGATAATTTGAATAATATGTAAAACAACATAAATATTCTAGAAGTCAAAACATGCAAAAGAAATAATAGTAAATGATTGACAAGTGATAGCAACAGTTTACTCATAAATAAACACAACTTTTATCCATCATCAAATGTCAATTACATTTTACAAATTTAAAAATTATCTAACTACTAAAACTAATATCATACTTCATCCCTATGCTCCTAGCATGCTGGAGATGCTTAACCCTACCCAGTCCCTTCGTGAGGGGATCTGCCGGGTTCTCATCCGATGATACTCTCTTTGCGGATCTCCCATGATCCCTTGGTTCCTTTGCTAAGGCAACTGCACTTTCACTATCACATAAAATCTCTATAGGCTCCGATATAGCTGGTACAGCTCCAAGGTCTCAAATGAAGTTCTTTAGCCACATAGCCTCTTTTGCCACCTCGCTTGCCGCTATATACTCTGATTCACAAGTTGAATCAGCCACTGTCTCCTGCTTGGAACTTTTCCAAGAGATTGCTTCTCCATTTAAGGTAAAGACCCAGCCTGACTGAGAGCGGAAATTATCCTTATCAGTCTGGAAGCTACCATCACTATACCCCACAACTCTCACGTCATCACTCCCACCAAGGGTAAGGACCCAGTCCTTAGTCCTCCGCAGGTACTTGAGAATGTTCTTTACCGCTGTCCAGTGAGCCTTACCAGGATTCCCCTGATACCTTCTAACCATGCTTAAAGCAAAGGCTACATCAGGACGAGTATAGGTCATAACATACATGATCGAGCCTACTGCCGAAGCATAGGGTATCCGACTTATTTCTGCTATCTCATCCTCAGTACTCGGGCTCTGAGTCTTACTCAATCTAGTGTTACTCTGGATGGGTAACTCTCTTTTCTTGGAATCTTGCATGCTGAATCTCTTCAACAACTTGTCCAAGTAGGTACTTTCACTAAGCCCAATTAGTCTTTTACACCGGTTTCTTAAGATCCTTATCCCTAGAATATAGGCAGCTTCTCCTAGGTCCTTCATAGCAAAACTCTTCCGAAGCCAGGACTTAACTTCCTGCAGAGTTGGTATGTCATTTCTTATGAGTAGTGTGTCATCCACATACAGTACCAAAAAGCTAACTATACTCCCACTAGCCTTGACATATACACAAGATTCATCTTCACTCCTAGAGAAGCCAAACTCTTTGACCTTCTCATCAAAGCAAAGATTCCATCTACGATGTGCATGCTTTAATCCATAGATGGATTTCTCAAGCTTACACACTCTATTAGGGTACTCTAAGTTGACAAAACCCTCTGGCTGATTCATGTAAACATCCTCAGCCAACTTTCCATTTAGGAAAGCGGTTTTGACATCCATTTGCCATATTTCATAGTCATGAAATGCAGCTATGGCTAACAATACCCTAATAGATTTAATCTTGGCTACTGGAGAAAATGTCTCATCATAATCCACTCTAGGAGTTTGAGAGAAGCCCTTTGCAACCAGTCGTGCCTTATAAGTGTGTACATTACCATCCATGTCGGTCTTCTTCTTGAAGATCCATTTGCACCCTACAGTCTTACGACCTGGCACATTATCAACCAAGTTCGAAACTTGATTGTCATACATGGATTATATCTCTCTATCCATTGCCCCTTTCCATTTAGCAGACTCAGGGCCTGCCATGGCTTCCGCATAGCTGTTAGGTTCATCCAGACCTACTAGTGTTTCATCACTAATAAGTGTCTCACCTTCCGCAGTAAGATGGAAACCATAGTAATGCTCGGGTACATTCCTAACCCTTGTGGAATGCCTTAGAGGTACAACTGGAGGTATAGTTGGGTCAACAGGAGATTCCTCCTCTAGTTGACTGCTAGCGTTTGAGGTTCCTTCACCACTTGACTCTTAAAGTTCTTCAAGGTCAATTAGCCTCCCACTGTCTCCTTGGCTTATGAACTCTCTCTCTCTCTCTCTCGAAAGACATCCCTCCTTGCTACAAAGACCACATTCTCACTAGGTCTGTAGAAGAGGTAACCAAAGGATATTTGTGGGTAGCCGATGAAAATACACTTCTCGCTTCGAGGTTCAAGCTTGTCATGAGTCTCGTGTCTCACGAAAGCCTCGCAACCCCAAACCTTGATGTGGGCTAGATTAGGAACTTTTCCAGTCCACATCTCGTGAGGTGTTTTGGCAACCTTCTTTGTAGGGACCAGATTAAGGATATGGGTGGCAGTCTCTAAGGCATACCCCTAAAATGAGATTCGTAGCGTAGCTCGACTCATCATGGAATGAACCATGTCCAACAAGGTTCAATTACGCCTCTTAGCTACACCATTCAACTGTGGTGTCCTGGGAGGTGTCAATTGTGAGACAATCCCACATTCCCCTAGATATTCGAGGAACTCAGTACTAAGATATTCACCACCACGATCGGATCGAAGCATCTTAATGTTCCTGGCCAATTGATTCTCGACTTCTTGTTTAAACTCTTTAAACCTTTCAAAAGTCTCTGACTTATGCTTGATTAAGTAGACATGTCCATATCTACTATAATCATCTGTAAAAGTCACATAATAACGATTAGCATCCCTTGTGGCATGTTTGAAGGGTCCACACACATCCGTGTGTATAAGGTCCAACAAACCTTCACCCCTCTCACAAGAACCAGTGAAGGGTGACTTTGTCATTTTCCCAAGTAAGCATGATTCGCAACTATCATCTGACTTTAGGTCAAATGACTCCAAGACTCCATCCTTTTGGAGTTGGCCTATGCATTTCTTGCTTACATGTCCAAGACGATAATGCCATAATGATGCTTTATCCAAATTATTATTATTAGTAGAATCAATACACAATACATTATTTCCTAAGTTATCTACAATAGACACAGCTTCATACACACCATCACATGGTAATGCTTTAAAATAAAACACATTATTAAAGAAAGCATTTATTCCACCAGTTTCATTATCAAAAGAAAAAGTAAAACCTTGTTTATACAAAGCATGAAAGGAAATAACATTTCTTGCCATTTCTGGCGAATAACAACATTTATTCAAATCTAAAGTACATCCACTACTAAGCAATAAATTATAAACTCCAATCTTGGTGACAGGTGAAACTTTCCTATTCGTCATGATCAAGTTTATCTTTCCATGCTCCACATTCTCACTTCTTCTTAGTCCCTGCAATTCAGAACAAATATGAATACCGCAACCGGTATCAAGGACCCAAGAGTAAGAATAGAGTGAATTATTAGATGAGATAGTGTAAGTACCTGCATGGTTGGGTTTAACCTTCCCATCCTTCACGTCTTGCTGGTACCTTGGGCAGTTACGCTTCCAGTGCGCCTTTTCGTGGCAGTAGAAGCATTCAACTTCTTTGGGATCAGAAGAAGGTATAACGAAACCTTTCTTGGTTACGCTAGAAGAGGAGCCATCAAGGGTCTTACCCTTCGTACCCTTCGAAGGGTTCTTTCTCTTCTTCCCTCTACCTTTCCCGATTGCCAGGACAGGTGCTGAGTTTGGAGTAGTAGCAGGAGTGGTCACAACCGACTTTCCTTTAAGACCTGATTCTGCAGTCTTTAGGAGTCCCTGAAGTTTGCTAAGTGTAACTTCCTCCTTATTCATGTGGTATGTCACGCAGAATTGATCATAACACGAAGGTAAGGAGTGCAAAATAATATCTATTGCTAACTCCTCAGGGAAGTTCACATTCAACTTCATCAATCTATCCACATACCTTTGCATTTTCTGCATGTGGTTTGTGATGGGTTCACCATCTTTCATACGGGTTGTGATCATAAAGGAGATGATTTCATATCGCTCTTGATGAGCACTCTGATGGTAGCGGTCCATCAAATCTTGGTGCGTCTTAAAAGGATAGTAGTCCTCATAGGACTTTTGGAGCTCGGCTATCATGGTGGCCATCATGATGCATGCCACTTTGGTAGCATCTCTTTCATGTGTCTCATATTCAGCAAACTCCTCAGGAGTAGCGGTTGGCTCAGGCACCTTGAGCTCCTTATCAAGAACATATTCCTTGTTCTTGTAACGAGTGACCATCCTGATGTTTCTGATCCAGTCAGTAAAGTTGGATCCATCAAAGATGACTCTCCCACAAAGGTTCATGAGAAAGAAGGAGCCAGTAGGGTTTGAGCCAGGAGTAACATTGTTGGAAGACATCTGAAAGGAAGAAAGTAAGTTTAGTTTAGATATAGGGATAGTCCTTAATAAAACACCCAAATGTAGTAGTAAGGCTAGGATCCAATCACAATATATTATAACCTAGAAGAGGGGTGCCGTAATCCAAGTTATAACATATTTGAAAGGTAGGTGAATGACGATTCACCAATTTCCACCATGAAAACGAAATATAAATTATTAGGTTTTATTTGGCTTTTAGAAATTCCCAGATTCCTTGAGATTCATTGAACTTTTCAATGGCATGTTTCAATCTCGAGTGTTCCCTTCATGTTTTGTGACTGGGATACCGAGGATCACAAAACAAGGTGTGAAGTAACCATGCAAATTACTTGCAACCCTTAATGTTTTTCACTTAATCGTTGTGCCGGTAAACCACACGCGCTCCTTCCGAGCTCATGAAAAACCTTAAGTCACCCTTTGCCTTCCTTGTTAAGTCCAAGTTAGTGTGCCGGTAAACCACACACGCTCCACCAACGACTTAAACAAGGTGCAAAGTGTAATTTCATGGATTAGCACCTTATTCATATTTTTCCTAAAGTAACTAAGATTGGGAATTTATAAAACATTTAGTTACTTTATAATAATCATTATACTTTTAATGATAATTTATAAGTCCTTGTCTTACCCGTTCGGATAACGACCCTCCACCAGTCAAGCAAGCGGTGGGTCAGAGTAGACACCCATTAAGTTGCCATTTTATAGGCAACAACCTTATACCCACCTTATAGACCGACTTCGTGAATGAGGCGTACTAACGGTAAGACGACTTTGTTCTTATATATATATATATATATATATATATATATATATATATATATATATAACTATTAAATCATAATACTATAAGTATAAGGGTTGAATTTTAATTTTTTAAAATTCTAAGGGTTGGAACTAAAGTTTTAATCAAGACTTTACTTGTTCCAAAACTTGAGGGCAAGTTTTGTAAACTTTCAAAACTTTTCATTTCTTGTAACTTATGAGTTTATTAGGGTATTTCAAAAATGATGACTCTTCATTTTATAACCCATGAGTTCTTTTAATGGTTTTAAAGCAAAGTGACTTTTGGTTTTCCATAACTTGAGGACAAGTTATGGACTCCATTAAAACACATAAAGATCATGAATTAATCTACCACATAGGTTACAAATAATTCCTATGATCATCTAAACATCATAAGATCAAGAACATGAATATGAATACTTTCATGAATCAAAAATTACACTTAAAAACTTGTAATTTTGATAACTTGTTGTTGTAAATGGATTAGCATAAACATTACACCATCTAAAACATGTTTACATAAACCAAAATTATTTAGGGTAATGTTTCTAGTCCATTTCCAACAACTAAAATCGAAATTCTGAAACTGCAGCTTCTACTCGTCGAGTGCATGAACTGACTCGGCGAGTAGCTTGCATTTGGTCATGGACTCGGCGATTTCATACGAGCAGAAAGCAGAAAACTCGATTTTTTCAAGCAGTTTGCACAAAAATCAAACAAGAAAGCCTAGGCTTTGATACCACTGATGGGTTTTGAGCATTCTAACACTTCCTAAGTGTACATGCAACCCTAATAACCTTGGATCTATGTTTGTCTAATTATCATGCAAAGTTGATTTCCAAGGCTATGATCCTATCTAGCATACATGGGGAACAACTTTAACTTAAATAATAGATAGAGCTACATACCTTGTTGTTGTAGGTGTTCCTTGAAACCTTGTGAGCCTAGCACCCCATGTGTGATGCCTCAAATGCTTCACACAACACCAAATGCTATGGAGTAAACTTGGAGAGATTGTATAACACTCAAAATCGGTTCTAGCCCTCTTGTTTCTTGTCTAACCGATTATGGGGAGAACACGTGAGCTTTATATAGTGTTGACACATCTAGGGTTACATCCTAATGTGTCATGACTCTTCATTTCTATGACCCATGGGTTTGTAACTCCCATGGAGCCTCCATGGACCATCCGATGGGTATAACCCATCTTGATTATCCATGGAGCCTCTTAGCCCACTATATAAGTTATGGATAATTAATCCATACATTTAATTAGTTGTCTTTTGATCACTTAATTAATTCTAAATTAATTCTTGATCAAACTAATTAAATAATATTATTAATATATTAGAACTTATAATATAATAATAAACCATATGTGTTATTTCTATCATTTAGTTTATCCAATTGCATGGTGCCATGCAACCCAAATAGACCATGCCGGGTCGGGTCAAGTATTTGCCAGAAATAGTTATGGACTTAGACACCTTATCCAACAAGAACAGGGGTAGAATGGTCATTTTACCCCCATGCATGGATTAAGGATTATGGTATTGGGCCCACTTGCTAATTGGGTATATTGATCGGTATTGATAGTTCATGAAGTGGACAGGGCAGCAACTAGGGATTTTTTTCAAGATGCAGATCTGCATTCGATGTGAGTTTTCTCACCATACCAATGGGTCTAAGGCACCAAGTCTGGCCCATTTTGTGATAGTTGGTAGACTTGCTGTGTAGAGGCATGTGACATATTTACGCATTGATACGTGGTAGAGATAGCTTTTAAGCTAATGGTAGACATAGCCTTATGACTAATGGTAGAGATAGCCTTATGGCTAATGGTAGAGATAGCCTTTATGGCTAAGGGTAGAGATAGCCTTTATGGCTAATGGTAGAGATAGCCTTTATGGCTAAGGGTAGAGATAGCCTTTGTAGCTAATGGTAGAGATAACTTTATAGCTAATAGATATGTGATATGTGGTAGAGGTTGATTTTATAGCTAATTGATATGTGTTATGTGGTAGAGGTAGATTTTATAGCTAATATGATATGTTGATTGTGTGGGGTATGCTTTGTGGAACTCACTAAGTATTAACTTACAGGTTGTGAATTTGTTTCAGGTACTTCAGGTTTTAAGGGCAAGGGAGAGGCATGATGGTGCGGCGTGCTCTCTCTTTCAGGAATTTTCATGGGACACTCTGATGTTGGAATAACAATTATATTTGACTCATGTTTTGAAAGCAGTTATAACTGGATTTCTTAATGTATGGAATATGTTTGATGATTCGAAAATGAAAAATTTATGTGAAAAATTGGGTCGTTACCAACTATGGACTTTAATTCTTTGAATTCTAAATCGTAAATATAGTTTTGAAAGTTTTAAAAATTTAAAACAATTAACGAACAAGGTACCTGGTATTGGAACCGCTAGCCGTTGGTTCCGGTTCTGGTTCTAACATTTGAGGAAGCTCCGGTTCTCGTTCTGGACAATTAGGGCAGGTACCCGCCTACGCTCATCCCAAACAAGCAAGTCTTTTATATGGTAAAATGTCTCCTAGTTAGATAAAAAGTAGGATGCTAATTTCGGCTATATATAATATCGAAACATATAGGTTTAAAAAATTAGAGAGAAAAAGAGGAGAGATTGTAATGTACGTTTATTTTCTAAATTATAGTAGGAGATTATTCCTTTCATTCTCATGTTTTTATTTTTCTATTTATAAATTATTCATCCAATTAGTATCAAAGCCCCAGATGATAAAGGAGACAACCACTGATCATGATAAGACCGACGGACCCAAGTTCGTCTAAAATAGAGGAGAACTCATCATTTTCCTTGCATGTACCGATGTTCATCGCACCAAACTACGCTGCCTAGACAATTCATATGCAAGTCATCTTCAATATTCACCAAGTTTGGGATGTTGTTGATCTAAGAACGACGGATGCCAAGAGAAACAATGTAGCGATAGTTGTGTTATTCCAAGCAATCCCCGAAGATTAAATCCTGCAAGTCGGCACGATGAGTACATCAAAAGAAATCTAAGCCATCAAAACTCACCACCTTGGAGCAGACAGGGTAAGGAAATCTCGTTTACAAAACATAATAAATGAGTTTTATAACTTGAAGATGAAGAAATCAAGTACGATTGATGAGTTTGCAAGTTTGCTTCCAGGTATCTCATCAAAATCTACTTTTTTTGGCGAACGAATAACCGAAATTAAACTTGTTAAGAAATTTCTTACAAGTTTACCAAGAAGATTTATCTATATTGTTGCTTCAATCGAACAAGTCCAAGACCTAAAGACAGTTGGATTTGAAGATGTAGAGTGGCATTTAAAAGCTTACGAAGAACACATCCCAGAAAGTGAGTCAACAAATGAACAAACCAAACTCCTTTTCAATAAAAGTGAGTCTTCCAATCGAAGTGGAGAATCGAGTCATGGTGATCAGGGAATTCATGGTTGTAGACCTAGTCATGGAAACAATACTCATCAACAAAATTGACCCACAACCACAAACATCGAAATTCTAAAAATCCTAAAGGGAAAAACAATGATTTCTAAAATACAATGTTATAGGTGAGACAAGTTTGGTCACTCTGCTAATGTACAGAATGAAAATCCAAACAAGAAGAAACTCATGTATTCGAGGTTGATGATCATGTTACACATCTTTTTATGGCTCAAACCCTCTACGAGACTATTTTCTTGAATGAATAAGGTGTATACCAAGAAAATTCAAAATTAAAGAAAACAACAACGATACTTGGTACTTAGACAATGATGCGAGTAATTTTTGAAACAATAAACTTAAGATCGAAAGATCCTTTAATAGAAAAGTGCATTAAAACAAGAAGAACAATTGATCTAAAGGCACCGAATGATTATATTATCGAGGCCTTAGAAGAGTTATGTGTGAACTTCTTTGTAATGGCGATGTAGGGCGATACAATCGAATACCCTAAAAGCGTTGCATGCATGAACTATTAATAGTATAACCCTAATATCTTTAAATTTTAGGTGGACAAGCCCAACCCGTTACATTATGGGCTATTCTAGTACAAAACAATATTGACACAACACATTAAACACCCCAACAATCTCTTTTTTTATGTCAATAAGGAAGGAAGATTCTTCATTGTTGTTGACGTTTTTGCAAAAGCGCACCTCGGACAAGAAGATACCATTTTATCATGTCTATAAAACATTTTAGATCACTCGGAGAATTGCCTTTGTAAGCTGCAACCAATTCGAGAATATGATTAAGAGTACCAGTCGAATATAGATGTTTGTCAGGCAAGCGAAACAACTTCTTCACAGTTTCTTGACCTTCTCTTCTTTGGAATACCACGCTCCGGTTTTCTTTCTGAATCTTACCAATCTTCCGCTTGGTCAAATCCTTCTTTTCATTCTGAAGCTCCTAAATGAGTTTTTTCTTCAGAACAGATGCAATTTCTACATCCAACTTAGAAACTTCGTAGATATAGCACACAAGCATTCTCTTCAGATGGGCAATAATAGGTTCGAAATTCTGTTCATTTTTCATTAGGATCATAAGCAATGATATTCAGTCATTCGGATTCATGCAGGGTAGATCTGCAAGGGTGAATTTATCTTCGAAATGAGATGCTCCTCAAACTCCATTAAACCGAATGTTTATAAAAATCTTGTGTCTGAACTGGTGCATATACCTTCACTACGACCATCTTCTTTAATATCCATGACAGATACTGAGGCTTACGATATTTGAGGTAAAAAAAGAACAATGAGTGATTGACATCATAATCTGAGAGAGGACCTTCTAAATACTTTCAAAGCATCTAAACAGGAAAGCTCTCTGAGTGATAGGAAGATCTAATTGCGAATCGGCAGTGTTATCTAGATCAAAAGAGACTATATGTGCCAACCAGCTCATAATTGGATCATTTATTGCTTCCTTATGAAGTCGCTTAAGTGAACCAGGAGGAAAGATTAACTTTTGAGATTCAAGAGTAACTTTCACATCTCGCTCTGTAGTTTATTTTGCATCTAACTCCCTCGTAACTCACAACACTTCATCGAGCTGTTTATCTCTTCTCTTTCTAACTAGCTTTTTTCATTCAGAGAGGTGTTCTTCCTTATCATCAACATCATTAAATACCCTTTCTTTGCCCTTTGACGTATAAGCTTTATTATCCTTCTAGTCAGCTTTCTGAGTTTCTTCTAAACGTTCATCAGTTGTTTTCTTTGCAGGATCCTCTTGATGAGAGTTGTGTTTATCATATTGGTCTCCCCTTTGTTTCATTTGACCAGTACTCTATGAAACACTTGCAATTTGATTCAAAACAACAAAAATCTGTTGAAGTTTATCTGTGAGGTGCTGACGAACAAAAACGGTGAGGATAGAATCACGAGTGTCAACAAGATCTCGTAGAAATTGATTGGCATCGGAACTGCAGCTTTTTACTATCGTACGTTCATTTTCCAGATCATCAAGGAAACGGTTCGTATAATTAAGTTTGGTGGATAGAACTTTGACTCTTTCGGTGTAAAGCCTGTAGATTCGGGCTAGTCAATTTAGAGACAATGAACGTCAAAAATGACTTTTTGATGGAAGATTCACTACTAGAAAAACAGCCTTTTACGACACGCAATGCGCGTCGTAAAACGCTCAAACGACATGCAAATACGTGTCAAGGAAGCCCTGTCATAACGAGAGACGACGCGCATTTACGATGCTCATTTATGACACACTTTTACGACGTGCAGTTATGACACGTAATGTGTATCAAGGAAGGCCTTGTCATAAAGGAAGATGACACGTGTTTGCGTGTCGTAACCTTACGACGCACATGTTTACGACACACAATGCATATCAAGGAAGCCCCTGTCATAAAGGAATACGACACGCAGTTTTACGTGTCATAATTTTAAATGTTTTTAAAATTATATGTTTTTGATAGATTTACTAATTTTCAAATTAAATAACACATTAAAAGTCTCATAATACAAAATAAAATACCATAAACAATAAAGATAATTCATTGCACTAATATGTCAAATACAAATAATCATTCCATTAGTAAGTAAATGTAACACATTGCTAATATTGCATAATATTTATTATAGAAAACAAAACATGTACAACATTAAAAGAAACCCATGACAAAATTCTCCTTTGACAATCGCCTTTGATAATTTCCTTTCTAATAGAATAACCTGAATGTAAGAACTTTGAGAGGCTGCAGGGCATGGAAGGAGGTTGTTAGTGAACTTTAGGTGGTAATTAATAGCATAAAGGAATGCTGGAACAACAAGCACATTGTTGCAAGCTACCTGCAGAAAACCATGGCAGACATAAAGACATAAGCATGAGCTTTGTTGCTGCTTTTATAAAAACTGAACTTATTCTATTGGTTATAAGAGACATTATAAATTTTTAACTTTTAAGCATTCTATAGCCAGCATAAAGTAGAATTTGGAATCATTAAGAATACAATGAGTACTTTATTGTTGGAAGAAGCCTAACCATTGCATAATACGTTGACTCAAAAAGGAAAATGTGGCAACTTTACGTGTACAAAGCTGGAGACAGAAAGAAGTGGCTTCTCTCCAATATTCTGATTTCTAGCTTGAAAATTAACAAAGAATTTAGCAACTTGTAAGGAATCCTAGTACTACACTAAGTTCAAAACTTAAATATAAATTAAGATAACATGCAAAGAATGAGAGCAGAATACCTAATAACGAAAATACACTTGTGTGCAAAACAAGAGCCTAATCTACCTAATTTATCATGTCATTGAGATTAGACTAGAGAAAAGAAATGATGAAAGTACCCTTCTGTGCAAAACAAGAGCAAAATTAACCTAATTTGTAACGTGTCACGGAGATAAAACTAGGGAGAAGAAATGACGAAAATAGCCTCAGGGCCGACATCAAAAGAAAAGGCATAGCAGAGAGGCTGAAAATCTGACCTTACAAAGAAAAGCCCTGCAGTAAAAACCAATCCTCCAACAACCCATGAAACTTGTTCATAAATGGTTGTTCGAAGAGTTGTAAGAAGTTCTGAAACAAATGGCTCATTAGGTTTGGGAATCACAATTAAATTAAATAATGTATAAAAGTTAAAAAAACTCGCATAATAGAAGATTAAGGTTCACATGTCGGAATGATGTTAAAGAAGAATAGGGTTCACATGTCTGAATGTTGCTTCTATATACGAATAACTGAAGTAGAAGATGACTCAGGGGTACCAAGGAAGTTAGGTCCTACAAAGTGACCACCTCCTTTGCCTCTCGCCAGTCTTCCCAGATTCACACACATGCATTTCACTTCTTCACCTCCTTCACTTGTCCCCTCTAAGCCCAAAACTTACAAATATCTCAATAATATATCAATAAAATCTTCACACAACCATTTAAAAGATCTAATCCATTAGATACCTTCACAAAGTGTGTGGGGTTTGAAGGGACAATGAGAATGTCTGGAACCTTTGCAACATTCCTATAAGTAATCTGCACCAAGTAGTGGGAGAAAAGGTTTGAATTGGATACACAGTTATTTTGAATTGTATACAACTTTCAATCTATCATATGAAGTATGAACAATATGAACAATAAGAAATGGAAGTTCAAAATCCTAACCAAAAATCCTAGATATAACATTATGCCCTTCTGGTGCTTGTCCTCCTGACAACACAAATCTTATCTTCAAGGTAGATCTTGATTCATTATATTCACCTGGCACCAATATTGTTGATGGTTGCCCAAACAGGGATGGCAAAAGTTTTTCAATTTCATCTGAAAGCATTAGAATAAGCACTTTTTGATGCTATTCAAGTCAACTGCTTTGACCCATGTTTGACCACTCGAAGAAGATACTACATTTTGTTGCATCTGGTACAACAAGTACATCAACAACAACACTTTGATCATTGGCTTTCTATCTCTCAAATGGATCTTCATTTAGTTTTACATTATCGGTGGGTGATGATGGATCATTGGTGATAGCAGCAACCATTCCATTTGAAACATTCACATATGGGCCTTGATGCACAGAAGATTATGGTCCAATATGTAGAGGATTCTGTCATAGAATATATAATATATTACACATTTTTACACTTAAATAAATAATGATAATATAAAATAATTACCATAGAGGAATAATGAATTTAATTTTTTTTACCTTCTTTTGTGTATGCATGAAGGGGCTACAGTGAAGAACACCATGGAATTCATTAGCAACTCTCACCCACCTTATGGAAATCAAAGCAACAAGCAAAATAAATTAATGTTGTACATTAAATAAGATCAAATTTTGAGAATGAAACTTGAAATAAAAATTAAGAGCATACCATAAAGTAGATGCAGTAAGACCCTCAAAGAAAGCAAGATGTCCTCCATGACGTGTTACAGCCAACACAATGTTTTTATTTGCTCTAATAAACATAAATTAAAGATGATGATGAGATCAGATGAGACCAAAGAGGATGAAATGAGGGAGTACAGTAGAGCATACTCGCACTCATCCCATGGGATTACCTCCCATGTACAGACTGAATCATCTAAAGCACTTATACATAGTAATAGAATTGCAACTTTTGTCACATATGTTGCACTGCTGCAATTCTTATAGTAGGGGTGTTCACGGTTCGGTTTTTTCGGTTTTTAGGTCAAACCGAAACCAAACCGTTAATAACGGTTTTTGTTTATTGAAAACCGAAGCTGAACCGGTAAAAATTAAAACCGAACCAAACCGAACCGTTAATAACGGTTTGACTTCGGTTTGGTTTCATGGTTTGGGTTTTCTAGGCCCATTTCAATCGAGCCTAGTAGACTAGTTTTATCTAAAAAAAAATTGAAATAAAAAATGTCAAAACAATCGTAAAATCTGCCAAAAAATCTTAAATATGTCAAATATTGTCCACTACATGCCGCCTAATAAGTTGTCCAAAATAATAAATAAAAACCTTAAATATCGTTCTATTACAAACATCTGAAATATTTTCATAACATTACGAATGAATTATGAAATTAATTGAAACCCAACAAGTTTTTTTGCATCTGGTGTAGCCTTTCTTCTACTAGGAATGTCTGCTAGAATTCACAATCAGTTATCATATCATAATATTATGCATGAGTTATGAATTTCATATTAAGCTATATGAAAAGCTTAAATACGTAATTTCACACTAAAAAGGGTATTAGAACTAGAGAGAGCTGTAAATGGATTAAGCTACTAAAAAACTCACATGGGTGTTCAAAAGTTACAACTTCAACAACATTTAAATCATTGGCTAACAAGGTTCCATCTGTATAAAATTCATGTATGTGATTCAATAGAAATATTGATGTAAGAAAATATGAAGACCTTAGTATGTCTTTGTCCAATGGACCTTGTAGCATTCTAATGAGAATAGCATTTCAAATTTCGAAGTTAAAACAATAGTGTCTCAAATTTTTTAGTACCATTTGGAAAAGATAACAACTAAACTCAACAATACATATAAGATTAAAAATAATAAATCATAAAAATTAGCAAAACGACATCAAATATTGTTCAAACAAACATTACTTAAGCTTTTGAGTCCATCTCAGGACATGCATAAATAAAAAATCATAACTTTCATTCTTCCTGATCAATTTCAACTTTTAAAGAAAGAAACACGTAGATATGACTCGATGAGAATTGAATGGATCTTAATCATTATTCACAGCTTCGGTGCTTCCTTGCGGCCCTGCTTACTGCATAAACAAAAAAAATCGAAACTTTCATTCTTCATGATCGATTTTAAGTTTTAAAGAAAGAAACACGTAAAGATGACTAGATGAGAATGGAATGGAGCTTAATCCTGTTTCATAGCTTTGCTGCTTCCCTACGGCCGTACCTACTGCATAAACAAAAAAAAAATCAAAACAATCATTCTTCCTTATCGATTTCGACTCTTAAAGAAATAAACAAGTAGAGATGCGACTACGACTATTAAAGAAATAAACAAGTAGAGATGCAACTAGATGAAAATGGAATATAATGTAATCTTGCTTTGTAGCTTCGGTGCTTTCATGCCCACTGCATTAACAATTAACTTTGAGATGTGATTTATGATTTAAGTATTTATGGTGATTAGGATTGCTACTTATTGCCTTATTAGATTAGAGGGAACGGGCTTCACACAAAAAGGATTGGGCTGGTAAGTTATTAACTTGTTGGGTTATAAGTACATTGTTTTTTTTTGGGTTAACAATAAAAGTATGTTGGCAGCGGCGATTAGTTTCCATTCAGAAACATGTTATATTCAAAAAAGCATGACATGCGATGCTAATCGTGAAACACCACTTTATATGACATATCTGATGTATAGGCTTCATTGCTTTTGATTTGTTGGTCATGTTTCACTAATACTTTTTATTGGTACATGATGTCTCTTTAAATAACGCCACATGAAGTTGATCATTCGAGAAAAGCAATCATGGAAGATAAATACCTACATTTGAAATTAGTTTCATTTCCGGTTGATAGTTACCTTGTGGCAATTAGTTTCCTTTTGATAAGTGTGAAAACTTTTGTTTGCACTGTTTGTTTCTACTTTGCGAATAATTTCTTTAAGAATCTCGTGATATTACAAATTACACACAATCCATTATTAAACAATTTGATTTCAATGAATTGTTACTTTTGAGGTTTTGGTTTATAGTTTATGATTAATCGCTTCCGGATTTCGATTTAGAGTAAACAGTCTTGATGAACAGTTTTTGGCAAATATTTTCATTTCAACCGTTAATCTCTTTTTTTAAATGAATTAAATATTTTCTTTGGGCGAGTAATAATTCCTTTGGGCGAATAGTGTTTGAGCTTTGTTTTACTTTAAAAATATTCTATAGATTTAGGCAATCTAATAAGTATGTGCTCATACAAACCCTAATGCTTGGATCTAGGTTTCTCTATTGTACATGCAATGAATCCAAGACTTGCAAACCCTAGGGGGCATACATAATTTCGAAATTAGCTAATTACATCAGATCTACATGTTTACCTCTTCAAATAGTGGCTTGAATCTTCTTCTCTTGAGCTTAGAGTCACAATTATAACTCCTATAGTGGATCACAAACACCACAAGTAAGAAGGCAACTTTGAGAGAGGAGGGAGGATGCTAATTTTCGGCCCTAGGGTTTCTCTTAGAAGCAAGTAGTTGAAAATTAGAGCCTTGGGGTCTTTTTTATAGTGCAAGATGCTAGGGTTTTAGTCTAAACCCTAATGGATAACTTAGCCACCAAGCAGCCCAAGGAACCTTCTGGAATAAGGCCGTTGGACAATTTAATTAATCTCTTTTAATTTATGCCCCTTTATTTAATTAATCTCTTTTAGTCACCAAATTAATTCCTAATGAATTTATGACCAATACTAATTAAATAAATATGATTTCTACTTTAATATATTATTCTTATAAAATATTAATAAACCATAATATCCCCTCTCTCTCTCTCTCTCTCCTCAAATTACCTTGTCAAGTTGCTTTGGTGAAGGCAACCCAAAAGGACCATGCACAACCGGGTCAAGTACATACCAAATATAGTTACGAACTTAGACACTAATCCAACACTTAGTAGTAGCTCCAAACTCTAACTTTGAATCCATGTGACTAAGGTCCATTTATCATGATCAGATTTTGCTCATCTTGCTCAAGCTTCCTTCTTTCTCTTAGTTCCTTTAATACTATCAACATGTGATCATCACATCATGTATTAAGAGTCTATGAATAGGAATCTAGAAAACAATGGAGTTAGATAATGGATGTCCCTGAGGTATAGTCACACAACTTGACTTTACTATCTCTAAGATCTTTCAGATATTTTAGGCAGCTCTCTTTCCAAAGTCCCTTCAACTGCTAGTAAAAATAAATGGACTCTTTGGGGTTAACACGTGGAATGATCCAAGAACTAGCATTTCCTCTTTACTACACGATCAAACAATTTGATCTTGGATGACCCATTTCCATTGGGAAGAAAAAAATTTGGACCACCATTGTCACTGTTGTCAATGTCCATGGAAACTTTGGAATAAGACCCAATAAGCATCTCTGCTTTAGATGTTCTCTTAAGCATTTCTTCTTTAGCAATAATCAATTAGGGCCATGTCGATATTCTCATATAAAAGTACTCAATGAACTGATCATATGAATTTGGAATCAAAATTTTATCCAACTTATCAATGTAACGACCCGATTTTCATAATAAATTTTTTCATTTTTAATTAATCGCAACCATTTGCATAAACCATAAATTCCGAAAACATTTCTTTTCAAATCAACATCTATTACGTCATTATTTTTCTTTTAAGTCATCAGAGTGTCCCAAAACATGTCAATAAAAGAGAGATAGAGTGCACATTGTGCCATCACACCTTGTCCTTGCCATTAGGCTCTGAAGTACCTGAAGCAAATCTACAACTTGTAAGCGAAATGCTTAGTGAGTTCCCCAGAGCATACCACACACAATCCACATACACATACCCTAATAGCTATTAAAGCTATACATATACCACATAAACCATGCAAATACGAACCAAAAAGAATGTCATGGGCTACCCCACATGGTCTTTACCTAGAACTGACATGGGCTACCCCACATGGTATTACATCCAATTCCATGGGCCACCCCACATGGACTTTACCAAGGACTGCCATAGGATACAGCACATGGTCTTATATCTAATGCATCGAGCTCCCCTCAGGGTCTTCCACGCAACCATATAATCACATAACATGATAAATCATAAAATAATTGTCATACACATAACATGATCACATAATGGGTTGGCCTTGGTGCCTCAGACCCATAGGTATGGTGAGAAAACTCACCTTAGTATGCTGAATATAAATACTACTCTCCTAACAGTCCACAATTTCCCGAGCTGAATAATAAGAATAACATAAACAACATTTGGGCTTTAAGTTAACTAAGGGGGATAACCCAACCTCCAATTCCTCACTCAAGGCCCAAATACCCTATCCTTGCTAATGGTCCCAAAAGTACAAGTCCAAAATCCTTAAAGGGCCTCTTGGCCGAAAAAGGCCCAACCATTAAATTCATGGCCCATAATAGATGTCAAGCCCTTAATTCATAGAATTCAATCAATCCCACCAACCAAATGGGCCCAAAGGCTCAAACGCCCAAAATAGTTTAGGGCCCAACTGCTGCTTCATACGTCCAACATACCATCTTGGTACGCACAACGTACTGAGGGTTTGGGGACTACGCGTCATGTACAACCTAAATGAACTTGACCCACCACACATATATATCTAAGAGTTCATATTTAATTAGTTCCTTTTGATCACTTAATTAATCATAAATTAATACGTGATCAATACTAATTAAATAATATGATTATATATTAATATATTAGAACTTATAATATATTAATATAAATCACTAGTATCCTTTTTCCTCATCTTGTCAATCCAATTGTCCCGATGCCATCCAACCCAAATGGACCATGCCAGGTCGGGTCAAGTCTTACCAATTATAGTTATGGACTTAGACATTAATCCAATAGTCTCTTACTTGGATAAGTCTAAAACTATTATTGCAAGTATGACTTCATAACCCGACTAGCAATCGTAGCTCTCAAAAGCTTCTGTCGAACTCTGACCTTGCTGATGATTTCTGACCTTTGTCAATGACTTCTCCATTAGATAAGGGATCATATATTCCTCCATTCTAGATATCATATGGACTGAGACATGGATTATAATCATTCTATGTCCATTTGTTGTTTTGCGATTTCCGATTCATGACGACTGACTCATTGAACAGATCAAATCAATCCTGGCTTGGCCAAGCACTCACATGTGTCATCATTAAGTCATCGAGGGGCCCACATATATTGCTTTTATCCTGAAGGTATTGATAAACTTTGACTCATATGGCTTGTTCTACTACTTGTTGAATCATACACAAAGGCACGTTTTATAACATCGAGTTGCCAATGCGTTTTCGTGCAATCAATGTATAACCAACTCATAGTAACAACTCATATCTCTAGGTTTGAAGAATATAAGATATTATTATCTCATGATCACTCATGATAAAATCCATGAAGTGATTCCAATGAGCGTGGGTTGAATCCAATACTCAGAACTTAAGAGCACTCATGAGTGTCGTAGCACCACTTTGTCCAACAACTTTGACCTCTACAAGCCACCCATGACAGTCTTGATTCATATCTACTTCCAACATATGATCGACTGTGGATGGTTTGAATAACTCAGTCACTCGGGAAGAATGACCTTTTTTATTCTGGAAGTCAAAACATGCAAAATGAAGATAAAACTACAAATTTGGTCCTTGTGGTTTGTAAAAATCTTTGGATAGGGTCCAAAAAGTTTTTGGTTTGCATAGAAGGTCCAAAATCAAGGTTTTTCTGGGTTTTTAGTCCTAAACTTAGGAAATTTTTGTATTTTTGGTCCATAGGGCACTTGAATTGACTATTTTACCCTTTAAATTTCTTTTTTGTATTTTTTATATTTTCCCATCTCTCTCTATTGCTCTGTGTGTGTGTGTGTGTGTCTGTGTGTGTGCACCCACCCCACCGAAGCCCCCCATTCTCTCTCTTCCTCCTCCTTCTCATCCTCCTCTCTCTCTTTCTCTCTCTCTCTCTCTCTCTCTCTCTCTATATATATATATATATATATATATATATATATATATATATATATATATATATATATATATATATATATATATATATATATAAACATAAACACGCCTGCAACTCCAAATACACACACACACAAGGAACTCGAACACATACCAATATCAAACCCATCACAAAATCCATAATAAAAATGAAGCATAAACATTGATTACTATAAAAAATAGCTCCAATCTTTCAAAATTAATATTGATGCTCCATCAAAACTTCATCTCAAATCAGAAACAAAATTATTTAACATACTAATTCAATCAAAAAATAACATATTTAATCCACAACAATCCAACACAAATATCATCCAAACACAAAATCAATTGAAATCTGGAAAAACCCAAGAACACTTCAATGGAGAAAATCTTAAAAATTGGAACAAACCATAAAAATCGCAGAATCAAAAACTACTTCACTTAAAACACGTCAAAGTTTCAAGATTTCTAAAAAGTATTGTTATAAGCATCATTCTTATTACTTAGAAGAAGAAAACGATGAACCTGTAGATGGAGAACTCTTGAACATATTTGATTTCAAACTTCAACCCTAAGACAATCAGATTAAATCGAGTTACAAGAGTTCTGATGCTGGATTCGATCGTATTATCATATAGGGTTTGGGAAATCAGGTTTGTTCTATGTACTCTAGCTTGGGGAGATGCAATTGATATTGAAATTAGGAAGGTAAGATGAGCAGGAGAAAGATGAGTTGATGCATATTAATTGGGAACTGAGGATGAACAAGGAGCAAGTCGATGTGCTTCTTTCATCATGTGTGTGAGTGTGTGAGGGGTGGAGGGTTCTACTGACGATGGGTATAAATAGGGGGTTGTAGTGGTGGTGGTGAAATTAGGATGTTGAACCAGACTCCAGCGAGGCCGTCGTTTACTTCGGCGAGGTCGTTGTTTACTTCGACGAGTCTCCGGCAGCTCCTGAGCTTACATGAGATTTTTCCGATGAGTTTGATGGAGATTAAAATAAAGTCTTGGAGGTTTTCAAGGTTGCCAATGGAAAACGAGATTGGGGTGAGAAGTTCTTCGGGGAGAGAGAGAGGGTGGAGGTAAGTGGGTGGGGGATAATTACTTTCTTTTCTTTTTATTTTTAAATTAAAATAAGATTTTAATAATTATAAAAATACAAAAAGGAAAATAAAAGGGCATAACCATCTTTTCATGCTTTTTGGACCAAAAACCCAGAAAAACCTTGATTTTGGACCTTCTGTGCAAGCTGGAAACTTTTTGGACCCTATCCAAAGATTTTTGCAAACCACTAGGACCAAATTTGCAGTTTTGTCCAAAATGAAACACAAGAATAATTGAATCTAGTATGGTATCAAACCTATCAATATAAATAGAATACTTTTTATTTATCACCATACTGATTACACATTATTCATTGTTTCAATTTTATCAACTTAATACTTGAATTAAAAACACTAGTTGTCCCATGCTCCAAGCATGTACACTATGTTTTTCTAAACAATAGCTTTGTCATACACTAAGTATACACTCTATGTTTGTCTATGATCCTTACTTTGTGAAATAAACCAATTGAACATAATTTCAATGATTTTAACTTCACACTCCCAAATCCTTATGGAAAATGTAAGAATTCCAAATTCCTATCATTTATCGAAATTTGTGAGATTTTAAACTTATATGCATTGATCCTCTTGTAATGATTATGGACAAAGTCACAAAGACTTGTCAAAAGACATTACAGAGTATTCCAATGGAGATCAATTCCATGGGAAACATCCTTCTTGCATTAAGTTTTCTAATCTTACATAGATTTAATAACTTCCACCTATGAAACATTCCCATTTTGACCATCACTTCTTAAAAAGAGTTTCCTCTTTTCAGAATATGTCAATATGGTCTTTCCAAAAATTAACACTATACTTCCAACTGTCCCTGAGCAACCAATATTTGGTAAACCTTAGATTGTCCTCGACAATTGCTTAATCATTTTATTCATATCCAATACTATACCTTTTCCCTCTTAATGTCCCAGAAATTTGGAAAATTTAGAAATGATGAATATTATAGCACGTCCAATCGATCCAATATCTGAAGCATATGGGACACGATTCATGATGTCTCACATAAAGACATGATACTAGACCAATCCTTTTGCTAAAATGTCTCTATTTGCCAAGTTCTCATAATTCAGATCATGAAAAAGGATGTCATAATCATAATTGAATTTTAGAATGCAAATAATAGACCCATATATAGAATTTCCTTATGTTGAGCCATTCTAACACAAAATTCATATATATCCTTGACTAAAGATGATTAAAACCTCAATCTAAGCTTTTACAATTGAAATGAAGTATAATTTCCTCTCCCTTAATTATAGCAAACAACTTTTCAACCCCTACAACTCCACGAATTGAAACTTTTGTTTTCTATAATTAACATTGCTAACTTGCAACCTTTATCATAAATATCATGCTCCAACTAACATGATTATTATTAGCATAACATTTATGCTCCCACTAGCTTTGACATGTACTCAGAAATCAGCTGGACTTTTAGAAGTCAATACTTTACTGACTTACTTACCAAAGTTCATATTTCTGAGACGAGATTGCCTTGATAAAACTTTATCAAAATCATACACCTTATCTTAGATAGCTCACAGGTGTATCTAAACAATTTTAGAACTATGAAAAGGGATGCCATAATCATAGTCTCAGTTGTTTAGATCTTTGCTATTTGCTTCAAATCTACTTGGTGGAAGTGTTTCCTCACCATCATTTTTCATGAATAAGAGAGAAACCTTATGACCTTTAGATTTTATGGGGTATGTGTTCTTATCCATGTGAATTTGTCAAAACCATAATCACAAGACAAGGATAATGACAAATCCAAACTCATATGGACTGAACTCATTCTTAATTTCTTGCCACCTGATAGCTCAAGGGTCTGCCATTCCAAGTTGTTATGCAGATAATTAAGAACTCTAAGAACTCATATGCAAAGCCAACTTTAACTGGAATGGGCACAAAAATTGAAGTATGTCAACAAGATAGGTTATAAACCTTACGTCCTGTACTAGTGTTAAACTACAGGTTTTTTATTCTTGATTAGATCTTGAAATTATTTTCAGGATCTTTAACACTCCCACTCTCCTCTTGACATATAAGACTACCTTGCTAAATATTCAAGAGATAGTTTTGATTCTTTATCAAGAAAAACACTTCACACAATTGGTCTTAGTTGGTCTTTGTTTTATCCAAAACATCACAACTAACCAATTTCAAATGTACAAGAGTATGATACTTCTACTCTTACATTTGACTAATGTGAAGAAACCTTCCTTTAAGATATTTCACTCAAGTTACAATTGTAACACCCAAAGTCTGGAAGGCCATGAAAGGAAAGAAAACCCTAATTTTAAGGGACGACTCGGCGAGTCCGAGCGGGATCCGGGTCGAGGAGTAAGTGACCGACTCGGCGAGTCTGGTCTGTGCGAGGAAAACCCTAAATTCAGAACTTAGAGCCTATTTAAACGTCTCATTCTCTCCCCTAGGCTTCCTTTACTGCCTCTTTCACCCAGAACATCGAACCCTAAGCCCCATTGTTGCTTATTCAAGCTTCCAAGCCATTTTTGGGTGATTTGAAGGAAAAAGAAGAAGGGGAATCATTGAAGCCTCAAGGATTGGCCTTAGATCTAAAGATTGGGGAAGCTTTCTGAGTTATTAAAGGTATTAAGTCGTTTCCCTCCTTTAAATCTATTATGGTTGTGAGTTTTTTGGGAGTTTTCTAGCCATGATTAGCTACCTCTTTTGAGTTAGAAGCCAGATCTGAAGTTGCTACTTCAGATCTAAGCATATTATGGTCTTGAGAAGCATAAAGTATCTTCCCTTGAGTTGATTATGGAGCCTTTTTGCCTTAAACCCTAGTTTATGGTGTATTTTGCCTAGATCTCTTTCTCTACACGTAAAGTTTGGAGTGCTTTACGTGAGGAATAGGCTTAAGAAGGGTAGATCTACAGTTTGGAGTCCATGCATGACTCAAAAGTCCTCTACATGTAAGCGGATCTGAATGGACTCGTCGAGTCCTTTGAGTGGACTCGGCGAGTAGCATGAAGATTAGGAGAAACTCGACGAGTGGGATGAACAACTCGTCGAGTCAGATGAAGATTGCCTTGTACTCGACGAGTCTGTTCTTGGACTCGGCAAGTCAGGTCGCGAAACCCTAAACCCTTCGAGTTAAGAATTGAATCAGTGAGTCGAGTGGAGACTCGGTGAGTTGGACAGGTCAGGACTCAGAAATCGGTAGACTCGGCGAGTCATGCACTGACTCGGCGAGTCGAGACGCAAATGGAAGGACTCTGAACATATGGACTCGGCAAGTTAGTAGGGTGACTCGGCGAGTAGGGTTGACCTGGAAGGTTGACTTTGACCAGGACTTTGACTTTGACCAGAGTTGACTTGGTTGTCTCTCGGGGGTCAGTTAGACTCAGAGTTGCAGTGATATTGGTAGTTCGGGGAGCAAGGGGAGCAGGAGTTCAGAGAGTTGTCGGGCAGCAGCTAGTGAGATCATCAGCGAGTTCATCCAGTGCAGGTGAGTTTCCCTTTGTGTGAATGGGTCTAAGGCCACAATGTCGGCCCATGTAGCTATGAGTAGAAGGCTCGGGGGTTAGCCCTAGGCACAATATGCTAGTATGATATTCAGGACGAGGTCCATTAATAGCGGGCGGGTGTCCAAGGATTTGTTTATATGATAGTTTATACTTGTTGTCTGTGTGATACATGTATGTGCCTGGTAGGGAGGTGAGTGTGGGCAAGGTCCCGTATCTCACCAATAGCAGAGTGTGGATGGGGTTCCATATCTCATTAATAGCAGAACACGGGCGAGGCGCAAGTTAGGGAAGGAGTGAGAGTGGCCTGGGCCCGTATCTCACTACCAGTAGGAACGTGGACGGGGTTCCATGACTCATCAGTAGCAGGACAAGGGTGAGGCCCAGGATAGGCGAGGCATTAGGATAGGATCAGTCGTATGAGTTTAGCTTATGTGTTGTGATTTGTTTATGTGTTATTATTTGTTGGCGGGCGAGGCCATGTGATAGGCGAGGCCTAAGTAAAACAGATCTATATCCGAGCGGGGCTCGAAGCCAGGCGGGGCCGTTATAGCGGGCGAGGCCCGAGGCAGGGGGCGATGCCCAGGATAGCGGGCGTGGCCCAATATGTGCAGTATGTGGTTATGCATGGTATGTGGTAGGGTGTGGAGCTTCGTGCTTACAGTTTTCAGTTTTGGTTTCAGGTACTTCCAGTAGTGGAGGGAAGAGCTCGGGGTGATCGCACGGTACACACCATTGATTAGACAGCCTAGCAATGTTTTACTCTGATAACGAAC
Organism: Lactuca saligna; assembly: GCF_052625555.1. Lineage (NCBI taxonomy): Eukaryota > Viridiplantae > Streptophyta > Magnoliopsida > Asterales > Asteraceae > Lactuca > Lactuca saligna. The sequence goes on along the minus strand of NC_136421.1, from coordinate 14,869,299 downwards.
ATGTGTTTTGGAAATTAATACTCTGTTTATGTTTTGGATTGATGATTTTGCTTTAAGTAATGTTTTATTAAAAGAAATTTTTGGTCTTCAATTTTGGGGCGTTTCAAGTTGGTATCAGAGCCTTGGTTTAAGGGATTCGGACATGCTCTTGGGTGTGTCTAAACTCAAACTGAGGAATTGGTATAGAAGTTTTCAAAATGAAAAGACAGTTTTGTAAAAAGAGAGTTTTGAGAAAGAGAACAGTTTTAGAAAAGAAAAAAGAATTCAGAAAGAAAAGAACTTTGAAAAGAGAAAAGAGGTGTGGTGCATGCAATCAACCGAGCTCAAGTAAGTACCCCAAAATACCCATACAAGTCTATGTTTTGATTATCAGTTAATAGAACAACATGCTATATTAGGACTAAGGATCTAGGGAGGATGCCTTATGTGCCTATTATATGTGCTTTGAGTTGCATAATAGTGCTGACTAGATAGTAGTAGGATAGCATGTTTAGGTTATGCCTGAGTTTATGAGTTTGTGTTGCATGCTAGTTCAGATTCTTGGTATGATATTATGATTGCTTGAGTATGTTATGGTTAGATTTTCCCTTTTGTCTGAATGCTGCTTGCTTTGTGAATTGTGGGATTCTGAGTGATGGGAGTTAGCCATTAGGTGGATACGACACGTCACATGTGATCAGAGTTGAATAATCTCAGAGTGTTGGATTTGGTCCTATTGTGCAGCTCTTGTTTGAGTCCAACCATTGTAGGGACGAGTCATTTACTTGAAGGATTATCTGAGCCTCGTCACATGTGATGGTACCCAGGTGATGGCTAATTGGCATCACAAGGAGACCTTCAGCAGCTGAGGACTGGTTTGAGTTGAGTCAGAGGTTTCCCTAGGGTAAGCTTATGATGAGATAGTATTGGGAGCAGTAGTGGTAGAAGAGGGACCTGGTGGAGTCGAAGCAGTTCTTGAGGAAAGTACGGATAGATGTGGAAGGTAGTATGGGCCCGTACTACTGAAAGTAGAGGATCCGTACTCGATTCGGGAAAGGCCGAGACAAGACCGAGAACGTCGTAGTGCGTATGTTTGGTCTCGCATCAGTGAGGAGTATTCTGATAGTGGTTATGTTATATGTTTCAGCATGGTGACGTTGCGAGAGAGACTAGTGGGCGGATCAGGCACCGGAGAGGGATCAGGCTCGGGTTTAGGGGTCGAGCAGCTCGAGGAGCGGATGAGGGAGTTGATATCAGTTGAGGTTACGCGCGGTATTCTAGACCAGACTCCTGTAATCTTTGGCACGGTCAAGGAGGGTATATTGGAGATTTTGGATGAGAGGCTGGGAGCCTTCCGTACTGAGATGATGGCATTGATGGGATCGCGTACCTTGACATTTCGGGAGTTTAGGGCTTGCGGGGCACCAGATTATCATTGGGCTAGGGACCTCATTGCTAGCAACAGGTGGTTGGCTGATGTTGCCAACGCATTCCGTACAAGCTGGTGTCCCGAGGGGGACAAGGTCAAACTCGCTTCCTATCTTCTGAAGGACAGAGTGAAAGATTGGTGGGAGGAGGTTGGTCATGCCATTGGTGATGATGCCGCGTTGGAAGCGATGACATGGAGTGATTTCTCGGCCAGGTTCAGGGCGGAGTTCTCACTGATTATTGAGGTGCAGCAGTTGGCACGAGAGTTTTAGGATTTGACGCAGACCACTGAGACTATGGCGGAGATCACCGCCAAGTTCAGGGAGAGGGCTCTTCTTGTACTGCAGTATGTCGCAGATGAGGAGATGAAGAAGGCCCGATATCACGAGATGTTGAGGGCTGACATCAGGGAGTTCGTGAGCAGGTCCGGCTATAAGACGCTGGAAGATATGATTTCTCGGGCTAGGGGGAGGGAAATTGATTTGGAGCAGATCCGGAAGAGTAAGCCGGATGAGGTTCAGGTAGGGGTGAGCAAACCCGAACCAAGAAACCGGGAACCAATCAAAACCGACGAAACCGAAACCGAAGCAAAACCGACGGTTAGGGTTTCAAATTTTTAAAAACCGAAAAATCGGGTTCGGTTTTGGTTTTTGCTTAGAAACCGACCCACCCAACCCGAGAAACCGACTCAATGGTTGAGTGCCATGTTTTTTTATATGTAATCATAAGAATATATATATCTGAGGCGCGAATTAGATATACAAACACGCTCTTGGCCCAGCGGTTGAGCGCCTTCCCCTTGAACATGATGTCAAGGGTTCGAATCTTGCTGCCATCCAAAGTTTTCCCTAACTTTTCTATTTTAATTTGCAATTTGATCTATCCCACATCGATGGGTGTTTCAAAGTTGCGCATGTTTCACCCTTAATATAAGGAATCGTTAACCTCTATCAAGCCTCAAATCAGTTTAATTGGGATTATCATTGGGTTCGGGTTTAAACCCGGAACCGACCCATGAAGAAACTGAAAACCGACAAACCGAACCGACGGTTTGGGTTCATGGTTCAGTTTTTATTTTTTTGAAAACCGATTTTATTGGGTTGGGTTCGGTTTTAGGTCAAAACCGACCCAAACCGACCCATGCTCACCCCTAGGTTCAGGTAGCCGCAAGTTCGGGTAAAAGGCCCAAGGGATCGGCTTCGAAATCGAGGGATTATCAGGACCGCGGCCGATGCAGGAAGTGTGGTAGGGCACACGGGGGCACGTGCAGGAGTGGTAGCGGTGGTGAGTCGGGTTTTTTCAAGTGCGGTCGGACTGGTCATTTTAGCAAGGATTGTACTGTTACCACCACTCAGGGATCAGACTTGATATGTTTTCAATACAATCAGCGGGGCCACAAGAAGGCCCAGTGCCCCAGTTTGTTTTCAGCAGGACGGGTGATGGCACATGCCCCTGCAACTTTGAGGATCGCAGACGGCCGTCAGGGTCGTGCAGAGGCGCCTGCGGTAGGAGGCAGGGCTTTTCAGATGGCTACCTTGGAGACGCGAGCAGCGCCGGACGTTGCAGGTATGCGAATTCCGTTTTCAGTTCTTTTATTTGTGCATGATGATATTGTTATGGTTCTGCATCGTTATCGGTATGAGAATTTTTTTTTTTCTTGTGCGGCTTGATTGTGATCGAGTTATATGCCATCTGCATACCTTGGATAGTTGGATAGTAGTTAAGGGATGGGTTCTATTGGAGAAGGTTACTTAGGGTGCAGTAACGGTAGCATGCCCTGGAGGGACTTGGTATGTCTCGCTAGTTCAGAGTCGTATAAATTTTAGAAATGAATTGGTTAGATCCCTAGCTATGGTAGGCTTGGGATTCCTCAACAGATTGATTATGGAATGGTAGCGAGGATTGGGATTTCTTTTCGAGCATTGAGCAGCAAGGGTTAAGCAGGATCGAAGTAGGGGGAATTCTCAAAGCGTGCAAAGGTAAGAGCATGGAAATCCAGAACGAGTACGCGATTTCTGAGAAGGAAAAGAGGTAGTTCAGCGTTTGATGGATTGAGTAGTTCAGGGTTGGGATTTTGAGAAACTCCCTATCAGTCGTGCGCGTAATGGTGATGGTGAGTATGTGGTTCAGAATTCAGGTTGAAGGATCGCCTGTAGGACTCGTGTGAGTCAAAATGAAGATCTTGAGGACAGATAGCATGTGATGCTTTCGTGTTAGTAGACAGTGGCAGAGGCAGCATGTAGAACATAGAAGAGCAGCGGGAGAGCCTCATCCTTCTTCAACAGCAGTCAGTGGTGGGAAGTGTTGTAATACTACGGGGCAGCCGTAGCATTCACTAGCAGTCAGTGGTGGAAAGTGTTGTCAGACTACGGGGCAGCCGTAGCATTCACTAGCAGACGACGATAGAAGGTGATGTAAGACTGCGAGTAAGTCGTAGCATTCCACAGTAGCTTCGTTGGCAGAGTTGGGGCGAGGCTCTTATCTCCTAGCATTCAGGTAGGTATCAGGAATGGGTAATGGATGAGAATGATGGGAAGTTTGCCTGTATATCCCTGGAGAGGTGAGACCTTGGGAGAGGCCGTTCTAGGATATAGTTGGGTGAGACCCGTGGGTGAGGCCTGTATGAGAGTAGCAGTATAGGTGAGACCTGAGAGCAGGGTTGCTCAGTAGTATGGTTGGGTGAGACCTGTGGGCGAGGCCCAAGCGAGAGTGGTTAGACAAGTGGGACTAGAAGGTTAGAGGCGGGTGAGACCCATGGGCGAGGCCCGTGAGTTTTAGCAGCACAGGTGAGACCTGGTAGGGATCTTAGTGTCTGGATAGGGGATCGAGGATCCATGGAAATTGTAGTGCTTGCATGGCAGGATAGATTGAGCAATTTTAGGTGGTCGAAGTTTCTTCGAAAGTCGCTGGGAGCGACTAGTAGTTGTGTTGGGTCAGCGATCGGTGGGAGCCGGTAATCCAGATATTGATAGGTTGGTAGGGACCAGGGTGGTCTCAGTTCATCCGGAAGTTAGATGAGGAATAGCAGAATTTCCAGTCGGTAGCAGTACGGGTATGCAGCGTATGGTGGAATTCAGATTAGTTGATCGTGGGGTGCTCGACACCAAATTATAGAAGAAATGAATGCCCAGTGGATACTGGCGATAATGATCCGTACTGGAAGTAGCGGGAGTAACGGATTTGGTGAAGATAGGATCTTCACAGTGACAGAGGAAATAGTTGGTTATGGATCATTGCCTTGGGAAGGCAAGGAAAGAAGGGGGTGAACCCCTATGGGTTCAATTGCAGTACTCGGAGAGTACCAAAAGGATTTTCGGTTGAGTAATTTGGGTTTCCAGGATGTTCAGGGTCAGGGTTGACCCGAGATTATTATCCGCAAGGATAGATGTTAGTCGAAACGACCGGGCGGAAGGCCAACGAAGGTAGGCAGTTGGTGTTAGAATAATTGGTGGGGTATTGGAGGCAGATCGCAGGCGGTGGATCATAGTAAACTTCGAGGATGAAGTTTAGTTTAATTGGGGGAGAGTTGTAACACCCAAAGTCTGGAAGGCCAAGAAAGGAAAGAAAACCCTAATTTTAAGGGATGACTCAGCGAGTCCAAGGAGGAACTCGGCGAGTCCGAGCGGGATCCGGGTCGAGGAGTAAGTGACCGACTCGGCAAGTCGGCCAAGGGGACTCGGCGAGTCTGGTCTGTGCGAGGAAAACCCTAAATTCAGGACTTGGAGCCTATTTAAACATCTCATTCTCTCCCCTAGGGTGCCTTTACTGCCTCTTTCACCCATAACATCGAACCCTAAGCCCCATTGTTGCTCATTCAAGCTTCCAAGCCATTTTTGGGTGATTTGAAGGAAGAAGAAGAAGGGGAATCATTGAAGCCTCAATGATAGGCCTTAGATCTAAAGATTACGGAAGCTTTCTGAGTTATTGAAGGTATTAAGTCGTTTCCCTCCTTTAGATCTATTATGGTTGTGAGTTTTGGGGGGTTTTCTAGCCATGATTAGCTACCTCTTTTGAGTTAGAAGCCAGATCTGAAGTTGCTACTTCGGATCTAAGCATATTATGGTCTTGAGAAGCATAAAGTATCTTCCCTTGAGTTGATTATGGAGCCTCTTTGCCTTAAACCCTAGTTTATGGTGTATTTTGCCTAGATCTCCTTCTCTACACGTAAAGTATCTTCCCTTGAGTTGATTATGGAGCCTCTTTGCCTTAAACCCTAGTTTATGGTGTATTTTGCCTAGATCTCCTTCTCTACACGTAAAGTTTGCAACTTTACGTGAGGAATAGGCTTGGGAAGGGTAGATCTATAGTTTGGAGTCCATGCATAACTCAAAATTCCTCTGCATGTAAGGGGATCTGAATGGACTCGGCGAGTCCTTTGAGTGGACTCGGCGAGTAGCATGAAGATTAGGAGAAATTCGACGAGTGGGATGAATAGCTCGTCGATTCAGATGAAGATTTCCTTGTACTCGGCGAGTCTGTTCTTGGACTCAGCGAGTCAGGTCGCGAAACCCCAAACCCTTCAAGTTGAGACTCGAATCAGTGAGTCGAGTGGAGACTCGGTGAGTTGGACAGGTCAGGACTCAGAAATCGGTAGACTCGGCGAGTCATGGACTGACTCAGCGAGTCGAGACACAAATGGAAGGACTCTGAACATATGGACTCGGCGAGTTAGTAGGATGACTCGGCGAGTAGGGTTGACCTGAAAGGTTGACTTTGACCAGAGTTGACTTGGTTGTCTCTCGAGGGTCAGTTAGACTCAATGTTGCATTGATATTGGTAGTTCGGGGAGCAAGGGGAGCAGGAGTTCAGAGAGTTGCCGGACAACAGCTAGTGAGATTATCAGCAAGTTCAGCCAATGCAGGTGAGTTTCCCCTTGTGTGAATGGGTCTAAGGCCACAATGCCGACCCATGTAGTTATGAGTAAAAGGCCCAGGGGTTAGCCCTAGGCACAGTATGCTAGTATGATATTCAGGACGAGGTCCATTAATAACGGGCGGGTGCCCAAGGATTTGTTTATATGATAGTATATACTTGTTGTCTGTGTGATACATGTATGTGTCTGGTAGGGAGGTGAGTGTGGGCGATGTCCCGTATCTCACCAATAGCAGAGTGTGGATGGGGTTCCATATCTCATTAGTAGCAGAACAGGGGCGAGGCCCAAGTTAGGGAAGGAGTGAGAGTGGGTTGGGCTCATATCTCACTACCAGTAGGAGCGTGGACGGGGTTCCATGACTCATCAGTAGCAGGACAAGGGCGAGGCCCAGGATAGGCGAGGCCTTAGGATAGGATCAGTCGTATGAGTTTAGCTTATGTGTTGTGATTTGTTTATGTGTTATTATTTGTTGGCGGGCGACGCCCTGTGATAGGTGAGGCCTAAGTAAAATAGATCTATATCCGAGCGGGGCTCGAAGCCAGGCGGGTCCTGGAGTGGCGGGGCCGTTATAGCGGGCGAGGCCCGAGGCAGGGGGCGAGGCCCAGAATATCGGGCGTAGCCCAGTATGTGCAGTATGTGGTTATGCATGTACGTGGTAGGGTGGGGAACTCACTAAGCTTCGTGCTTACGATTTTCAGTTTTGGTTTCAGGTACTTCCAGTAGCGGAGGGAAGAGCTCGGGGTGATCGCATGGCACACACCATTGATTAGACAGCCTAGGAATGTTTTACTCTGATAACGAACATGTGTTTTGGAACTTAATACTCTGTTTATGTTTTGGATTGATGATTTTGCTTTAAGTAATGTTTTATTAAAAGAAATTTTTGGTCTTGAATTTTGGTGCGTTTCAACAATCTTGGAGTATGACTCTAAGAATTGTTTTTGGAACGAATCATGACTCATCATCTTGATTTCATCATTTCAACCATTCAAGATTCCTCTTCTTAGAAATAAGAATACACTAAGTTGACTTTAGAGGAGTAATTGTGACATGATTTCTAAATCATTAAGATGATCACAAAACATGATGCTAAAGTACTCTCCCATCTTTTCAGATTTGAGAAAATTTTATCTTTCTGCCTAAGTTTATTCTTCTCATTCGTTCTACCATACATCAAAACTTTTCCAATGCTTCAGAATTATACTTTAAACTTGTAAGTATAACCATATTTACTAAGCTTTAGTAAATCATGACGAATAGTCTTATCGATCTTTTGTGGTGGACCTAACCAGTGCACAAGAATGTGTACTCGATCCCTTAGTCCTTCACTTGATTCACTTAAACATGTGAACAAGAAATTAGTCTTAATTTTCCAAAAACGAAAATTGTCATTCATCATACAACTTGAATGATTCCAAGTTTCTATCCAACTGAAACTTGGGTGATGAGAATCTTTCCTTTTTTGGTAAATTTAGACACTACCACAAATGAAAGAATGAAATCCACTTTCCAATATTGCTATCAATGGAATCATATAAACAACAATTTTTCACAAATTCCATTGTAAGGATACTTAGAATAAACAAAACCAAAAATATTATTTTAATACTTTGCGGAAAACTTATCCTTACAATGCAAAGGCATATGAAAAACTTGTTGCTATTTATTCCTAAGCAATATTACATAACTCTTAAGTAACAACTCAAAATTCTGATCACCAAAGCATGCGATCAAAATCCATCTTCGCAATCAGAATCAGCATATACTTCCTTCTTCGCTTTTTCTTTGATTCTTAAAACATCAATATGTGACCTAGTCACATCATGTAATAAGAATCTCAGAATAGAAACTTAACAGAGTTTGATAGTGGACTTTACCTGAAGATCTTTCAGGTGAATTTGGCAGCTCCATAACCAATGCCCCTTACCATGTACCATTGTCAATGTCTATGGAAGTTTGGGAAGTTGATCTTCTAATCAAATTTGCTTTACTAGTCCTTTTAATCATTGTTGATTTAGAAGCACCAAGCAAATAGATAAGATCATTAAGGGTCATGTCATAGTTTGTTCCATAGTAGTCCCAAAGGAACTCACTATGTGACATAGAAAGCGATTGAACATCCAACTTTCTCAAGACTTTGACACCTAACTCTCCCGACTTGTCAATATGTGACTTTATCTCCAAGACGTGAGTACACATAGACTTTTCTTGCCAATAGGGGTTGAGTGACCTTGAACTTGTGGGTTAGGGAGAATAATTGGAGGACATAGAGGAAGTGAAGTTCCAAGAGATTTGGGAAGATCATAGATGTCTGAATTAGACATCTTTTGGGAGATATTCAAGATAGTTGATTTAAAGACCTTAATATAACACCCAATATGAAATATTAAGGCTAGGACCCAATACAATATTTTTATAACTTAGAAGAGGGATGTCGTAATCCAAGCTATAGAATATTTGAAGGTAGGTCAATGACGATTCACCAATTTCCACCATGAAAAAACGAAATAATTAATTAGGTTTTTTTAATTGGATTTGAAACTCCTAGATCTTTTGAGATTCATTGAATTTTTCAATAGCATGTTTCAATCTCGAGTGTGCCCTTCAGGATTTGTGACTGGGATGTTGAGGATCACAAAACAAGGTGTGAATAACCACGCAAATATACTTGGTACCCTTAAGTGTTTACCCCTCAATCGATGTGCCGGTTAACCACACATGCTCCATCGATACTATGATAAACATTAAGTTACCCTTTGCCTACCTTGTTAAATACGAGTTAGTGTACCGGTTAACCACACACGCTCCATTAACCAACTTAAACAAAGTGCAAAGTGTAATTTCATGGATTAGCACCTTATTCACATTTTCCTAAAGTAACTAAGACTGGGAATTATAAAAACATTTTAGTTACTTTATATTTATCATTAATATTTTTAATGAAGGGAGAATTATAGTCATTGTCCTACCTATTCGGCTAATGACCCTCCGCTAGTCAAGGGAGCGGTGGGTGAGAATGAACACCCATTAAACTGCCATTTTATAGGCAGTAACCTTATACCCCCCTTATAGACCGGCTTCATGAATGAAACCTACTAATGGTAAGACGACTTACTCTTTTATATATATATATATATATATATATATATATATATATATATATATATATATATATATATATATAGGCTTAGGTTATTTTCTTTTTACTAAGTATTGTGTGTCAGAATGCACAGATCTGGACCAACGGATGAAATTAATCAATGGACATGATTTGAGAGTGTATGATATTACAATGGGGTAACATGTACCATATAATCACATAATTTTTAGCAAAAGGGTATTTTGGACAATTAGCTACATTTATAAAAGGAAAATTTTGGATTTTTAGGGATGATTAATTCTCCTAATTTAAAAAAAAAAATTGAATTTTTTAATTAATTCAATTTCAATTTTTACTGATTTTATTCTATCAGAATATTTTTGTTAAAATGATACTCTTTCAGAATTATATTCTAATAGAATATTATTGAAGAAAAACAAAATTCTTGAATAAGATGTTGAAAAATAACAAACATTCTAATATACTTTTATACATCCGAACTTAAATATAAATTCATACATATTCTTACAAACTAAAAGTCTTATACATTTTAATATAGTTATAAAATATTCTAAAAGAATATCAACAAAAATGAATAAAACATTCTTAAAAAATAACAACATTCTGCTAGAATACTCTCGTTCTCCATGTTTTCTTCTTGAATTCTGAAAGAATATTGTTGTTTTTGGATGTTGAATCCTGAAATTCTGAAAGAATATTGTTGTTTTTCTTCATTCTTTGAGAATGCAGTATCACATATCTTTTTTTCATAAGTTTCCTCATCATTCCTGCATCATCCTAACATACATTAAATTCCAACAGAATATCTGAATCATGAATATTTGAAAGAAACACATGTTCCTGCTTACATCACCACAAAAAAATACACACCAAAGGAAAAATAGGGTTAACAACCGATGGCTACCGATCGACTTCTTATTCTTAAATCTTTAAAGGAAAAATCCATGAAAAAGTGAAGAAAATTAAGAAAGAAATATACTTGGGGTTAAAGAACAAAAACCCAATGACACTTTGGGGCCATTCTCGAAGCTGTGAGGGAGGACAGAAGGCAAACAATTGAAATTAGAAGGATTTTGTTGTTGAATGATAGGATTCATTGATACAGAGATGAAAATCTTTCTTCCAATTATCAACCACAAAACCCTACATATCTTAGTCAATTTCAATTCCACATGAATTCTATTTTTTTTATAACTCTAAAAACCGAATTTAATACAAAAAGTAATGAACACACCTTAGGATAGAGTAATAGAAATAGAAAGGGAACTCCCGTCTACTTTCTCCTTCCTCCTCTACGTTGTCGTCTAGAGTCGCCACTTTTCGCCGTCTCTACACCACCATCCGCACCAGAGGTAGCGTCATAGACAAATGATACAAAAGACTTTCTTCGTAATGTGGAATCTTCACCAATTGGAGTTCGCTTACCTGATGAAGATAAGGGTTAGGGTTCAGTGGTCATTAGCTGATCGGTAAATTGAATATGAACAGAAAGGAAAAGTGAAAGAAGTTGTAAGAAACCCGTGGGATTCTTACTTTGTATCCTTTATTGACGACCGATTGAGGAGGATGAACACTAATGGCGACTAAAGCCATTGGTGGCCGATTTGAGTTTGGGGAAAGTGAATACTCGAATAAGAGAAACTAGGTCAAATATATTGATTATATTTCCTTAATTGCAGGATTTTCAATTAAATGATCACTTAATTAAAAAGTACAAAATATCCAGAATACCCTTAAATGATTTATTTAATTGTTTATTATTTCTTGAATTCTCATTGGTGCATTTCGGCACACAATACTTGCTAAAAACATTTGAACCTAGCTCTCTCTCTCTCTCTCTCTCTCTCTCTATATATATATATATATATATATATATATATATATATATATATATATATATTGTCAAAACTGCAAAGTAGTTATGTATGTCCAAAGGGCTTCTAGCCTAGTGATATCAGATGGTGTCCTCCCTCTTCGAGGTCGAAGATTCAAGTCTCATGGTGAACATATATGGAATTAGATGTTAGTTTAAGAGTATATTATATATTTATATTTATCGGTTAAAAAAAAAAAACTATGAATGTCCAAAATTCATTTATGTTATGTAACAAGAGAAACATATAGCATTTATTTTGATTTAAAATATACACACCGAAAGTCTATAAAAATAGCTTTTTTAATGTAAGTTTTGTGATTATTATTATTATTTTATAAATTAGACATAAGGTATCTGGAATCGGAAGCAGTTTTGGGAGAGAATCTGAAATCTTAGGAACCAGTGTAATCGGTTCCGGTTCAAACATCCTAGGAACCGTCGGTTCCAGTTCCAGTAAATTTGGTTGGGTACCCAACTATGCTTACCCCTACATCTATTATGTGTTATTATTAAAAAGTGAAATAATTTTTCAATATAAATTTTGCTTTATTTTAGAGTAAATTATATAAATGGTCCATGGGGTTTAGTTAAATTCATAGTTTCGATCCCTAAGTTCAAGATTGATAGGTTGCATCCATATGGTTTATGAATATTGCACTTCAGGTCATTGCTCCATATAAAAAGACTAATTTGTTATTTTTTGTCTTTTAACAATTATATATATATAACAATTTTATTTGTTTTTTATGTTAATAGAATTAATATAGATTATTTATAATTTTTTTTTTAAATTAATGATATAAATTATATATATATATATATATATATATATATATATATATATATATATATATATAATATATATATATATATATATATATATATATATATATATATAAATATATATATATATATATATATATATATCATATTATTATTTATTCATAGTTTTATATTATTTTTTACGATTTAAAAATCTATGAATATTGTTGATGTTTTATTCGAATATATTATTTAATATTCTTTTGTTTATGTTTTGTACGTTTATATTATATAATTATATAATAATTTGTTCAAATAAACAAAAAATGAAGTAATTATCAATGTCTAATAAAATTATTTAAACTTAAAGATCAAAGCGTAAATTTTATCAAACCATATGGATTATTTCTGTAATTTACTATTAGTTTAATTTTATAATCATTATTAATATACTAGTTCAGAGACCCGTATATTATACAAATTGATTAAAACAAAATATTAAATAGAAATATTTATACGGGTTAATTAAAACAAAATGTTAAATGAAAAGTTTATTTGAATTTGAAAATCATTGAGAAAAAAACATGCAAAAAATAAATTAATTAAAATTTTGTGTTTAGTTATCAAACTCGTGTATTAAATGGGTTAATTATAACAAAATGTTAAACATGAAGGTTTAAATTGTAAATAATTTGAAATTGAAATTGAAATTTAATATTTAAAATTTAAAATTAATAGTTATTAGGTAGTTTAATTTATGAAAATTAAATTAATGATATATTAGAAATGAAAAATGAAATAAATGACAAGTCTACTATAATAAATGAAAGTTTTTTTGCCACATGTCATCTTATTATTCATTTGGACACATGTCATTTTCTAGATTTTTTAAATTTTTTATTTTCCACTTGTCATTTTATTGTATTTGTCATTTTATTAATTTAAAATTCCACATTTAATGTGTAAGGTAATATATATGTAAAGTATTTATTAGAAAGAATAGAAAGAATTTATATATGTAATATAATCAATACATTAAAGTCTCATTAATTTTAATAATTCAAATTTTTCTCATTTTTCTTATAAATTCAAACTTTTCAAATTGTTAAAATTTTATATATATATATATATATATATATATATATATATATATATATATATATATATATATATATATAACCCATGTAATACATAAGTCTCACTACTAATAAAAAATAAATATATCTCAAAGTTATCTCAAAATTACGAGAAAATAACATGTGGCGAGATAAAAAAATAACACGAGTTTTTTTTTTTTTTTTTTTTTTTTTTTTTTTTTTTTTGTTAGGATAGATAATAATTAATACGGTGAGTCCGGCCCAATTTATATCGGGCCGGTTTTGAATCTCAGTACTATATGGGACCCATCGATGGGTTCGAGGAAGTGGAAAACACTGCAACTAGCACGCATTCCACACCCTCGTCTCCCCCAATTACTAAAACACAACACCAAAAATATTCCCAATTGTTTCTCCCAACCCTCTTTCTTTACATTCTACATGCATGTTTCGTTGTAACCAAATTTGTTTAGCTGCTCAATTTCACGCCGTATGTTTTGTATTTTCAGCTCTAATTTATGAATTTGGTCAAGAATTGAAGCTTCATGTCTGAGAAAAGGTATACTATACACACCGTGATATCAGTTTCTGCTTTGATTTCCATGCATTTTAGTTGCTTTGCTGTCAATTTATCTGAGTTCTTGTTGGATTCATTTGTTATTTAAATGCTAGCTGATTTCTTACGTTTTCTATGAATGTTGAATTAGTTAGGTTTTTTTGCAAAAGATTATCTACGAAGTTATTTTAGGGTGCATTTTTATGATCTTCGGTATCTGCTCCTTTTTTTGTGAATAATTGGGAGTTTTTAAGGATTTGTAGGATATTTACCCTAAAGTTGATAATTCAAACCAGACTTAGAAGAAAGAGTTTGATTTGGCTACTGAAAATTACTTCAATTAGTTGCCTAAATAGGTTAAGCATCCAAATAATCATATGACTAGAGTCTAGAAACTTATCTCACTAGTACTTCGAAAATGCTGTCCTAAGGATTTCAGTTGGCAATATGTTGCATTATGCATCCTTCGTTCCTAATAGAAATTGAATTATTTTGATCCGATGGATCAGTTTTTAACATCAAAATGTTGACCATCTTAGCTTGAAGAAAAATACCAGATCTAGAAAATCTGTGATGCTAAATTGGTTAGAAAATCATTGTTTTGATATTTGAATTTACAATGTAATTTCACTTGGTATGATTTTAAGCCAAAAGGTATATCAATTATCATATATGCTCTTTTTCTACAAAAAATTGATAACATAAAACTATAATGCAGGAAAACATAAAGAATTAAAGATAGCTCTATATGTTGATGGTTTACTCAGTTATACTCTTCATTTCTTTAGAAGCTTTGTTGAGTATGAACTGATATGATATAAAAGACAATAACAATCAGGCTATCATGTCTTACAATAAAGTAGAAGCAGTTCGAGAAAAATCAGATGCTGAAAAGTTGATTCTTTCTAATGATTATGTTGCTGCTAGAACAAAACTCAAAAAAGCCCAACAACTTTTTCCAGCACTGGATCACATTGCCCCAATGCTTACTGTTTGTGAGATTCTTTCAGCCTCCACAAACATAATCCCAGGCTATGAAACCGATTACTACTGGGTTCTTCAGCTTATGCCTTCATCAAACCTCACAGATATAACTTCTCAATATCAGAAACTCGTGTCCTTATTACAACCTATAAAATACAAGTTCCCTGCTACCGAATTAGCCCTTAAACTTTTACATGAAGCATATTCTGTGCTTTCTGATAAGAAGAAGCGCGTGACTTTTGATATAAAACGAGGTATAAGTTGGGTAAATTATGAATCTTTTGAACTCAACCCGAATGCGATTTCCGATAACAATGGTGACAAAGTTCATGTCAATAACATATTACAAGAATCTGGTTCTTCCTCTTCGGATGTTGTTTCAGAAGGGCATAAAGGTCAAGACATGGATATTAATTCGGTTTCAGGTACACTGAAAGGTGTTTTAAAAAGGGTCGAACAGGATTATTACGGTTTTGATAGTTTCAGGACACATGAATGTTTTGAATTAAGAGATATTTGGGCTGTTCATTGCTGTTTACGTGAGCCTTTCATTGGTGGTAGATATGGGCAAATTTGTAAAAAATCAGGAGGTGAAATTGAAGTTACATGGTTGAAACCTATTCCGGTTACCGAAGGTGAAAGAAGATGGTTTGATGCGGGTTTACCTGTTGCTTGTGGATCGTTTTGTTTGGATACAGAAACAAATGGAATCATCGCATCGAAAGGGGTATTTTCGTACAAATGCTCATGGGATTCCGGAGTTACAGAGGAGTTATTCGAGATTTACCCGAAAAAGGGCGAAGTTTGGGCGTTATATCAAGATTTTGACCTCGAAGAATGGTCCTACAATCCTGATGTCATACAAGACTGTTCTTTTAAACCATTTGAAATCGTATCCGATTATTCGATATACACAGGAGTCGAGTGCTGTCCGTTGGTTAAAGTGAACGGTTTCAAAAGCATTTTTGAACGGACTGAGGGCGAAAATGTCATTCTACATGTCGGGCCACGTGACCTATACATGCTGGCCCACAACATTCCAGCGTATAGATTTACAGGTGGCGAGATCGATGGGGTCCGCAACGGCATGTTTGAGCTCGATCAATTAGCTCTGAGAAACTCGAGTCAAGAACCCGAGGATTCAACTGTAGCTAAAGAGAAAGAGCCTGAGTTTGTGGACCCTACACCTGGCCCAGATAGCACGGTTTTGGGCCCAAATTGGTCTGTAAATGACTTCACAACGGGCCAGGTTTGGTCTGTGTACACCGGGAAAGACCTGATGCCTCGTCAATACGTTGTAATCAATAGCATGATTTCACCGACCCGGTTATCTGCAACGGTTCTTGAACCGGAGCCTGTTCCGGACATGGATCCGAGCTGGAAAAACCGGAATTTCCCGATTGTTTGTGGTATGTTTAGAGCGAAAGAAACCGTTCTCAATTTTGACTTAAGTCAACTCTCGCATTCGGTTAACTGCTACAAAAGCATGAGTGCTTCGGTTTACAAGATATTTCCGTTAAAGGGGGAGGTTTGGGCGGTGTTCAAAAATTGTAAATCGGGATTTAATCGACTGAATTATGATAATTATAAATGTTGGGTGGTTGAGATTTTGTCTGATTTTTCTGAAGGGGAGAAAATGATGGTGGCTAGATTGGTGGAAGTCAAGGGTTGTTTGACTTTTTATGAGCGATTGCAAGGTGAAGATGGGTTTGAAATGGTTCGTGGGTTTTCAAGGAGAGAAATGTTGTGTTTTTCGCACCGGATTCCGGCTTTCAGGGTGCCTGGAATTGGAGGGCATGGGATTCCGGAGAGTTCTTGGCATTTAGAACCGGTGGCTTTACCACCACCAAATACCTGAAAGTCACTATAAGGGCCAAGGGGGAGATTCAGATTCTATTTTAGGGTTCGGTATTTAAGACAATTGTTGTAAGATTATTGCTGAATTGACCCTTGGATATTTGTCATAGGATTTGTACATACTGAGGACTGAGGAAAATAACGTAAAAAAGATTGGAAGGTGTACAAATGAGCCGTTATTGGTTCATTTGCTTCCATTTTAGTTTCAATCTCAAATTCCATGTTTGAACTGATATTTCTTTTCAATCGTTCATTTTTTTTTTTTTTTTACAACAACAATCGTATGGTTGTTTCACAGTTATTGCAGTTATAGAGTCTTTAATTTTATAATCATTTTTAATATATAATTACTTTATGTCAAATTGATATTTGACAAGTCATTATTATGATATTCTTTGGGTGGGAATAATCGTTGAAGCTGTTCCTGGTTAGCACGGATAGAGTTTAGATTTGGATTTGATGATGTGTTTGTAGGCCATCCAGTATACCAATGACGAACCCTTTTGTGGTCTAGCTGGCCACGAACAAGGACGGGCAAGTTGTCCTGATGCATCGTTGTAGGTCGTGGTTGTGGTGATTTGTGGTGGGGAGCACAAAGGACCAAGACCTTCTTCTCTCTCAAGGCCAACCTTCTCCTGCTCTCTTCTCCGTGGTCGTGACCGATACACCAATAATGGTTCGTGATTGGTGATGGCACTCGTGGTTCGTTGTCCATCCTCTGTATTGCAGATGGTCTTACGGTAGTAATGGTTGGAGTCTTTGTTTATGTATTTTTATGAGTGTCTTTTAATATTGTTTAAAAGAAATGATGGTAAAATCTATAAAACTGTATTGCTCATTGCCAATTTGAAGTTTTATCTATATAAAAATTGTAAATTTTAAGTTGTAAGAGTGATGTCATCTTTGCTACGTCCATATAAGATTGGAGAGAGTGGTGCCACAAAAATTACACTCATTTCACTGCCACGTAGACACTACTTCATTCTTTACCACAAAAGTGTGGTTTCATACTACACCTAAGGAGTGGTGCCACATTTTGGTATTTTTTTTTTTGTTTTAATAAATAAAAAGAGTCAATCATAGGAGGTAAGAAAAAGGAACCAATCATATTCTTTGAAGGAGTGCTCCCTTGGAATGTCGCCCTGTACCTGTACATCTACCGCACCAAGGGGCGTTGTTCTTGCTGATGTGATACTCAAGTATGGCAAGGGCCAGAGCCCACTCCCTTTGGTCTAAGCTCCACATATATTACAACTTGATTTACCAAGTCAAAAGAGAGAGAACATACAATTTTCTCCCTTTTCGGCAACGCAATGCTGAGAAGGGTTGGTTTACACAACATGTTGAGATGGCCGATGGGGGCAGTATACCTACAATATGTTGCACATTAGTCTTGCCGAAGACTTTTGTCATCCACTCTTAATTATTTAAAATCTAATAGAGAAAAATCATGGATTCCGGAGACGAGTATAGATGTTTTTCATTACCCAACTGAGGGATGAGGATTAAAATGATCGTCTATATTCACCCTTCTCTATTTTATATCAACTCTAACCTTAAGGTTGCCCGAAGTGAGAGGCTGGAACACGCGTAGAGGCCAACGTGTCAGCCTCCAAGACGCGTGAACACCGCCCCAACTCTGGTGTGTTGGGCTTGGCGTCTTCACAGAGACGAGAGAAGACACGTGATTTAATTGGCTACTCCACTTTTTTTACCGTTGCTGCATTTAATTGTTTATAAAAAAATTAATTAATTAATTAATTAGTTACCATATATATATATATATATATATATATATATATATATATATATATATATATATATATATATATATATATATATCACCATTTTTTCTCATTTCAAACACACACATCACAACTTTTGAACACAAACATATATACTACCAAAAAATTATTCTTTCCTCCATGGATTCACCTCAAAATACCCCACCAACCCAGAACACCCCAAACACTCCAAATGATCCGTTAGCAAATATTGGCTACATGCAATTGTTATTGTCCCCTGTTGCACAACAACCTCTATTCACTAATCTTCCATACCACCCACACTACTACCAACAACAACCACCACGACAATTTGTTCAATCCCAATTTCAACCCTTTCAAGAACAATCTTCTCCGCAATTTCAGCCCCAAACTTCCCAACGTCAACAAACTTCATAACCATCTCAAGTTCCGTTATCTCAATCTCAACCCGTAAACCTCGACATTGAAGACGACGATGAACGGGTTCAAGAAACACAACCAAGTCGTAGAAGGCAAAAAAAAAAAATCAAAAGATTCAACAAAAAAGAAAAATGCCCAATGGACCGAGGAGGAGGAAGCAGCTTTAGCTAAAGCTTGGATTTTTATATCACAAGACGGGGGTATCGGCAACGCGCAATCGGGACAAAGCTTTTGGAATCGTGTTTTAGACCACTTCCACGCGTTATTAGGAAGACAAACGAGCCGGACATACGAATCAGTCAATGCTAAATGGTGTGACCTTAGAGCGGCTTGTACCAAATTTAACGGCGTATTTGACAATCTAAAAAATATGCATCGAAGTGGTAGCAACGATTTCAACATTTTATCAACAACGTTGCACCAATTCAAAATTACTAACAATGGTAAACTTTTTGGCAACCAAAAAGCGTGGGAAGTTTGTCGCAATGGCCCAAAATGGGTCCTTTATCCGGAAACGGCACATTCGGGATCTACCACTGGTTCCAGCAAAAGGTCGAGAACGACCGATTCGGAAATCGGTGCTAACCTTGACCTCAATGATGAGTTCGACGCCACCAAGGGGGAGGGTCCATCGGACGTCCATCTTCGTCGACCACCGGGAAGGGACAAAGCAAGAAAGGGGGTTTCTTCTAGCGGGAAATCAATCAACGATGACGTATTAGCGGAGAAAATCGAGAAAACACTACATTTTTTAGAAAAAAAAATTGATTCAACGGAGGAGCAATGCCGACGACAATTGGCACTCATCAATCTTTAAATCATAAACACGGTGACACAACCAAATCTCGATCCAGAAAATTTAAGGGTGTTTTTGAAAATTCAACAAGAAGTTCTCGACCAATATCGAAACTAGATTTGATGTTTTTTAGTAATTTATGTTTAATTTTCTAAGTTATTTTTATGTTTTTTTAGTATTTTAGTTTTATTTTTCTATGTGTTTTTATGTTTTTCTAGTAATTTAGGTTTAATTTTCTATGTTTTAAATTATGTAAATATTTTATTATATTATAAATTATGTTTTTATCTAATTTAGTCATAAAAGATAAAAAAAAGTTATGTATTTTATAAATTATGTTATTTATTTAATATAATGTTAAAAAAATAAAAAAGTGAATGTTGTTATATATGTATTTTATAAATTATGTTATTTATTTAATATAATGTTAAAAAAAATAATAAATAAATAAATAAGTGAATGTTGTTAGTGGTAGATGTAGCACCACTTTTCCGGATTGGTGGTGACCACTCCACATAGCCTAAAATAAAAGTTCAATTATTTTTTGTGTTATTTTTTTCAACTTCAACAAAGATACTAAAAAATCACATTAAAAATATATTTTAATATTTATAAATCAAATATAATAATTATAATAGTTATAAAAAAGCAATCAAAATAATATTTTAATTAAAAAATGGTTCTAATATTAAGAATAATTTACACCAAATACGGTGGATGCACTTTCTTTCTTTGACACAAAAATGGTGCACACCAAATATGGAGCCGTTATTCAGTTGGACCAATTTTTCCTGATTCTCCATAGAAATGGCATGCAAGACTGCAGGAGATCCCAAATTGGGCACGAGGCCGAACCATTTTATAATATATTAAAAAATATATTTTTAATTAATAATCTATATTTTTTGAATTATATCTAAATACACTCTGTATAATTTTCGACCTTTTTGACCCGTTTCATTTAAACTAATTTTGAGTTTTACTCATTGGATCCTTCGGAGATAAAATATAACCTAAATTATACCCATTTTATGAAAAGTGTTGGAAATTCCCACCTCTGGCTCTAATGCTCTGTGTATAAGTTATTGAATATGAGGACATTAACAAACCATAATGCCTAATGACTACATAAAATGATATAATTGCTGGCCAAAAGACCATAAATGAAATAATCCTAAGAACATTGAACAAAAACTGAAAGTTTACTATTAAAAATGTTCTCTTAATCGTCCTTGGTCATAACTTATCAGCAATTTTGGTTAATGCATCTGAGATCCTGTTAAGAGCTGAAACCAAATTGTTATTGTAGTCTTTTCTTTCATCTCTTTCCAACTGACGATTTGTGTTTTCTGCTTCCAACCTTGCATTCAATGAGTTGGCATTCTTCTCAAGAACTTCGATTAATCGAGTATTAAAGTTTCTGTTGTGGGGTTCATCTGTTGATACTCTTCTCCTCTTACACCCCTCTTGTGGCATACGTCCTTTCCATGAAGCCCAGTTCGTTTGTTGCTCATTTAGGGTACCTGCTATATTTTAATAATTTATATAACAATTTGGTAAAATAATGTATAAACATGTAAAAATTTGGTTGAAAAATGAAATAACATAACTTGATAAAAGATCTATATTGTTGCATATATTGGTAATTATGCATATTTATTGCATAAATAAGTGTTTTACATAAAATGGATGGGTTTAAATGTCACAATTGTTATTTTTATTTTAAATAATTTCTCTTATCACAAGAACTATATCGTTACGAGTGTAAAAACAAATTAACAAGTGCTAACATTTGAATACTATTGGGCCACTTTCTACAAGTGTGGTGAGACGCATTGACAATGGTAAATATATAAAAGTCTCAAATTTTCAGGAGAAGTTTCAATAAAGTTCTAAAAGTTTTTTTGTTTAACAGAAAAATTCCGATTATTTAACATTTATCCAAATTAACGAAAAAATCATTTTTTATATTTGAACAAAAACAACAAATTTTATGATTTTCTCAAAATAATGAGATTTTTCTGTTCAAAACAAAATTTAGGATTTTTTTGAAATTTTTCCGAAAAATTTAGGATTTTTCAGTAGATTTCCCCAATGACAATGAGTTATACTAGATTATAATTAAATTGGTTGAATTTTTATCCAACACAACATTTTTAAATTTAACGGGCCAAATTTCCAATTGAACCCATAGTTTTAAATAAACGGGTTTGACATATATATGTATAAACTCAACCTGTTAAAAACTTGGGTTGACCTACTAAAATTTAAAATGTAAATATATTTAAAAATGATTTTGAGTAGCTAAATAAGTAGGGTTGTTCATTATTTTGATAAAACCGTATTGGACAATTTGGTTCAGATATTAAGATTTTTGGATTGGTTTTCAACAATACCGAATTATTATTTTGGATTGCTTTTAGTTTATGAAATAAAAACCGAATAATCCAAAAAACCGAATAACAGTTTATTTTTTATTTATATTTAATATAGCTATAATTATTTATTAATTTTAAAATTTGCTTTTTCAAATAAGTTCAAAAAGTTTCCCCAAATAAAAAACAATAATATACATTCTCTCAAAAAAAATCTATTAAATAATAAACTACAATATACATTATTAGTAGTTGTTTATAAATTTTAAAAATTGGATAATATTGTAATTATATGTCATTTTAAAATGGTTTGGTTTATGAAAATCGAATCAGAAAAACCGATCCAATTTTGAAAATCGAAATCAATTTAGATTTATTTAATTGAGCCGATTCATCCAAACGAACGCCCTTATATATAAGTTACAAACCTAAATATTGTTCAAAGTAAGATTAAAATACAACTACAACTACGAATCACTTATTCATATAATATTACAATTTTATTTTTATTTATTAAATATAAGCTAACTATAAAAAAACACTCATTAAATTTAAATAAGATGGAATTAGAAAAGCCTAATTTGACTTATTTAATTAAACGAGTTAATATATATGTTTGAGGATCCGCACAGCCTCAATTTATGTGTTATTTATCCATTCCTTAATATTTGGTTGAGTTTTGTTGTATATATTTTCACCCAATTTGACCTGTTAAATTAGTTTACATATAAGTCTTTTCTATTTACTCACTCTAAATTTACATGATTTTAGATAAATAAGTTCAGATTGCCATCTTCAGTAGAAAGTATAGATTAGAATAAATAATTGTTGATTAATGAATTTTCCGTAATCTGGAAAAATAAATGGACCAATATAATCTATACTAAATACTAACAAATATTAGTATAGATTATATCTCCCCATGTATTTGGTCCTACTTGTAATTGTATCTTAAAAGTCCATTATATCTGTATATATACTTTTTAATGTAAAGAGATCATTACTGGAAATTCATTAATCAACAAGAATGTGATCAAAGAAAAATAACAGAAGATATAGTATGGTTTACCTTGTGAGCAATCCTGGTGAAATGTTTGACATCTCTTCTCTGTTATTCAAAACCAGATATTAGTGAGAAGTTACTAAATGCAAGCATACAGATACTCAATTTCAAAACCCCGTTTGAATCACACGAAAGTCACCTGAAATAGGCATAGGATCCGGGGATCCCGGTATTGGGTTGTCAGCTTCTTCCTCCATTTTGTCTGAATCTGGAAAAAGACCATCATCAGACACAGCACGTCGACCACTATCAAAAACCACATCCTCCTCCACCTCCGCCTCCCCTTCCTCCTCCTCCTCCTCCTCTTCATCTCCGGCCACCACCCCCACCCCATTTTCATCTTTTGTATCGGCACTTACAGTCACCAGAGCAAGCTTATACTCCGCCTTAGTAAACGCTTTCCCATCCAATACATCAAACACTTCCTGATCAAAAAAACCCGGCAATTTATTCTCTTTCCTCAAATCATTTCGCATCAACCAATATGAATCCGATTCTTGTTTCACTTGTGATTCCCATGCTTTTATCTTCTTGAAATCACCCACCATATTACTCCATCTTTTCCGGCACTGAACCGGGCCCCGGTTCACCCCATGCTGTTTACAGTACGAAGCAACCGAATCCCACTTGGGTTCGACCTGGTCCGACCCGAAAACCGAACTTGATCTCCGGCCCCTACGGCCTCTATTCTCTGCAACTTTCTTGCCTTCTATAAGGGTAAGTGTTTCTTGTCGGGTCCATCGAGGATGTCGTGGTGATTTGCTCTTATCATCCGCCACTTCCACCACCATGGGCGGTAGTTTTTGGCCATCAACCACCACCTTGCTGGGAGTATCACCACCACCACCACTATTATGACACACTTCATCTGCCATAAGAAGGTAATAAGAGTCTTGAATATTTACAGCCTATATATTTTGTGTAGGCTCTTTTATAGGATACATAAATAAAGGAGGTGTATGCATGTACCATTTAAGGATTGTTGACCTTAATAAGGGCATTACTTTCTTTGTTTTGGCATCGAATTAAATGGGTTTTTATGTGCATATTATATACTTAATTAAGCACTAATTATATCTTTAAGGCACTAATTAAGGACCAATTATATCTCATTTTCCCTTTGTTGCCTTACATTTTAGGGAGTTAAAGATTTGTTCTTTAGGACTATACTCATCTAGTTAAACGTTGTGTATGTGAAAAAGTTGAACTTTATTTTCTTACCATATTTTGGTGAATATTAGTCAAACATTAAAAATGCCTTTAAATGAAATCAAATAAAAAAAACTTATGAAACAAAGTCAATATTACGACTATTTTGCAATGTTATCAATGGGTAAGAAAGTAATATCGGATTTATAAAACGTCCATAGGAAAAAATATTGTATTGATTCAGTAATTATTAATTAGGGAGTATAAATTGATAAATCATTCAGGGATGGCTGAAATAGAATATATATCACAGATTAGTCCTTTGGGTTCAAATCTTACATTTGAAATTTTTTTAGGGTATAGAAGAGTTTTTACTGTTTATTTATGTGTATCTTTACTCTTTAGCTTAGTTTGTATGAAAGAGAACTGAAAATCTCTGTTGATTACAAACATTGAATGTTAAAATACCCAATAAATATGAAAATCAATATTTATGATAAAATATGATAAAATGATCTTTATATTTAATGCTATTCATACCCACTTTGGGTTTATCTCGTCAGTTTGTTGGGCCATATTAATTTGTTTTTGTTTATAAAAATGTTAGCATTGGTCCCTTAAACAATTTATTTCTATTAATAATTTAATATAGCATTAGATGGGATAATGTTGGTACATCTAAAAATTATCTAGTTAATGTTTTAAAAAAATATTGAAAATGATTATGTTATTAATATTAATTATGAATATAATAATTTTTATATTAAGTTGATATGTATAATTATAATTAGTTTGAACAATATGATAAAATAAACATATATTAAAATCATATTAATCATTGACATCTTACATTCATATAAAATTAAATAAAATTTTTGAATTTAATATTATTTTTATCTAATGTATGATTAATTATTTTAAAAATATCTTATTTGACAATCTTTTAATTTCAATCACAGACTCTTTTAAAGTAATGTTATAGAATTTTATAATTATAACTTATTATTAATTATTATTATTATTAATTGATTTTAAAACCATTTGTTACCATCAAAAGGTTATATATTTAAAAAAAACTTATTTTTATTTAAAAAATAATAGAAAGTAAAGTTTGTATATAAAATCTTTTTGTATGGTTTTGTATTTATACTACATTAAAGAACCAATTTATAGTTATTAGTATAAAAGATTTGAAAAGTTATGGATATTTGGGTTTAAATCCATTAACAAATCATGCATTGATTACCAAAAGAATATTATTAAAGTAACTATGTAATAATTATTAAGGTTTTAAATAAAATTAAACATAACTTAGAAGGTAATATCGAATTCAAGTTTTACGAGATGTGATGATATGTTGTTTATAAGACGTGATTTAATGAGACAATTATATATATATATATATATATATATATATATATATATATATATATATATATATATATATATATATATATATATAATTTAAGGCGACATTTTCTTGAAACGTGACGTCCAATACAAGCTTTTGAGCAATGACGCGTCACGTTGAGCTTTTTGAACATTGATAATTATAAATGATTTAGGGAATGTCTGTCAACGCATGTTTAAGAGGTTTTACTTTTTAGTTTTTTGACAAAACTTTCGATTTAAACAAAAAGTTTTGTTTTGTGGTACTGTCTTTTAGCTTTTAATTTAAATAAAATAAACACTCTAAATTTAAAAGCTACTTCATGTATCGTTTAATAAAAAACTATTGATTTTTTTAATCAGTTTCCATAATGCCCTTAAAAATATATTTATATATTTATCTTTTTTAACCAATTTTCCTTTTATGTATTTTTACAGATTTCAAAAGTTTTGAACTACTTCTCTCAAACTCATATAACAAATAAAAACTACAGTTTTCAACTACTAATTATGTGCTTTTAACTTTTAGTTAAAAGTTACCAGCTAGTTTTAACAAACACACCCATTTAGAGGTCGTAAGTATATTGGGTATAGTTTTAACTTTTTTTATCAGATTATTTATTTGATTGTACGAGTTTTACAAACTTTCAACAACTCTTTAAACTTTTATATTTAAAAGAACAGAATCCACCATATCGTTAAATAAATATTTCAAAATAAAACCTATAAAATTAAGTTTTTTTTTGGCTAGCAAAATGAAGTTTTATCTTGATTTTTTATAACATGTAATTTTTTTGGAACTACAGACTAATTTACTCTTAAATTGTCACTTATGTCTACAACGGGACTTAAACTCATTAACTTTCAACTGAGAGAGTCATTCCTTACCATTAGGCCATTGACTTATTAAATGGAAATTTATTTAATAAAAACAATAAACTCATGAGACAACAATAAAAATCATTAATTATAACATTAGGTAGAAATATAAAGAGTTATGAAGTTTCAAATAAATATGATATTAATAAAATGACATCTTTTATTATTATATATATATATATATATATATATATATATATATATATATATATATATATATATATATATATATATATATATATATTTGTGTAATAGTAAGTTGTATGGTAAAAATATATTGACATATTAGACATGAATACCAATTGATCTAATAAAAATATGAAAAATTAAATATGAAATATTCATCACCAACATATATTATGTATAGGATTGATTTTTCATCAAAAGGTCTAACAAAATAATATAATTAACTTTTTAGAGTTGATTATATATAAACGAACCAATATTAATATATATATATATATATATATATATATATATATATATATATATATATATATATATATATAATCGCAAAAAAAATAGTGATAATATACAAATGTTATCTATAAAAAAATATATTGTTGTAACTTAGAGAATCACTCCTTACCAATAGGTCACTGACTTATTATATGGAGAATTTTATTTAACAAAAACAATAAACTCACGAGACAACAATAAAAATCATTAATTATAATATTATGTAGAAATATAAATAGTTATGAAGTTTTAACTATGATATTAATAAAATGACATCTTTCATAGTGTGTGTCTATATATATATATATATATATATATATATATATATATATATATATATATATATATATATATATATATATATATATATATATATATATGTGTGTGTGTGTGTGTGTGTGTGTGTTTGTGCGCGCGCGTTGTGCAATAGTAAGTTGTATGGTAAAAATATATTGACATATTAGACATGAACACAAAATTTCAGATCTAATAAAAATATGAAAAATTAAATATACTGTTCATCACCAACATATATTATGTATCATGAATGATTTTTCATCAAAAGATCCAACAAAATAATATAATCAACTTTCTATAGTCAATTATATATAAACGAACATTAAAAATATAAGGATATGTCTATGAGAAACATATTGTTGTAGATCCTTTTTATCATGAGATCCACACCAGAAAATTTAAAATCAAAATCAATGATGAGATCGATGTTAAAATCCCCTAAAAATGTGGAATCGGACCTTTGGAATCCACCCCTTCATCTTTGTGAGTTTGATTTCTGGGAATCGATAAGACAAACGGATCTAAAACGGTATTGAAACACTATACACTTGATCATATGAGGTAATTGATCAGGTGCACTCATTTATGAACAAATTTGCACGTGGTTCCTATTTAAATAGAAAAGAGAGAAAGAGCATATTGTTCTGCAACCCTATGTAACGATGTCGCCGAAGATAATGGTCGCCTCTGCCTTCGATTCAAACAGAGAAAAAAAAAGAGTATGTCAGTTATATATTGTGAATGGAGAAGAGATAGAGATCGACAATTCTTCATTTGGGGTGTTTGTGTTGGTGACGTTCGATGATTCAAAGCGGACATAAGTGGTTTCTTGATGCTCATCAATGATGAGATCGATGTTGAAATCCCCAAAACATGTGGAATAGGACCTTTAGAAATCACCACTTCATCTTTGTGAGTTTAATTTCTGGGAATCGATAAGACAAACGGATCTAAAACGGTATTGAAACCCTATACACTTGGTCATATGAGGCAATTGATTTTCTACACTCATTTATGAAACAAATCCGCACTTGCTTCCTATTTAAATGGAAAAGAAAGAAAGAGCTTATTGTTTTGCAACCCTCTATAATGGTTTCGCCGAAGATAATGGTCGCCTCTGCCTCCGATTCAAACAGAGAAAAAAAAGAGTATGTCAGTTATATATTGTGAACGGAGAAGAGATAGAGATCGACAATTCTTCATTTGGGGTGTCTGTATTAGTGGCATTCGATGATACAGATATGTTTTACTTAGGCCTCGCCTGTCACATGGCCTCGCCCGCCAACAAATAATATCACATAAACATATCACAACACATAAGCTAAACTCATACGACTGATCATGTCCTAAGGCCTTGCCTATCCTGGGCCTCGCCCCTATCCTGCTACTGATGAGCCATGGAACCCTGTCCACGCTCCTACTGGTAGTGAGATACGAGCCCAACCCACTCTTACTCCTTCCCTAACTTGGGCCTCACCCCTGTTCTACTACTAATGAGATATGGAACCCCATCCACACTCTGCTATTGGTGAGATATGGGACCTCGCCCACACTCGCCTCCCTACCAGGCACATACATGTATCACACAGACAACAAGTATAAACTATCATATAAACAAATCCTTGGGCACCCGCCTGCTATTAATGGACATCGTCCTGAATATCATACTAGCATACTGTGCCTAGGGCTAACCCGCAGGTCTGTTGGGTTTTGGTCATAAGACATCATATGTGCTCATACAAACCCTAATGCTTGGATCTAGGTTTCTCTATTGTACATGCTTTGAATCCAAGACTATAAACCCTAATTCTATCATACATATAATCATATTAACATGAGAATAAGTTTATAGTGTTACCTTGATTGTTATGTAGCAATAACAATCCCAAATCTCCTTGTATTGACTTTGGAATGCTTAGAGTAACAAGTGTCACTCCTCTAATGGCTCACAAACACCATAAGCAAGAGGATGAAGAGGAGAGATGATGGAGGCTACCAAAAACGTGTAGAAACCCTTACAAGAAGCTTAGCCACGTTTTTGAGCCTTAAGGGGTCTTTATATAGTTGGGCTATTAGGGTTATCTAATAAGGAAACCCTAATTTGGATGCTTAAGCCCTAAGCAACCCATAGACTCCTTTTACTAAGCCCATGGACGATTTCCTTATGGGTTTCCCATTAGAATTCGTCCATCCCTTAATACAAGGCAATCCATGGCCCAAATTGCAATTATCTTATAATTACAATTCCAGTCCCTTAAGTTTAATTAATCTCTTTTAGTCACAAAACTAATTACCAATTAATTATTGACTAATATTAATTAAACAATATGATTTCTCCTTTAATATATTATTCCCATAATATATTAATAAATCATATTTAATCCTTACTCTCCATAATTCATCCTATCAAGTTGCTTTGGTGAAGGCAACCCAAAAGGACCATGCACCATTGGGTCAAGTACATACCAAAATAGTTATGGACTTAGACACTAATCCAACAGTCTCCCACTTGGATAAGTCTAACAACTATTATGCGTATGACTTCAGATCCCGATCTGCAATCGTAGCTTTCCAAAGCCGCTGTCAACTCTGATCATATCAGATACGCGTGTCCTTAGATAAGGGATCATATATTCCTCCATTCTTGATATCGTCTGAGATATGATTTCTAATCATTCTCTTTGTACTACTTCTCGATTTCTGATTTATGACGACAGACTAATTGAACAAATCAAATTAGCCCTAGCCCGGCCGAGCATTTACGTATGTCATCACTAAACCATCGAGGGGCCCAAAGATATCGCTTTTATCCTACTTTGGATAAAAGGAACGGATAAGCTTTGATACAATGCTTGCTTGCACTCATTAACCAAATCACACACAACAATATGTTTTATAACACCAAGTTACTGGTGCATTTACATATTATCAATGTGCAACCGATTCGCAAGATACAACTCACACATCTCGGTTTCAAGAATATAAGATGTTATCGTCTCACTAATCACTCGAGATAGTGATCCAAGTGAGCATGGGTTTAATCCAATGCTCAAATCACATTCATAAGCACTCATGAACGTTGCAGCAAACATTTTCTTATGTCTAATACTTTTCTAGACAATCCACACACCAATTCATGACAGTCTTCATTCATATCTACTTCCAACATATGAACGACTGTGGCCCGTTTGAATAATTCGATTATTCTTAATAAACTCAATTATTCTGGAAGTCAAAACATGCAAGGTGAAACACAAGAATAATACTAATCCCATATGGCCTCAAACCTTTGAGTATAAACAAAACACGTTTTATTTATCACCATATCGATTACTCATTATTTGTCGTTTCGGGTAATCAACTTCTTACTTGAATTATTACACTTGTCCCATGCTCCTAGCATGCACACAATGTTTACCTATGGTTCTTACTTTTGTGAAATAGACAAATTGAACACATTTCCAATCATTCTCATTTTACAACTCCAAATCCATTTTCTTAAGTGCAAGAATATCAAATTCTCGCTACTTATAGAATATGCTAGATTCTAACACTTTATGCAACGATCCTTTCGTAATGTCACTGCACCAAAGTCACAAAGACTATTGCCAATGATATTACAAAGTCCTCTATCGGAGATTGTTACAAGACAATTCCTTAGATATGATGTCTCTCTCTCAAAGTACATTCCTTTGAACATCCTTTTGCATAAAAGTTTCTAATCTAGACATAGATTTTCAATATTTACTTCCCAATATGGACACGCTTCCATATTTTCCATATGACAACTAATTTCTTAATAGAATCTTATCTATTCGTAATGATGTCGATATTGTCCATCCAATATGGAAACATTTCCATAATTTCCAATGCTATACTTCCAACTACTCACAAGCAACCAATCCTCGTCGAACTTTGGATTGTCCTTTGATAGTTGTTTAATTATTTTAGTCAACACCAATTCTAGTTCCTTTTCCCTCTAAATGCACTAGACATTTGGAAAATCTTAGAATGGTCAACCATTAAATCATTTGCAATCGATCCTATACTCGAAGCGTATGGGACACGACGCATAATGTTTTATTTGCTATGTTCTCAAAATTCGAATTGTGAAGAGGAATGCCGTAATCATAATCGAAATTTTAAGAACACACTATGTACCTTTGACTAAATTTATTAGCATTCCACAACCTAATCCTTTAGATTTGAAATGAAGCATAATAATCTCTCCCTTAATTATAGCAAAACAACTATACAACCCTTACGACTTTTCAAGGTATAACTCTTGTTTTTCTATAATTAATATTGCCAACTATGCAATACGTGCCTTAATAATCATAACATTTATGCTCCCACTATCATGATGATTATTATAAAACATAACACTTATGCTCCCACTAGCTTCGACATGTATTAATAAACATCTTAACTTTCAGAAAAACAATACTTATTGAATTTCTTAAGTTCATGTTTCTAATACTTAGTGCTTTGATAGTCTTTTATCAAGGCTTCTTGAACTTATACACTTTTGCCTTAGATAGTTCATATGTGTGTCTTAACAATGAAGACTAATTGCCAAACCTCACAATTCAAATTATGGAGAGGGATGCCGTAACCATGATTGAATTCGAGAATGCAATTTTACAATCACTATCTTTTAAAATCTTTCTTAGTGAAAGCATTTCCTCACAGTCATTTTCATGAAGGAGGAAATCTTATGACACTTAGATTTAAATGGTGTATGTGTTCCTATCCATGTGAATTTGTTAAAACTAAAGTTTACGACAAATTCAAACTCATATGGATCGAACTTCCTTAATCTTGATTTCTTGCCTTATGGTAGCACAGCTGCCCACCACGTCTTCCAATTAGTTAAGCAGCTCACCTTTTCCTATCAATGTACTTTCCATTGATCAAGGTCCTTGCCTTTTATGCATTCAAATGAGAACTCATAGGACTCACATGCATAATTAACTCGATTGGATTGGCACAAAAACAAAATAATGCCTTCACGATAGGTTGTAAACCTCAACTCGTGTGCTAGTGATGATTGATAAGGTTTATTTGATTTGTTCTTGAAACCTTTCAAGACCATTAAGACTCCCACTGACTCCTTGACATATAAGATCCTCTTGTCAATAAACATTTGTTGACAACCAAATATTCAAGAGTTAGTGTAGCTTTTATCAAAACATTTCATAAATTTGTCTTAGTTGGTCTCTGTCTTATCCACGACATCACAACTTTCCACAATTGATGAATGTTATAAACCTTCTTAATATTATTCACTCAATGTCACAATCTTGACTTTAAGACTTGTTTTGGAACGAAGTATGATTGACTTCTTGATTTGACCATTTCTTCAATCTTTGATTCCTCTTCTTGGACATACAATTGTACCAAGACTCACTTAGAGGATCAATTGAGATATGGTTCTTAATCATTAAGACCTATCATAAAGCATAAAAGTTACTCTCGCTTCTTCTTAGAATGGAGAAACTCTTATCTTTTTGCCTACTTGATTCTTCTTATTCGTTTTGCTGTTGATCTAAACCCTTTAATCAATTCAAAATTACACTTAATCTTGTAAGTGTAATCATATTTACTAAGCCTTTAGTAAATCATGACGAATATCTTTGTTACTCTTATGGTGAACTTGATCAACACACAACTATGTGTACTCGATCTCCTAGTCCTTCACTTGACACTTTGTCAATGAATTAGTCCAATTTCCAAATACGAAATTTCTC
This sequence comes from Lactuca saligna, assembly GCF_052625555.1. Classification (NCBI taxonomy): domain Eukaryota; kingdom Viridiplantae; phylum Streptophyta; class Magnoliopsida; order Asterales; family Asteraceae; genus Lactuca; species Lactuca saligna. The sequence continues at coordinate 14,836,423 of NC_136421.1, read as the reverse complement.
ATTCATTGTGCATCCACGTTGCATGATTCCAAGTTTTTGTCCAATTGAAACTTGGGCGATGAGAAACTCTCCCTATTTGGTAAATTCTTGACATTTCCATAAATAACATAACTAAGAATCACATCCATTCGTTGTAGAAATATTCAAACATCAATTTTCATAACAATTTCATTGCAAGGAAATAAACAAATAAATAAGTCAAACAAAATTTATTTTATTTATAAAAGCAGCGGAAAAACATTTGTCCTTACAATGCAAAATCTATTGAAAACTATGTAAAAAGAAAATTTCTAACAACTCTATCATAACTATCTAAGCTCAAAATCCAATCTTCAAGTCCATGAGATCGAGATCCATCACTTGTGATTAGATTCATCTTGCTCTCTTATCAAGCTTCCTTTCTTTTCACCGATCCTTCAAAACATTCAAATGCAATCTTATCACATCATGTATTAAGAATCAATGAATAGGAACTTAATGGAGTTAGATAGTGGATTCTTACCTAAAGCGTAGTCATACTTTTGACTCTCCCATCTCTTAGATCTCTTAGGTAAATAGGGCAACTTCGTCTCCAATGCCCCTTCTCTTGGCAATAAAAGCAAATTGACTCCTTTGGAACAACACATGGAACTACTTCAGACATCGCCTTTCTCAAACTTTTCGATCATTGCATGTCTTTCATTGCCATTGTCTATATCCATAGAGGTCTTGAAGGCAGATTCACCAATCAACTTTGCTTTTCTATTGCGCCAAACCATTGCTGATTCAGCAGCAATAAGCATATAGGTGAGATCTATAAGGGTCACGTCGTAGCTCATCATATAGTACTCTCTTACGAACTCACTATACGAGTTAGGAAGTGACTGAAGAACCCAATCAACAGCCATCGCTTCACTGACAACGGATCCCATCATTCTTAATCTATTAATGTGTGACTTCATCCCTAAGACGTGTGCACACACCGACTTTCCTTCTTTATGTTCACTTGCCAAAAGGGCTTGAGTGATCTTGAACTTTTCAAGCCTTTGAACTTGTGGGTTAGGGAGAATAATTGGAGGAGGAGGAGGAAGTGAAGCATGATTTCTTGTTCCTCGATCGAATCGTGGAATATCATCTTCATGTGGAATGCTTGTTCCACGGGATTGAGAAGACCATAGTTGTCGAACTTTGACATCGGGAGAAAAACGAATTCAAGTTAGTTGATTGATTGAGTCCTTGGTAAATCACCCAAATGAAATTCCAAGGCTAGGACCCAACACAATATCCTACAACTCGGGAGAGGGATGCCGTAACCCAAGTGCAGAACATTTGAAGGTAAGTGAATGACGATTCACTAATTTCCACCATGAAAAACGAAAAAGAATTTTAAGTTTTAAATCTATGAAAACTCCTAGATCCATTGAGATTCATTGAACATTTCAATGGCATGTTTAAATCTCGATATGCCCCTCTAGTTTGTGACTGGGATGCCGAGGATCACAAAGCGGGTGTGAATAACCATGCAAACTACATGGTGCCCTCACATGTTACAATCACCTATTCGATGTGCCGGTAAACCACACACGCTCCACCGAACTATGACAAACATTGAGTCACCCTTTGCTACCTTTGCTTAGAACCATTTAGTGTGCCGGTAAACCACACACGCTCCACTAATGTCTTCGCAAGGGCACAAAGTGTAATTTCATGGAATTGCATCAATTCACTTTTGCCTAAGTAACTAAGATTGGGAATTTGAAAAACATTTAGTTACTTTGTATTTCATTATACTTATAATGGAAGGTTTCGTCCTATCCTACCCGTTCGGCTAACGAGCCTCCACTAGTCAAGAGTGCGGTGGGTAAGAGTGGATACCCATTCAATCGCCATTTTATAGGCAATTTCCTTAAACACCCCTTATAGACCACCTTCGTGAATGAGGCCTACTAACGGTAAAACTAACTTTTAGTTATACATATATATAATGTTAGACTTTTAATGTTATATATAGTATAGGGTGTATTTTATAACTTTTAAAATACTGTGTGGTTAACTTTAACAATTACACCTTTAATTCTATTAAATAGTTAACCTAAACTTTTATGGATTTATTAAAGCTCTTTTAATTATACTCCTTAATTAATTAATAAAACCATAAGGGTGTGATTTGAACTTTTCAAAACATTACTAGAGTTTTAGAATTTAACATTTCTAATTAAACCTTTTAATCAACTTTTAAATTCCAAAACTTGAGGGCAAGTTTTGAAACCTTTTTCAAAACATTAGGGTTTTAACTATTTAAATTTCTAAACAACAAAACTTTTGGGGTTCAAATTTAAACTATAAAACCTAAAGGGATTAATTTGAAACTATTCCAAACTTTGTCAAGAATATTCTAGATCACATAATTCAAATAAGGCAATTAACTATAATTGGTGGTTATCTAATTTGATCTAGTTCAAATTCTTGCAAGATAATGATCAAATAATTTCCATAACTTCACATATATCAAATAAGGTAACAATTATCTAATTAGATGACCAAAATCTTTTATTTTGACAAGGATAATCATAAGGGATTAATAAAATTCGAATTTTATTAAGTTTAAACAATTATGGTAATTATCCTAAGTCATAATAGGTAAAAATCCCGAAAATCCGCCTGTCTGACGAGTTGACTCGTCGAGTCAGCCTTGGACTCGTCGAGTCTGCATGGACTCGGCGAGTTCAGCCATGGACTCGGCGAGTCCAGCCTCCAGAATCCAAAAAATCGAATTTTCCAGTTATATCAAGCATCAATACAATAGAAACCAATCTAGGCTCTGATACCACTGTTGGGTTTTGGTCATAAGACATCCTATGTGCTCATACAAACCCTAATGCTTGGATCTAGGTTTCTCTATTGTACATGCTTTGAATCCAAGACTATAAACCCTAATTCTATCATACATATAATCATATTAACATGAGAATAAGTTTATAGTGTTACCTTGATTGTTATGTAGCAATAACAATCCCAAATCTCCTTGTATTGACTTTGGAATGCTTAGAGTCACAAGTGTCACTCCTCTAATGGCTCACAAACACCATAAGCAAGAGGATGAAGAGGAGAGAGGATGGAGGCTACAAAAAACGTGTAGAAACCCTTACAAGAAGCTTAGCCACGTTTTTGAGCCTTAAGGGGTCTTTATATAGTTGGGCTATTAGGGTTATCTAATAAGGAAACCCTAATTTGGATGCTTAAGCCCTAAGCAACCCATAGACTCCTTTTACTAAGCCCATGGACGATTTCCTTATGGGTTTCCCATTAGAATTCGTCCATCCCTTAATACAAGGCAATCCATGGCCCAAATTGCAATTATCTTATAATTACAATTCCAGTCCCTTAAGTTTAATTAATCTCTTTTAGTCACAAAACTAATTACCAATTAATTATTGACTAATATTAATTAAACAATATGATTTATCCTTTAATATATTATTCCCATAATATATTAATAAATCATATTTAATCCTTACTCTCCATAATTCATCCTATCAAGTTGCTTTGGTGAAGGCAACCCAAAAGGACCATGCACCATCGGGTCAAGTACATACCAAAATAGTTATGGACTTAGACACTAATCCAACAAGGTCTTCTACTCATAACTACATGGGCCGACATTGTGGCCTTAGACCCATACACACAAAGGGAAAATCACCTGCACTGGCTGAACTTGCTGATGATCTCACTAGCGGATGCCATGCAACTCACTGAACTCCTGCTCCCCTTGCTCCCCGAACTACCAATATCAATGCAACACTGAGTCTAACTGACCCCCAAAAGACAACCAAGTCAACTCTGGTCAAAGTCAAAGTCCTGGTCAAGGTCAACCTCCCAGGTCAACCCTACTCGCCGAGTCAACCTACTAACTCGCCGAGTTCATATATTCAGAGTCCTTCCTTTCGCGTCTCGACTCGCCGAGTCTACCAATTTCTGAGTCTTGACCTGTCCAACTCACCGAGTCTCCACTCGACTCACTGATTCGAGTCTCAACTTGAAGGGTTTGGGGTTTCGCAACCCGACTTGCCGAGTCCAAGAACAGACTCGCCGAGCACAAGGCAATCTTCATCTGACTCGACGAGTTGTTTATCCCACTCGTCGAGTTGCTCCTCACCTTCATGCTACTCATCGAGTCCACTCAAAGGACTCAGCGAGTCCATTCATATCTCCTTACATGCAGAGGACTTTTGAGTCATGCATGGACTCCAAACTGTAGATCTACCCTTCCCAAGCCTATTCCTCACGTAAATTTGCAAACTTTACGTGTAGAGAAGGAGATCTAGGCAAAATATACCATAAACTAGGGTTTAAGGCAAAGAGGCTCCATAAACAACTCAAGGGCTGATACTTTATGCTTCTCAAGACCATAAAATGCTTAGATCTGAAGTAGCAACTTCAGATCTGGCTTCTAACTCAAATGAATAGCATTATGGCTAAAACGCCCCAACAACCACACATAGATCTAAGTGCAAAAGAGTCCAAGAACTATATTATTACCTCTAAATGCTCAGAAATATACTCAAAATCCCATATCTATAGTCCTTTCTTGCGCCTCCAAGTTCCTTCTTCCTTCTCCAAGCTTTAATGGACCCTTCAAGGCAACAAATGGCTCAAATAGAGGATATGGCGGCTAGGGTTTGGTGTTCTGCGTTAGAGAGGCAGTAAAGGAACCTTAGGGAGGAGAATGAGGTGCTTAAATAGGCTCCAAGTCCCAAATTTAGGGTTTTCTCCGCACAGACCAGACTCGCCGAGTCCCCTTGGCTGATTCGCCGAGTCGGTCACTTATTCCTCGACTCGGATCCCGCTCGGACTCGCCGAGTTCCTCCTTGGACTCGCTGAGTCACCCTTTAAAATTAGGGTTTTCTTTCCTTTCTTGGCCTTCCAGACTTCGGGTGTTACAACTCTCCCCCACTTAAACTAAACTTTGTCCTCGAAGTTTGCTATGATCCACCGCCTGCGATCTGCCTCCAATACCCCACCAATTTGTCTAACACCAGCTGCCTAACTTCGTTGGCCTTCCGCTCAGTCATTCAGACTGACATCAATCCTTACGGATAAAAATCTCGGGTCCATCCTGATCCTGAACATTCTGGGAACACAACTTACTCAACCGACAATCCTTCTGATACTCTCCAAGTACTGCAACATAGTGGTTCACCCCTTCTTTCCTTGCGCGATTTCCTTGCCTTCCCAAGGCAACGCTCCATAACCATCTATCTCCTTTACCACTGTGAAGACCCTGTCTTCACCCAATCTATTACTCTCGTTACTCCTAGTACGGGTCATCATCGCCAGTATCCACTGGGCATTTTTTCTACTATCATTTGGTGTCGAGCACCCCACGATCAACTAACTGAATTCCACCATATGTTGCATACTCGCACTGCTACTGACTGGAAATTCTGCTATTCCTTATATGGCTTCCTGATGAACTGAGACCACCCTAGTCCCTACCAATCTATCAATATCTGGATTACCGGCTCCCACCGATCGCTGACCCAACACAACCACTAGTCGCTCCCAACAACATTCGAAGAAACTTCAACCACCTATACTGCTCAATCTATTCTACTATGCAGGCACTACAATTTCCTGGGATCCTCGATCCCCTATCTCGACTCTAAGATCCCTACCAGGTCCCACCTGTACTGCTAAGACTCACGGGTCTCACCCACCCCTATCCTTCTAGTCTCACTTGCCTAACTACTCACGCACGGGCCTCGCCCACGGGTCTCACCCAACCACACTACTGAGCAACCCTGCTCTCAGGTCTCACCTACACTGCTATTCTCATACAGGCCTCGCCCGTGGGTCTCACCCACTATATCCTAGAGCGGCCTCTCCCAAGGTCTCACCTCTCAAGGGCTATACAGGTAAACTCCTTACCAGTCTCATCCATTACCCATTCCTGATCCGTATCTGGATGCTAGGAGATAAGGTCCTCGCCCCGACCCCGCTAACAAAGCTACTATGGAATGTTACGGCTTACCCGCAGTCTTACATCACCTTCTATCGTCGTCTGCTAGTGAATGTTACGACTGCCCCGTAGTCTTACAACACCTTCCACCACTAACTGCTAGTGAATGCTACGGCTGCCCCGTAGTCTTAAAACACCTTCTACCACTGATCGCTGCTGAAGAAGGTTGAGGCTCTCTCGCTGCTCTTCCATGCTCTACCTGCTGCCTATGCTACTGACTATTAACACGAAAGCATCCCATGTTATCTGACCTCAAGATCTTCGTTCCGACTCACACGAATCCTACAGGTGATCCTTCAACCTGAACTCCCAACCACATACTAACTATCACCAATACACGCACTGGCTGAGGGGGAGTTTCTCAAACTCCTAACCATGAACTCCTCAATCATCAACCACTGGACTACCTCTTTTCCTTCTTAGAAGTCGCGTACTCGTTCTGGATTTGCGTGCTCTTACCCTTGCACACTCGGAGGATTCTCCCCCACTTCGATCCTGCTTACACCTCGCTGCTCAATGAATAGAAATCCCAATCCTTGCTACTATTCCATAATCAATCTGCTGAGGAATCCCAAGCTTACCATAGCTAGGGGTCTAACCTGTCCATCTCTAAAACTTATACGGCTCTGAACTAGCGAGACATACCAAGTCCCTCCAAGTCATACTATAGTTACTGCACCCTAAGTAACCTTTTCCAACAGAACCCATCCCTTATCTACTATCCAAATATCCAAGGTATGCAGATGGCATATAACTCGATCATAATCAAACCGCTCAAAAATAAAATACTCCTACTGATAATGATGCGGAACCATAACAATATAAGCATGCATAAATAAAAGAACTGAAAACAGAAGTCGCATACCTGTAACGTCCGGCGCTGCTCGCGTCTCCAGGGTAGCCATCTGAAAAGCCTTGTCTCCTACGGCAAGCACCACTACACGACCTTGACGGCCATCTGTGATCCTCAAGGTTGCAGGGGCAGGTGCCATCACCTGTCCTGCTGAAAACAAACTGGGGTACTGGGCCTTCTTGTGGCCCCGCTGATTGGAGTGAAAACATATCAACTCTGATCCTTGAGTGGTGGTAACAATACAATCCCTGCTAAAATGACTAGTCTGACCGCACTTGAAGCAGCCAGACTCACCACCACTACCACTCCTGCACGCGCCCCCGTGCGCCCTGCCACACCTCCCGCATCGATTGCGGTCCTGATAATCCCTCGATCTCGAATCCAATCCCTTGGGCCTTTTAACCGAACTCGTAGCTACCTAAACCTCATCCGGCTTCCTCTTCCGGATCTGCTACAAATCAATTTCCCTCTCCCTGGCCCGAGAAATCATATCTTCCAGCATCTTACAATCGGACATGCTCACGAACTCCCTGATGTCAGCCCTCAACATCTCGTAATATCGGGCCTTCTTCATCTCCTCATCCGCAACATACTGCGGAACAAGAAGGGCCCTCTTCCTGAACTTGGTGGTGATCTCCGCCACAATCTCAGTGGTCTGCGTCAAATCTTGAAACTCCCTTGCCAACTGATGCACCTCAATAATTGGCGAAAACTCCGCCCTGAACCTAGCTAAGAAATCGCTCCAAGTCATCGCGTCCAACGCGACATCATCACCCAAAGCATGACCAATCTCTTCCCACCAATCCCTCGCTCTTTCCTTCAGGAGACAGGAAGCGAGTCTGACCTTATCCTCCTCAGGACACCGGCTCGTACGGAACGCGTTGGCAACATCAGCCAACCATCTGCTGCTAGCGATGGGGTCCCTAGCCCCATGATAATCTGGTGCCCCGCAATCCCTGAACTCCCGAAATGTCAAGGTACGCGCTCCCATCAATGCCATCATCTCAATACGGAAGGCTCCCAGCCTCTCATCCAAAATCTCCAATATACCCTCCTTGATCGTGCCAAAGATCATAGGAGTCTGAGCTAGAATATTGCGCGTAACCTCAGCTGATATCAACTCTCTCATCCACTCCTCGAGCTGCTCGGCCCCTGAACCCGAGCCTGATCCCTCTCCGGCGCCTGATCCGCTCGCTGGTCTCTCTCGCAACGTCACCGTACTGAAACATATAACATAACCACTATCAGAATACTCCTCACTGCTGCGAGACCAAACATACACACTACCAGGTTACCGGTCTTGTCTCGGCCTTTCCCGAATCGAGTACGGATCCTCTGCTTTCAGTAGTACGGGCCCATACTACCTTCCACATCTATCCGTACTTTCCTCAAGAACTGCTTCGACTCCACCAGGTCCCTTTTCCACTACTATTGGTCCCAGCACTACCTCATCCTAGGCTTACCCTAGGGAAACCTCTGACTCAACTCAAACCAGTCCTCAGTTGCTGAAGGTCTCCTTGTGATGCCAATTATCCATCACCTGGATACCATCACATGTGACGAGGCTCAGATAATCCTTCAAGTAAAAGACTTGTCCCTACCACGGTTGGACTCAAACAAGAGTTGCACAATAGGACCAAATCCAACACTCTGAGATTATTCAACCTTGATCACATGTGACGTGTCGTATCCACCTAATGGCTAACTCCCATCACTCAGAATCCCACAATGCACAAAGCAAGCAGCATTCAGTCAAAGGAAAAATCTAACCATAACATACTCAAGCAATCATATCCACATAGCAAAAATCTGAACTAGCATGCAACACAAACTCATAAACTCAGGCATAACCTAAACAGGCTATCCTACTACTATCTAGTCAGCACTATCATGCAGATCAAAAGCACATATAACAGGCACATAAGGCATCATCCCTAGATCCTTAGTCCTAATCTAGCATGTTGTTCTATTAACTGATAATCAAAACATAGACTTGTATGGGTATTTTGGGGTACTTACTTGATCTCGGTTGATTGCATGCACCACACCTCTTTTCTCTTTTCAAAGTTCTTTTCTTTTTGAATTCTTTTTGCTTTTCTAAAACTGTTTTCTTTCTCAAAACTCTCTTTTTAAAAAATTGTCTTTTCATTTTGAAAACTTCTATACCAATTCCTCAGTTTGAGTTTAGACACACCCGAGAACATGTCTGAATCCCTCAAACCAAGGCTTTGATACCAACTTGTAATGACCCAAAATTTATGACCAAAAAATCCTTTTAATAAAACATTACTTTAAGCAAAGTCATCATTCCAAAACATAATCAGAGTATTAATTTTCAAAACACATGTTCATTATCAGAGTAAACATTCCCAGGCTGTCTAATCTATGGTGTGTGCCATGCGATTACCCCGAGCTCTTCCCTCCGCTATCAGAAGTACTTGAAACCAAAACTGAAAACCGTAAGCACGAAGCTTAGTGAGTTCCCCACCCTACCACATACCATGCATAATCACATATTGCACATATTGGGCCACGCCCGCTATCTTGGGCCTTGCCCCTTACCTCGGGCCTCGCCCGCTACAACGGTCCCGCCGCTCCAGTCCCCGCCTGGCTTTGAGCCCCACTCGGATACATATCTGTTTCACTTAGGCCTCATCTGTCACAGGGCCTCGCCCGCCAACAAATAATAACACATAAGCTAAACTCATACGACTGATCCTGTCCTAAGGCCTCGCCTATCCTGGGACTCACCCCTGTCCTGCTACTAATGAGCCATGGAACCCCGTCCACGCTCCTACTGGTAGTGAGGTACGGGCGCAACCCACTCTCACTCCTTCCCTAACTTGGGTCTCGCCCCTGTTCTACTACTAATGAGATATGGAACCCCATCCACACTCTGCTATTGGTGAGATATGGGACCTCGCCCACACTCACCTCCCTACTAGGCACATACATGTATCACACAGACAACAAGTATAAACTATCATATAAACAAATCCTTGGGCACCCGCCCGCTATTAATGGACCTCGTCCTGAATATCATACTAGCATATTGTGCCTAGGGCTAACCCCCGGGTCTTCTACTCATAATTACATGGGCCGACATTGTGGCCTTAGACCCATTCACACAAAGGGAAACTCACCTACACTGGCTGAACTTGCTGATGATCTCACTAGCTGCTGCCCGGCAACTCACTGAACTCCTGCTCCCTTTGCTCCCCGAACTAGCAATATTAATGCAACACTGAGTCTAACTGACCCCCGAAAGACAACCAAGTCAACCCTGGTCAAAGTCAAAGTCCTGGTCAAGGTCATCCTCCCAGGTCAACCCTACTCGCCCAGTCAACCTACTGACTCGCCGAGTTCATATATTCAAAATCCTTCCTTTCGCGTCTCGACTCGCCAAGTTAGTCCATGACTCGCCGAGTCTACCAATTTCTGAGTCATGACCTGTCCAACTCATCGAGTCTCCATCCGACTCACTGATTTGAGTCTCAACTCGAAGGGTTTGGGGGGGGGGGTCGCAACCTGACTCACCGAGTCCAAGAACAGAATCGCCGAGCACAAGGCAATCTTCATCTGACTCGACGAGCTGTTTATCCCACTCGTCGAGTTGCTCCTCATCTTCATGCTACTCGCTGAGTTCACTCAAAGGACTCGCCGAGTCCATTCAGATCTCCTTACATGTAGAGGACTTTTGAGTCATGCATGGACTCCAAACTGTAGATCTACCCTTCCCAAGCCTATTCCTCACGTAAATTTGCAAACTTTACGTGTAGAGAAGGATATCTAGGCAAAATACACCATAAACTAGGGTTTAAGGCAAAGAGGCTCCATAAACAAGTCAAGGGCTGATACTTTACGCTTCTCAAGACCATAAAATGCTTAGATCTGAAGTAGCAACTTCAGATCTGGCTTCTAACTCAAATGAATAACATTATGGCTAAAAATCCCCAAAAACCACACATAGATCTAAGTGCAAAAGAGTCCAAGAACTAGATCATTACCTCCAAGTGCTCAGAAATATACTCAAAATCCCATATCTATAGTCCTTTCTTGCACCTCCAAGTTCCTTCTTCCTTTTCCAAGCTTTAATGCACCCTTCAAGGAAACAAATGGCTCAAATAGAGGATATCGCGGCTAGGGTTTGGTGTTCTGGGTTAGAGAGGCAGTAAAGGAAACCTAAGGAGGAGAATGAGGCGCTTAAATAGGCTCCAAGTCCCGAATTTAGGGTTTTCTCTGCACAGACCAGACTCGCCGAGTCCCTTTGGCCGACTCGCCGAGTCGGTCACTTACTCCTTGACCCGGATCCCGCTCGGACTCGCCGAGTTCGTTCTTGGACTCGCCGAGTCGCCCTTTAAAATTAGGGTTTTCTTTCCTTTCCTGGCCTTCTAGACTTTGGGTGTTACACGGCAAGGTAGCAGCGCATCACACACTTGCACACAGGATTCCACATTGTAAGATTCATGGGATTGTACTATGATTTTATTACTATTCGGTGTTAAGATTTTGAGACATTCTTGCTATGGTTTTATGGATTGATATGACATTGACAATGTTTTTACTAAACGATTTTATAAGTTACTTATTTAAAAACGAAATTTTTGGCCTTGAAAAATAGGATGTTACAGGTGTGTATGAGATCCAACAAACATTCACCCCTTTCACAATCACCAATAAAGGGTGACTTGGTCATCTTTCCAAGCAAACAAGATTCGCATGTGTCATCCGACTTCAAGTCGAATGACTCCGAAACTCCATCATTTTGGAGTTGGGCTATGCGCTTCTTGTTGACATATCCAAGACGACAATGCAACAAACATGCCTTGTACAAAACATTGGACGAATCAATATTCAACACATTATTTCCTAAGTTATCTACAACCATGATAGTTTCATATATATCATTACAAGGCAATGCTTTAAAATAAAATACACCATTAAAGAAAGCATTAATGGAACCAATTTATTTCCTAGGTTATCTGTAGTGAAGGTCATTGGTCCTATCGAAACCGGAAGCTTCCCAAATGTGAAGTTCAAGGCGGTGAGAGGTTCGGCTAGTCAGGTTCACAAATTCACTCTCACAGACCTACCTTGTCTCAACCCATATGACCGGATCATGCTTTACAACTAATTGTTGGGAGATGAACAGAAGTACGAACCCGTTATTGCTCACCTCAAGCTGATGATTGTTTCGTATATTCAAGAGGTGGGAAATGAATAGGAAAATAGCTGATATGCTAAGAAGGAAGCCCTTTATTCAACCTAAAGAAGATCCAGAAGGATTTGAGAAGTTAAAGCTTGGTAAGATTTACAAAGAGGGGTGGTATGTGGTATTTCAGGCAAGGGAACAAAATGATGCAGAATTTCACAATACCTGTTTCTTTCTTCCTGACAAGTACACTACCACCTACCTGGAGTACATTTTGGAAATTGTTAATAAATTCAAGGGCAACAACCAGGGAGACAAAAAGTCTTTCTCAGACATGATTCAGTGGTACGTCCAGGTTCGCAAGGTATTGCTAAGCGTAACGCCAATGGTTTTTGAAGTACAAAAGCGAACTTAGCCCTAATAGACTCACACCTTAATTGACGCAAAAGGGGAGATTGTTGAAGATATTGTGTTGCGTTATTGGGCCTTTAGTTTAAGCATTTTGTAAACGGGTTGGGCATGTCCACTTGTCTTTAATTTCTAGGGTTATAGTATTTAAGGTGCATGCATGCATCAAATTTTGGCAACCTTTATAGTATTCTTGTAACCCTAATCACGCCTCTATAGTAGCAATTCTTAATCGAGTTCTTCTGAGGCTGTGACTTTTGAATCATTCAATATATTTTGATTCACTATCTTGTTTTTGCTTTAATCTGTTTTAAATCTTATCGATCTTTCAAGGATTATTATCCTAACATATATATATATATATATATATATATATATATATATATATATATATATATATATATATATATATATATATAATACAAGAGAGACTCGGTTCAAAGCATTCAAAAGCAGAGATGTACAAACACAAATGGACTTACCCATATACACACACACACACACACACACACACATATATATATATATATATATATATATATATATATACTATAATAATAGGAAGAAGGGCCCTCTCCCTGAACTTGGTGGTGATCTCCGCCACAGTCTCAGTGGTCTGCGTCAAATCTTGAAACTCCATTGCCAACTGCTGCACCTCAATAATTGGCGAAAACTCCGCCCTGAACCTAGCTGAGAAATCGCTCCAAGTCATCGCGTCCAATGCGACATCATCACCCAAAGCATGACCAATCTCTTCCCACCAATCCCTCGCTCTTTCCTTCAGGAGATAGGAAGGGAGTCTGACCTTATCCTCCTCAGGACACCGGCTCGTACGGAACGCGTTGGCAACATCAGCCAACCATCTGCTGCTAGCGATGGGGTCCCTAGCCCCATGATAATCTGGTGCCCCGCAATCCCTGAACTCCCGAAATGTCAAGGTACGCGCTCCCATCAATGCCATCATCTCAATACGGAAGGCTCCCAGCCTCTCATCCAAAATCTTTAATATACCCTCCTTGATTGTGCCAAAGATCATAGGAGTCTGAGCTAGAATATTGCGCGTAACCTCAGCTGATATCAACTCTCTCATCCACTCCTCGAGCTGCTCGGCCCCTGAACCCGAGCCTGATCCCTCTCCGGCGCCTGATCCGCTCGCTGGTCTCTCTCGCAACGTCACCGTACTGAAACATATAACATAACCACTATCAGAATACTCCTCACTGCTGCGAGACCAAACATACACACTACCAGGTTACCGGTCTTGTCTCGGCCTTTCCCGAATCGAGTACGGATCCTCTGCTTTCAGTAGTACGGGCCCATACTACCTTCCACATCTATCCGTACTTTCCTCAAGAACTGCTTCGACTCCACCAGGTCGTATCCACCTAATGGCTAACTCCCATCACTCAGAATCCCACAATGCACAAAGCAAGCAGCATTCAGTCAAAGGAAAAATCTAACCATAACATACTCAAGCAATCATATCCACATAGCAAAAATCTGAACTAGCATGCAACACAAACTCATAAACTCAGGCATAACCTAAACAGGCTATTCTACTACTATCTAGTCAGCACTATCATGCAGATCAAAAGCACATATAACAGGCACATAAGGCATCATCCCTAGATCCTTAGTCCTAATCTAGCATGCTGTTCTATTAACTGATAATCAAAACATAGACTTGTATGGGTATTTTGGGGTACTTACTTGATCTCGGTTGATTGCATGCACCACACCTCTTTTCTCTTTTCAAAGTTCTTTTCTTTCTGAATTCTTTTTGCTTTTCAAAAACTGTTTTCTTTCTCAAAACTCTCTTTTTACAAAATTGTCTTTTTATTTTGAAAACTTCTATACCAATTCCTCAGTTTGAGTTCAGACACACCCGAGAGCATGTCCGAATCCCTCAAACCAAGGATCTGATACCAACTTGTAACGACCCAAAATTCAAGACCAAAAATTTCTTTTAATAAAACATTACTTTAAGCAAAGTCATCATTCCAAAACATAATAAGAGTATTAACTTTCAAGACACATGTTCATTATCAGAGTAAACATTCCCAAGCTTTCTAATTTATGGTGTGTGCCATGTGATCACCCCGAGCTCTTCCCTTCGTTACCGGAAGTACCTAAAACCAAAACTGGAAACCGTAAGCACGAAGCTTAGTGAGTTCCCCACCCTACCACATACCATGCATAATCACATACTGCACATATTGGGCCACACCCACTATCTTGGGCCTCGCCCCTACCTCGGGCCTCGCCATCTACTACGGCCCCGCCGCTCCAGGCTCCGCGTGGCTTCGATCCGCGCTCGGATACATATCTGTTTCACTTAGGCCTCGCCTGTCATAGGGCCTCGCCCGCCAACAAATAATAACACATAAACATATCACAACACATAAGCTAAACTCATACGACTGATCATGTCCTATGGCCTCGCCTATCTTGGGCCTCGCCCCTGTCCTGCTACTAATGAGCCATGGAACCCTGTCCACGCTCCTACTGGTAGTGAGATACGGGCCCAACCCATTCTTACTCCTTCCCTAACTTGGGCCTCGCCCCTGTTTTACTACTAATGAGATATGGAACCTCATCCACACTCTGTTATTGGTGAGATATGGGACCTCGCCCACACTCGCCTCCCTACCAGGCACATACATGTATCACACAGACAACAAGTATAAACTATCATATAAACAAATCCTTGGGCATCTGCCCCATATTAATGGACCTCATCCTGAATATCATACTAGCATACTGTGCCTAGGGCTAACCCGCGGGTCTTCTATTCATAACTGCATGGGCCGAGATTGTGGCCTTAGACCCATACACACAAAGGGAAACTCACCTGCACTAGTTGAACTTGCTGATGATCTCATTAGCTGCTGCCCTGCAACTCACTGAACTCCTGATCCCCTTGCTCCCCGAACTACCAATATCAATGCAACACTGAGTCTAACTGACCCCTGAAAGACAACCAAGTCAACTCTAGTCAAAGTCAAAGTCCTGGTCAAGGTCAACCTCCCAAGTCAACCCTACTCATCGAGTCAACCTACTGACTCGCCGAGTTCATATATTCAGAGTCCTTCCTTTCGCGTCTCGACTCGCCGAGTCTACCGATTTCTGATTCTTGACCTGTCCAACTCACCGAGTCTTCACTCGACTCACTGATTCGAGTCTCAACTCGAAGGGTTTGGGGTATCGCAACCCGACTCGCCGAGTCCAAGAACAGACTCGCCGAGCACAAGGCAATCTTCATCTGACTCGACGATCTGTTCATCCCACTTGTCGAGTTGCTCCTCACCTTCATGCTACTCATCGAGTCCACTCAAAGGACTCGCCGAGTCCATTCATATCTCCTTACATGCAGAGGACTTTTGAGTCATGCATGGACTCCAAACTGTAGATCTACCCTTCCCAAGCCTATTCCTCACGTAAATTAACAAACTTTACGTGTAGAGAAGGAGATCTAGGCAAAATGCACCATAAACTAGGGTTTAAGGCAAAGAGGCTCCATAAACAACTCAAGGGCTGATACTTTATGCTTCTCAAGACCATAAAATGCTTAGATCTAAAGTAGCAACTTCAGATATGGCTTCTAACTCAAATGAATAGCATTATGGCTAAAACGCCCCAACAACCACACATAGATCTAAGTGCAAAAGAGTCCAAGAACTATATTATTACCTCCAAATGCTCAGAAATATACTCAAAATCCCAGATCTATAGTCCTTTCTTGCGCCTCCAAGTTCCTTCTTCCTTCTCCAAGCTTTAATGGACCCTTCAATGCAACAAATGGCTCAAATAGAGGATATGGCGGCTAGGGTTTGGTGTTCTGGGTTAGAGAGGCAGTAAAGGAACCCTAGGGAGGAGAATGAGGCGCTTAAATAGGCTCCAAGTCCCGAATTTAGGGTTTTCTCCACACAGACCAGACTCGCCGAGTCCCCTTGGCCGACTCACCAAGTCGGTCACTTATTCCTCGACCTGGATCCCGCTCGGACTCGCCGAGTTCCTCCTTGGA
Source organism: Lactuca saligna (assembly GCF_052625555.1). Lineage (NCBI taxonomy): Eukaryota > Viridiplantae > Streptophyta > Magnoliopsida > Asterales > Asteraceae > Lactuca > Lactuca saligna. The sequence continues at coordinate 14,819,988 of NC_136421.1, read as the reverse complement.
CTCGCCGAGTCGCCCTTTAAAATTAGGGTTTTCTTTCCTTTCTTGGCCTTCCAGACTTCGGGTGTTACATAGTGTATCTCTTGTTTTGTTTTTTTAAAACGGCAAAGTTAGTCTCCTAGTTAGTGGATTTGAGTCATACATTAACATCCAAGCGAATAGTATGCCTTCCGTAAACCCTCCCATTTAGGGAGTAAACCCCACTTCGCTTCTCCTAAGGAAAATCCCTCAGAAAGACTTGAATTTGAGACCTCCAAAGGAAAACCCCCCAAGGTCACCCATGATGGCCAATTGATCGAGACCAATTTGTTGAATAATTCAACCACTCGATATTAATTGATTCATTTTTTTAGTTTGTTTTCAGTACAACCAACCCCTATTTAATCAACAATATTTCATATACTTCTAATTATAACTAAACTTTTAATCTATCATTTATTAACTAATTAATTTATTTTAATAAATATTAAATAATTTTTATTCTAATGTTTGATATTAAATATTAAATTATCAATTATAACATAATATTTGTAGGTATTTTTATAACTACATACTTAAGAGTAATTATAACTTTCATATTTAAAAAAAAAACCAAAAATGTTATACTTTTAGTTTTGGTTTGGTTATCTAATATTTCATTTGAAAATTTGATATTTTGTAACGTCCCAAAATTTATGACCAAAAATTTCATTTTTAAATAAGTAGTTATAAAACCAGTAGTCTGAAACATCATTAGTGTCAAGTCCTATCATAGTCAAAACCAGTATGTCAAATAACCAAAACATGTCATAGAAAAGTAATATCAGAATACAACTCCCAAAGGTCTCATAATACGGAAAATCATAGTGTGATGCGTTGCGATCATGCCGACTCCTTTCCTTTTGAAGAAGAAGTACCTGAAACCAAAACTGAAAACCGTAAGCACAAAGCTTAGTGAGTTACCCCCATCATGCCACATAACATACAATAAACATACAGCTTGACATATTTGGGTGTTGGCCTATCCCTTCGGTCTCTTTCAACCCGTAACCGCCTAGCATATCTGGGTGCTGGCCTCCCCTTCGGTCTCTTTCAACCGGTAACTGCCTAGCATATCTTGGTGCTGGCATACCCCTTCGGTCTCTTTCAACCGGTAACTGCCTAAATATCTGGGTACTGGCCTACCCCTTCAGTCTCTTTCAACTGGTAACTGCCTAACATATCTGGGTCTTGGCCTCCCCTTCTGTCTCTTTCAACTGGAAACCGGGTCTATTTCACCCCTACCACTACCACATAATATCCTAACACATAATCACATAATCGCAACAGATAGTGGCATACCAGATAATTATCACAAAGATAATTATCTCTACTATAAACAACTACTAGTGTGTCGACATTGGTGCCTTCGACCTACTGCTACCGAGAAGGTAACTCACCTCACACTGTTGAAGTCCGCTGAAAGAAATCCTTAGCTGCTATCCTGGAAACTCCTCGAGCTATCAATACCAAAATATCACCAAATTAGCAATTGGGTCCCAACCCACGATCCATAATCCATACTTGGGGTGAAACGACTATTTCACCCCTGGCCGAACAAGATTCACAACCAAGGCCCAAAACTATCAAATCCATAAAAACCCATCAATGGCCCAATTTTCCAAATTAGGCCCAAACCCTTACATGGGCCTTTCCCTAAAGCCCATTTACTTTTCTGAACCAATAATATTCCAATAGCCCAAAGGTCCACGGCCATTGGGCCCAATCAAGGCCTAACTACATTGGGCCCACTAAGGCCCAATTCATCATCCAAGGCCCATTAGGGCAAGCCCAGCAAAGCAAGCCTAATCAAAAGTCCATTACTCTAAAATCCTTAGTCCATTACGAGCCCAAACCAAAGGATAAGTCCAATACCAAGCTAGCCAACAATCAAAGAGCCTAAAACTTGCACAGGTGATTCTCACACCGTGAGCACATTATGTGTTGGATTAGATGTCTAAACCCATAACTATAATTGGTAGGTACTTGAATTGATAGCAGCACAGTCCTTTTGGGTTGCCCTCAAACCTTGCAACCGGACAAGGAAATTATGAAAAAAGAGATATTAATTTATTATAATATTAATAAATTAATATAAATGAATTTATTAATATGTTAAAAGATTAATATATTAATAAGAAATCATTTTGTTTAATTAATTGTTAGCTATAAATTAATTAGAATTAATTTTTGGGTTGAAAGAATTAATTATAAAGTGCAGGGACTAGTTTGCAATTATCTAATAGTTGAGTGGAAGGCTCTAGAACCCCCTTGGATGAGGGTGGACGAAATCTTTAAGGGAAACCCTAATAATTTCCTCCATAGGGGCTTGGATAAGGCCTTTGGGTTTGCTTAGGGCCTAAGCAAAGGATAACTAGGGTTTCCCTCAAACCCTAGATCCCTCAGCTATATAAGGAGCCTCCTGGTTCATATTTTGGTCACTCTTTCTTTTGAAGAAACCCTAAGGGCCGAGATTTTGCATACTCCGTGTCCCCTCTCTCTTCTACTTTCCTTCTTGCTAGTTTGGGTGTGATTCCATTAGAGGCATTACACTTGTGGTGCTAAGCTTCCAAGAAGATCAAGATCAAGATCAAGAGAATTATCAATTGTTTGCTATAACAATTGAAAGGTATGTTAATCTTAAACCCTAGTTTGTTAATTTCGAAATTAGCCTCTCTCCTCTAGGGTTCTTGTTTTGTAATTCAAACACTACTAGAAAAACAGCCTTTTACGACGTGCAAGCAATGACACGCAGTGATTTACGATACGCAAAAAGCATGCGCCCTAAAAAAAAGTCATCTCTTCTAAAATTTGAAGGATAGAGGGCACGCATTTGTGCGTGCCCTGGAATTAGTGTCAAAAAAGGAAAAAAAATGAAAACACGGAGGGCTCTTATCTTAAATGTGCGTCCACTTCAAATGTCGCTTTATATTTTTTTTCTTAAACACGCGTTTTAAAGGGGGAAAACGAAATCGCCTGAAATTCTAAAATTTTGAAGAATCCTACTTCTACCCTGTCTCCTCAGTATCTCCCTTAATTCACTATTTCCTTCTCTCCGTAAACCCTAAGCCATCGCCACCGCCACTGCCATTGAACCTTAAAAACTCAATCCACACTTCACGCTTCTGTTATTCTCTCTTCTTCGGCTCTCTAATCTCTGGTTTTAGTCTGAAAACATATATCGACCTCCAATTAGAAACCCAAAAAATTGAAAACTCCACATTTCCGAGCGTGTTGGCATTCGTGCTTTGGTGTACCTGGTCCTTGTTGTTCTATTCTTCTCCTCTTCGGTGACTAGGCCTCGGGCTCACCTAACCTTGTCGGAGACTACGACAATTGCTTAACTTTGCAGATTACATTATGAGAGAAGAATAGGAAGGTGGATGAGGATTGCGTGCTATGTCGCAGATTCCTCCTCCATTAGTTGATTTCGTTTATTTTTTTTGTTGAAGAATGGTTTGGATAAGTGTTTTAAGATCCGAAGAGAAGGGGTAATTTAGGGTTGTGATTTAGTCAAGCATAATGAATGTGATGCGTCATTTGAAGAGTATCGCCGCTGGTCGTACGTCTGTTTTTCGAGGAAGCAGATGTATTCACCCTTTTGAAGATCACGATTGAAGATCCTAAGGATGATTATGTAATTTTGAAGGAACTAGAGGGGTTGGGTGGTGGTACTGGTCGCGGCGGCGGTGGTTATTGTTTGCTGCCTTCTCCTTCCTCGTCGTCGAGGAGTTGTAGTAGTTTTGGTCGCGGCTTTTGGTGCTCTCTTTGGTGGTGGTCAAAGCTTGTTCTTGTGTTTATCTTCTTGGCTGTTGTGGGGGTTTTTTTCTTTCTATGGATCGGACCTTTTTTTAATGAATAAGGCATGTCGATATGCATTTATCCGAATTTCATTATTTTATCTGCAAATTCCCCTTTTTTTTCTTACCGTTGATGCATAAATCACTCATTAACCCTTATTTCCCCACTTTCCTCAAACTAACCCTAACTCGCCTCTCTAGAAAGAACCCTAATTCCCAATCTTAGTGATATTCTCGACTCTTTCCTTGATTTATATGCATAATTCAGGAACGATCCAACTGGATTTCTGAAATTATTCCAACTTCTATAACTTCAATCCCTCTGTTTCTTATGCTGGAGCTCTTAGTGCATGTTTTTTTTCTACAGATTCATCCAAGTGCTCTAAAGCACGGAGGAAACCCTTTGGTAGCATGCTGCGTCTCTGCTACTGAAAAAGCAACTAGAAGTTCTTGAGTCGGTAAGCCTGCCTCTTAAATTTTATTTATGGAAAAGGACACTATATGAAAGGTGGATAAATCATAGCTACATGTTTGATTCTTTTTCTGCTTTAAGATTCTACAACTTCTTGAGAGAACAAAACTAGTGTTTTTCAGAATCTAATCAAGGCTATCCCCCATTATTTATCTTTATATAATAAGAATATTTATTTATGTTGTTCAAGGTCCTTGATTGCAGGTTTCAATCAAGCAAATAGTAAGATATGCTATAATTATAAGAACCAACATTTTGTAGTTTATATAGGGTTAACTCTAAAAAATAGCAACACCCGCATTTATTTGTTTGTTATAGTTTCTTACCTCTGTTTCTCCGTATTATAGCTTTGTGTTTTTACTTTTCTGTTGTTTTTTAATTTTTTTCCACTTGCATAATTTGAAATTGGGGTGTAAACTCAAACAATTAAACTTTATCTATGGATATGACAATGCAGTTATCTGAAGGAAGAGTGGAAAGACAGGAAACACGAGTCATCTGATGATATATGCCTAGATTTGATAATTTGAGATTTATTTCACTAGAGGTAAGATATGAATTTAGCCCTTTTTGTAATTCATTTAGGTTTATCATGTATTTTTAATGTTAAATTCGGATTTTGATTATTATGTTTTATGCAGGTTGTCATTTGGTTATCTAGTTCTTTCCTTTAACTCATCTTCACAAAATCAAGAACATACAACAGATCCAGGTAATATATTGCTTTTTCTTCCATAGTATACTTAAAATTTAAGATGTCTCTAGTTACATTCAGTTTGATTTAACTGTTGCTTAACTTTATTAAGTTTGGGCTGCTTGTTCAATATTCAATTGTCTTGCAGGAAATTCGAGACAGCAATACTTGATGTAATATCAAAATAAAAGCTTGGAAATGTATGTGCTTAAGTCTTATTTGAACAATGTTTTTTAGCAATCCAGGACATCCTTTTGTTGTTGGTCTTACTATGGAAAAGCTTTTTGCTTTTACAGTAGATGAAAACATTTGACACCAGTGGTGCACTAGATAAATTGCGAAAGGTCAGTCCCGTTTGCCATCTTTTGTATCCTACTTTTCCATTTAAATATTTAGTCATTGACACCTTTTTAGGTCTTAGGAAAAGGAAAGGAATTCTTAACAAAGTTCAATTATTTATGTCCTTTTTATGATAGATGGCATCTGCTTTATCATCACTTACCAAAAATTTAAAGTTTATGTCTTTTTAATATCTCACATGTTTTTTCAGTCATTGCAACTTGAAAGGCTTACAATGTATCATGATTCCAACCGACCTCCTTGGAAGGTGGATAAGAAATGGGAAGATCTCAGTCCTAAGGATTGGGTTGAGGTATGATCCTTGTTCCTTTCATATTTAAATGGTTGTAATGGAAGTAGTATGTACCCTTTGATGGCATCTCATTTAGGGCTTGTCTCTTGCGGGGAGAGTTTATAATTTGTAGTTCCCCTTGGATTTATATGATTTTTATTTTAATATAGTGTCGTTATAAAAAAAGAATGTGTTTCATTTTATGGGAGTTTGTGTCTGATGCAGGTACGTAAAGGATATGGAATTGGGTGTTTTGAGTGACATGGCTGACATTCATAAAAAACTTGCTGGAAGTTACTAAAGAAACAGGTAAGCATCTTATACTTTCATGTAGTTGGTTTTGTAAATAAAGAGTCACTATTGGTAAAAAGTTGTTGTTTTCAATTCATAATAATTTTTTTAGAAAAATATAGTGCTAGTAGGTTCAGAAAGCCACTAGAACACAATTTGCATGGGTTGTGGTGGGTTTGTGATTATTGTGTCTTATTTCCTATCCATTCTTTTATTTTGTAAAGACATTTGTGTTGTTTATTTTTTTTTTATGTATTTACTTATTTGTTTGGCAATCACATGGTTATGTGTGATAATAAAGTTTATGAAATATATTTAGTTTAATTGCTCCATATTCGGTTTTAAATAAGTTTTATGTTGTAGAAAAATATGGAAAAATGGTCCCTTAAAAGTTTGTTACATTAATGGTCCCTATAGCATGAATATATTGTAGAAATGGTCCTTGGTAATGATGGCAAGTGCTTTAGATCTCCTCCTTCGTGCTACAGATGGCATGCTTGTTAACGGAGAAACATGTACTCTACCACAACTCAAGGTATCATATATTTTCAAATTTAATTTCATTTCACATACTCTTTCATTGACTTGTATATGTGTATATATATATATATATATATATATATATATATATATATATATATATATATATATATATATATATTAAAAATGAATTGAATCAGTGAAATTTTGGTTGTTGTTTTAGCTTTTGGAAGCAACTGCTAGAGCCATTTTGCATGCTGGCCTGATCAACCTAAGTGGATTTAAGCTACTGAAAAAAGCACAGTCACTCCATCTGTTTATTCACGAAAGGAACCGGTGGAAAACCAATGTTGCAACATACCAAGTTATATTATGTGTTGGACTGGCCGACTGAGATTCAAGTCAAATAGGACAAAAAAAACCCGTTCTCGATCTCTTGTTTATCATAAAAAATTAGCCCTAAAAAGCTTCACTAGTCCACTGTATTGTCTCATTAAAGTCTAGAAGAAGCTTTCTAGGGTGACCTATTCATTACATCTGCACTTACATATGACTATTGACTCATTATAAACATACAGTCATACAATTAAAGTAAACAACACTTGTTAATAGTAATTTAGCCAAGCTTGTAATTACAGATCTCCTCTGGTTAATCAGGTCACTGAGGATCCTGGGAAGACGGTTACTGTTCAGAGAAACTTAGCCAATTTTGGAATCAAAGAGCTCACAAGAACAGGGAAGGTGAGATGTGTCTTAAATGCCTTTTTTCATGCAACACACACACTAACTATGTATGCTGCAAATTGTAGATTGCTTTAAGAAGATAAAAAGTTGGGTGAAACTGCTCCATTTTGGAACTTCCGTGCTGCTTCGTATCCAAATCTGGAAGCCCCAACTCCAATTCCTACTGCCTCAAATATAAGTCACACGGTTGATAAGAACTTGAGTGCGGTTTCAGGGGTATATTCTTTAATTCTTTGCAGGTTTCTATTTGTGATAATTACTTTTTTTTTTATTAATTTGAGTTGTGATATGTTTGTTTGAATGTAGGGAGATGTTTATCATGTGGAGTACTACAATAGGTTCTCAATGAATCAAGTCCTTGACCCCCATTGGGGTGTGCTTTATGAAGAAGATGTAAGATATGCATCAATTTCTCATTTTTCATTAATGTCTTATCAATCATTATTCAGCAAATAGTTTATGGGCTATATATAACTTAGATTTAATATTAATAAAACAGTTAACTAGTCATAAGTCTCACACTGTGAACATTCTTGTCAATAATGCTCCTGGAGTTCTCAACCTGGTCACCGGAGTTATATCCATAAAGGGTTACAACATCCAGGTTTGGTTTTTTATCCTTATAGTATAATTTTTTAGGTGAAATGTTTACTTTTTTTAAATAACAATATTTAAAAATAAAAAAATGTGTTGTGTTAATATGTGCAGAGTCTGGCTGCAGGTCCTGCAGAAATGGAGGGTATAGCTTGGATTACAAGTGTGATTCCTGGAACAGATGAATCTATTGAGAAATTGGTTCAACAGTTTACATTCATTCTCCATTTGTGGGTTCCATCAAATTTCCTATTACAATATTGTAGAAAAATCTACAAAATTGACATATATTTTTTTGCAGGTGTTCATTTTCAATGGACGAAAACGTCTTTTAGTGATAGTGAGAGGGAGGAAAATCGCAGGGGTTACGTTTGCCAGTGATTTGATTAAGCAGATGCATGAGATTGAGCAACAAATAAGTGGGGTTACAATTGGAATGGTTGTTTCCAGAGTTGAGAGTCCGGTCAGTAAAGCGAATACAAGGAAGGGAATTAGAGGCGGGAGTCCGGGATTGGCAAGACGGAATCATAGGCGAGAGTCCGGGGTTACGGGATTTGCCTTCGGCTTTGAGTTCTTCCATGTCGTTGCCTTTACAGTTGCTGTTAAGACTATTTCCTGTAATCTGTGTTGGTGGGTAAGTTTTTGTATTTTATTTATTCATTTATAACTTAAATATGTTGATTGCATCTCATCTCATGTGCTTGAATATGTAGGGATCCATCATCACGTAGCATGGGGCACATGCTAGCTACAGTGGTCCTTTGTCATTATTTATTTGTCTTGTATGCAATAATTAATATTCTTAACAAGTGTCAACTTAAAACTACCATCATGAATCTTCCACATTTGCTGGATTCCTCAGATGAGTCGACCTTCACTATATGAATATCAAACAAAGCTAATACAGAAAGAGTTTAAGGTATTATTTAGTATGAAGGAATGGAATAGCTTTTTTTGTATATTCTTCTATTATTAACTTTTTTGGCCGGGGTTTAGTGATTGTGCTTTTGGTAAATCAAAAGTTATCATGTTAATTTGACAGTGAGTGATGAAGGAGAGAACTGGAGTGGTTGGTGTTGTATATAGTTTCTACTATAAATAGATAAGGATATGTATATGGTTTCTACTATAAATATTGTCCAAAAGAGTGTTTCAATAGCAACAATGGAACTTGTTTTAAAGGTGTCATTCTCATTCAGTTAGTTGTTTGTATGGGGATGCTATAATTACTTATTGAAGGTTCTTTGCATAAACATCTTTTGAAAATGGTTTCTCGGTGTTTCTTTCATGGATGCAGTTTCTTGGAAATTGATCTAGGCCATTTGAAAGTGACCAATGAAGTTAGTTGGCATGGACCTGCGGAAGATCAAGCATCTATTCATCGTGACTATTTTCTCGGATTTCCTTTTCACCTGCTGTCTTGCCATGAATTTGGGTGAACAACCTATTCTACCTCCTCATTTTTGTGACATAAACTAAAATGAAGTTAATTCATGTTTCATCTCCTTACATTTTGATGACATTAAATTTTGATATACGTGGGTTTAGACCATCTGTTCTGAAGTTCCCAAGTGCAGAAAAGTTCAGTGAAGTTGCTAAATTTATTGGAACAAAGTTTTCTTCTTTAGAATCCATTAACTTCACTGTTGGGATTTCTAAAGTAGAATGAAAATGACAAGTGATTTTGTGTTGTGTTTACAGGGTTGATGAAAGCGAATAGCTCTGGAGTTAGAGGAGGAAAAGAAAGCTCAAGCTGAAAGAGATAAGATGCTGCAAATGCGCGCAAGTGTTGCATTCTTCATTTCAATTGTTAGTATGAAACACAAAGTAGATTATTTCTATATTGTTAGTATGAAGATGAATGCAAATTTATATATTGTAATAAATAGAATTGTATGACATTAAATTTTATGTAATGGATTGTATTTTTATATGGTATTTTATTTCTATTATGAGACAGTAAAAGCAAATTTAATTTAAAAATTAATAAATATATAAATATATTTTTTTAAACATTTAAATTTACGATACGCAAAAATGTGTGTCATATTCATTTATGACATGGCCTTTCTTGACAGGGGTTTTAATGATACGCATTGCGTGTCATTAACACACGCGTCGTAAGGTTACGACACACGAATGCATGTCGTCTTCCTTTATGAAAGGGCCTTCCTAGATACGCATTGCGTGTCATAAATGAGCGTCCTCTATAGACGACGTGCAAAAGCGCGTTGTCTCTCTTTATGACAGGGCCTTCCTTGACGCGCATTTGCGCGTCGTCTGAGCCTTTTACGACGCGCATTGAGCGTCGTAAAAGGCTGTTTTTCTAGTAGTGAAAGTTGTATGTTCAATAGTTAAAACATAGATCCAAAGTAGGTTGCATGTGAACTTAGGAATTGTTTTCTAGTTTATTTGTTTTACCTAAAACCCATCAGTGGTATCAGAGTCATTGTTTGTTTTAAATTGAATTGCTATATTTGTTGAATTGCAAATTAGGGTTTATAGCTATTAAACCCTAAAGGCCATTTTTTCGATTTTTAGGGTTGTGCATTAAAGGGTTTTCGAAAACCCTAGCCTCCAAAGAACCCTAATCGAAATTAGGGTTAGGGTTTTGAAAACCCTAGCCTCCTCCCTTGTAAATTTCGAAATGTGCTAGTTGTTTTAGGGTTTCTTGTTTTGGATAATTGTTACTTAATTAGATTAATTGGATAATTATCCTTACCCTATTTTTCGAAATTTAGAGGGATAAGGATTAGGATTAAATTAATCGATTAATTTAATTAGATAATCCTTACAAGATTTAATAAATTAATTAAAAGTTAATTAATAGATAAATATTAAATCTATTTAATTGGTTTATTTAAATTTAAAATTTAATAGTTTAAATTTCGAAAATTTATATAAACCTTTGGAGTTTTAAAATGTTTTAAAACACACCTTATATATATATATATATATATATATATATATATATATATATATATATATATATATATATATATATATATATTATAATTAAAAGTTAAATATTATATATGTATAAGAATATGGTTAGTCAAATCGCTAGTATGCTTCATTCACGAAGCTAGTCTATAAGGTTGGTATAAGGAAACTGCCTATAAAATGGTAGTTGAATGGGTGTCCACTCTCACATTATACTTTTAATGAGAAGTAATTGTCCTATCAAATCCGTTCTGCTAACGACCCTCCACTAATCAAGAAAGTACTAGAACATTATTTTTCAAAATCCCAACTCTAGTTACTTTAGGAAAAATGTGAAAAATATGCTAATCCATGAAATTGCACATTATGCTTTATTGGTCGTTAGTGGAGCGTGTGTGGTTAACCGGCACACTAAAAGACACTAATAAAGAGTAGTAATGGGTATCTTATAATTATCATTTTGATGGAGCGTGTGTAGTTTACCGGCACATCAATAGTTAATGATAAAGACAATAAGGTTACCAAGCACATTTGCATGGTTATTCACATCTAGTTTGTGATCCTCGGTATCCCAGTCACAAATAGTGGAGCATAATGCGAGATTAAAACATGCCATTAAATAGTTTTAATGTATCTCAAAAGAATTAGGAATTTCACTTTGTTTACTTTGTCTAATGGTGGAATTGGTGAATCGTCATTCACCTACCTTTATGAGATTTGAACTTGGATCTCGGCATCCCATTTCTAAGTTGTAAATCGTCATATTTGGGTCCTAACCTTGATATGATATCTTTGGGTTATTATATTGAGGTGTCTTGAAATCTAACTAAAACTATCTTTCTTTTCAGATGTCTACTCCTGGAAACACTTCTGCTTCATCATCCTCCAACCACAACTTCTCTCTACTAAACATCTGCTCCAAAGTCGTTATGGATGGCTCCAACTATAACGATTGGATGCGTAATATCAAGATGGCTCTTAGATTCGAGGACAAAGAGTATGTCCTTGAAAAGGAGCTCAAAGAACTTGATGAGTCCAAAGCCACTCCCGAAGAGTATGCTGCATACAAGAAACACTATGATGATGCTACCAAAGTGGCATGCATCATGGCTGCAACCATGTCCCCAGAATTGCAGAGGTACTATGAGGACTACTGACCTTTTGAGATGAACAAGGACTTTATGGAAAAGTACCATAAGCGAGCTCGTCAAGAAAAGTTTGAGGTAGTCAAGTCACTCATGGCTTGCAAGATGAAAGAGGGGGAATCGGTTGTATCTCATGTGCAAAGAATGCAATGCTACATAGAGAGTTTGGTCAAGCTCAACATTCACTTTGATGAAGAATTGGCCATTGACATGGTCTTGAACTCATTCTCTGATTGTTATGGTCAGTTTATCTTAACTTATCATTTGAACAACATTGAGCAGATATTGGCCCAATTGCACAACTTGTTGCAGACAGCTGAGGTAGGGATGAAGGGTAAAAGTATACCCTCCACACCTACAAGTGCCCCTGTCTTGGCTATTGGACAAGTAAAGGGGAAAAAGAGGAAAGGTCCTCCCAAGCAAAACTGGAAGAGCAAGGCTCAAGTTGTGTCATCTAGTAATGACCCAAAAGCTAACCCAATGATTCCACTCCCCATGTTTCTAATCCAAAAGAGGTAGTTTGCTTTTACTGCAAGAAAAAGGGGCATTGGAAGAGATCTTGCCCACAATATCTGCAAGATATCAAGGATGCCAAAGTGAAGCCATCCTCGGCAGGTATTTACACTATTTCTGCTAATAACTCATTATCTTCTTGTTCATGGGTCCTTGATACAGGATATGGTTTTCATATATGTTCTAATTTGCAGGGCCTAAGGGAAAGTGAGGAGATAGAGCACGGGAGGATAAACTTGATCATGGGGAACAGAAAGTCTTCACCAGTTACCAAGATTGGAGTTTATCAACTTTTGCTCAGTAATGATGTTAGATTAGATTTGATAAATTGTTGCTATTCGTCTGAGATAACGAGAAACATTATTTCCTTTCATGCATTGTTCAAAAAAAGGTTTTAAATATTCTTTTAATGATTTGAATGGTTCAATTTTTGTTTATAAGAATGGTGTTTTTGTGTTTGAAGCTTTACCTTGTGATGGTGTGTATGAAACAGTGACTTGTGTTGATAGCTTAGGAAATAGTGTACTTAATATTGACTTGTCTAATAGTGTAGTCAAGGCATGCTTGTGGCATTGTCGTCTTGGACACATTAACAAGAAACGCATAGCCCAACTCCAAAAGGATGAAGTGTTGGAATCATTTGACCTAAAATCAGATGACATGTGTGAGTCTTGTCTTTTAGGAAAGATGAAAAAATCACCATTCACAGGGTTTTGTGAAAAAGGTGAAGGTCTGTTGGATCTCATACACATAGATGTGTGTGGGCCCTTCAGATCAACCACAAGGGATGCTAATCGATTCTATGTGACTTTCAATGACGATTATAGCAGATATGGTTACATCTACTTGATCAAACATAAGCCAGAAACCTTTGAAAAGTTCAAAGAGTTTAAGCATGAAGTCGAAAATCAATTGGGCCGAAAGATAAAGATACTTAGATCCGATAGAGGCGGGGAGTATCTTAGTACCGAGTTCAACGACTATCTGAAAGAATGTTGGATAGTCTCACAATTGACTCCTCCTAGGACACCACAGTTAAATGGTGTAGCTGAGAGGCGTAATCGAACCTTGTTAGACATGGTTCCTTCTATGATGAGTCGCGCCTCGCTTCCTATTCACTTTTGAGGGTATGCCTTAGAGACAGCCGCCCACATCCTCAATCTTGTCCCTACAAAGAAGGTTGCCAAAACACCTCACGAAATTTAGACAGGGAAAGTTCCCTCGTTAGCACATATTAAAGTCTGGGGTTGTGAAGCTTTCGTAAGACGAGAGAACTATCTCGTCCCAGTGTGATACACAAGTCACGAAATTCGCTTTACCCCAAGCGAATATTACAACCCCAACTGAAATCGTCTCACCCTCGACCTCTATCGTCTACTACTCATTAGTTCCATACATCTCGCGGTCCATCGTATACAAACGAACTGGCCCACTCAAGTCTAAGACATCAGATGACACACAATACCCCTCAAAATGGAACCCACCTCTAAATCTAGAATCTCGTTTCACCTTCTCAATACACCACTATAGTCAAATCAAACTCGAGAGTCTGGCTTGACACATAACTGGAACCACTCGTCCTAATGAAGCACTCAACTCCAAACCCATGACCCGTAACTCACGCGTACATCACTTCTCCAATTCCTTCTGATTGCGATAACCACACCTTACTCAAAATACACCGATTCCCGACCATTAGGGAGATCCCAGTCTCGTCCCTGGACCGAACACTAGGATCCCACAGACTTAATTCATAAGGCTACCCAAGCCTAGGAACTCCCTTGTGTGCACATCCTGACTAGTGAATATTGTGGCTCCCCTTAGATTCACAACGCTTCTCTCTTATTTCTTGGCTAGTGAAAGCTACGGTTCCCCGCAGTTCCACAATACTCTTCCGCTGACCAGTGAAAACTACGGCTCCTCATGGTTTCATAACACTTTCCCTCTTACCAGTGAAAGCTACAACTCCCCACAGTTTCACAACGCTCGCTCATTGTTTAGTGAATATTATGGCTCCCCGCAGTATCACCACACCCTCTCGCTGATTGGAGAATACTACGGCTCCCCGCAGTATCACCACACCCTCTCACACTAACTCATGGATGCTACATGTCCTCCTAATCTTACAACACTTTCTTTTATCACCCCACGATCTCATCCTCAACTCGACACTACACTGTGTTCACTAACTCATGCTCTGCGGCCCAACATAGATAGGTGCACACTGAAGGGTTTTGAGCATTCTAACACTTTTATGGTGTACATGAAACCCTATAAACCTTGGATCTATGTTTTCTCTATTATACATGCAAATATTCTATATTCCAAGGTTTCATCCTAACTAGCATAATATGAAGTATATACAATACAAGAATCTAGTAGAATGACACATTTTGATGGAACTTGAAGTCCTGAACCTTTAAGAGCTTAGTGCCCCAAGTGTTGCACCTCAAATGGAATTACACAACACCAAAAACACTTGGAATAACTAGAGAACAAAGATACTTAGGTTCCCTCTTATGAAATCGGTATTGCCCTCTTTTCTATGCACTAGTGCCAATTTCATGAACCAAGTACCTTTTTATATAGTGTGGAGGATTAGGGTTACATTCATGTAAACCCTAATACCCATGACCGTTCACTTCCATAGGATCCATGGGTTAAAAACTCCATGGACTATCCATGCAAGCTTAGCCCAACCTAAATGAACTTGGCCCATCCTATATGTATAAGAGTCCATGTTTAATTAGTTCCTTTTTTATCACTAAATTAATTCTAAATTAATTCTTGATCAATACTAATTGAATAATATGATTTCATATTAATATATTAGAACTTATAATATATTAATATAAATCATAAGTATCATTTTTCTCATTTAGTCTATCCAATTGTTTCGATGCCATGCAACCCAAATGGACCATGCTACTTTCGGGTCGAGTACATACCTATGAAAGTTATGGAATTAGACATCTAATCCAATAGTCTCCCACTTAGATAAGTCTAAAACTATTATTACATATGACTCCAAGATCCCGACTAGCAATCGTAGCTCTTAAAGCCGCTGCTGAACTCTAACCTAGTCAAATAACTTGTCCATTAGATAAGGGATCATATATTCCTCCATTCTGTATATCATATGGACTAAGACATGGATGATAATCATTCTCTCTGTCCATTTGTTGTTTCCCGATTTCCAATTTATGATGACCGACTAATTGAACAAATTAAATCAATCCATGCTTGCCCAAGCTCTTAGGGGTGTCATCACTAAATCATCGAGGGGCCACATATATCGCTTTTATCCCTCAAAGGGTAAAAGGAATGGATAAAATTTGAATCATATGCTTGCTCTACTACTTGTTGAATCATACACAAAGGCACATTTTATAACATCGAGTTACCAATGCGTTTTCGTGCAATCAATGTATAACCAACTCGTAGTCAACAACTCATATCTCTAGGTTTGAAGAATATAAGATATTCTCGTATCATGATCACTCGTGATAAAATCCATGAAGTAATTCAAATGAGCGTGGGTTAAATCCAATACTCAAAACTTATGAGCACTCATGAATGTTGTAATAACTCTTGCTATGTCCAACACCTTAGACTTCTACAATCCAACTTCATGATAGTTTTGCCTTAATACCTATTTCTAATGTATTATCGATTGTGGATGGTTTGAATAACTTAGTCATTCGGGAAGAATGACCTATTTATTCTGGAATTCAAAACATACAAAGTGAAACACAAGAATACTCGAATCCAATATTGTGTCAGAAATTATGAATATAAATAGAACACCTTTTATTTATCACCATATAGATTACACATTGTTCATTGTATAATGTTTCAGCTAATCAACTTTATACTTGAATCAAAACAATAGTCATGCCATGCTCTAAGCATGCACACTATGTTTATCCAAACAATAGTCATGCCATACACCAAGTATGCACACTATGTTTGTCCAAACAATAATCATGCCATACACCAAGTATGCACACTATGTTTTTGTTGGATTAGTGTCTAAGTCCATAACTATTTTGGTATGTACTTGACCCGATGGTGCATGGTCCTTTTGGGTTGCCTTCACCAAAGCAACTTGATTGGAGAAATGAATAAAGAGAGAGAGGATAATATGATTTATTAATATGTTATAAGAATAATATATTAAAGGAGAAATCATATTTGTTTAATTAATATTGGTCAATAATTAATTAAGAATTAGTTTTGTGATCAAGTGTAATTAATTAAACTAGAGGGGCTGATTTGTAATTATGTGATAGTTACAAAATAAGGTAAGGATTATCTTATATATATGGTGAACGAATTTGAGGTGTAAATCCCTTAGAATTCGAGTATGATAAGGATTCAAGGATTATCTTATTGGTTGCTTAATGGATAATCAACTAGATAAGGATAATGACTGAAACCCTATCTCTACACCTATATAAACACCCCTAGGGCCATGAATTCGTAAATCCCTTCCCAAGAGGTCCTAGATACGAATTCTAACCTCTCACCTCTCTCTTTATACCTTCTCCATTTGCTTATGGTGTTTGTAAGCCATTAGAGGAGTGACACTTGTGACTCTAAGCATTCCAAAGTCAATCCAAGGTGGAGTTGTGATTGTTATTGCTATATAACAATCAAGGTATGTTCTTAAACCTAATTATATGTTAATGTCGATTTCCATATGTTAGTATTAGGGTTTATAGTCTTGGATTCAAAGCATGTACAATAGAGAAACCTAGATCCAAGCATTAGGGTTTGTATGAGCACATAGGATGTCTTATGACCAAAACCCAACAGTGGTATCAGAGCCTAGATTGGTTTCTATTGTATTGATGCTTGATATAACTGGAAAATTCGATTTTTTGGATTCTGGAGGCTGGACTCGCCGAGTCCATGGCTGAACTCGCCGAGTCCATGCAGACTCGACGAGTCCAAGGCTGACTCGACGAGTCAACTCGTCTGACAGGTGTATTTTCGGGATTTTTACCTATTATGACTTAGGATAATTACCATAATTGTTTAAACTTGATAAAATTCGAATTTTATTAATCCCTTATGATTATCCTTGTCAAGATAAAAGATTTTGGTCATCTAATTAGATAATTGTTACCTTATTTGATATATGTGAAGTTATGGAAATTATTTGATCATTATCTTGCAAGAATTTGAACTAGATCTAATTAGATAACCACCAATTATAGTTAATTGCCTTATTTGAATTATGTGATCTAGAATATTCTTGACAAAGTTTGGAATAGTTTCAAATTAATCCCTTTAGGTTTTATAGTTTAAATTTGAACCCCAAAAGTTTTGTTGTTTTGAAATTTAAATAGTTAAAACCCTAATGTTTTGAAAAAAGGTTTCAAAACTTGCCCTCAAGTTTTGGAATTTAAAAGTTGATTAAAATGTTTAATTAGAAATGTTAAATTCTAAAACTCTAGTAATGTTTTGAAAAGTTCAAATCACACCCTTATGGTTTTATTAATTAATTAAGGTGTATAATTAAAAGAGATTTAATAAATCCATAAAAGTTTAGGTTAACCTTTTAATTGAATTAAAAGTGTAATTGTTAAAGTTAACCATATAGTATTTTAAAAGTATAAAATACACCCTATACTATATATAACATTAAAAGTCTAACATTATATATATGTATGAGTAAAAGTCAGTCTTACCGTTAGTAGGCCTCATTCACGAAGCTGGTCTATAAGGGGTGTTTAAGGAAATTGCCTATAAAATGGCGATTGAATGGGTATCCACTCTTACCCACCGCACTCTTGACTAGTGGAGGGTCGTTAGCCGAACGGGTAGGATAGGACGAAACCTTCCATTATAAGTATAATGAAATACAAAGTAACTAAATGTTTTTCCAATTCCCAATCTTAGTTACTTAGGCAAAAGTGAATTGATGCAATTCCATGAAATTACACTTTGTGCCCTTGTGAAGACGTTAGTGGAGCGTGTGTGGTTTACCGGCACACTAAATGGTTCTAAGCAAAGGTAGCAAAGGGTGACTCAATGTTTGTCATAGTTCGGTGGAGCGTGTGTGGTTTACCGGCACATCGAATAGGTGATTGTAACATGTGAGGGCACCATGTAGTTTGCATGGTTATTCACACCCGCTTTGTGATCCTCGGCATCCCAGTCACAAACAAGAGGGGCATATCGAGATTTAAACATGCCATTGAAATGTTCAATGAATCTCAAAGGATCTAGGAGTTTTCATAGATTTATAACTTAAATTTCTTTTTCGTTTTTCATGGTGGAAATTAGTGAATCGTCATTCACTTACCTTCAAATGTTCTGCATTTGGGTTACGGCATCCCTCTCCCGAGTTGTAGGATATTGTGTTGGGTCCTAGCCTTGGAATTTCATTTGGGTGATTTACCAAGGACTCAATCAATCAACTAATTTGAATTCGTTTTTTTCCCGATGTCAAAGTTCGACAACTATGGTCTTCTCAAATCCCGTGGAACAAGCATTCCACATGAAGATGATATTCCACGATTCGATCGAGGAACAAGAAATCATGCTTCACTTCCTCCTCCTCCTCCAATTATTCTCCCTAACCCACAAGATTGTAAAATTGAAAGGTTCAATATCACTCAAGCCCTTTTGGCAAGTAAACATAAAGAGGGCAAGTCAGTGTGTGCACACGTCTTAGCGATGAAGTCACACATTAAGAATGATGGGATTCGTTGTCGGTGAAGCGATGGCTGTTGATTGGATTCTTTAGTCACTTCCTAACTCATATAGTGAGTTCGTAAGAGAGTACTATATGATGAACCGCGACGTGACCCTTATGGATCTCACCAATATGCTTATTGCTGCTGAATCAGCAATGGTTTGGCGCAATAGAAAAGCAAAGTTAACTGGTGAATCTGCCTTCAAGACCTCTATGGATATAGACAATGGCAATGAAAAAGACATGCAATGATCAAAAAGTTTGATCATAAGAGAAAGGCGATGTCTGAGGTAGTTCCATGTGTTGTTCCAAAGGAGTCAGTTTGCTTTTATTGCCAAGAGAAGGGGCATTGGAAACGAAGTTACCCTATTTACCTAAGAGATCTAAGAGATGGGAGAGTCAAAAGTATGACTACGCTTTAAGTAAGAATCCACTATCTAACTCCATTAAGTTCCTATTCATTGATTCTTAATACATGATGTGATAAGATTGCATTTGAATGTTTTGAAGGATCGGTGAAAAGAAAGGAAGCTTGATAAGAGAGCAAGATGAATCTAATCACAAGAGATGGATCTCGATCTCATGGACTTGAAGATTGGATTTTGAGCTTAGATAGTTATGATAGAGTTGTTAGAAATTTTCTTTTTACATAGTTTTCAATAGATTTTTGCATTGTAAGGACAAATGTTTTTCCGCTGCTTTTATAAATAAAATAAATTTTGTTTGACTTATTTATTTGTTTACGTCCTTGCAATGAAATCATTATGAAAATTGATGTTTGCATATTTCTACAACGAATGGATATGATTCTTAGTTATGTTATTTATGGAAATGTCAAGTGAAGGACTAGGAGATCGAGTACACAAAGTTGTGTTGATCGAGTTCACCATAAGAGTAACAAAGATATTCGTCATGATTTACTAAAGGCTTAGTAAATATGATTACACTTACAAGATTAAGTGTAATTTTGAATTGATTAAAGGGTTTAGATCAATAGCAAAACGAATAAGAAGAATCAAGTAGGCAGAAAAATAAGAGTTTCTCCATTCTAAGAAGAAGGGAGAGTAGCTTTTATGCTTTATGATAGGTCTTAATGATTAAGAACCATATCTCAATTGATCCTCTAAGTGAGTCTTGGTACAATTGTATGTCCAAGAAGAGGAATCAAAGATTGATGAAATGGTCAAATCAAGAAGATAATCATACTTCGTTCCAATAACAAGTCTTAAAGTTAAGATTGTGACAATGAGTGAAAAGTATCAAAGGTTTATAACATTCATCAAATGTGGAAAGTTGTGATGTCTTGGATAAGACAAAGACCAACTAAGACCAAAATTATGAAGTGTTTTGTTTTGATATAAGCTACACTAACTCTTGAATATTTGTTTATCAAAAAAATGTTTTGATAAGAGAATCGTATATGTCAAGGAGTCAGTGGGAGTCTTAATAGTTTTGAAAAGTTTCAAGAACAAATCAAATAAGCCTTATAGATCATCACTAGCACACGAGTTGAGATTTACAACCTATCGTGAAGACATTATTTTGTTTCTGTGCCAATCCAATCGAGTTAATTATGCATGTGAGTCCTATGAGTTCTCATTTGAATGCATAAAAGGCAAGGACCTTGATCAATGGAAAGTACATTGATAGGAAAAGGTGAGCTGCTTAACTACTTGGAAAACGTGGTGGGCAGCTATGCTACCATAAGGCAAGAAATCAAGATTAAGAAAGTTCGATCCATATGAGTTTGAATTTGTCGTAAACTTTGGTTTTAACAAATTCACATGGATAGGAACACATACACCGTTTAAATCTAAGTGTCATAAGATTTCCTCCTTCATGAAAATGATTGTGAGAAAATGCTTTCACTAAGAAAGATTTTAAAAGATAGTGATTGTAAAATTGCATTCTCGAATTTGATCATGGTTACGGCATCCCTTTCCATAATTTGAATTGTGAGGTTTGGCAATTAGTCTTAATTGTTAAGACACACATATGAACTATCTAAGGCAAAGGTGTATAAGTTCAAGAAGCCTTGATAAAAGATTATCAAAGCACTAAGTATTAGAAACATGGACTTAAGAAATTCAATAGGTATTGTTCTTTCTGAAAGTTAAGATGTTTATGAATACATGTCGAAGCTAGTGGGAGCATAAGTGTTATGTTTTATAATAATCATCATGATAGTGGGAGCATAAATGTTATGATTGTATGATTATTAAGGCAAGTATTGCATAGTTGGCAATATTAATTATAGAAAACAAGAGTCATACTTTGCAAAGTTGTAAGAGTTGAAAGGTTGTTTTGCTATAATTAAGGGAGAGAATATTATGCTTCATTTCAAATCTAAAGGATTAGGTTGTGGAATGTTAATAAATTTAGTCAAGGGTACATAGTGTGTTCTTAAATTTTCGATTATGATTACGGCATTCCTCTTCACAATTCGAATTTTGAGAACATAGCAAATAAAACATTGTGCATCGTGTCCCATACGCTTCGGGTATAGGATGGATTGCAAATGCTTTAATGTTTAACCATTCCAAAATTTTCCAATGCTAGAATCGGTTTTGACTAAAATAATTAAACAACTATCAAAGGACAATCCAAAGTTCGACGAGGTTTGGTCGCTTGTGAGTAGTTGGTAGTATAGTATTGGAAATTATGGAAGTGTTTCCATATTGGATGGACAATATCGACATCATTACGAATAGATAAGATTCTATTAAGAAATTAGTTGTCATATGGAAAATATGGAAGCGTGTCCATATTGGGAAGTAAATATTTAAAATCTATGACTAGATTAGAAACCTTTATGCAAAAGGATGTTCAAAGGAATGTACTTTGAGTGAGAGACATCGTATCTAAGGAATTGTCTTGTAATAATTTCCGATAGAGGATTTTGTAATATCATTGGCAATAGTCTTTGTGACTTTGGTGCAGTGACATTACGAAAGGATCGTTGCATAAAGTGTTAGAGTCTAGTATATTCTATAAGTAACAAGAATTTGATATTCTTACACTTAAGAAAATGGATTTGGAGTTGTGAAATGAGAATGATTGGAAATGTGTTCAATTTGTCTATTTCACAAAAGTAAGAACCATAGGTAAACATTGTGTGCATGCTAGGAGCATGGGACAAGTGTTGGAATTCAAGTAAGAAGTTGATTACCCGAAACGACAAATAATGAGTAATCGATATGGTGATAAATAAAATGTGTTTTGTTTATACTCAAAGGTTTGAGGCCATATGGGATTAGTATTATTCTTGTGTTTCACTTTGCATGTTTTGACTTCCAGAATAATTGAGTTTATTAAGAATAATCGAATTATTCAAACGGGCCACAGTCGTTCATATGTTGGAAGTAGATATGAATGAAGACTGTCATGAATTGGTGTGTGGATTGTCTAGAAAAGTATTAGACATAAGCAAATGTTTGCTGCAACGTTCATGAGTGCTTATGAATATGATTTGAGCATTGGATTAAACCCACGCTCACTTGGATCACTCCATGAATTGTATTACGAGTGATTGGTGAGACGATAACATCTTATATTCTTGAAACCGAGATGTGTGAGTTGTATCTTGCGAATCGGTTGCACATTGATAATATGTAAACGCACCAGTAACTTGGTGTTATAAAATATATTGTTGTGTGTAATTCGGTGAGTGAGTGCAAGCGAGCATTGTATCAAAGTTTATCCGTTCCTTTTATCCAAAGTAGGATAAAAGCGATATCTTTGGGCCCCTCGATGGTTTAGTGATGACATACGTAAATGCTCGGCCGGGCTAGGGCTAATTTGATTTGTTCAGTTAGTCTGTCGTCATAAATCGGAAATCGAGATATAGTACAAAGAGAATGATTTGAAATCATATTTCATACGATATCTAGAATGGAGGAATATATGATCCCTTATCTAAGGACACGCGTATCTGATATGATCAGAGTTGACAGCGGCTTTGGAAAGCTACGATTGCAGATCAGGATCTGAAGTCATACGCAGAATAGTTGTTAGACTTATCCAAGTGGGAGACTGTTGGATTAGTGTCTAAGTCCATAACTATTTTGGTATGTACTTGACCCGATGGTGCATGGTCCTTTTGGGTTGCCTTCACCAAAGCAACTTGATTGGAGAAATGAATAAAGAGAGAGAGGATAATATGATTTATTAATATGTTATAAGAATAATATATTAAAGGAGAAATCATATTTGTTTAATTAATATTGGTCAATTATTAATTAAGAATTAGTTTTGTGATCAATTGTAATTAATTAAACTATAGGGGCTGATTTGTAATTATGTGATAGTTACAAAATAAGGTAAGGATTATCTTATATATATGGTGAACGAATTTGAGGTGTAAATCCCTTAGAATTAGAGTATGATAAGGATTCAAGGATTATCTTATTGGTTGCTTAATGGATAATCAACTAGATAAGGATAATGACTGAAACCCTATCTCTACACCTATATAAACACCCCTAGGGCCATGAATTCGTAAATCCCTTCCCAAGAGGTCCTAGATACGAATTCTAACCTCTCACCTCTCTCTTTATACCTTTTCCATTTGCTTATGGTGTTTGTAAGCCATTAGAGGAGTGACACTTGTGACTCTAAGCATTCCAAAGTCAATCCAAGGTGGAGTTGTGATTGTTATTGCTATATAACAATCAAGGTATGTTCTTAAACCTAATTATATGTTAATGTCGATTTCCATATGTTAGTATTAGGGTTTATAGTCTTGGATTCAAAGCATGTACAATAGAGAAACCTAGATCCAAGCATTAGGGTTTGTATGAGCACATAGGATGTCTTATGACCAAAACCCAACAGTTTTTCCAAACATTAGTTATGCCATACACCAAGCATGCACACTAAGTTTATCTATGATCTTTACTTTGTGAAATAGATCTATTGAACATAAATCCAATGATTCTCATTTCACAATCCCAAATCCTTATTGTAAATGCAAGAATTCCAAATTCCTACCATTTACCGAAATCTGTTAGATTTTAAACTTATATGCACTAATCCTCTTATAATGATTATGCACAAAATCACAAATACTTGTCAATATTCATTACAGAGTATTCCAATGGAGATTAACTCCATGGAAACGAAGTCTCATATTCAAAGTACATTGCTTTGAACATCCTTCTTGCATTAAGTTTTCTAATCTTACACAGATTGAATCACTTCCACCTATGGGGACATTTCCGTATTCCCATTTTGACTATCACTTCTGAACAAGTGTTGACTTCTTTCAGAATATGTCAATATGGTCCTTCCAAAGTTAACACTATACTTCCAACTATCCTTGAGCAACCAATCTTTGGTAAACCTCATATTGTCCTCGATAATTGCTTAATAATTTTAGTCATATCAAATTCTATACCTTTTCCCCTCTTAATGCCCCCAGGCATTTAGAAAATTTAGAAATGATAAATATTATAGCACATGCAATCGACCCTATACCCGAAGCATATGGGACACGATTCATGATGTCTCACATAAAGACATAATTCTAGACCAGTCTTTTGCTACAATATTTTTATTTGTCATGTTTTCATAATTCAACTATGAAGAGGGATGTTGTAATCATAATCAAATTTTGAGAACGCAATATATATAGAATTTCCTTAAGTTGATCCATTCCTATATATATATATATATATATATATATATATATATATATATACATATATATATATATATATATATATATATCCTTGAGTAAAGATGATTAAAATCTCAATCTAAGCTTTCAAAATTGAAATGAAGTATAATTTCCTCTCCCTTAATTATGGCAAAACAACTTTTCCCAATTGAATATATATATATATATATATATATATATATATATATATATATATATATATTCTTGACTAAAGATGATTAAAATCTCAATCTAAGCTTTTCAGAATTGAAATGAAGTATAATTTCCTCTCCCTTAAGTATAGCAAAACAACTTTTCCCAATTAAAACTTTTATTTTCTATAACTAATATTGCTAACTTGCAACACTTATCATAATTATCATGCTCCCACTAACATGATAATTATCAGCATAACACTTATGCTCCCACTAGCTTTGACATGTACTCAGAAATCAGTTGGACTTCTAGAAATCAATACTTTATTGACATTCTTACCAAATTTCAAACTTCTAATATGATATGCTTTGATAAAACTTTATCAAAATCATACACCTTTCCTTAGATAGCACACAAACAGTTTCAGAACTATGAAAAGGGATGTCATAATCATAGTCTCAATTGTTTAGACCTTTTCCATTCCTCACAAGTCCATGTTAGTGTTTTGGTTAACCACACACGCTCCACTAACGACTTTGAGAATGCAAATGTCACAATTGCTATCTACTTAAATTCTTCTTAGTGAAAGAGTTTCCTCACCATCGTTTTCATGAATCAGAGAGAAACCTTATGACACTTAGATTTTATGGTGTATGTGTTCCTATCCATGTGAATTTTGTCAAAACCATAATCACAAGACAGGGTTAGTGATAAATTCAAATTCATATGGACTGAACTTGTACAGTCTTAACTTCTTGCAACCTGGCAGCACAAGGGCCTTCCATTGCTTCCAAGTTGTTATGCAACCAATTAAGAACATTCAGAACTCATATGCAAAGCCAACTCTAACTGGAATGGGCACAAAAATAGGAATATGTCAGCACGATAGGTTATAAACCTCAAGCGTGTGCTAGTGATAAATTACAGGTTTTTTTATTAGATCTTGAAACTCTTTCAGGATCTTTTAGACTCCCACTGTCCTCTTGACATATAAGACTCTCTTGCCAATACTCATTCCTTGACAAACAAATATTCAAGAGATAGTGCAGATTCTAATCAAGACAAACAGTTCACACAATTAGCCTTAGTTGGTCTTTATATTATCCAAAACATCACAACTTACCAATTTCAAATGTACAAGAGTAGAACATATTTTACTCTTACATTTTGACAAGTGTTAATAAACCTTCTTTAAGATGTGTCACTCAAGTTTCAATCTTGGAGTATGACTCTAAGACTTATTTTGGAATGAAGTATGATTTATCTTCATGATTTAACCATTTCAACAATTCATGACTCATTTTGTTATCCATAAGAATGCACTAAGATGTCCTTAGAGGATGAATTGTGACATGGTCTCACAATCATTAAGATGAACATAAAGCATGATACTAAAGTACTCTCCTATCTTTTCAGATTCGAGAAACTTTTATCTTTCTACCAAATTTGATTATTCTCATTCGTTCTACCATACATCAAAAATTTTCCAATGCTTCAGAATTATACTTAAACTTGTAAGTATAACCATATTTACTAAACTTTAGTAATCATTACTAATAGTCTTATCAATCTTTTGTGGTGGACTTGACTACTGCACAAGAATGTGTACTCGATCCCTTAGTCCTTCACTTGACTCACATATACATGCGAACAAAGAATTAGTCTTAAATTTCCAAAGATGAAAATTCTCATTCATCATACTATACAACTTGCATGATTCCAAGTTTCGGTCCAATTGAAAACTTGGGTGATGAGAATCTTTCCTTATTTGGTAAATTTAGACGCTACCACAAATGAAAGAATCAAATTCATATTTCTAATATTGCTAGAAACATACAAATATTAATTTTCCATAAATTTCATTGCAAGGAGATATAAAATAAAGTAAAACAAAATTTTATTTATATATAAAATGCGGAAAAACTTTTCCTTACAATGAAACTTTAAATGAAAAATATGTTATTGTATATTTCCTAGCAATATATCATAACTCCTAAGTAGCAGCTCAAGAATCTGATCTTCGAACCATTCGATTGAAATCCATCTTCGCGATCAGATTCAACATACTCTTCCTTTAAGTTTCCTTCCCTTTGTTTGATCCTGCCAAACATCAAAATGTAACCGAGTCACATCATGTATTACGAATAAAAAATTAGGAACTTAACAGAGTTAAATAGTGGACTTACCTGAAGCAGAGTCAAAAATTTTAATTCTTCCTTCTCTCAGATCCTTCATGTAGTTAGGGCAGCTTCACTTCCAATGTCCCTTCTCTCGACAGTAAAGACATACAGACTTAGCATTTCTCTTTACCTTTTGGTCAACCGGGTTGACCAAGGCCGATCCCTTTTCCATTGGTAAGAGAAAACTTTTATGGACTTCTAATGTTACCATTATCATTGTCCATGGAAGTTTGAGAAATAGACCTTCCACCAATATTTGCTTGACCATTGCGCCAAATCATTGTTGATTCAACAGCCACAAGCAAATAAGAAAGATCTATTAGGGTCATGTCGTGATCTATCACATAGTAGTGTTTAATAAACTCACTATATGACTCACGAAGTGACTGAAGAACCCAGTCAATAGCCAAATTCCTTGGAACAACGACACCTAACATTCTCAACATGTCAATGTGTGACTTCATTCCTAATACATGAGTGCACACAAGTCTTCCATCTTTCCGTTTCATTGCAAGCAAGGCTTAAGTGAGCTTGAACTTTTCAAATCTTCGAGCTTGTGGGTCAGGGAGAATAATTGGAGGAGGTGGAGGAATAGAAGCATGATTTCCATGAACCAATCACATGATAGCATCTTCATTAGGAAAGCTTGTTCCAAGAGATTTGGGAATATCATAGTTGTATGAACTCGAAATCTACAATGGGAGAAATTTAAGTTTGTTGATTTAAGTCCTTAATAGAACACCCAATATGAAATATTAAGGCTAGGACCCAACACAATATTTTATAACTTAGAAGAGGGATGTTGTAATCCAAGCTATAAAATATTTGAAGGTAGGCGAATGACGATTCACCAATTTCCACCAATAAAAACAAAATAGAGATTAGGTTTTAATTGGTTTGAAACTCCTAGATATTTTAAGATTCATTGAACTTTTCAATGGCATGTTTCAATCTTGATTGTTCCCTTTCAAGTTTGTGACTAGGATGTCGAGGATCACAAACAATGTGTGAATAACCATGCAAATATACTTGGTACCCTTAATATTAATCACTTAATCAATGTGTCGGTTAACCACACGCGCTCCACCGATTCTATGATAAACATTAAGTTACCCTTTTCCTAGCTTGTTAAATCCAAGTTAGTGCGCCGGTTAACCACACACGCTCCACTTACGACTTAAGCAAAGTGCAAAGTGCAATTTCATGGGTTAGCACCAAATTCACATTTTCCTAAACTAACTAAGATTGGGAATTTATAAAAGGTTTAGTTACTTTATATTTATCATTATACTTATCATGAAGGGAGAATTATATTCCTTATCCTACCCGTTCGGCTAACGACCCTCCACCAGTCAAGAAAGCGGTGGGTGAGAGTGGACACCTGTTAAACTTTCATTTTATAGGCAGTAACCTTATACCCCCTTATAGATCTGCTTCATGAATGAGGCCTACTAACGGTAAAACTGACTTGCTCTTATATATACATATATATATATATATATATATATATATATATATTAACTTATAATATTATAATAGTATAAGGGTTGAATTTTAACTTTTAAAATTCTAAGGGTTTAACTTGGAATTAAAGTATTCATGAGGGGAAATTTTACAAATACCAAAACTTGAGGGCAAGTTTTGAACACTTCAAAAACATTTGGATTTTAATAACTTATAAGTTTAATTAAGGTTTTAAAAACTTTAATGAAGAGACTCTTGAATATCCATAACTTGAGGACAAGTTATGGAGTTCATAAAACAAAAAGACTCTTCAATTGTGTAACCTATGCATTTTAATGGTTCTTTAAAAGAAATGACTTTTAGTAATCCATAACTTGAGGACAAATTATCGACTCCATTAAAAACATTTAGATCAAGAATTAACTAATAAACAATTTGCATTTAATTCCTATGATCTACCAAAACTCATAAGTATATGAACAATCATATCAACAATTTCAAGAATTACATAAATACACATAAAACTTGAAATTTTTATAACAACCTTGAAATTGGTTTACCATAATCATTACCACATCAAAAATAGGTTTTATAAGTCCAAAAACAGTTTAAGGTAATGATTCTAGACCAATTTCAGCCTTAAAACTCGAAGATATGCTGTTAGGGGGTCCAACTCGTCGAGTGCATGAACCAACTCGACGGGTTGGATGAACTTAGGCATGGACTCGGCGAGTCAGCTGACCAAACAACATATAAACTTCGATTTTCAACAATTTGCATCAAGTCTAAATGAAAACAAGCCTAGGCTCTGATACCACTGAAGGGTTTTGAGCGTTCTAACACTCCCATGGTGTATATGCAACCCTATAAACATTGGATCTATGTTTTCTCTATTATACATGCAAATATTCTATATTCCGAGGTTTCATCCTAACTAGCATAATATGAAGTATATACAATACAAGAATCTAGTAGAATGACATACCTTTTGATAGAACTTGAAGTCTTGAACCTTTAAGAGCTTAGTGCCCCAGGTGTTGTACCTCAAATGGAATCACACAACACCAAAAACACTTGGAATAACTAGAGAATAAGTATACTTAGGTTCCCTCTTATAAAATTGGCCTTGCCCTCTTTTCTATGCACTAGTGCCAATTTCATGAACCAAGGACCTCTTTATATAGTGTGGAGGATTAGGGTTACATTCATGTAAACCCTAATACCCATGACCTTTCATTTCCATGTGATCCATGAGTTAAAAACTCCATGAACTATCCATGCAAGCTTAGCTCAACCTAAATGAACTTGGCCCATCCTATATGTATAAGAGTCCATATTTAATTAGTTCCTTTTTGATCACTAAATTAATTCTAAATTAATTATTGATCAATACTAATTAAATAATATGATATCATATTAATATATTAGAGCTTATAATATATTAATATAAATCGTAAGTATCATTTTTCTCATTTAGTCTATCTAATTGTTCCGATGCCACGCAACCCGAATGGACCATGCTACTTTCGGGTCGAGTACATACCAATAATAGTTATGGACTTAGACATCTAATACAACACACCCATCCAAAATAAACATCACTACTCCTGACGACAACCGCCATGACAAAACTCTTTGTCTCACTGCAATTCCTATTCTTAGATAATCTTACTTAATGTCATTTAGCCGAAGAGCTCCCACTGGAACCCTATATACTTGATAAACCACTTTCCATCTTTTAACTCAAGACTCAAACTAATCCGAAATTTAGTACATCATACTCGGATACCTCGGTACACCATCATAGAACCTCACGATGTCTTGTCTCAACCACTGATCTCATACTCATGACATCATACTCAGATACCGCGAAGTACCCTCTTAGAATCTCACAATTGATCTTCCTCTCACACAACTTGTAACTTCGGAATATTCCATCTCTCAATTTGAAACACGAAGGCATCATCAATGACTTAGAACACGTTGACGACAATCCGAAACTCCATCCTCTTATTGCTCGAAACCCATGCAAGAATACTTATACCGAATCTGAAGTTGGTTGCCCGATCAACTTCTGCCATTCCCAAAATGCATATAACAACCCATACCTCTAACTAGAAATTCTCAACCGTCGAAACTACCCTTACGAGCCAACCACCTCGAAATTTCCATCATAACCTCGAAGAGTCCCTAACCATCATAATGTTCCTGACCTGTGGTCGCTCTCCGTGGAGACACTCATCCTTTCCTGAACATGTACATCATGCATTACCTTGCTTTCCACGTCGCCTCTACCACCAATAATCCTGGTCTCATGCATCAGTACCGCAGGTCTCCATACCTTGTTCTCTAGCTGCAGTTGAACAAACCTCTGATCCTCTCAATAGAATACTCAGTTCTCCCCTATTCATGGTTCGAACCATCACCAATTGGCATACCAAGAATCTACTCCATAGGCTGTTTCACCAGGTATATCACACTTGACTCTTGGAACGTACCGCATAATCACTTCAATGATCTTCCCAATGGAACCAAGCAATTCCAAATATCTCGTAACTCATACAAGAATCTCATAATCCTTCCAACGTAACTGCCTCTAGTCATCTCGAAGCCTCATATCGATATATTGTCGGATACCCCAATTGTTCTGAATTAGTCCTGACTCTCGGTCCGGAAATAATGCACTATCACACACTTCGTCTCTAACTCCTCGACCAACCTACCATTGCATAAAAAAAACAAGAGACCCCACTCTTACAGTCGATACACAATGAAGACAACGAGGGCCACCGCCTCGATATAATCCGATTGGAAGTAAAAAACTACAAGTAAAACAAAAAAAAAAAAATAATAATTAGGGCTTATGGGGTATCACGAAGCAAATCGATACCATATGATTTTTTTACTAATATTTATTAGATAATATATTGATCAAAAAACTATAACATATATATTAAAATTCATAGTAGTTTATTCTTTACGAATAAAATATAATATTGATATGTTTTAACATATATTAGATGTAAGACCCATGTATTATATGGATTAATTAAAAAAAATTAATATAAATGTCTAAATATTTAAGAACTTTGGATTTATAAAAAAATAAAAAAAATAATGAATTATTAAAATTGATTTTTTGTATCCTTAAAATTTAAATAAATAAATTAATGAAATTTAATTTAAGAATTTTGAAATAAAAAAATAAATCCATTAATAAAATTAATATTCATTTATTGCTATATTTATTTTAATTATTATATTAAAATATCATATAAAATTTATTAAAATAGAACATGTGGGAAAACAAATTAACTTAAAATAATCATAAAAATAATATTTTTCAAATTAAATGAGAATGTGATATGATACCTCCTCCTCGTTTATTAGAGTAAATTTTTTATATTAAATATTTTTTTTTATTGTATTATAGTCTTATACATTTAGGTTGATCGAGATAATTTTTTTTTCCGTAAATAAATGGGCAGAGTGTCTTAGAATATCGTCATCCACATTTTGGCGGGAAATCGGCATTCATTCACCCTGCGTATGTCCAAAATCTGAAAACCCTAGAAAAATCACATAATCATACAAGTAAAATCAAATGGATCCAATAACTATGGAAGGAGGTTACAACGGAAGCGATGAGGAGAAAGAGGACGTTGAGGAAACCAATAGTCATCTCAGAGATCGATTCCGTCTTTCCACCATCTCCATTGCAGAATCCGAAGGTAAGTTGTACATTGCAGTAATTCTCTTGCTCGATTGGAATTACTTCAGATTCATATTTTTGTTCGTAACAGCCAAACAAGATAACATGGAGATTTCTCAACCTGTTATCGTTTGCATCTCCGATTTAGCGTTCAAGTATGCGGGTACTGCTTCCTCTCCTTTTTCTTCTTATTCTCTATCACGCATATTCGTTCACTCTGGTTCAGATTAGTTAACTGTAACCGTAGGAAAGTTGACAGTGTTATTGACAACTAATTTTTGGGCTTCTGATGATGTTGATTTTTGCATCTTTTGCGTTTCTGAAATCTGAATGTAGATACAATTACGTGAATCAAACTCAAAAATTGACGTGAAATCTATTGTTCGTTTTTGAAAAAGAAACGATGTTCACATTAAACCTCTGCAAACATGGACTCCAAATAGGTCCTGTTGTAACTCCCTTTCTTCATTATAACCAATATCTCAAATCTATTGCAAAAAATACAATTCCATGACTTTTAAAGAGAACCTCTGTGTTCAAATTACTGATATTGTACCTGTTTTAGACATGTATTAATAAGTCTGCATCTTCATCTTTTATCACATCATGACTATCATAGCTTTTTTAGTATCAATTGTTTGTGGGTGATGAAACAGTGCTGTGTTCTGTAACTGCAGAACAGTTGGCAGAGGATCTTGAGATGTTTGCACATCATGCTGGCCGAAAGTCTGTGAATATGAACGATGTCATCATTTCTGGTATGTCTATGAAACTCTCTAAAGCCTTAAGTTATTTTATTTTTTTGTTTCTTTTAATAAAACTATGCATTTAATGTTAGTTTAGTTTTTGTTTTCAGCACATAGAAACACGCATTTGGCAGATCTATTGAGGTCTTTTTCATACAATCTAAAAGCAAAAGAGCCTCAATCTGAGAAAAAGAGGAAGAAGAGTTCCAGCAAGGAAAGCAAAGGTCTCCCTTCGGTGCTCAACCTTGATCCTTAACTGCTGTAGATTCTTGAGTATCAGTAATTCTTATATAGATATGCTGCTTTTGTCCTTTCTAGAAGAAATCGACTCAAATTATTTCTTTGTTTTTCATTCATGAATATACTAGACATCACACACACTCACATGCAGTCTTAAGGCCAAGGGTTTTAGCTGCTTTGAACCAAGAAAAGTAAAAACATGTTGATCGTTTTCTTCCCATGCAAGAAAACAAGTTTAGGAGACGGTTTAACATCAACATCAATGGTAGGGTTGAAGTTATAGAGTTGTCAATGTATGCAATTAATTTCTAAAAGAAAGTAGTTGAAGAATTTAGTTGCGCAATAATAGATCATTAGATCAGGAAAACTTAATGGTAATCATGTGTATAAGAGTTGACAGAGGGAAGGAGGATTCATTGTCGGCATCCATGAAGAAAGAGATTGGTCATCAATTTTTGAATCCGAATATCCCATCCGGTCATCTAGCTATTCGATATGAAATTATCGAATTTTTGGAATTGGATTTGGATAATGATTTTATGGAATTTTGTTGGTTGTCGGATCCAACAAAATAAATTAACAAAATATGATGAAAGATGAACCAATTTAGTCACACTAAGTGTTAGCATGAATGAAGGTAAAGTTCGTATCCTCATGAAAACGGATTAATAAATTATACAAAAGATGTTCAATTACAAATATGATTGCCATTTAAATGAAGTAAAAACATTGAGGGCCTACTACTACCATGAAATGTATTAGAAGCAAATTCAAACAATAAAAAATTCTAACATATGGGTTAATTTTTGTTATGATTTAAGTTATCATAATCAATAATTATGATGTAATGATCTTTTAAAAAAATGAATTGTATTGAGACGTGATGTTTAGTAATTTTTGTTGGATTAGTGTCTAAGTCCATAACTATATTTAATATGTATTTGACCCGGTTGTGCATGGTTCTTTTGGGTTGCTTTCACAAAAGCAACTTGATAAGATGATTTATGAAGAAAAAGGTTAATTATGGTTTATTAATATATTATATGAATAATATATTAAAAGAGAAATCATATAGTTTAATTAATATTAGACAAAAATTAATTAAGAAATTATTTTTGTGGCTAAAAGAGATTAATTAAACTTAAGGGACTAATATTGTAATTATAAGATAATTGCATTGTGAGCTATGGATTCCTAAAGGGAAGGGGATTGGACGAAATCTATGGGAAGCCCATATGATTTTCGTCCAAGGGCCTTCTAGAAAGGTTCCATGGGTTGCTTAAGGTCTAAGCAGAGAATTAGGGTTTCTTCTGAAACCCTAGCAACTCATACAAGTATAAATAGACCCTTAGGGCTCCCAAAAACGTGGCTAAGAGCTCCCTTGCAGATCTTGGATGTTTTTGGTGCCTCCTCCTCCTTCTTATAAGTCATTCTCTTGCTCTTAGTGTTTGTGAGCCATTAGAGGCGTGACACTTGTGACACTAAGCTTCTTGAAGATCAAAGAACTCTTGTAACCATCGTAGGGTAAGATCTAAACCCTAATTCATATGTTGAATCGTTTATTGTATGCTAGATCTAGGGTTTATGAGCTTTGAATGATTATTGCATGTTCATTAGACAAACTAAATCCAAAAGCTTTAGGATTTGCATGTACACCATAAGATTGATGTAGTGCTCAAAACCATTAATTTTAACAATCTTCCATTTGTGTATTTAATCAAATGCACTTAATTAATTAAACCTAATATGTTACACTAAATTCTAGCAATTCTAATCTTAGGGTGCACATTGCAATGATAATGATGGAAATGTCAATTATAGCAAACCATTCATGCATTTCCAAATGTTAATTATGCATTTCCAATTATAGCAAACCATTCATAATTATAGTGTATGGATCTATAATGAACTTTTTTAACCGACAAACTAACCTACTTCTAAATACCATTTATAATGAAATTGAATTCATAGACAAAAATAACATTATTAATTGTTCCCAAAATTGTTATTAGAAAATTAACAAAGTGATCAATTTCATTAACAATCTATATGTTTCCGAACAAAACCCCAAATTGAATACAAGAAAACAAAACATTCATGAAGATCTAACATAATTACTTCAGATAAAAGTTTGAATCTTACATCAAGACTAAATCTTCAAGAATTCTAAAAAACAATTGTAAAACTAAACTTACAATCAAAAGCTATATGTTCTCCCATAGAAATAGAAGAATTCTCCTGCAAAATGCGCCAAAAAATGAATTTTCCGATCAAATAACCTAAACCCCGTCTTTAAAGGAGGTGATTACAAACAATTTTCAAGTCAACACGACCGTGCTACTAGATAGGTTAAAATCAACATGGTCGTGTGGTCCATAAAAAGTGTTCAGAATTTGCCTCGGCATGGCTGCATGACATTCCTTTGCAAAAGTCAGCACAACCGGTTTGCACTTCTGTTTTGTATTTTCCAACTTCAACTTCAATGTCCAAAATTATGTCTAGAGCTTCTTTTAGCATACAAAATCATCCCATTGTATATAAAATAACTACAAAATATTATATTTTTCCTTCAAATAATTAGGATAACATATCACTATAAGGGTAACAACATATCATTATAAGGGTAGAAGGAGCCTCTCATGTCCACTTCTATCAACCCACTTGTCCCATCAATATTTCTTTCTCCTTCCAATTTCATCATTTCTATCTCACAACACATTAAATATCTCTCTCTCTCTCTCTCTCTCATGCCTTGAAATTTTTTAATAAATAAATGCAAACTAATTAAAATCATACAAAACTAATTTACAAAATATTAGAAAATACAAAACTAATTTATAAATTAATTAAAAACAAATATAACAAGTTTTGGGATGGCGTAGCTCGCGGTACCAATGGTA
This sequence comes from Lactuca saligna, assembly GCF_052625555.1. Taxonomy (NCBI): domain Eukaryota; kingdom Viridiplantae; phylum Streptophyta; class Magnoliopsida; order Asterales; family Asteraceae; genus Lactuca; species Lactuca saligna. The sequence goes on along the minus strand of NC_136421.1, from coordinate 14,783,906 downwards.
CCACCCTTAGCCCTAACAGGATTAACTTTATAGAAAAGGTAAATTATACCTACAAAAACAAATACTCATCTGACTATGTTTTTGTTGTATGCAAGACACTTCCAAAATCAATGTCTAAAGCTTAAAGTTACATGGGATTATTAGTAACATACTCTCTTAGGCCGTATGGTATACTTGCCACGAGACTGTTCGTGGTTGAGCTGGCCATGAACAACGGGCGTGCACACTACCCCGTTGTTTCGTGGTTGCTTGTTTTCGTGATGCTTCGTGTTCGACAAAACAGACTCGCACAACCAATGAAATCAAAGCCTTTTTTGACCGTTTCCTATAGCCGTTCAACAACTAGTTTGTTTTAAAAAAAATAATTTTAACCAATTTATTTACCTATAAATACAACACTTTTACTCTTTATTTTTTACACCATTCTTTTCTTTCTCTATACACAAACTACACACTACATCTTCACAACCAAAAACCATGGATCCCAACCAAAATATCACTCCAAACTATAGAAATCGCAAACCCGATAACGCTGCGTTAGATACAACCTCTCGCAAATTCCCAACTATGGAGTCAACTCAAGGTGGTTTTATCAGTTTGCGTCAAACCGGTTCCCCTATCCAACAAACACCACTTTTCCAACAACAATATCAACATTTTCCGTCTTTCCAACAACAATAAATTTCACAATAATACCAACAACTACAACTCCAACAACAATCGTTATAACAGCAACCACCAATTTCACAACCACCAAGCTCACAACCACCACTTTCGTTAGCTTTTGTTATGGAAACGCAACCTTCACCACCACCTCAACCGAAAAGAAAAAAAAATGAAAAAACCGTCCCGACCCACTACCATCCAAGAAAGGGTCCCATGGACAAAAGAAGAAGAAGAAAAGTTAGCGGAGGCATGGGTGGCGGCTTCCGGAGATCCAATTGTAGGAGATAGTCATCCTTACGAAAGTTTTTAGGAGAAAGTCCGAGCCATTTTCTACGAGTTAATGGAAAGTGAGACTCGAAATGCCGATCAAGTTACGTCGAAATGGCGAGATATTCGACTAAAATGCACCGAGTTTGGAGGAATCTACAACAACCTCCTAAACATACGCAAAAGTGGCTCGAACGATTTTGATGTTTTCAAGGCGGCTATGGAGCAATTTGAAAAAACAACGCCAACACTCAAAGCTTTTCTGTATATGAAATCGTGGCTAAAATTGAAAGACGCTCCAAAATGGAAAGAGCAAACGGAAAGAACTTCGCAATCTTTCGGTTCAAAGCGTTCGAGAAACCCCGATGGAACCTCCCAATAATCGGATTACCGAACACACATCAACATCAACGATGATTCACTAGATCTTGAAAACGACCAACCTCTTCGTCGGCCCGTTGGAAGAAATAAAGCAAAAAAAAGCGGCTTCAACATCTTCGAATTCTAGTGTTATGGATATGTTTGGCGATAAATTTGATCGATACGTGCAACTTCAAGAAACGAAGACCGAGGTGATGACTCGGATGGAGCAAAAAAATGATTGAAACACAAACATCATTTCAAGAGACACAAACGATGATCCAAACAAAAAACCAATGGAAATTTTGAAATTGAAAGCGGACAACCTCGAGAGCGAAGGCTTGGAACTTTTCCTCGCGATGAAAGAGTCGGTTCGAGCCCGACGTAGGCGTATGAGGTAGTTTAATTTATTTATAGCTAGAATTTTTAGTTTTTTTAATGTTTTTTTTTTAAAATTTTATTTTAAATAATGTAATTTTTTTTATTGTTATTGTTATTTTTTATTTCAATTAATGTAGTTTTTATTTAATATAATTTGATCTTTTTAGTGGAAGACTAGTATTAAAAAAATGATTTTAATGTATTTTTTAATTAAATTTAAATAAAAAAATTAAGTGGAGTGATGTGTTTAGTGGTATGTATCCCTTTATTATCGGTAGAGAATGTGATGCTGATAAAGCACCTACCACATATATGATATGTGGTAAATATAACAGATGGTCTTATATAAAGTTCAATTGCATAATCAACAATCAATTATAATTATTTTGCCATTTTGATAACAAATATTTCCCTCCTATCAAATAAACTAAACGACATAGATCATCACATCAAAATCCAACTAAAGGTGCTGTGGAATTGAGCACATGATTTTTGGGACCATTGCAATTGGTGTTTGTAGAAAAACATGTTGTAAAAAATGTAATGGCTTCTTCGAAAGTTAAACAAATCACACATTGAGACCCCACACTCCTTACTAGGCATGCACAAACCGGTTCATTTTTCAAACCGAACCGTTTCTTTAAACCGGTTCGGTTCACTCCCTAGCCAAGCAAAACCGGTTCAACCTCAAACCGGTTTACTCAAAAAATTAGTCGAACCTATCTAAACCGGTTCGGTTCGGTTCCATACCGGTTCACCCGATATAAACCGGTTTCAACGACTAAAATCTCGAATGGGTTTAAACCGGTGGTTCGGTTCTCAAGCCGGTTCGGTTCACTGTGAACCGGTTTACCGGTTCTTTGACCGGTTTGGATCTTGAACCGGTTTTTTTGTGCATGCCTCCTCCTTACTACATACACATGTCTACAAATAAAGGGTTAAATGGGCTGCAGGCCCATATTACTCAAAGGACAACGTGGCTCGTGAATCAAGATGGGTTGTTGTTCGACCATTTCGACAATCCACATAAAAAGAAGGCTCGTCAAAGAAACACTTCAAGAAATGAACGATTAAAGTGCTCTATTTTAAGACGAGATGCTGTAAAATTTTGATAAAGACGACAAGCAAAAACCAAGACATCTTTTAATTGTAAAATACTTTTACGTTTTTGCACTTTATAATCAAATAAAACAAATATCTTTTTAAATGGTTTAAAGCATGACATTATATGTTTCGTTTTGTTAAAAAACCGATTTCTGTAGCCCGGGTTTTTGGGCCACACCCAGTCCAAGCCCGAACTGATGTAATCAAAAGAACCTCGGCCATTTCGAATAACAGGTAAAAATATTTGCCCGTGATCCATGCTCTTGATGTGACATGTTTTACTAAAAAAAGGAAATGAGAGGAAATGAAGGGAAAGTAAGAGAGAATGGTGCTCCCGAGTTTGATTAAAGGAAGGAAGTGGAAGGAAATGGAAGGAAAACTTTCCCTCCTAACTTTCCTCCCGATTTGGGAGGATTTGAAAAGAAAGAACAAAATGTTTAACTTTCCTTCCATTTCTCTCCAACTCGGGAGCACAAATGACAATTTCTTTTTCCTTTCTTTTCTCTTCTGTTCTCTCCTTACTTTCTTTTCTCTTCTCTTCTTTTCTTTGCTACAACTCGGGAGCGGGGTGTAACTTTCCTAGTTTGTTTCCCCTACTTTCTCAACAACCTCCTCTACAACAAACTCCATCTTTCATAGCAACAAGCTTGTGGGAGCTCTTCTTTTATTATTCAGTTGTTCATTAATATGATTTAAATTTATGTTCTTCCAAAAATTGGCCACCAATCTTAATCCCTTTCTCCACAAATATTCCAACTTAATATCTCTAACCATTTATGTATCACGACTTTAACAGCTTTTGTAATCTTTAGGAGACCACGGCATCAATACCTATAAACATAAAATAGTTTTGTTATCTAAAATGACAAAAATGCTATAATTGATTTCCATATGCAAGTATTCCTATTTTATATAAAAGTCATCAGTGGGTAACTTTGAAAATACAAATCAATTTTGTAATTTACCCAAATAAAAATTCTAGTAGTTATTTCACAATAAAGATACACAAATCGTTGAAGTACAAAAATGCCCTTTCACTACCCACTAACTAGAGGAAGAGCCCCCAATGGATCTCGATCTTCATACGCATGAGGCCCCATAAACAGAGATATAAATACCAATAAAAGCAGGGACCAACATCGCCGCCGGCCACCAGTTCGGAAGTTATGGCGTCGAACCACACCGGCGATGAGAAGACTGACAGGGAGGAGCAAGAAGAGGCTTTAATAGCTTTGATTGAACACCGCGCCAAAGAAGTTGATCATCTCCGTACGCGTGTCGCCTACTATAAATCCGAGGTTTTGTTACTCACTCCTCTTGATTATCATTCCGTTAACATTTCGTCGTAAAAAAAAAGTGATTTTTCTGTTCGATTCTGTTGTTGTTTGTGTGTTTAATCAAATTGTAATCTTTTGTTTAATTGGAGGCTTTTGGTTGCTTGGTAAGTGTTATAAATTCGCTCTGATGTACAGTTCATGGAATAACGTTTTGTTCGTATTGCTTTGTAATGGAAAAATAAAACTGATGACATTTTAGGGGAAATTGTGGATGTAGGTTAATCACAGAAAAGGATAATACCTGCAGTGAGCAAATAAATGATGAAAATACATCTTCTTGACAAAATTCAGTCACAATAGATTGATTTATGATAACCGAATCATGTTACTGAAATTTAGTTTACATTGGTGGTTTCTTGTTGCTTTTGTGTGTGTTCAAAGAAAGTTTATTATATAGTCTATGGAAGAAGATGTTGATTCTGGTGGCTTTGCTTTAGGTCTTAATATTGAATTTGATGACATTTTACTTGAAAATTGTAGTGTAGTTCAATCAAATAACAAAAACACACATCTTTATCTAATAACAAATTATCATTTTCTTGTAATATAAGATGGAACATGGTTCCTCATGTTACTTGCAACTCTTTTAGTCCGACAACTAACAAAAAATAAATTTCTTTATCTAAATTGGGAAATAAAAGCTAATATCTTTTTGGAGAAGGTATACAGCTTGATGAATCTGAGAAGAGGTTAGAGGAAACACAACGCAAATTAGCACGCCTTAGAAGTCGAGGGAATCCTGTGGCATCTACAAATATTTCCTCTCAAAATGGTGTAAAAGTGAAAGAAGAGAGGAGATCATGTAGCCCTGTAAAAATAAAAACCAGTGAACATTCTTTACCAAATCTTCCTAAAATTCCAAAACAAGAACAGAGACCACAGCTTGTTATCCCTGCAGTAAATCCAAAACCATCTGCACCTATAAAAATGGCAGAAACTGCCACTAAACCTTCTACATCAGTTCCAACATATGCCAAAAGCATTGTCAAAGAAAAAGGACATAGAAATAGAACCCCTCATGAACAGGAAGCTGTTGAGACTCAATCCAGAGGGACAAAAAGGAAATTTGGTAATATTTTCTATTTGCGTCACTGATTCATCTATCATATTATTAGTTTATTACATACATGTTTTTGTTAAATTGGAGGTTTTAATGTTTGTTAAATAACTCCAAAATTACAGAGCAGCGTGAACATGTAGATTTAATTCAGATGGTTTCCAGTTCATCTTCACCACGTACAATCAATTGTCAAACTTCCAACCACATCTCATGCCAGCATAAGAGAAAGCTCAGAAGTCTTGCATTGTGTCCTACAAATGATCAGCTTTTTGTGACCAGGTACCGTAGTGTGTGTGTGTGTGTGTATGTGTGTGTGTGAGTTTTTTTAAGGATCTGTTATTGATTTTGCAGTGCTCTGGATGGACTTGTAAATCTATGGCAAATTCAGTCCAGAGGGTATGTTCTTGATCTTTTACCTGTTTCATGTTACTGATTTTGAATTTATATTCTTTGTTTTATAAGTTTCTAATTTGGTGTGTTTTAAAAAAAAAAAAAAAAAAACAGATCAAGTGCATATCTTCTTAGTACAGCCGACTGTGCATCCACGAAACACAGAAGGTGGCCAGAAGATATAGCATGGCATCCACATGGCGGCAGCCTATTCGCTGTCTACACCGCTGATGGAGGGGACCCGCAGATATCAGTCCTCAACCTGAATAAACCAAAAGAGAAAAAACGTGTAACTTTCCTTGAAGATAAACCACATGTGAAGGGCATCATCAACAACATATCATTCATGCCATGGGAAGATACCTGTTTTGTAACTGGTGGAAGTGATCATGCTGTGGTTCAATGGAGTGATAAAACAGGGGATGATTGTTGGAAACCAAAAGTGTTGCACAGAAGTATGCATTCTTCAGCTGTTATGGGAGTTGCAGGGATGCAACAGAAACAGATGGTGGTTTCTGTAGGTGCTGATAAAAGGATAATCGGATTCGATTTACAAACTGGAAGAGCCGATTACAAGCATCAGATTGAAAGCAAGTGTATGAGTGTTTTACCAAATCCTTGTGACTTCAATCTTTTCATGGTTCAAACCAGGTGAAAATGAAAATGAAAGTGAAAACTGAAAACACATTAAAATTTTAAGTTGAATATCTTATTAATATTTATATTATTGTATATATATGCAGTACTCCAGAGAGGCAACTCAGATTGTTTGACATCAGATTAAGGCGAACTGAAATACATGAATTCGGTTGGAAACAAGAAAGTAGCGAATCACAATCGGCTTTGATCAACCAGACGTGGTCCCCAGATGGGTTGTACCTAACCTCGGGTTCAGCGGACCCCATGATCCATATATTTGATATTAGGTTTAATGCCAACAAACCCTCGCAGTCGATTAGAGCTCATCAGAAACGTGTGTTTAAAGCCTCGTGGCATCACTCGCTTCCTCTCCTCATTTCCATATCCTCAGATCTCAATATAGGGCTGCATAAGATCATATGAAAACTCACACGAATTTGTTGTGCTTTTAATTTTTAATTTTTTTTTTGGTAATATGAGGAGTTAAAAGTTCAATACTTTTGCAGGGTTTTAGAGCAATTTGTGCTAAGAAGAGGAACAAATGCATGATGTCTGTTATATTTATATTTAATGTTGTGGTAGATATTATTATATGTGTAATGCATGGGTGCAAGGTGTAGGTTGGATGATTGTTCTAGATTATTTATTTATTTATTTTAATATGTAGGTTAATGATAAAATTATTTCTTTTATTAGCTGATAAAATTATTTTATTTTTATTTTAATAGAGGTTAGCTGAAATATATTATTTAGATGATAGAATTAAGACAAAATTGCAAAAATGGTCCCTATGGTATGCAAAATTTTGGGGTTTTAGTTCAAATCACGAGTTTTTTGGATCCATAGTCCTTTTGGAATGGTTCCTATATGGTTTTGGTCCCTAGACTTAACTCCCGTTAAGTTGGATCTGTTAAGCCCCCTCACGTGCCTCACACGTGAGGGTAATTTCATATATTAGAGACCATTTTTGCATAAACGTTTTTTGGATTAATTCCTTTTAAATACCCCCACTTCCTGTGATCTTCTTCCCCAACGTTCCCCAACGTCTCTTTTCTTCTACCCTTCTTCTTCTTGAGCTCTGCTACAACAAAAATGGTGCTATGTTTTTGTGGAAAAGTTGATGTGGTGAAAACGTCTTGGACCCCTCTGAATCCAGGAAGGAGATTTTTTGCATGCCCTATGTATGATTCCGTTTGTGGGTTTATTGGGTGCCTTGATCCCCCAATGTGTGCTAGGGCTAAAACCATCATACCTGGTTTGCTAAGAAATTTGAATTTAGTGCAGGAACGGTGCGATGAGTTGGTTAGAAGTATGAACATGCTACAAGATCAATGTAACGGACTGATATACAGGAACAACATATTGGTGGCAAATGTCAAAGCATTGAAGGATGACAATTTGAAGCTGAAAATGTACATGTTTGGAAGTTGGTTTTTCTTTGTGATTGTATTCTTCTGTATTTGGTTTGTGTAGGGTAGGGGTATACTGTGAAGGGTGTTTTGGTCATTTTGTTGTAATTTTATGTGATCATGTTTGTAGTGACTTATGATGATAATGATATATGTACAATTTTATAATGCAAGTGTAATGAATGTTTTACCAAAATGGTATGAATGTATCAGAATTAACATATGAATAGAAATGGTATGAATGTATTATCAAAATGTATATATTAGAACCAATTGTACATAACCAAAATGCACATTTCATTAAGACTTGTAATATAACAACCAAAGTTTCTAAACATAACAACCAAAGATTCTAAACATTACCAAAAGGGACACATTACCATACCTAATATAACAACCAACCAAAAGTTTTCAACAAAATATTGTAAACATAACAACCAAGTTTTCATAACCAACCAAAATCACAGAAAATCCCATGCATGCATGACACATTACTTCTTAGACTAATTCCCACCTTGCCCTTTACAGGTCCTAGAGTTGTGTCCCTTGTTCTTGCATTTGCTACAAGTAACACTGATATGCTTGCTTGATAGCTCTTGCACTCCATCATTTGTTGGTTTTTGGGAACCTCCTTCTTGTGTAGCATTCACTCAATCACCTTGACTTGCCTTCTGCTTTTTGCTTAACCTTTCACCCTCACTTTGTCTTCTCTTTTTCTTAGGCCTTCCCACCTGAGTGCAATGTGGAGGAGGGATTAGCTTTGTGGGACATTCACTTTTAGGCCACATAGATCTACCATTAATTGGCTCCACCTTAAAAGAATAAGCCTTTTCCATGTCTCTAGAAAATACACCTTGTGAACCCATTTGTAAATGTCAACCTCAGCCTCTAGGTCTTTACTCATCTCATTCAGAGTTGCAATTGCATGTCTGCATGGAATTCCAATTAATTCCCATTTTCTACAAGTGCATGTTTTGATCCTAACATCAACACATGTTGATCCTGCAAAGCTCCTGTGACTTGATACTTGTCTCCCCCATTCCACCTAGCAATGTATTGTGAAGCAACTGTTTTTCTTGCACCTAGGATGTTTGTTGCTGTGGGTGTTAGTGGACCTTTAGCCATTTTCATTTCCTTCATGACATTGCATATCCTCTTCATTAGATACTCCCTTATGTATTCTAAACATCCAATGACAGGTTTATCCCTTCCTTTCTCTATCTTCCCATTAAACACTTCACACATGTTTGATATCAACACATTAGAAAATGCTCTTCCTGTGTGTACATTACCATTAAAAAAAACATTTAATACAATTCACATACAAGTAAAACAGTTCACTAATTGAAAGACATAAGGACCAAATTGGAATGTATAGATTTACCTGAAAAATGACTCCTTGCCCAATGTTTAGGAGGAATTTGTTTCAACCATTCACATGCCTCCTTATCATACTCACTAAACTCCTTCATCAAATGTTCAAACTCAGGAATGGTGGTAGCTGATGCACACCTCCATAAGTGGTCCCTGTACTCTGTTTGCCTCCATCTTTTCCTCATATTGTCATGAATATGTATGATACAATATCTATGCTCAGCATTGGGAAACAATTGCTCAACTGCAGTATGTAAACCCTGCAAAAATCAATTGTCAATCATTAGAATTAATTTAAAACCACACTTTAAATGACCAAATGTATAAAAACCACTTCCAGCTTTACCTTTTTCCTGTCACTTATGAAAGTAAAATTTGAGTTTCTTCCAAGATCCAAGTCATCCCCAAGGTTATCCAAAAACCATTTCCAACTCTCTATGTTTTCAAACTCAACAATCCCATATGCTAATGGGTAAATTCAATTATTGGAATCAAGACCAACTGCTGAAAGGACATGCCCACAGAATTGTCCTTTCATGAAGGCACCATCAAAACCTAATAAGTCCCTAAGGCATGCCTTGAACCCTTTTTTTCACCCAAACACACATAAATTCTTCTAAACTGCCTGGTTGGGGAATCAGGGTTAGGCTCAGAACATACATCTATTTTCACTGTGGTGTCTGGGTTGGTGGCTTGAAGTTTGAGAACATAGTCCCTCAACAGTTCATACTGCTTTTTGTAGTCCCCAGTTATATGCTTTCTTGCCTTATCCTTTGCCATGAACACCTTGTCCATAGTAACACCCACTTGGTAGGTCTTTTGAAAGTGATCTTGTATGGCTCTCAAATGTATATATGGATTCGCCTCAACTTGATCAAAGATTTTCTTGCTGTTTAAAGAAGCAGTACAAGCCCTGAGTTTCCTTGTTTGCAAACATGTGTGAGTTTGGTTTAAGGTCCTTATAAACCAGTCGGATTCAAGATTTGACCTAGATGCATGGATGTACCAACCACATGTTACTTTTTGTGTCTTTAATTCTTTACCCTTTCTTTTTGAAGTGGTATCTTGACTACCCACTTGGCCTTTATTGGTGACAGGTACAACTCCCCTACACTGTGCCCTAAGCCTTACATTGTCATTTTTTTTAAAGAAAAGATTCCTTCTTGATTCTAGTGCATGCAGATCAATTGCCTCCTTTAATTCTTTTTTACTATTAAATTTATCTCCAACTGAAAATGATTGTTTACGTACTGCCCCAAGACTGCACCTTTTTTCTTTTCTCAGATTCTTAATAAGAGCTCTTCTCTCTCTCTATCTTAGTTAGATCCTTCATCCAAAGATTCAAATTTCTCATTGTTGATTACTTCCATATCTTCAGGTTCATGCCCATGAACAACATTTATAAAAGAACCTTCCATATCACTTTCAACATTGAGAGTGAAGTCTCCCATGTCCACATCCACATCTTGTATATTGTTGTCAACATCCATTATGTCATCCATATGATCTTCATCTTCTATTTTTCTCTCATCTTCTTCATACCCTGGATCACTATTTTCAGATTCATCATACTCTTCAAAATTTGGATCACTTTCTTGAGATTCATCATCCTCTTCATACTCTTGATTACCCTCTTCAGATTCTCCATCACCTTCATACTCTACATTATCATCATCATCACTCCCAATCAAATTTTCCACATGGTTATCAAATAACTCATTCAATTGTTCATCAGCATTATTAACATGGGGGGTGTTGTAGCATCCTTCATCAATAGTTGATGCATGTTGAACAGTAGTTGCAGCCTCCCTAACACCATCCATATCATCAATAAGAACACAAGTTGTTGCCTCCTGAACATCAGTTGAACCATCCTGATCATCATTCTTTTCCTTTGAAATGTGAACACCCTCATCAATATAATCTAAATTAAGCCTCTTGCTACAAGAACTTTCACCTATATTGGAATTCCCAAACCTACCCCTTCTATACTCTGGTGAGAAACTATCATTCTTACTCCCAAAAAGAATCAGAGACATGAACTCACCAATAGGCTCACCATTACTATGGTTCACATTTTTCATTGGAGAATCTGCATGAACTTGACCCTCAACTTCAGCCCCTTGATCATCATTTTCTGGTAATTCCTCAATGACAACTTTACCCTTTGCATTTGGTGACATGAAGTAAGTCATTAAATTTATCTTTCCATGCTCTATGTACACCTCAATCAGCTTGTTATGTGCAATGTATTTAGAAAGGTTGATCACATCCTGATCATTCCCTAAAGCTCTAAGACCAAATTGAAAGTCACCATTGGGTATCCTGAAATGGTAGTATATCACTGGGGATTCATCGGTCAATTCAATCATCCGTGGGTCTGGGTAACCTAGCTCAAGAATTATGGCATCAAGTTCATGCACAGAAAACTCATCAATGTCCACATAATCAACATAACGCACTTCACCTCCTATGTACTTTATATCAGGTAACTTAGTAAATTTCTCACCGTGATGAAGCTTAATACTAAACCATGTGGGTGCACTAGCTAAAAATCAAAATTGTACATATTAACAAAGTCAAATTTTTGCATTTTTTTGTTCTAAATCAATAAGAAAATGCAAAGTATAAAAGTTAAAGAAACAGAGCAACTTACCATATACAATTGATACATCAACAACTTCGTGTTTTGGTCTGATGTGCCACATTACGAACACCATTTTGTATTAAACATATGCCCTTGTATGTGTAGTGTTGATTATCTTGTTTGGATAAGCAACGAGGGTTTTTTGCAGGTTCAATGCAGCAGAAGCAAGAAGGAGGGAGTTGGGGAGTTGACGAATGTTGGGGAAAGTAAATGAGGGGTAAATATCAATTAATCCAAAAAACGTTTATGGAAAAATGATCCCTAATATATGAAATGACGACATTACCCTCACGTGTGAGGCACGTGAGGAAGCTTAACAGATCCAACTTAAAGGGAGTTAAGTCCAAGGACCAAAACCACATAGGAACCACTCCAAAAGGACCATGGATCCAAAAAACTCGTGGTTTGGACTAAAACCCCAAAATTTTGCATACCACAGGGACCATTTTTGCAATTTTGTCTAGAATTAACTTACTTCTTTTCCTTTTTCCTATTTTCTTGTTACGATTAAGGGAATATGACTTATTAATATAATTAATGTTTCGGTACGTTCATATGTGGGTAACTATCTTTTTTTGTACATATCTAGGTAACAAACTTGTTGTAAGTGTTCACATATGACCATTATGACCTTCTATAGAAGGTTAAATCCTAGATGTGAACGTTTTCAATAAGTTCGTTATTTAAATGTGTAAAAAAATAGTTACTCAAATATGAAAAAAACGAAAAGTAAAAATTAAATTACACGAATGGTCCCTATGGTTTGGGGGAATTTGTGTTTTTAGTCTCTAACTTATTTTTTTAAACTTCTACTGTTTATTTTTGTTGTGCGTTTAGTCCATATCTTACCTAAAAAGACTATTATACCCTTATTAATTTATTTTTTAACTAATTTTCTTATTTATGTATTTATTTTTTACATATTAAAAAAAATTAATAGACCACACATATTTGTATCTCTTCGGATGATCCCTACTGTTTATTTCGGATGGTCCCTACTGTTTACTTTTGTTACGCATTTGGTCTCTGTTTTATCTAAAAAAAACTATTTTCCTATATTAATTTTTTTTAATTAATTTTCTTATTTATGTATATATTTTTCTATATATTTAAAAAACTTAATATACCCCACATATATGTATCTCCTCACCGTAAACCTGAAACCACATTTGAGAAATTTAATTTGGGCCTTATCGGTAACTATCTCATCACTCATCCTTCCCATTTTCTTTTCTTTTCCATCTTTAGTAACATCGACGTTAAAAAAATAAGTTAGGGACCAAAAACACAAATTAGTATTTTTAGGCACAATAGTATTTTTAGGTAAGACAGTGACTAAACGCGCAACAAAAATAAATAGTAGGGACCATCCAAGTTAAAAAAATAAGTTAGGGACCAAAAACACAAATTCCCCCAAACCACAGGGACCATTCGTGTAATTTAATTTTTACTTTTCGTTTTGTTCATATTTATGTAACTATTTTTTTTATACACATCTAGGTAGGGGTGGAATTGGTACGGTACCAATTCCTTTTTCACCGTACCAACTATAATTGATATAAAAAAATGGCTACCGGTACCATACCAAGTATACTTGGTATCAATTTATTTGACTACCAATAAGTTTGGTTGGTACAAATTGGTAATGGTATATACCAACTTCTTTTAATTTTCTATTGTAAAATTTAATAATAAGCAAAGACATCGGGGTTTTGATGTGCCGTAAATGCAAATCACCTGTATGCTGGGCCAAAGTGGGGGACAACACAACTAGCAAGAGGACAAGCAACAAACCACACGCTCACTGGACCAGAAATCATAAGGGAAACTACGGAGAAGATTGTTCAGATCCGGGAACGCCTGAAGGCGTCAAGGGACAGACAAAAGAGTTACGCGGATAAAAGACGAAAACCCTTGGAATTCCAGGTTGGAGATCGAGTCCTACTAAAAGTCTCGCCCTGGAAGGGGTTAATACGCTTCAGAAAGCGTGGGAAACTAAACCCAAGATACATCGGACCATTCGAGATCCTTGCCAGGATCGGTCCAGTGGCGTACAAACTTCGATTACCTCAGGAGCTCCACAACGTACACCCTACCTTTCACGTATCAAACCTAAAGAAGTGCTTGTCCGATGAGACCCGTGTCATCCCGCTAGACGAAATTGCAATAAATGATAATCTCCAATTCGTGGAAGAACCAGTAGAGATCATGGACCGGGAAATAAAAAGGACTAAACAAAGTCGCATACCTATTGTAAAGGTCCGCTGGAACGCCAAGCGAGGACCTGAATACACCTGGGAACGCGAGGATCAGATAAAACAAAAGTATCCGCACCTTTTTCCTAAACCTGTAAACTCTATCTTAGATTAAATTCCGGGACGAAATTCCCCTAACGGGAGGATGATGTGACAACCCGATATTTTTCCAAAAGCAGTGTAACGCTCAAAAGTCAAATACAACAAAAATTATTTGGAGTCAATTAAATTAACCTCAAAAATAAAGTGTTCAAATATCTGAGTTGGGATACATCAAATGTTAGATATCGTGCCAAGGTTTCCAAAAACATAAAGAGCGTTCAAAACCAGGTTATATTGAAGAAATTATAACCACTCGTATATTTACGACACACCGTTAAAACGCTATTTAACGTAAAAAGTGAAATTTCAATAAAATGCATTTTAGCCTTAAGTGTCTAAACAAAAGATGTAGAGTTCGTTAGACTGTAAACATACATAAAAAGATCGCTCGAATTGGACCTCGTATGAAGAAGTTACGAATTTCCTAAGTCTTGTAACAGTAGTAGAGGGCTAAAAACTCGAATTGAAGATTGAGTGTTATTTAGCTATCGCCACCTAAACGGAAGTTGAAGATCTTCACAATAGTAATAAAATGATAAAAAGACAAACAAAAACCGACGTCGAATAAAGAAACTATGAATTTTTAACGGACTTTAGTAGTCCCGGCCTATTAACAATATATCATTAAAAATAAAGTCAAAACTAGCCGACGGAGTCTAAATGAAAGTTGTAGAGCATAATCTCACCTACGCGTGGATATAAAGAACGCGAAAAACGGAGCCTGTACGAGAAAGTTACGGAATTTAGAAAATGGAAGACTGGATTACGCCCCGCGTAATCCAAGAGTACGCCCCGCGTACTAGACCCAGTGTCAAGTCCCATCGACTCGAGTGCTCTACGCTAGCTAGACCAGAGTTGTAAGCCGTGATGCATTTTTACGCCCCGCGTAACCAAAGTACGCCCCGTGTACTGGGTACACCCAGTGTACTCCAGTAGTACGCCCCGCGTACGAGGATCCTCCAGCCTATAAATAGAAAGGTTGAGATTCGAGTTTTTGCACACAATTCTCAGATCCTATCTCACTTTTACACACCCTAGAGCTCCAGAGACCATCCCGACACCTCGGTTTCCGTACCCGAGCCCCCGACGAAAGATCTACGCTACCGAGATCCCCGAAGAGCCCGAAGACGCAGCTTTCCGCGATCAAAGTTCTGCTCAACTTTAGCCTCTCTCTCTTTGAACCAAACGAGTGAGTTCATACCCCTACCATTCAATTCTTTTCATGTTTTAGGGGGGAATACAAGTACATTACACGCTAAAGTATCATTTTATAAACATAAATGTAATGTCTATCTTTGAATATCGATACAAACATCTTTATGTATAAAGGGCTATTATATCACCAAGTTATTTTCACCAAATGGAACATACTTTCTGAAAAACTATAATGGGTATAGTTAATGAGTCAATTGTACATTTTACATATATATCTTGAAAAATGAAACACTTTCAAAAGAAGTAAAGTCATTCTTATTGTAAATCTATTTATACTAAGCAATGTGAGGTATTCAAACTTCAACGTACACTTATGTATGCATTTCAAGTCCTGTATTATATACCATAATCTCTTGGAGGGAGAGCGTGATACTTGTGTATAGATCTATACGGGATTGACAATCCCGCACCTAAACTATTAGCTATAGTTAGACCGGCAGGTCTGGGGTGACAAATGTCATAACACTACAACACCTGAAGAATGTTGTTACAGGCATTCAGAGTTAATAGTATGCTTATAAAACTCACATAAAAAGTATAAAAACAAGTTTGATTTACGAGATTCATATATGCATTACAGTTTTCTACATTATATTTCATACAAAGTTATCTTTATCATTCAAGTACGAAAAATACTAACGCATTCCAACTCTGGAAACTCTTCGAATCATTTATAGAAAATATTGGATTTTCTGAAAACCTCATTTACCGATTTACTGCAAAAAAGGATATACTTTTCAACTCAAAACACTCATGAATTCACCAACTTAATTGTTGATACTTTTTTCAAAACCACTTGTATTTCTCAGGGAACCAGTAATACAGGTAACCATCAACTTTTGGAAGAAGGAATGCTAAGAACGTTTATCGTTAAACATTTATATCATCATATTGTAATATTCTTTTGGAAATATGTATAACGCAACAATGTACATTTTTATTATATATATATGATGGTTGTGTACTTTCTTTACGATATTCAATTGTTATGGTACTACGTGAAGTTATCCACCCCCCGAATGTTTCCGCCATTCTGGTTTGGGGGTGTGACAGATTGGTATCAGAGCATTGTTTATAGTGAACTAAGTATATCGAACCACATAAGATATACAAACTATAAATACAACGGGAACCAAAAATCCTCTGACAAAACATTTTCATTAAAATATATTTTCTTTTAAATATATACATTTTTACCCGCATGTATCAGTCTCGTATCATGACAAGTTTTCTAAAAAGTATTAAGGCAAGTTTCGATACCACGATTGGGCCTTGGGGTATGTAATCAAATCAAGAATAAATATAGCCTGATCAACTATATTTATCCTGGATTTGACCAATGTACATCGAGGAATGGTCGTAGTAGTCAACAAGTCAAAAACTTATAAAATTATTTTAGATTCGCTAATTTGAAATACTAAAGGACTATTGTTATAAATAATAGTACAATGAAAAACTTGCACTCCGTAAGATATAGTTAAACGTAGGATGTCGTTAAATAGAAATTTCTTTTCTTATAAAAAAAAAATCTCATACCTCTATCCCAGTACAGACAAAGAGCCGGATTTCCTTCACCGGGAGACCCCTACTACCTAAACCAAGGTAACGGCGGCTGGATAGAAGAAGACCCGAAGGAAGACCCAGAAGAAGAGGTCGAAGAAGAGTTCAAGGAGGAAGTCGAAGAAGAATTCGAAGTCGAAGTCGGAGAAGAATTCGAAGTCAACGAGGAGATCGTGGAAATTTCTAGTGGGACAGACTCCGAACCGGAAATGATCGACCCTCCTGCTCCTTATCCTCCCGAAGTCAGACCATATCACCCAGGACCCATCCCTATCTGGGGAAGCCATCTCTACAACTGGAGCCGCCAACTAGGTGTACGCCCTCCTTTCGGCATGTGTCGAGATTTTTACAATGTCAGTGGGGGAGGCTCAGCTGATCGAGCACTTCCTGTTATTGTCGGCACTATTGCTACCTAGAACTACTATGCGGACCAGCAAGCAGCCAGAGTTCGCGAGATCAATGCTGCTACTCAGGGTAACGCCGCAGACATCCGTCGTCTGGAAGGACTACACAAAAATACCCAAATCTACACGGGGACGCTTCAGAATCAAATGGTGAACGCACTAGCAGAAATAAGAGAAATGAAGGAACAACAAGCAGATCTTGAAAGGCGCCCGATGGGAGTCAAGCGGTCAGATGCCGAATCTAACTCCAAACGTACAACATCCCGCAAGTAGAACTTACTCAGCTCCAACAATTTTGATATAGACTAGGACCTCGGATAAAGTTTTTCCCTTATTTTCTTTTGTATATGTAAACGGAGACCTCTAGATAGGTCAAATTTTCCTAAAACTAGAAGCATAATGTAACACACCTTAGGTGTGACATATATATATATATATATATATATATATATATATATATATATATATATATATATATATATATATATATATATATATATATATATATGAAGTACTTCTTTATATACCTCTCGAAACCTATGAAATTAACTAAATTGTTGTACCTAATTTGAAACCAAAAACTAAAGTCAAAACGAATTACAAGATACAACTAACCCTATAATACACGATTGTCAAAACATTAGAAACTTATAGTATTCGTTCTTATTTTCTCTACCAGAACATGCCTCCTCGTAGATCAACATGCAGAAACTCAACTCCAGCACCACCTCCACCACCCCCTCCAACTATGGATGCAGCTATGTTCCAAATTGCTGTAACAGCCGCTGTAACCGCGGTGATGGCTCAAATGAGCAACAATGGGTCAGGAGGAGGAATAAACAGCTTTACAAGTGGCCCAAGCCAAGGCCGTTCCGGAGTATGCACTTACAAAGACTTCACCAATGGAAAACCTATTCCCTTTTATGGGATTGGGGGAGTATTGGCTCTGTCCCAATGGATAGAGAAAACGGAAGCCGTATTCGAAATTTGCGCATGCCCTGAAGAAAGCAAAGTAAAATTTGCTGCTTTTACTTTCGCTGAATACGCACTGAGGTGGTGGAACGGCCACGTCAAGACACTAACCCTAGTGGTGGTGAACTCCATGGGTTGGGAAAACCTGAAACGAATGCTTCTACGAGAATACTGCCCAAGAGGCGAGATTAATAAGCTTGAACAGGAACTGTGGGGCCTTTCGATGGTAGGCTCGGACATCACAGGCTACACCAACAGGTTCAGTGATTTGATAACACTTTGTCCAGGGATGTTGATTCTGGAAAGCCAAAAAGTGGAGAGGTACATCTGGGGACTATCACCCCAACTTCGAGGAAGTGTGTTAGCTTCCAAGCCCATGACCTTCGACAGCGCCAAGGAACTGGCGCAATCTATCGTTGATCATGGCGTCTGCCAAGGAGTCATGACTATCGTAGCTGAACCAACCAAAGGGAACAACAACGACGATAACAATTCCAACAAAAACAGCAAGAAGAAATTCTGGAACAAGAGAAAGGGGCAAACCTCGCAAGAACCTTCAAAGAAACAAATGGTAGCGGTTCATGCTGCTACTGCTCCCGCCGCAACTCCTACTACCCCGGCGCCAACAAAACAATATGAAGGGAACATGCCCAAGTGCAGCAAATGTAACTACCATCATGGTAATTGCCGCAAGATGCACTGTAAGAACTGCGACAGGAAACGGCATACTGCCCGTTTCTGTAAAGCGCCAGCGCGACCAGTCACTCAAGTTCCTGGTACTGGGATAAGCCAAGCATGTTATGGGTGTGGAGAAACTGGTCATTTCAAGAGGGACTGCCCCAAGACAAGGAATGTTGGCGGTATTGGGAGAGTGCTGACGATAGGTCAAAATGAAGCAATAACTGATCCAACAGTGGTTACGGGTACGTTTCTCCTCGACAACATTTATGCATGCATACTCTTTGACTGCGGTGCGGAGAGAAGTTTTGTGAGTCATAAATTCAAACACCTACTTAACCAAAGACCCCAACCACTCAATAAAACATTCACTGTAGAAATGGCTAATGGAAAAACAGAAAGCACAAGTGATATGTACCTAGGATGCACATTAAATTTAAACGAACACTTATTTCAAATCGACCTTATGCCCATTTCGATAAGAAGTTTTGATGTAATCATCGGTATGGACTAGTTGAGTCTTCACCATGCCGACATTCTTTGCCATGAAAAGGTCGTGCGTCTCAATCTGCCCAACGGTGAAACTCTTATCATATATGGAGAAAAACCTAGTTCAAATTTGCAAATCATCTCCTGTGTTAAAACATGAAAATATCTTCGCAAGGAATACCATGCCTTTCTAGCCCACGTAGTAGACCAGAAACAAGAACCAAAGAACATTAAAGACATTCCGGAAGTCTGCAACTTCCCAGAAGATCTTCCAGGAATTCCACCAAAACGCCAAGTCGAGTTCAGAATCGACTTAATCCCCGGAGCTACTCCAGTAGCAAATTCGCCTTACCGTTTAGCCCCAACCGAGATGCAGGAACTGTCCAGTCAATTAAATGAGCTGCTAAGCAAGGGCTTCATCAGACCGAGTTTCTCACCATGGGGAGCACCGGTCCTATTCGTGAAAAAGAAGGACGGATCTTTTCGCATGTGCATCGATTACCGGGAGCTGAACAAACTCACAATCAAGAACCGATACCCCCTTCCACGCATAGACGATCTGTTCGGCCAACTACAAGGAGCGAGCTACTTCTCAAAGATCGACCTAAGATCTGGTTATCACCAACTACGAGTACTGGAAGGAGACATCCCCAAAACGGCTTTCTGAACATGCTATGGTCACTACGAGTTTGTAGTAATGCCCTTCGGATTGACAAAGGCTCCAGCGGTGTTCATGGAATTGATGAACCGAGTATGTCGTCCCTTTCTGGACAAATTCGTGATCGTGTTCATAGATGATATACTCATCTATTCTAGAAGCCAGGAAGAACACAGCCAACATCTCCGCCATGTTTTGGAAACACTGAGGACAGAGAAGTTGTACGCAAAATTTTCAAAGTGCGAATTTTGGATTCGGGAGGTGGATTTCCTAGGACACGTAGTAAGCAAGGAAGGAATACATGTGGATCCCTCGAAGATCAAGGCAATAGAGAGTTGGACGATTCCAAGAACCCCTACAGAGATCCGACAATTTTTGGGACTCGCCGGGTATTACCAAAGGTTCATACAAAATTTCTCCAAGATTGCCAAGCCACTCACCACACTAACTCAGAAGAATGTGACCTTCGACTGGGGAGAAAAACAAGACGCTGCATTTCAAACGCTAAAAAGAGCATTATGTAGTGCGCCCATCCTAACCTTGCCAGAAGGAATGGAGGACTTCGTGGTCTATTGCGATGCATCAAACCAAGGACTCGGGTGTGTCCTGATGCAACGAGGGAAGGTCATCGCCTATGCCTCAAGGCAAATAAAGACGCACGAAGTGAACTACACAACGCACGATCTTGAGCTAGGAGCAGTCGTCTTCGCTCTAAAGATATGGAGACACTACCTCTACGATACGAAATGTACGATCTTCACTGACCATAAAAGCCTCCAACATATCCTCAACCAGAAAGAACTCAACATGAGACAAAGACGGTGGGTAGAACTGCTAAATGATTATGAATGCGCTAAATGATTATGAATGCGAGATTCGATATCATCCCGGAAAGGCTAACGTGGTGGCCGATGCACTCAGCCGGAAGGAATACTCGGGCCGCAGAGTGAAGTCTTTAACCATGACAATCCATTCACACCTGTCCACACAAATCAAAGAAGCTCAAATAGAAGCCTTAACATCTGAGAATATGGTAGGGGAAGCCTTAAGGGGAATGGATAAGAAGCTTGAAGTCAAGAATGATGGAGTTCATTACTTCATGGATAGGATTTGGACACCAAAGTTTGGAGGATTTAGAGAAGTCGTCATGAACGAAGCCCATAAGACACGATACTCCATACACCCCGGCTCCGATAAAATGTATCTCGACCTCAAGAAGTTGTATAGGTGGCCGAACATGAAAGTCGAAATTGCTACCTACGTAAGTAAATGTCTGACGTGCGCTAAGGTCAAGGTAGAATACCAAAAGCCCTCAGGATTGTTGCAACAACTGGAAATACCCGAATGGAAGTGGGAACGTATAACCATGGATTTCGTAACCAAACTACCCAGGACGGCAAGCGGACTCGACACCATCTGGGTGATCGTCGACAGGTTAACTAAATCAGCGCACTTCCTACCGATCAAGGAGACGGATAAATTGGAGACGCTAACTAGGACGTACCTCAGAGAAATTGTACGACTACATGGTGTGCCCATATCCATTATCTCGGACCGAGATAGTAGATTCACCTCAAGGTTCTGGCAGTCACTACAAAAAGCTCTAGGAACAAGACTAGACATGAGTACTGCTTATCACCCACAAACTGACGGCCAGAGTGAGAGAACCATACAAACCCTAGAAGATATGTTGAGATATTGCGTAATCGATTTTGGCAAAGTGTGGGACACCCATCTTCCCTTGGTCGAGTTCTCGTACAACAATAGCAACCACACTAGTATCAAGGCTGCCCCATTCGAAGCCCACTACGGCCGTAAATGCAAATCACCTGTGTGCTGGGCTGAAGTGGGGGACAACACAACTAGCAAGAGGACAAGCAACAAACCACACGCTCACTGGACCAGAAATCATAAGGGAAACTACGGAGAAGATTGTTCAGATCCGGGAACGCCTGAAGGCGTCAAGGGACAGACAAAAGAGTTACGCGGATAAAAGATGAAAACCCTAGGAATTCCAGGTTGGAGATCGAGTCCTACTAAAAGTCTCGCCCTGGAAGGGGTTAATACGCTTCGGAAAGCGTGGGAAACTAAACCCAAGATACATCGGACCATTCGAGATCCTTGCCAGGATCGGTCCAGTGGCGTACAAACTTCGATTACCTCAGGAGCTCCACAACGTACACCCTACATTTCACGTATCAAACCTAAAGAAGTGCTTGTCCGATGAGACCCGTGTCATCCCGCTAGACGAAATTGTAATAAATGATAATCTCCAATTCGTGGAAGAACCAGTAGAGATCATGGACCGGGAAATAAAAAGGACTAAACAAAGTCGCATACCTATTGTAAAGGTACGCTGGAACGCCAAGCGAGGACCTGAATACACCTGGGAACGCGAGGATCAGATAAAACAAAAGTATCCGCACCTTTTTCCTAAACCTGTAAACTCTATCTTAGATTAAATTCCGGGACGAAATTCCCCTAACGGGAGGATGATGTGACAACCCGATATTTTTCCAAAAGCAGTGTAACGCTCAAAAGTCAAATACAACAAAAATTATTTGGAGTCAATTAAATTAACCTCAAAAATAAAGTGTTCAAATATCTGAGTTGGGATACATCAAATGTTAGATATCGTGCCAAGGTTTCCAAAAACATAAAGAGCGTTCAAAACCAGGTTATATTGAAGAAATTATAACCACTCGTATATTTACGACACACCGTTAAAACGCTATTTAACGTAAAAAGTGAAATTTCAATAAAATGCATTTTAGCCTTAAGTGTCTAAACAAAAGATGTAGAGTTCGTTAGACTGTAAACATACATAAAAAGATCGCCCGAATTGGACCTCGTATGAAGAAGTTACGAATTTCCTAAGTCTTGTAACAGTAGTAGAGGGCTAAAAACTCGAATTGAAGATTGAGTGTTATTTAGCTATCGCCACCTAAACGGAAGTTGAAGATCTTCACAATAGTAATAAAATGATAAAAAGACAAACAAAAACCGACGTCGAATAAAGAAACTATGAATTTTTAACGGACTTTAGTAGTCCCGGCCTATTAACAATATATCATTAAAAATAAAGTCAAAACTAGCCGACGGAGTCTAAATGAAAGTTGTAGAGCATAATCTCACCTACGCGTGGATATAAAGAACGCGAAAAACGGAGCCTGTACGAGAAAGTTACGGAATTTAGAAAATGGAAGACTGGATTACGCCCCGCGTACTAGACCCAGTGTCAAGTCCCATCGGCTCGAGTGCTCTACGCTAGCTAGACCAGAGTCGTAAGCCGTGATGCATTTTTACGCCCCGCGTAACCAAAGTACGCCCCGCGTACTGGGTACACCCAGTGTACTCCAGTAGTACGCCCCGCGTACGAGGATCCTCCAGCCTATAAATAGAAAGGTTGAGCTTCGGGTTTTTGCACACAATTCTCAGATCCTCTCTCACTTTTACACACCCTAGAGCTCCATAGACCATCCCGACACCTCGGTTTCCGTACCCGAGCCCCCGACGAAAGATCTACGCTACCGAGATTCCCGAAGAGCTCGAAGACGCAGCTTTCCGCGATCAAAGTTCTGCTCAACTTTAGCCTCTCTCTCTTCGAACCAAACGAGTGAGTTCATACCCCTACCTTTCAATTCTTTTCATGTTTTAGGGGGGAATACAACTACATTACACGCTAAAGTATCATTTTATAAACATAAATGTAATGTCTATCTTTGAATATCGATACAAACATCTTTATGTATAAAGGGTTATTATATCACCAAGTTATTTTCACCAAATTGAACATACTTTCTGAAAAACTATAATGGGTATAGTTAATGAGTCAATCGTACATTTTACATATATATCTTGAAAAACGAAACACTTTCAAAAGAAGTAAAGTCATTCTTATTGTAAATCTATTTATACTAAGCAATGTGAGGTATTCAAACTTCAACGTACACTTATGTATGCATTTCAAGTCCTGTATTATATACCATAATCTCTTGGAGGGAGAGCGTGATACTTGTGTATAGATCTATACGGGATTGACAATCCCGCACCTAAACTATTAGCTATAGTTAGACCGGCAGGTCTGAGGTGACAAATGTCATAACACTACAACACCTGAAGAATGTTGTTACAGACATTCAGAGTTAATAGTATGGTTATAAAACTCACATAAAAAGTATAAAAACAAGTTTGATTTACGAGATTCATATATGCATTACAGTTTTCTACATTATTTTTCATACAAAGTTATCTTTATCATTCAAGTACGAAAAATACTAACGCATTCCAACTCTGGAAACTCTTCGAATCATTTATAGAAAATATTAGATTTTCTGAAAACCTCATTTACCGATTTGCTGCAAAAAAGGATATACTTTTCAACTCAAAACACTCATGAATTCACCAACTTAATTGTTGATACTTTTTTCAAAACCACTTGTATTTCTCAGGGAACCAGTAATACAGGTAACCATCAAGTTTTGGAAGAAGGAACGCTAAGAACGTTTATCGTTAAACATTTATATCATCATATTGTAATATTCTTTTGGAAATATGTATAACGCAACAATGTACGTTTTTATTATATATATGATGGTTGTGTACTTTCATTATGATATTCAATTGTTATGGTACTACGTGAAGTCATCCACCCCCGAATGTTTCCGCCATTCTGGTTTGGGGGTGTGACAATATATATATATATATATATATATATATATATATATATATATATATATATATATATATATATATAATGAATTGGTTGGTACGGTATTACCATGGTATTCCAATTTTTGTACCATTAGCATACCAACATTGATCAATTGGTACGGTACTATCAATCAAACATGTTGGCTACCAAATATATTGGCTACCAAGTTTCTTGGTTCGGTTGGTAACATGTTGGTTGGTTTTCCATGGTACAATTTAGTTAGCCCTACATCTAGGTAACGAACTTGTTGAAAGCGTTCACATCTAGGATTTAACATGCTATAGTAGGTGATAATGGTTATATGTGAACACTTCCAACAAGTTTGTTACCTACATGTGTACAAAAAAAAGATAGTTACCCAGATATAAACATATCGAAAAGTTAATTACCTTAATAAGTCATATTCCCTACGATTAAATACATTGAAGTTCTCTATTTTAAGAAGACGTTATAAGCTTTGTATTTTTAACATTTATATTACGATTTCAAAGGAAAACAAATATTAATACTTATGTTAGTTATAAGTTATTAGATTTTAGCGTAATATTATCTATTAAAAAAATAAATGAGAAATAAGAATAATAAAATAATAGTTTGATTTTATTAACATTTGAAAAAAATACCATCTAAAAATATCTAAATAATTAACCATTACTTATTAGCAAAAAAATCATATATTATAAAAGATAAATGGTTATCTTAATGACGCATCATTCTGAAAACTGTAAACAAATTTCGTAACTAAATGGAGCCTAAGCAAATAAAAAATTGAAACCTTTCCATGATTTTTTGTGTTCCAAATCTATGACATCTTAGGCTAGACGGTGTGGATTCGGGTTACCTCGGCGAGTTCGGCAAACACTGCGTTGACCACTCAGCTTGCCGAGCTCGGATCGTCGATTCGGCTACTATTAACCGATGAGAGAGGATGCATCAGGAGAAGGAAGTATCCGTAGAAGTGGTCAAATTTGACCCTTTTAAAAAAATCATTTTTTTTACTTTAAATGCATACCACTCTTTCACATTTTTTTACCTCACTTCACAACCTTCAAATTATCACTCAACCCTTAATTTTTTTTTTGAAGAAATGGCTTCCGCCTCCAACCCAAAAGCTCAAAAAACATACCAAACGAAACACTCAAAACCCAAACATCTCTCATTCTTCACCAACATTCACCCAAAACCAACGCGATCGGCCTATTTATTCTCCATCGAATCTTCATTTTGGTGGTGTTTACTATCCATTTCAAGCCCAAAATCAACCTCAATACCAAAATCAAACGCAATATCAAAATCAACATCAATTCCAAAACCAACAACAATTTCAACAACTCCAATTCCAAAATCAACCACAAATGAACTTCTCATCTCAAATGATGCATGAGTTCAATCCATTGATGTCTTCCTGAGTCCCCAATGAACCACCAAACCGAATTCCAAACCGAAGCGGAACCCGAAGTCGTCCGGAAACAAAATCTGAGCTGGAAGAGAATCAACCACAAAAAAAGTGGAAGGGCATCTCCAAAGCAATGGACATCCACCGAAGAAAAGATGTTAGTGCGTGCTTGGGTTGATGTTTCTGAAGATCCTATGTTGTGGTTGGAAACAACCAGGATTGTCCAACTTTCTTCCGAAAATTCACGTGCTAGTTTTTGAACGAGATGAATCTTGGTGATTAGTGGAAAAAGACAGTTTTTCTAAGTGGCGAAATGTTAACAAAGTCGTGACGGAGTTCAACGGATTGTTTTCGAGTGTCAAACGACAATCGCAAAGTGGTGCAAATGACGAAACCATTTTTCAAAAAACTCTTGAAATGTATCAGGAACAAAAAGGGGCGTCATTTAAACTTTTGCATGTTTGGAACATTGTAAAAGTGTCAAAAAAGTGAAAGGATGTGACATCTTCTCAAACCTTTACGGGTGGTTCGTCTAAAAGAACCGAAACGTCTGAAACGACACATAGTCAATCGTCCGATGCACATATCGGTATGGATCTCAATGAAGAGGAACCTTTTGAGGTTTCAGTAGCCACTCGTCTAATGGGAAGAGATAAGGCCAAGCGAAAGGGAAAGCAACGACAACTAGTTCTGAAGACGTGGAGAAACTATCAACGAAAATGGGGGGGGGGGGGTGATGTAACGCCTGTGTTTCTGCGTTTGTCATTAATGTTGATATAATAGTCTAGGTTAACATTTGTAGCCCGTTTTGAAATAATAGAAGTGTATTATTTGTGTATTATGTGTTTTGTGCTTAACGATGTATCTTAATGTAATTGAGAATAAAAATAAGTGTCAAAATAAAATGTTAGATAAAGCCGATATCTATGGATAATGCTGTAGTAGTTGAAACGAGGTTTCCGAATATATAAAGAATGCCGAAATCCGAGTTATAACGAAGAAGTTATGATTTGTCGAAGTTTTGTGATAGAACCGGCAACGCTGAATGACGTAAAAAGTGAAATTTACGTTAGAGAGATATTTAGCCTTAGTAATCTAAACGAATGTTGTATAGTTCGTTAAACCGAGAGTGTACATATAAAGAACGCCCAAATCTGACTTCGTATGAGGAAGTTATGATTTTATGAAGTTTCGACTTAGCAGTATGCAGCCCAAATACTCGATTCGAGATCGAGTGATTGTTGGTTGAAACAATCTAAACGAGAATCAAAGATCTCGTTGATAGTAGCGCATTGGTGAAAAGACAAACGAAAACGGACGTCGGATGAAGAAGTTATGAATTTATAATGGAGTTTTCTTGTCCCGGCCTACTCAAAATAAATAATAAAATAAAGTCAAAATTCGCCGGCGGAGTCTAAATGAAAGTTGTAGAGCGTAGTGTCACCTACGCGTGGATATAAAGAACGTCGAAAACGGAGTTCGTATGAAGAAGATATGGATTTTCGAAGTTTATTAAATAATTAAAATTAAAATTTAATTATTAAATCCGACATTATCCGAAGGGGAGTCACCGGACTTATCCGGGTTACGCCCAACGTAGGGTTATACGCCTAGCGTACAACGAAGCATGACACGCCTCGCACTCGAGTTCTTCGGATACGTAAGCAGTGACGATTTCGAAAGCGTACGCCCCACGTAAGGCAGTACACCCAGCATACTGCGAGGCCTCAGCCTCCTATAAAAGGGTTGCGAGGGCAGCCGACTCTATTTGCCAAATTCTCTTCTCTTTCTCCCGTTTTGCATCGTTTGCGTGCCATAAGTATCCCGAAGCCCCGGTATCAATCCCGAGCCCCAAAGCAAGTTCCGAAGCCCAGAAGATCCCGAGAAGTGCAATTCCCGATCCGAAGCTCTGCTCGCGAGAAGTCCGGTTTTTGTGAAAATCTTCTAGATCTACTGAAGAATACTACTTCTACAAGTCGTAATGCTGTCCGATCATCTTCTGATCAAGTGAGTGTGTAGTTACTTTCTTCTAACGCATAATTATGATGTATTTTATACGAAATACGTGTTATGTGTATAATTTTATTGTTATGTGTGTGAATGTATATTCACTTTCTTCTATCTCGTAGATATGATTTATTCTCTATGAAATACGTGTTATGTGGGTGTGCCTCATCTGTTATGTAGAATATGTATTGAATGAGAATGTTATACAGGTTTTAAACTATGTATAAAAATATATATTTTTATCTACTAATATGTTGGGTAGAACATGGGTAGATAGTTGGTGCGTGATAAACAGATGAGAAACCTCGATGTTGTTGTTGTTGTTGATCTAGTTATTCAGCGGAGTATGGATAACGACCACAGACTCCTTCTAGACAGTCTTGTGGAACGCTTGCAGGTTCATAACCTGTAGGTGTTATGAACGATGTGTTCACCGGTGTACTCTATCCCCCTCATGGTTGCCTTTAGGATATCTATTGTTAAGGAAACCCCTTAGCAGTAATGTCCGTCCCGATGAAAATCCTAGATTAGGTCCCTTGAGATAGATGTTGTTTTACGGACATAAAGTGAGGATAACGGGAATGGGTAATCGGGTTATTGTTAGTTGGTGAAATTAAATATAATTATTTATTGTGGGTTGAAAACCCTATATGCTCACCAGGCTCCCAAGCCCGACCCACTCAGTCTTATTTGCATTACAGGAAGTGGCGTGAGGGCATAAGATGGATGAATCATCAAGTTGTTTTGTTTACAAGTCTGTATATGTATATATTTGTTGAATGACTTGTAATGTTATCGTTTATGCTTTATGGTCTGTATCGG